>NC_090935.1:1414124463-1414749463 GCF_040938575.1 Ambystoma mexicanum
ATAAATGCTTTCAATCGTGTCCGTTTCTCTACAGAATCTACAAGACTGTTTGTTTTTCTGTATCAGATTCCTTTTTGCCATGAGTTCTTGTGTTTGAAGTACATTTAATCGTAGTCTCATGAAGGTATCACAAATCCTTCATTTTTGATTGCGATAATTTGGTAGCTGATTTAAAGCTCTTGTTTCACCTTCTCATGGGAGATCGAGCTTGTACCGGCTTTTAAAGTCTTGCGTGAATATGTTATCATTGCTGCTAGCTTTAGTTTAGCTCTTAGGGGTCTCTGAATCACCATGTCTGTGGGTATCTCTGCTTCTATTCTTTTGTTATCTACAAAATGTTTCCATGTTAACAGTTGCATTTATCGCTTCTTGTTTTGTACGGAGTATCTCTAACGGGGGTATGTAGTTGTCATTGTTCAATTTCCTGTAAAGATCTAGTTGCTTCCATGTGATGGATAGAAGCGATTGCAGAGCAAGTTCATATCTGATACGAGGCATGGGCATTGATGATGGTAGGGATAGCACCTTTCTCCAGAATATCCCCTCTAGTTTTTGCCAAATTTGGTGGCCAATGTTAATCATGGTCTTCCCACCATAAGTGAGAATTGCTGCCACCTTCTGTCTGTAGAATATCAGTGGTTTAAGAGAAAATGTGCCATGTTTCTTATGGAGAATAAGCCCTTGTCGCGCCAAAGAATTATTTGAGGTGATCCACCCATTCTTTCTCTACTTGAGATTGATTAATCCATACTCAAAGATATTTTAAGGTTTAGATTTTCCAGAAAGAAAGTGTTTATTCTTTCTTTTATCATATTCCTGTATCAGTGTCATGATCTTGATTTTGTTGGCGTTTTTTTCAAGTTGATTTCGATCCATGTATTTCTGAAGGTTATTCAATGCAATTTGTAGACCTCTAGGTTTTGTCACCAAGATCACAATGTCGTCAGCATATATCATGGAGGGAGAGAATGGTTGAATTCAGTTTTGGGGGATTCATAATGGGTGTATATATGATTTCCTCGAAGTCTGATGTAAATAAATTAAATAGGGCTGCCACCAAGGGGCACCCCTGTTTAAGTCCATGCCATGTTGTAATCCGCTTAGTTACTAGTCCATCTTTGGGCATTCTAATCTGGACCTTGGTATTCGAGTATAACAGTTTTATTGGCTCCAATATGTCTCGCAGGCAGCCCCACTCTGATAGTTTGTCCGATAGGATGGTTCTGTTTACCATGTCAAATGCAAAATGGAGGTCGACGAAAGCTGCATAGATTTGCGTTTTCTTTATTGCTTCTTGCTTCATGAGGTTGAAAAGGAATAAGTTGATGTTAGTGCCTGTTTTACGAAGCCGGTTTGTCTAGTCGCTTGTCTTTTTGCTTTAGTAGCCCATTTATTGAGTTTGTTGAGGAGCACGTTGGTAAAAAATGGTCCCTACGGGATCAAGAAGGGCAATTGGCTGATAGTTTCCTGGTTCTTTCGATGAACCTTGTTTGAATATTGGGATTAATATCGCCAGTTGCCAAGATCTTGGGATTTGATTTGTACGGTCTGAGTTCAAAGATCTTCGCACAAAAGGTCGCCAGATTTCAGGATTGTTTTTAATGATGAAATTTGAGAGCCCATCGGGGCCAGGAACACGTGATACATTATGTTTTTGGATTGCACTAATTATGTCTTCAGAGTCCCGTGTAAGTTTCCATTTATCTTTTAGGTGGGTTTCGTCGTTTTCTTTCACATGTGGTCTCTCTTGATGCAGTTCTTCAAAGTAAGAGATCCATTTAGACTCTTGGACATCTGATATCATCATGTCTTGACGGGAGGGTTGGGTGTTGAGCAAGTTCCATAGATTCCAGGTGTTGTGGGATTTCAGCACTCTCAACATGGTTTCTGCATCGTGCTGATCCAAAGTCATTCTAATTGATTTCATGCAATTTCTGTGTTTTTGTTTTGGTAATTTCATCATACGATAGTTCTCAGGTGATGGATGTTTCAATAATTGCTTCAATTTCTTTCTTAGTTCACTCATTTTTCCAGCACTGTGACTGTTGTATGTATGAACGGCATGCTGTTTCTTTAAGCTCCTGGCAGTTGGTTCTTGTCTGAACTTAGACAGAATCTATTCATAGTTCATCTTGCTGTGGTCTTCAATTTTTGCTTTCTCAAATATTTCAGGCAGTTTTTCTAGTTGCTGTTACGTTATCCTTAGCCTGTTCAGGCCGTTATTGACTTCCATCTGTGGTAGATCTATTCTGTCAGTGGAAACAATCTCATTTGACCATGTTCTGATCATTATGTAATGATCGCTATGTTGTGAGAAGATGTTGACGTTTGTATGTTCTTATTTATGTGTTCAGAACTATATATGTAGTCATTGACTGCTGTGGTGTTGCCACAGGCCCATGTGGGGGTAGGTATGCCCGTTATAGGGTCGAGGGCATCGAAGCGTATCAGGTTTCTATCTGTTGTTTCTATGCACCATCTCAACGTTCAATGGTCGAGCATATGGTTTTCGAATGTGATTCCTTCTTGATTATATAAGTGGGTATTGAGGTCTCCAGATATTATGTAATCAATCAGGGGGTATTTCTGAAGGGTTTTATCTATGACTGTGAATATAGAATCTATGAATATTTCATCTTGGATCTTTGCAGGGTTCCAATAAGCACTTAGTATTCCCAAGTTGGTGGTTGGGGTGTGGTTCCATCCTTGCTGGATTCGTTTCCAGTTGGGTTCATCTTTTGAAGTATTGTGATTTGGGCCCAAGGATTTATATTGGTGGATTAAATTACCTCTAAGTTAGAGCTCTGCTTAATTAGGGTGAGCAAGCCTGAGGACGGGCGCCCTTTTTCCCTTCGGATTGCTGGATTCATATAAGTGGAGAATCCATCGCATACCGGTTGTTGGTGGATCCAAGTCTCTTGGAGACCTATTATTTGGAAATTGCAGAAGTCAGTTCTTTTTCTATTGAATAAGTGAGAGTGGCCGCGTGTATTCCAAGAACAGATCGTGGTTGATTTATTCTTGATCTTCGTTCGTTGTTAATGTTGCTTTGGAGTTCGATGTCTCATATTTATTGATGTGCTTCCCATGTCTCTCCAGGATAGATGTTTAGTTACCTCAGAGTATTGCCTGTTTTGGTACCATTTAATACTGGGGC
The DNA here is from genome assembly GCF_040938575.1 of Ambystoma mexicanum. NCBI lineage: Eukaryota > Metazoa > Chordata > Amphibia > Caudata > Ambystomatidae > Ambystoma > Ambystoma mexicanum. The sequence goes on from NC_090935.1 coordinate 1,414,127,621, forward strand.
TCTCTTGGCTATCATTCTGTCTGTCTGTTTGGTCGGTGTCCGAATAGTCACTTTTACAGGTACTTATTGTTGAGCAGATAGAGATGTCCTCTATATTGTAATTCTGGTCTCTATTCTCCTTGTGCCTCTGGATTTCTCCAATTTCCACTATTGTGATTTCAAATCCTAATAGATGGAATTGGTGTTTATTTGCTTCTATGAGTTGTAATATCTTAGTAGAGGCACAGTCTATCCATATACTATCCAGTCTCTGGCTTTCAATAAACTCAATTAGTTGCAAGTCTTGGGATTTTAATACTTTGCGGTCGGGAATAGCATGGAGAAGGCGTAATGGTGTTTGTCCTGTTTAGAATGAACCCACCTTTTTGATGGTCAAGTCTTTCAAGTTTCAACCTATTACGAATATTTTGTCTTCGTGGGTTGATGAATTGTGGGAGCTTCAAGGAATGCTGTGACTCTCTTCTCTCTCTGGAGGGTTGTCGTCTTAACACTTATCGTTGTAGTTTGGGTGAATCACTCTCATTCATTGTTTTGGATTTCTGTGACAATCTTGTGTTGAGGGAGCTTAGGTCAGAGTCTGAGATGTCTTCACAGGTCAATTTAAGTAGAATCTGGTGATCTGATAGGCTCTGTTCATATGAACCTATAACTATTAGTGATGATTCATTCATGTGTAGTTTTGTTGGTCGATGGATTTGACATCTTCGTTTGGATGAGTTGACAAGTTCATTAAAGCCTCTGTTTGCGTCATCCGAATCGTTTGAACTCTGTTGTCTCGTGATCAAGATCTTTGAGGCTATTTGGTATGGTGCTCAAGGTTAGTTTCTTTCGTTGCACTATTTCAAGTTGGTTTTGCTCTTCTGTTTGATTCAGCGTGGTAGATACATTTCTAAGACAGGCTCTTGATCCTTTTTGTGGTTTTGTTTGTATAGCAGGGCGAGACTGGGCGAAGGTTCTATAGGACTATTTTTATTGGACTGCACCGTTCGATTCTTCACATCGTTGTTTTGGCACGGCGGCATTGTGGATGGAAGGGGTGTTGTGGTTGTTTCCGTATCTAGGTCGATTAGCTGACCTTCCGGTACGCTATTCGTGTTATTTCTTTCTCTCATCGCATTGTTCCTTATTTTGAATAGAGGTCCCTTGCTCGGTTTGTGTGGTTCGATCAGTTTTTATCTGTTGTCGTTTAGTGTTTTCCTTGTAAGGCATTCAGGGTCTGCCGTTGTGAGAGTTCATCATGGCGATTAGGGTGGCCGTATGTTGAGTTTTGTTGCTCTTTCGTTCCTAGCAATATCTGCTAGTCGTACTTGCCAGATCACGCTAGCTTCTGCCTCAAGATTTAAACGTTCCTGTATTTTTATCATGAAGGCCTCGTTATTGATTTTTCCCGTGTATCGGGGCTAATAAAGTTGCCTGGTCTTTAATTGTCTCGATGTTTGATTCATGTATTTTCATGAATGGTATCATAGTCTGTGTGGTCACGGCTATGAGCATGTTCTGTAGGTCTAGCATGGTTGTAGGAATAGTTTCAGGTTGAGTGTGTTTTATGGATTCACAAGAGCATTTATTGGGTTCAAATGCTGGTTCAGTTTCTTGTGTGAATGGATTTCATCCCATAAGTATTCTGGGGTTTTGAGTGGGATCGGAGTACTTGTTTTAAGCTCCCTATGTGGTGGTACAGATGATGGTCGCATCTTTTATGGTAGAGGTTATTGCCTGAGATATTTCCAGTTTTTCTGTGTTCTTTACCTCCAGGTTTTTGACTTGCCTTTTCCTGTTCTTTTCATGTGTTTCCATGAGCGACTCAATTTCTGTAAGATCTAGCGAGAGCCACTCTAACCGTAGGCTTGTCGAAAAATTGGGTGGGAAAGTGTACAGGTCTGATTTCGTTTGTCGTTCGTATTGTGTTTTCCATCTGTTACGCAATTGTAGCTTTGTCTCTTTGGGTGTGAGGTATTTGTGAAGGTAGGGTTGAGCTTTCATGTTCATCTGGTGAGGACTCTTTCCTTTCCATCATTTGTGACTTTATCTGTTCTGTGGCTGAGTCGGGAGAGGCAGCTGAAGGTAACTCGGTTTCTTTAGGAGTTCTGTCTACAGAGGCCTTCTTCCTTTTCAGGAGGTTCACCCCCAGTGGGTTCTTTCACAATCTTTCTTGGTTCATGGTCTTGTGTCGGGTGTCAATATCTGGATCTGTTATGATGATCCTAAAGGTGGTACATCGTTTATCTCTAGTTGATTGGAGCAAGATAGTTCCGGGTCAATGTGTTGGGGAGTAGCAGGGCTCTCTCCTAGCTTGTCTGTTTCTTGGTCGTACGTTGGTATCTGTATATAAGATATCGGCTTGTTCAATTTCAGTTTGTATGGAAATGGGCATGATTTCTTTTGAGGTCGGGTTGTATGGCACCAACGTCTTTATTTCAGCTGTTGTTGATCCATCCATTTGAAGTATGTGTTTATTCGCTATCTGCATCAGTTTGCTTCCGTCATTACCCCTTAACGGCGGTATATACTGTTTAAGTGATAAGCATAGTTGCAATTTCGAACGATGCACCGTGAGGGAGCCCGCCGGAATCTCCCATCTGTTCATTCCCCTGCTGCGCTGCCATGTTTATGGGAGTTGTAGTCCGTCTCCAGACAGCGTAATTCAATTATGCTTGGATCCACTGTGTGTGCTCCGAACCAGCGTCTCCGTATGCGCCTGGCCTGTGCTTGCTGATGGCGCGATACTCCACCTCTTTGTAGTTCGAGGGTGACACACTGGTCAAAGGCAAAAGCCTGCAGTCCCAGATGTGTCAAAGGAGTCAAGTTACAGAGGTGGATCGGGGGTGTGGTGAGTGTTTTGCCATGAGACTGGCGAAATCTGTTTACAGGTAAGTTTCAGCACGCCGGGCAGAGAGCCCACATTTCCGGCACGCGGATAGAAGCCGTTAGGAGCTTGCAGGTTAGTTGAATGAGTCTGTTCAGGGGAGGGATGGGGTTACATATATTTTTCCATTGCAATCGGTCCCGCCTGCAGACGCTTACCAAACTCACGTACCAGACCCGCGTTGAAACGTCAGGTCCTTCCAAGCGCCGGGTGGGTTGCTTTTCCCGGTGGGTGTTCCTCACTCGCTTCTCACTCGACTTACTCAGGGCTGTCCTTTCCAGAGCCTACCAAAGGTGGAGGGGTTTTTCTGTGTGTGATGTTTATAACACCGTTCTTCTTCCTGTCACTCTGTTCTACACACCATACAGAGCATATGAATCATTGAACTAATATTTCTGCTAAGATCAGTTGTAGTTTTCTTCCTGGCGGGAGAGCACACCAGGAAAGAAGATGATTTTTTGAAGAATTGTGTTTGTGGCAAAAAGGTGTGGTGGAAAGAACTTGTTGGAAGAGCTCTATTAACATTTTGACAAACCGTTGCCTCACCAAACATGTAGTTGCTGTGCTATCCTGACAGAAGTGTTCCATTGGAAGAATAAGTGTGATATGTTAATTGCTTTACCTCCTGAGTGGAACAATTGCCATTGGTTATGAACTTGTGGTATGTGAGAGAGACATTTGTCTTACCAAGAAGGATATTGTGGAGAATTATTTTTTTTAACAAGTATTTGTGGAAGAAACCTTTACCAAGTGGAAGGACGCAGTGGAGGGAAAAAAACATTTTGTGTTTGATCTGTGCTGAACTTTGTTGGATCAGAACTTTTCAGAGGGTATTTCTGAATTGATCCAGGGGAAGGGAGTCCAACCCTGGTCACAAGGAGTACTTTCTAAGTTTCAACTTTTATACTGTTTTGTTGAATTGAAGACCACCAAATATTCCTTGTATACTTTTGTTTGTATTGGTGTGAGTCAGAGAATTTTTGGACACTGTCCTCTTTCTTTAGTTTTAATTGGGTAGGAAGGGCCATCCATGTTAGGATAGAGAAAGATGGGCGTTTATCTCACCCTTTTTCATGTAATAAATTGCAAACCTTGAGAAAACTATACATTTGTGTCAGTCTTGCATTTCTGACCCCTCGCACTACAGAAAGCTTTGGTAGGTTTAGTGCTTAAAGTTTAACCTTCACAAGCACATATTTCCAACCAGAATGCTTATCTTGGTTTTCTAATCCACACTGAATAAACATACACTGGGATAACCTGTCAATACCTGGCCAGTGTGGTTCAGCATTGCTTTGAAAGTTAGCACAGAAAATTGTAAGTCAATTGGAGTGCTTTTCTTTAACTTTCCAAGAAATGCTAGATAAAACTTGTGCTACATATTCACCCAGATGCAAACAATTGCAACTTAGAAGTAGCATGCCAACACAAAATGTCTGCTATTCGTGCAGTAGTTTTAAATGTGCATTTGCTTGAATACTTATTCTTCTGCTTGAGAGAAAATGCTGCAGGAAATACATTTTGGGGTCAGTACTTGGATGCAGCCCTTCTAGCATTGCTTATACTGTTATATCGATCACGTTGTGCTAATGAAACCTAGTTTGCCCAGTGCTTCTGCTCCCATAGCCTATCCACCTTAATGGGGTCAGCCATGCAGTATGATGGTGGCTGGGCATCGCTGTGACCCAGGGGTTGGTATTTTAAGAGATTGCCTTTGCAGGTCTAGTTTGCACTGTGCACTTGTGCCATGCTGCTTTCCTCTGTGCGCCTGTTCTCAACTTTTTTCAGACTCCGGTCTTTGATCTACTTAAGGCTTGTGCATCCAAAGTGTGTTTGCTCTGGAGCCATGGACTTTGATCAAACTCTGGTTAAGTGGGTGATGTTTTTATACCATACAGTTCAACCCTTCCATGAGAGCTGGTATTCTCTGGATTCCTTTGCTCGAACACCATCCCACCTCTCTCATGCATTACAGTTCCTGTTTGGCTATTCTCTGATGAGGTAATTATCAGATAAGTGATAATTATCCATATATCAGCTCCAGGGGTATACTGACAAAATCTGCTAGCATATTCTTTCCCTTAATCTATCCAGACATGTATTCTCATACTCCCTTAAATACAGACCTCCACTCCCCAACCTCTCATAGATATAGCACCACCTCACATGCCTCCGTCTAGAAACCACCCAGATGTTTATATCAGAGATTGATGCGATACCTGATCATGCAAATGTGCATCAGTGTCCTACTTAGGACCACTCCAAGGGGTTTCACAGGGGACTGGACTCTTTGGCCATCTGTGAGCAACAAAGTAGTTTGGGATGTCCTGAAAGCCTGTCTTCGGGGTGACTTTATTTGCTGTGCCTGCCCACTCTTGCAGAGTATGGTGGAAGACTTTACAACTATGCAGAGGCGGAGGAGGGGGAGTGAATGCTTTGTTTTGTTGATGAACTGGCCAGGGAGGAGCTAAACATCATTTTCATGTCACAGACTTGGAGAGCAGTCTTTTTTTATGCGCCAGCAATGCAGGGTGCCAAATCTGGAAAATTACCTGCCAGCCAACAATCAGAAATGTGACCACTCCATAGAAGGTGTGTATATGGGTGATTGTAGTTTGACTCCAAACAATAGCTATCAATGCATAATTCCAGTCTTTCTATGAAAAACTACACATGGATTGTGGGGGTCACTGGCCAAGCACTGTTTGATCACTGTTTTCAGGGTATCTGTCTCAGTTCTCTGTGTGCCCGTGATAGGTGGTGTTTTGAACTCTGTGGTGGTGGATAGTATGAAGATGGGAAATTCACCAGCCCCTGTTGTTCACAGTTGACTTCAATAGGAAAATCCTACTTACTCCTTGTCCCTTTTCTGACAAAGCATTTCATTGACTGTTTGTATGTCACAGCCCATGCAAGAGGCAGTTATAACGTTGATTCTATAACCAGGAAAGGATAGCAATAGCTGTAAAAATGTATGACTGATCTCCCTTCTCAATGTTGATAATGTTTTGGCCACAAAGTACTGGTTTCTAGATGAGTGTTGTGTACCTTCATAGATCGGTTACATACTGGCTTTATGATAGGTACTGTGTGACGAATCTGGGGAATTCATCCCTCCTTACCTAGGGGGAGCTACCCCCTTCGAGGCTAGGGAGATGAGTCTGTTCAGCTAAACCCTTGCTGGGGGTTTGGTAAAGTGGGACCTTGCTGGGATGGACCCACCTTTAGCGGACACATAATCCCCATTCCCTTGGGAACTCCCTATACCTAAGGTATTATCTGCCTACATGGAAATAAGAAATACTGAACATACCTCTGTGTTTAGCTCTAGGTAATGTTGAACTTTTAACATGCTTGACAGCCTGTGGTGAACAATAAAGATTACCCCTGCTAGCTGCGCAGGGAGCATTAATTCTATTAAAGACTAGGAGGCGAGCATTATGCTTCAACTTCTTTTATTACCACTCTTCAGCAGTTTCAACAAATGTATAAAACCAACAACTTTGAAATGTCCAGAAATGACTTTCCCCTTCTGAACTACAAGTCCCATAGTCTCTGTAGTCCTTACTCTCCAACTCAGTTTATGACCATATCCTGTCCCTGAGCTCCTCCTCACTTTTATGTGCTCTGATTGTCACTTATAACTCAAACCTATGTCCTGCCAACAGTGCGAAGACTTTATCCACTCAAACTGGTTGCCGATACTTCTCCGGCTGATCGCTCACTGCTTTTTACGAGCCACCTCACTCAACTATTCTTCTGATCCTCTCCTAAGGAAGATACAAAGCAGAACATAAGGGTGGAGTCTATGCATTGTTATCATATCACTATACATCATTCTCAACAGTACATATGATTAACAATATATATTAGGGTGGGAAATTAATGCTCGCCTCCTAGTCTTTAATAGAATTAATACTCCCTGCGCAGCTAGCAGGGGTAATCTTTATTCTATGGCAGGACTGGAGGCAAGCATTATGCTTGTTCAAAGCTTTCCCAATACTGTTGCAGCTATACTATCAGACAGCTTGAAATAGAATTCTTTAAATGTGCGGTCATTCGCCCAATCTGCTGCTAACATGATTTCTTGTAATGATGCTACTGCCATAAACGCTTTGGAAGCCATAGCTCCTCTTACGGAGTGAGCCCCATACTTTCTCAAGTCAATCCCTGCTGCATGCATTATTTCCCTGATCCATCTAGCAATGGTTGCTGTCTTCACTGTGTGAAACGGTTTTCTTCGCGCTATTAGCAATTGGTAGGTATTCGCTGCCCTGCTCTCTGCTGTCCTAGCCTCATATTCTTTGATGCAGCTTGCTATGCACCATTTCCTATTATTTGGGAAATACGGGTAATGAACTGAAGATGTCCCTGTCTTAGACAGATGCTTAAGGGAGAGATACCTGTCTGATGGCCAGCTCTCCATCAACCGCAGAACTGCCGTGACGTCCCATATAGTTTTATACTTGGGCTCTGGTGGCGGTTTAAACTTGGCTCCTCTGATCAGTCTAATTACTGCTGGATGTTCCCCCCCCGGGGGCGCCATTGATTGGCAAATGTTGTCCTGCTGAGATCGCTGATCTGTACACTCCTATGGTGCGAAATGCTTTCCCATCTTGTAGGAGCTGTGCTAGAAAATTCAGTATGGTCACTACAGGTGCTGAAATGGGATGAAGACCTCTCCCTTTACACTAGCTAGTCCACTTGGCCCAAGCTGTGTCGTAGCTCCTCCTAGTCGATGGAGCCCAGGATTCCGCAATAAGTTCTGCAGCTTAGTAGTGTCCCTCACACTCTCAGAGGATTGCACGACCCAACTGGGTTTGTGAGTAGTCGCTGTCCTTCGGGGAGGACTCTCGGCCAATCTACTGTGAGTTCCATCAGCGCTGGGAACCACACTTGTGCACAGCGCTACTAAGATCAGCTCTGCTCTCTCCCTCCGACATTTCTACTAGAGGTATGCTCAGCATTGTGAAAGGGGGAAAAGCATAGAGAAGTCCTTCCGACCAGTCTTGCAGGAACGTGTCTGTTCCTTGGGCCTCTGGGTCTAGCCTCCAACTGAAGTAGTGTGCTGTCTGTGCGTTAAGGCGAGACGCAAATAGGTCCATGTGGACTGGGCCCCACTTCTGATCCAGCATCTGAAATACTGTTGGGTCCAACTTCCAGTTGCTGGAGTCCGTGAGGTAACGGGAATTCCAGTCTGCCACTACGTTCAGTGCTCCGGGCAGATATTCTGCTGTCACTGATGTCCCTGTTTGTAGACAAAAATGCTAGAAATCCTTTGCTAGCTCGGCTAGCATCCTGGATCTCGTTCCTCCCAGGTGATTTATGTATCAGACTGCTGATATGTTGTCCATCTTCAGCAGGATGCATGACTTCACACTGTCTTTCATGAATGTCTTTATTGCGAAGGAGCCCGCCAACAGCTCGAGGCAATTTATGTGAAGACGAAGCTCTTCTTCGCTCCACTTGCCTCCTGTCTGTAGCTCTCCGCACTTTGCACCCCAGCCCAGCCGACTGGCATCTGATTCTATAACCAGGTCTGGCCGGTCTCTGAAAATGGCACACCCATTCCAAGCATCCATATTCTGCAACAGGGATCAGTTGATGATACTTTAATCCCTGTTGCAGGTGTCTTATTTTCAACCTTTGTAAGGCTCGATAATGCAAGGGACCTGGAAATATGGATTGAATGGAAGCTGCAAGCAGACCCACAATCCTTGCGAGAACTCTGAGTGAGATCATTTGTTTCTTCAAACATAATCAGATCTCTCTCTTGATATCTTGTATTTTCCTCGCCGGCAGCTCTAGAGTAGCTTTCCTTGTGTCTAGTACAAAACCTAGAAAGTCTAGTCTCTGGGCTGATGTGACATCTGACTTCTCCGCGTTCACTAAGAATCCTAAAGACTCGAGTAGGTCCTGCACCCATTTAATCTGATATATTAGCGCTTCTCGGTCTTCTGCCAGGAGAAGTAGGTCGTCTAGAAATATGATCAACCTTATCCCTTTCTCTCGTATCGCTGCAGCCACTGGGTTCATCAATTTGGTGAAGGCCCAGGGCGCTGACGCAAGTCCGAAGGGCATTGTCCTGAATTGCCAGAACTGCTTTTTCCAGCGAAAAGCCAGAAAGGATCTGAACCTCCCTTGCACTGGGACCGTCAGATAGGCAGGGGCGTTGCTAGGGGGGGCTAAGGGGGTTATAGCCCCTGATCTTTTGATTGTAGCCCCGGATAGAATCTCAGGAGCTACAGCCAAAAGACTAGCTAGCCCCCAGTCCCAACAGGTCTTTTCGAGACCTAGCAACTCCCCTGCAGGTAGAAATCTTTCAGATCTAGTCTCGTCAACCAGTCCCCTTCTCTCAGGCAATCCCTGAGCTTATGGATCCCCTCCATCTTGAAATGGTACACGGTCCATCCATTCAACTCTTTCAAGTTTATCACAGGCCAGACTTTCTCCTTTCTGTGTACTAGGAACTTGTTGCTTACAAAGCAGGGGGACTCTCAGCATACTTCTATGGCTCTCTTCTGAACTAGCTGAGAAAACTCGTGATCTAGGCACTTTTGCTCTGCGCCTGCTAAACGCTGGTGATGGGTTCTGCGCGACTGCGTTGGCTCCTGCATAAACTCTAGCTGCAAGCCTTGTACGGTTTGCAAGATCCAGTCGTCGCTGGAAAGCTTGTGCCAACTCTTCAAAAACATACTGGTTCCCCCCCCCCCACCTGGGGGGGTAGGCCTTCGTCCTTACCTGGTGTAAAGCTTTGTCCCCGACTAAAGCATCTTCCTCTGCGTCCCCTGGGGGCTCGACCTCTGGTGGGGAAGAAGGCATCTTGCTGTCTGTTCTCCCAGTATTGGGCTCTGGGATTGGGGGGGGGGGTCTTCTCCCTCGCTGCTGACAACCGATCACACAACCCCTGAAGCGACTGGTCCCGGCAAAAACTCTGCCCGGGAATATCGTGCAGATGGAGGCTTGTGCCTTCTCTAGTGACGTGTAGGTGCCGAAGAACCGGCCCATCTCCTTCCCAAATGTTTCCCCGAAGAGGAGGCCCTGTGCTGCTTTTCCGGCTTCGTAGGATGCAAGGTCGCTCAGTTTCGGGTCGATCTTGAGCAAAAGACCTCTCCTTCTTTGTGAGGCAATTGCGCAATTAGCGTTCCCCAAAAGGCAGATGGCTTTCTGAGGCCTCTTCCTCTCCTGTATCTCTAGCTCTTTCTGCTAGATCCATGATCTTTGCGAGAGGGCCTGCCAAATCAAGCACTTTCTCTTGGCAGATTTCCCGCGACCTGTCGATACCCTTACTGGGGTCTTTGCTGGTCTTTGCTGGTCTTTGATACGAAGGTCAACATTTTGTTGTCTAGTTCGGGAGTCTCTGCCACTTTTCCAGGGAGGTCTGGTCACGGGCATTCTGCCCGGAGGCACTGTCTAACTTCCTTGTCTAAGGCTTTCCTTAATCTCGCTGCCATGTATTGCGCTACTCTGGGCGACGGCTGCCAGTCTGAGGATCTGGGGTTTCGGATGCTCTCTTGATCGAACATATCCTTTTGTACCTCCTTGAGGTGTTTTTCTTTGCGAGCTTTCTTTCCCCCGTTGGGCTTCACCCATTCCTCCTCCACTGGCTCCTCTGCTTCTTGCGAGGAGAGGTCTCCCTCTGCTGGCTCCTCTTCCGAGCTTGGGTCTCCTTCTCCATCGTCGTCATCCCCTGGAGCGGGGGGTCATGAGGCTTGGTACTGCCTGACACTGCAAATAGCCTTCCTTGAGCTTTGCGAAGGTGTCGGCGACCTCCGGGGCCTTTTCCTTCACCCCATCTGCTGAGCCCTGGGGGGTTGTTAGAGGATTTCCTCTTTCGGGCCTTGTTCTTCCCCTTACACCCTGTATCTGAGGGTTCGGTGGGTGTGCCTTCAGTCTCTATGGTGCTGTCTTTGGGCTGATTTAGCATGGCCTCTAGCATCTCCAGCCTCTCTTGAAGGGGTCTCACCCCTTGTGCCACTGCATCGACGAGCGAATTTCCCAGCACTTCTTTGAAGCTGGCAGCCAGGTCAAGAGGTTGTTCCTCTTCGCTCCACTCAAATTCTGACATTTTGTCATGTGCTGTGCCTGGTACCTCTTAAGGTGTCTCTGCATGCCCATTCTGCTAGTCTGATGCTTGTCTGAGCACTGTACTCTCCAATGCTCTTATTTGTAAATATCTTTATACATTACTTTCTTTTTTTTTCTTCTTTTTTTTTCTTGTGGCTGCACTAGACTGATTTTCTTACACTGCCTATTTCAGGCCTATTTCAGGCTGTATGTCCGTAAGCTGCCTCCCAGAAAGTCTAAGGAGTGTGTGTCTTTGCTTGGCTGCCTACTGCTCCTATCACCAGAGATAATAGCTCTGCTGCGGCACATGCTTAGCTCCGCTACTTTTTCTCCTAGGAGCTCAGGTATCCTGCTCCTCAACGTTCTCTCCGTGTCTCTGCGACGTGTGTGGAGGCTCTGGCTCTGCCCCCTCAAGGGTGGGGGCCGGAAGCCTCACTTGCGTGCACTGCCACTCGCTGTTGCTGCGGCAGCTGAGAGGATCCGACTCCGCCTTCCCGAGGGAGGTGGTCTGAGTCCTCTTGCGGCCTGCTTCGTACCTGGCGAAGGCTCCGGACCTGCCTCACAGAGGGAGGGTCAGAGTCGCTTATCCACCGAACCGCAGTGGGAAAAGCCCCTGGAGTGCCAGAAGTAAGGACTGGGGCGTCCGCCGCGGGTTGTACCGCTTGACAATAAATTTAAATCTACTTACTCTGGAATGCTTCCGCGGTCCTTCGAAGCGATTTAAGATTTGCGCGGCCTGGCGCCTGTTTAATATTATAAATGTAAATAACGCTCTACGTACTTTCCGTTCTGCATATGCTATAAGCAACTTCTAGTATCACGAATATTCTGAAATCATTCTCATCTACCTCTATATTGATATTATTAGCAGAAATAGGTAGAGGTAAGAAAACAGTACTTATCTGCTTGAAGAGGAAGAGCTCAGGGAAAGGATATGGTCATAGGCTTAGCTGGAGAGTAAGGACTACAGAGACTGTGGGACTTGTAGTTCAGAAGGGGAAAGTCATTTTTGGACATTTCAAAGTTGTTGGTTTTATAAGTTTGTTGAAACTGCTGAAGCGGTAATAAAAAGAAGTTGAAGCATAATGCTCGCCTCCAGTCTTGCCATAGAAGAGAAGTGAGTGAGCAGGGAAGAGAGGACGACTACCCTATCACCATCCAAGGGTCACAAGGACCTGAGAGAAGAGAGCACAAAACCAGGAGAAGGGTTGCAGGAGCCTGAGCAACCCGAGCAGCATAAACCTCCAGAAAGGTCACAGGGACCCACGAAAACTGAGAGCCAGAAGGAGAGTGGGGTAACATGTACCCTAAAGAACTAAGTCAGAAATTGGGTCAGGAGACCACCATAGACAGAGTGAAGAGCAGATATCACAGGAGCACGCAGATGCCCAGAAGTGAGTCAAAGTTTGAAGAGCTCCACCAAGTTGGTGGAAAGGAATCCAGGGAAAAGCCCCTCTGCCTAATGCAATGTGGACTTTTTATTTTTCCAGGAACTTGAGATTTTTGTTGTTCAAACTTAGGGCAACTTTGAGCAACCTTCGATAGACTGACAAAAACTGTTTTCTTTTTTTTTATAACACATTTTATTACATTTTGTGCAATAATACAAAAACATACAAAACGCAACCATATAACATTGCATAGAGGTGGCAGAGCAGTACAAGTAGGTATAGTTTAGATATAAGCAAACGTAGAAACACACATGCTGTAAGGTATAGATGCGGACAAGTCAGCAAATGGGTTTTTTACATACTGGTCTTACTCAAGCAGCTCCAAAAAGTGATGTTATCGCATGTGGTCTTTGCAGAGTTATGCGACAAAGCTTGTTGTCCATGTTGTATCTGAGTTATGTCTGTTCCCATTTCCCCCAGATTTTATCTACTTTGCCCGGACAACCTCTAGCTTGATAGACTCGGCGTTCCATTAGGATGGTAGCATCCACATCTGATAACCCATGATCATGTTTCGGGGTGTTTTCTGAACCCCACAATTGCGCAATGTTCCTTTTGGCAAATCCTGTGGCTGTCGAGATAAGTAGCTTTTCGTAGCGCGACATTTCTACTGTATCTTCAATACCCAAAAGGAAGGAGTTTGGGGTCTGTTGGGATCGGGCGACATATGACTTTGGTGAGTCTCGCGCTACATTTACGCCAGAAGTGTTGTATACGTGCACACTGCCAGAGGATATGATATAAGTTCCCTTCTTGTTTGCAGCATAGACATTTGGGGTAGGTCGTTTTGCCCCAATTATACAAAGCTACTCAGGGATAGTATATCCTATGGAGTATCTTCAGTTGAACCAGCCTAATTCTTGCCGATACATCAGAGTCGAGATCCAATCTTCAGGTAATATTGGGCCCACATCTCTTTCCCATTTCATCTTCAGGTTCAGCAGCTCTTTCGTGGCAAATGAGGAAATAGCGTTGTACATGGTAGACGTGACCTTCTTACTCACACTGTCTATGACTATGTTCCTTTCCATAGGCATGCATTCCGGCATGTCCTCCAATTGGGCCCTGTGCAAGGTGAGTGCATGTTGTAATTGTCCATAGTGATAGTGTTCAGTGTCTGGGAGATTGTGTGATGCCACGAGCTCGGGAAACTGTATCAACTGGTCGTTACCGAATATCTGCTGGATGGTCTGTATGCCAGCTGTTACCCAGCTTGGCCATTTCGGGAGGTTCCTGAAGCTCGAGAGGTGAGCATTATTCCAGATGGGTTGGACTGGGGTAATTTTGTGTTCCCATCCTAGATGTTTGTGTACTTCCTTCCACTCCAGGGCTGTGTGTGCTACTATCGTGCATTCAGGCGGGCGAGTCTGTTTACAGTAGAGGCTTTCAATCGGGGACATGCCGTGTCGTGCACCTAGTTCGTCCTTTATATGGGGAATGGTCGGGTCCCCGTGCAAAATGTCATTGACTGTCGCCGTCTGTGTCGCCCAGTAGTAGATCTGGATGTTAGGAAGTCCTATTCCCCCTCCCAGATTGAGCATTGGAGGGTTTTGAGGGCAATTCTCGGGTGCTTCCCACCCCACAGGAGTTTACGTGTTGTGTCATCTATTCTGTGGATCTCTACGGTGGGGACATGGAGAGGGGCATTTTGAAGGATGTATAAGAACCAGGGTAGGGCCAGCATCTTGAAGAGTGCCGCCCTGCTTAGCAGTGTCAGTGCTTGCCAGTGGGCTGCATCTTGCTTGTATCGTTTAACTAGTGGGTGCAAATTTTGTTTTACGTAGCTATCTAGTCCATTGGTGATTAGAATGCCCAGGTAGCGGAACTGTGTGGTTTCAACTTGATATGGGGAACCCGATGCCGGTATGTAGTCTACCCCTTTTACCAGAAACAGCACAGATTTGGACCAGTTTACTCTAAGTCCACTAAAGGTTCCATAGTTAATTAGTATTTGCGTGACCACAGGGCAGGAAAGCGCTGGGTTGCCCAGGTATACTAAGAGGTCATCTGCATAGAGGGATACTCTGTCTTCCCAGTTTGGCCCCCATCTGAAGCCAGTCCACGTGGTGCTGTCCCGCAAAAGGGCTGCTAGTGGTTCTATTATTAGTGCAAACATCATTGCCGAGAGCGGGCAACCTTGTCTGGTTCCTTTACCCAATCGGATATTATGTGAGGGCCACCCATTTACTCTAACTTCCGCTACTGGATTGTTGTAGAGAAGTCGAATGCTTTTTCAAAATCTATGGCTAACAGAGCAAGTGATTGTTGTAGGGCCCATGCTCTCTCTAGCACCCGATGCAGCCTGCGAATGTTCATTTTGTGGACCTTTGGGGCATGAAGCCGCATTGGTCGGGGTGGTTCAGTGACGTGATGACCAATTGTAGTCTGTTGGCTCGTATTTTGGCTTCACTGTTGATTAGGGATATGGGTCTGTAGGAGGTGCATTCCTCTGGGGGTTTGCCCTTTTTGGTGATCACTATAATGGTGGCCTTGCGGAGGTCTGGTGGGAGCTCGCCCTGGTTTAGGGAGTGTTCAAACACGTTGAGCAAGTGAGTGGGTATGTCTAGATGGCTTAGCTTTTTCCAGATGTCAAGCGGGAACCCGTTAGGACATGGGGTTTGCCTGTTTGGAGTTGGGCAGTGGCTGTTGATATTTCGTCAGTCGTTATTTTGTTGTCTAGAGTGGTGGCTTGTTCTGTGGTGATTGCTGGGAGGTCGATATCGGTTAGTATGGTGCTGGTTACAGTGTCGCTGGGGGGTTTGTAGAGGTCCTTGTAGAATTCAGCGAAGCGTTCCACAATCTCTGCATCGGAATAGACTACATCTGCGTTCAAGGTTCTAATGCACTTCACCTTGTGTTGTCCTTCATCGCGCTTTTCCAGCCACGCAAGAATTTTGCCTGCTTTTTCCCCTGTTTCGTACAGACGTGTCTTCATAGCGATATGTGCTTTTTTTGGCACAGTCTAAGGATAAATTGTGCAGCCTCTTCTGTGCCATTATAAGGGCCCTGTTCGTCTCCGGGGTGTCGCTAGCAATGTGATCTAGTTCCTTGGACGTGACCTCGCTTTCGGCTTCGATGATTCTCCAGCATGGGGTCTGGCATGGATTCGCATGCTCATGAATATTCCCCGTCGTCAGGCTGGGAATCCTCGGTAAAGAAAAATCAGTATCGGTTTCGTTTCTGATCTGTCTTTCGTAGTAGTAACCAATCACTGATCTCTGCGTCATACTGACCACAGCCAATGTCTGCCATCTCCCTAAGCCCCGCCACTGGCAGCCATCTTCAGATTTTTACCGCACGTTCAAGTGTTGGGATCCTCTTGCTATTGCTCTTGAGCTTTAGTGCCTTTTTCGCGCTTTTTCTTAGGAAAATGTTCTCTTTTTCGGTCAAAAGAGCCTCAAGCTCCACCGTTTCTTTATCCGATCAACGGGGACCCATGTCGGATTCTTCTACGCCCCTCAAGGGTGAAGATTTCGTTGAGCCACGCTTTTGGACGACTCCAGAAGTTTCTCAGCCCCATCTAGATCATGGCCCAGGAGAAGGGAAGCTCAACGCCCGGAAAGCTGTTCAGGGTCTACCCTGGATGCCAGCTTCAGAATGTCTTTAAGGAGGACGAACACTCCCTTTGCCTCTACTGCCTGCATGAGAACAAGATGCACGTGGAGAAGGACTGTGCATTTTGCGGCAATATGTCGGAGTGGACCATGAAGGACCACCATCTGAGTCTCGCCAACTGGCTGGAAGGGAAGAGGCCTTCAGGTGAGAAGAAGAAGAAGTCAGAGCGGTCTTCTAAGACCTTTGAGGGCGCCCCGGCGACGGGGGTCCAACAGAAGGCCAAGCACCGCGAGTCCGCTGGCACCGGGAGCGCCGAACGGTCGGGCTCTACGGGCGCCAGGCAGGGCGCATCCTCCCCGGCACCATTAACCACGAGCCAACGCTCTGGCTCGGGTAAGAGGAAGGTCGAGCACGCGGCGAAGCTCCTGGAGAGAACCCGGTCGAGCTAGAAGGCCCCATCAGAGGGGGGAGCGAGGCAGTGACCCCCCTCCCAAGGAGAAGGCGGTGAGCGCACCTAAGGTGGTGAAAGCCTTGATCCACCCGGCCAAGGCCTCTATCGAGACAGTCGCGGCGGCCCTGGCTCAGCCTGTGGAGGCTACACCAGTGGTGGCGACCTCGGGGCCCAGAGTCTCCCTGTCACCACGGAGGGAGTCCTCTTTCATGCCCATCGACAGGACCCCCGTGAAACCTCCGACGGAGAAGAAAAAGGGGGGGCAGGAGGTCGTTGTGGATTCGGCCTCAACCTCTGAGGAGGAGCTGACCGAAGTCTTAAGCCACGGCGTTGGCGTGGAAGAAGACCAGCCTGTCGGGAGGGACCCCGACGTGGGAGACGACGAGAACGTCAAGGGTGCCGACGGGGCTCCTGACCGCCCGTCGGAATCCCCTCAACCAGTGCCGCAAGACAACTCGGCGGCCATTTTGTTGGCTATACAGTCCTTGTGCTCGGAGATAAGGACGAGATTGCCGTTACCACCAACGGAGGAACCGCTCCCGATGGGGGACCCGGAGCCAGGCCCTTCTGGGAGCCCTCCTCCTAAGAGAAGGATTCATCCTCCACCTCCTTTTCAACCATCGCGCCCAGCTCAGCCCTCCTCCCCGTCCACGAACCGTGGGGAGGATACGGGGACTGACACGGCCACGACGGGTACAGACGACGAGGTTTACGACGTGGATCTCCCGTCGTCACCTCCTCCCCGGGCTTCCCCGCCCGACGAGATTGGATCGTTTCATGCCATGATCGCCAGGGCATCCGAGCTTTTCCAGCTCTGCCCGGAAGAGAAGAAGGAAGGTTTCCTTTATCAACGGCGCAAGACCAAGAGGAAGACGGTCCTCGCTGTACCTCTACTAGACAATATCTGGGATGAGGGTCTCGCCCTCCTCAAGAACCCATCCACAACGCCTGCGAGAAGGGATCGGTACGAGAAGAAGTACCGGGTCCCGGACGCGGCCCCCTTGTGGACTCGGTCGTCTCCGCGGCGGCCAGGAAGAAAGCGGGGGGGGGGCCTCGGCCTCCACGTCAACCTCCCCGCCGGACGGCGAGGGAAAGAAATTGGACATGATCGGACGCAGAGTCATCTCATCGGCAGCGACGACGATTAAGGCTGCCAACGCCTTGGCTATCGTAGCCCGCTACGACAGGGAGTTGTGCTACAAAATCGCCCCCTTGCTGGACTTCTTACCAGACGACAAGAGGGCGGAGACCCTAGAGATCTTGCAGGAAGGAGAAGTGGCGTCGGACCACGCCATTACGATAGCGACGGACATCGCTGACACTGGATTTCGCCAGTTTGGCAACGGCGTGTGCCTTAGACGGCGTGGATGGCTCAAGGCAACTGACTTCCATCAGGACGTGCAGACCAGAGTCTTGGACATGCCGTTCGACGGGAACAACCTGTTTGGGAAAACAGTGGACGATTCCCTACAAGCCATCAAGACGGACACGAAGACGGCCCGGGCTCTTGGTGTTCTCCAGCAACAACGGCTGCCCTTTCGGAGCGGCGGAGGTAAGCAGGGTGCCTCCAAAGGTTCCGGCGGCAGATTTTCCACCTATCGTCAAGCGGCCCGTTCGTCGTCACAGGAAGCCTACAGGGGACGAGGCAAGTCGGGCGGACCCCGCCATCGTCACCAAGGAGGACAAGGCGGCAAAGCCTCATCGAAGCAGGACTGAACCGGCCGTGGGGTCGGGCCCCCACCAAAGCACCCCTTCGTCAGCGTGTGGGAGTCCATCTCCACCGACCGTTGGGTGCTGGACGCCCTGGCCCAGGGTCACGCGCTCGAGTTTCTAAAGAAGTGCCCGCGCGTCCCCCCCCGTGGCCAGGAAGGAACATCACGTCCCTCAACTTCTCTTGGAGGTAAAGGCGATGCTCAAGAAAGGCCCCATCGAGCTCGTCCCAAAGAGGCTTCGGGGCTCCGGAGTTTACTCAAGATACTTCCTCGTGAAGAAGAAGACGGGAGGATGGCGTCCCATCCTGGACCTACAACGACTGCACAAATTCATCAAGGCACAGAAGTTCCGGATGGTCACCCTCCAGCACGTCCTGGGTCAACTGGAGGAGGGCGATTTCCTGTCGTCGTTGGATTTGGAGGATGCCTACTTCCATATCCCCATCCTAAAGGGACACGGAAAGTTTCTCAGATTCGTGGTCCAAGGGCGACACTACCAGTTCAGAGCCCTTCCCTTCGGATTGAGGTCGGCACCCAGGGTGTTCACCAAGTGCCTCGCACCGGTGGCGGCGCGGCTGCGCCTGGAGGGGATCCACGTCTACCCCTACCTGGACGACTGGCTCATCCGAGCAAAGACAAAGGAGCTCGCCGCGGAGCACACGGCGAGGACCGTCCAACTACTCACAGACCTGGGATTCTCCATAAACTACGCCAAGTCCCACCTGGTGCCCACGCAAGACGCACTGTTTCTGGGAGCGAAGCTCGACACAGTGGCGCTTCTGGCCTCGCTGTCAGAGGAAAGGACGAGGGCCATCTTGGGCAAGGTGCAGTGGATGCTGGTTGCGGACGCGGCCAGGGTGAGGTCCATCAAGTCCCTCCTTGGAATTATGTCTTTTTGCATTTATCTCATCCGCCTGTGCAGGCTTCGGATGCGCCCGTTACAGGAGTTCCTGGACGCTCGCTGGATCCAGACGACGGGCAGCTTCGAGGACAGGATCACACAACAAGAGCTTCCGACGAGCGATCCGGTGGTGGGGCACCCGCGCGCATCTGACGGCGGGCATGGACTTCCAGACCCTGGGCCACCAGAAAACAGTGACCACGGATGCCTCCCTGGAAGGGTGGGGAGCGCACACCGAAAATCTGTACGCGAGGGGCCTTTGGCTGCCGACGGAGAAGTCCCTCCATATCAACGTCCTGGAACTCTGTGCAGTGTTTTGGGCCCTCAGTCCTTTCTTCCGTCCCTCAAGGGAAAGGTGGTGAGGATCTTCACCGACAACACCACCACCATGTTCTACATCAGGAAGCAGGGCGGTACCAGATCCCCAGCCCTGTCCAAGGAGGCGCAGGACCTGTGGCATTGGGCCGTCGCCCAAGGGATGTTTCTGGTGCCGTTTCATCTGGCAGGAATAAAAACACCATCGCCGACTCGCTCAGCAGAGAGCTGCGCTCGTGCCACGAGTGGGAACTACGACAGGATCTAGTGGACCGCCTCTTCCGACGGTGGGGCACACCCCAGATTGATCTGTTTGCGACGGCGACGAACTCCAAGTGCCGGAGGTTCGCCAGCAGGTTTCCCCAGCCGAGGAGCATGGGCGATGCTTTCTCGTTCCCCTGGGAGGGCCTGTTCCTATATGCGTTCCCTCCTTTGCCGCTGCTGATCCGGCTCATCAACCAGCTCAAGAGGTCACGGTGCAGGATGATCCTTGTCGCACCTGCGTGGCCGAGGCAGATATGGTTCCCGGACCTTCTGGACTTGTCAGCGTCCCCGTCAATCAAGCTGACAGTGGACGCGGATCTTCTCTCCAGGGAAGGAGGCGCCATCCTCCATCACGACCCGAAGTCGCTGAACTTGCAGGCCTGGCTCCTGCAGCGTTAGAGTTTGGAGGTTACGACATACCGGCCGACTGCAGAGAGGTTCTTGCAAAGGCCAGGGTGTCCTCAACTCTTAAATGCTACGGACACAAATGGAAGAGGTTCTCTGTCTGGTGCCACGCACAGAAGATTAACCCTCTACGGATTACGGCTCCTCAAGTACTGCCGTACCTGCTGACCTGCTGGCCAAGGCTGGACTGGCGCACGCTTCCATCAAGATTCATCTTGCTGCGATCTCCCGATACACCAGAACCACGGGACGGACGTCTTTGTAGTCTCATCGTCTGGTGAAAGAGTTCATGAAGGGACTGAAGGCCCCGGCGTGGGAGCTCAACGTGGTGCTGACCAAGCTCATGGGACCTCCGTTCGAGCCTCTGCACTCAGCTCCGTTGAAATTCTTGTCGTGGAAAACAGCGTTTCTTGTGGCCATCACCTCCGCACGACGGGTGGGAGAGATCCAGGCCCTTTCCTGCAAGCCCCCGTACTTGACTTTTCACGACACGAGGGCAGTGCTCAGGACGCACCCCTCCTTCATGCCCAAGGTGCCGTCGGACTTCCACCTCAACGAACCCTTGGTGTTGCCTGTTTTCTTCCCGTCGCCGGCTGAAAGGACTTTGCACTCGCTGGATGTGGCTAGAGCGCTGAAGTTCTACGTGGACCGCATGAAGTGTTTTCAGAAGACGTCACAACTTTTTGTGAACTTTGGACCTGTCAATCAGGGGAAGGCTCTCTCGAAGGCTTCCATTTCCAGATGGCTCTCCGGCTGTATCATGTACTGTCATAGGTTGGCAAACCGACCGCTGCCTGGCCGTCCGAGAGCCCATTCCACCAGAGCGATCGCAGCTACCACGGCGTTCCTATCTGGTGTGCCCTTACTGGACATCTGCAGGGCTGCTACGTGGAGGTCGACGCACACCTTCACGAAATTCTACTGCGTCGATCGGGATTCCAGGGAGGAGTCCAGGGTCGGCCAAGCAGTGCTGCGCAACCTGTTCGCCTAAAGGTGAGCCTGGTGAGGAGGTAAGAATTGCTTAATGTTGAGTTTTGGATGTAATGCTTAATGTTGAGCCTTTGCCACCTCCCGTGATTGTGCATGTGTGTACTGCTATGTATTCTTTTATTCATGAGCATGTGAATCCATGCCAGACCCCATGCTGGAGAAGGAACAAGTTACTTACCTGTAACTGTTGTTCTCCAGCATGGGTCTGGCATGGATTCACATGTGAACCCTCCCGCCTACCCCTCTGCGGCTCTTCACTTGGTCATACTGCCACTTCACGTGCTACCAAATCTGAAGATGGCTGCAAGAGGCGGGGCTTAGGGAGCTGGCAGTCATTGGCTGTGGTCAGTATGACGGAGAGATCAGTGATTGGTTACTACTACGAAAGACAGATCAGAAACGAAACTGATACTGATTTTTCTTTATCGAGGATTCCCAGCCTGACGGGGAATATTCATGAGCATGTGAATCCATGCCAGACCCATGCTGGAGAACAACAGTTACAGGTAAGTAACTTGTTCCTTCTCTCACGTTGTACCTTCTTTTTTTGGGATGTCCATGAAATGAGTTTCCGCATAGGACTGGTTTGTATGCTTCCCATAGTGTATTGGGATCGTCAACCGAGTCTGCGTTTAATTCAAAGTAGTTGGAGGTAGCTGCCTCTATCTTTTCTCGAAATTCCGGGAACCCCAGGTAGTAGGAGTTCAGCCGCCACGAGGGGGCCGGTCGTGTAGTCGCCGTTTCCAGTTAAAGTGTCAGTGGGGAGTGGTCAGAGATTCCCCGCGGGAGGAAGGATGCGCTGCATACTTTATGAATAATTTGGTATGGTAAGAAGTAGTAGTCTATTCTGGACATCGAGCCGTGGGCCCCAGAATGGAAAAAATATTGTCGAACCTCAGCGTGGAGGGCTCTCCACGCGTCACACAGGCCTAATGCTGACACGAAGGAAGCCAATTTGGTGGTGATGGAGGGATTCCTGGCTCTTAAGTGCGTGCGGTCGAGCATATTGTCCATGACCTCATTGAAGTCCCCTCCTAACACCCATGTGTCTGCGGGGTTTGCTGCCAGGATGGGGGTGATTTCGGTTAACAAATCGTTAAGTAGAATTGGCGGGGAGTACACTGCCATGAGTTCCAGGGTTTGGCTCCATAGTGTTGCTTGGATGTGTACATAATGGCCTCCTCTGTCTTGTAGTATGTGCGTGATCACCAGCGGAAGCCTTTTGTGAATTAGTATGAGCACCCCTCTTGCACCCATGGAGAAACTGGCATGCACCGCTGTGCGGTAGTTTGAAATAATTTGCATACATTTCCTGCTAGATGCGTTTCGGAAAGAAAGGCTATATCCAGGGAGTGTCTATTTAGGTGCTGCAGTACCAGTCCTCTTTTGATGCTGGATCCCAGCCCCTTCACATTCCATGACAGGAGTTTGAGCTTTCTTTGTGTTGAATCAGTCTCGGGTGTCATTGGCTGTTTGGGGTTTAGATTCGCACTTGCGTTTCTTCAGTTGTATACGCAGCAGTTGTACCGCGTTTGTTCTGTACAGTGTGCTCATCGTGCCTTTGTATGCTAAACGTTGAATAAAGATATTGAATCTAACTACCCCCACCCCTTCTCCATACTCCACCCCCAACTGAAGCATCTGTCGTCCCGATATAAACTTTTAAACAATTGAGCTGTATACTACATCTGCCCAACCTATGACAATCCGGTTTTACAGTTCAGGTTTGCCGGGCGGTGTGGATCAGGAATAGGTTGGGGCTGGGCAGTAGAACACCGCTTTACGGTGCTCCGGGTACACTCTTTGTCTGGGGGGTGGGGGCGGCTATTTGGCTGGCCGCCAGCCGTGTTAGCCTTTGCCTTCAAGTTTGCAATGTGCGGTGTCGCACCTTTGCGTTACATTAGCGGTGATTTGGACATACGAAGTACTGTCGCTGCTTATTATGCCTCAGCGTGCTGTGGGTTCTCGATCTGTTGTTGCAGCTGCGGATCCAGGTCAGGTGGCCGCTCAGGATGTGGTCTGTTCCGTTCTCCTCTCCTCCTTCCCTCAGTGCTCCAATCGCCTTCTATGTGCCTTTCGGCCCAGCTCCACACTTCCCTAGGATCTATGAAATGCACCGCTGTGTTCTTATGGAATATTTTGAGTTGGGCAAGAAAGATTAGCCTGTATTTGACCCCCATTGATTGCAGGCGTTTTTTGAGGGGATCAAATGATTGGCGCGCTTTCAGTACTTCTTTGGTAAAGTCAGGGAAGAAAGCAATCCTTGATCCATTGTACATGTCCGCTCCTTTAGACCTTGCCAGCTGCAGTACCGAATCTCTATCACTATAGTTTAGGAACCTTGCGATGACTGTGCTTGGCGATGCACCTGGCGTGATCTTGCCGGTTGGAATGGGATGGGCCCGCTCAATGGAAAAGAACTTGGAGAAGGACTGTGCATCGTATGTGTTTGTGAACCATTCCTCAAGGAATAACTCCATGCAGGCTCCTTCTGCCTTTTCGGGAAGGCCCAGTATGCAGATGTTGTTCCGTCTTGATCTGCCCTTACTGCCATCCGCTCTTGATTCCAGAAGCTTGATGCGTGCCAACATGCCGGACATCTGGCGGTTCATTCCGCGAAGACTGTCCTCCGTTTCTGAAATTCGCGTCTCCGCTTCCCCGGTTCGTGGGGTCAGCTTCTGCAGGTCATGTCTTTACAAGGATACGTCCGCACCAATACTGTCCATCTTTTTCTCCATGGAAGTTCTAGAGCTGGCAATGGCGCTCATTATGTGTCTGAGGGAAATGTTCTCCGTCATGCAGTCTGTGTCGGGCAGCGGTGGCCTCTCTGGGGAACGAGTCAGTGGTGTGGTTGCATATTGCTCAATTCTACTCTGTGTGGAGGTTTTCCTGGGCTCATCTTTCCCCATTTCTGATATTCTGGTGGGATGACTTCGAAGGTCTGTGTCACGCCTGGCGGAAGACGCCAGCTGGAGGGTGGAAAAGCAAGTGCTATTGAGGGGGGTCGGGGGTGAGCGCGCCTCACCTTCAGTGCTATGAGTGCGGTGGTCGCGTGGAGCTGTGCCGGATATGACTTTAATGTGTCGGTACCGCCTTACAAGAAGTATGACCACAGGATGGAGGCCCACGTCTGGGTTTGCGTTGGAAATGAGCCTGCGTTTGGGCCCAGATCTGTCATGGATCCGTGCTTCCGTGCACCTCTTATGTGTGGGCGCTTTTCGTATTGGTGTGTTTGGGCGCCTCCACTGCGCTGGGGGTGGCGGGGAAGGCGGCAGCAGATTAGGCAAGCTTGCATTCACTGGAGCTTCATCGATGATTTCCACCAGGCAACGGAGGCGCAAGGGTAGTGGTCGCGTTGGGCCCACTGGGGTCAGCCTGAGCCTTTCAACTCCTCTTTTTGGCGGGGGTGGCAGACACCTTTGTGCCCATATGCGAGATGTTTATTGTCGCTCTGCCTACTACATGAGATCTTCAGCTCTGTTTCTCAGGCATTCTTTGATTTGTTGTCTCCTTTCCTTTAGAGTGTTGTGTGTCAGCGGTTGCATCTGATTGCACAACGTGGTAGGGTTACTGGGGCGCGAGGCACATCTCTGCGGTCATCCCGCCATGCACACGCTGATTGCGCTGCTGCTGTAGCAGTACAGAGTTATTTCGCTGTAGCGTCCCGCAGCTCCTCGCACCAGTAGCACCCCTTCGGAATAAGGAGCTGTGCTTGTAAGGGACTGCGCTGATGCTTGGAGCCTCGCTGTCGGCGTACTGTAATTAGATTGCGCAGGTCATGGTGCTTGCTTGATTAAAACACGGGCCACATCGCTTGATCCTCTGTATCCCACATGTGTTTTAGGTCGTCGCTTGTCTGTGGGCTGAAGGGGTCTCTATATGAGTTTGCGCAGTGGGGCCCCTGGGATGGCGCTGTTCCATGGGGGGGAGCATTCATGAGTGTCACACCGGGGGTCCGACCCCAATCTCCCGTCCCCTTTCACCTTACCGCTGATCTGGGCCGCTGCCAACTGACGGGAGATGAGTGGGAGTCGCCCGAGGAGTCCGTCAGGTGCTCGACGCGAGGCGGAGCGCCCGCGGTTCTGACGCGGCTCCAGGCGGCTTGGTGGTGTTGTGCCTGCCACCCCGAGGCAGACGGCAGCCGTACACGGGCTCATACACCACTGCGGCGGTGGGGACTACTAGCTGTTCTGTGCGTCTGCAGGTCGTCGGCGACGGATGTTCGGCGTCCACCTCCAGGGACACCCCACCTCCGCTCTCCAATCCGCAGCAGGGGAGGGAAATCCCTTATCTCGGGGAGGACCCGCAGGCGGGAAGCGGGGAGGCACTCACT
Organism: Ambystoma mexicanum; assembly: GCF_040938575.1. Lineage (NCBI taxonomy): Eukaryota > Metazoa > Chordata > Amphibia > Caudata > Ambystomatidae > Ambystoma > Ambystoma mexicanum. The sequence goes on from NC_090935.1 coordinate 1,414,152,931, forward strand.
GGGGTCCGCTCTCTGTCAGGGAGCGGCGCCGGCGGCAATCCACATGTTGCTTCGTTCGGTCTCCAACTCGCCATAATTTCTCTCACCTCCGGTGTGTCGTTTCGCAGGCAGGATTTGTCATCGGCGTGCGGTGCCCATCGCTCATCCGCAACATGAAACGGCCATTTTGTTTGCTTTACGGCGCGTGGGCCCGCTTCTTGTGGGATTTACAAACTGGGTCTCCCGGTGCCGTTTTGGTCCGGAACCGAGTCGAGGTGTGCAGCGCAGGTTCCCACGTCGATGAGACACTTTAGGTTCTCTCAGGCAAGCAAATAAGGCAGGATTAATACAGGATCTGGCTGGCGGCGCGGGAGCGATGCAAGCTCATGTCCTCATCGTCCGCCTGCTGGCCACGCCCCCCCAAAAACTGTTTTCTTTGATTCAAACTAATATTTATTTCTACTCATTGGATCCAGACCCAGGAGGGATTCCTGGGACTACCGGAGATACCTGTGTGAAGAACCAAGAATGCAGGGTACTCAACATATTTCCTTTTATGGTTTTTCTAAGTGGTACGGCCATTTTAGTGGATAGGTTTGGACTGAGGACTATTTTTTTTATTTTTTTTGACTATTGATGAGCACCTTAGTTAGGAAGGGAACTCCCTTTCACTAGTAGTCAATGAGGAGTTTTCTTTTAATTTAAAAAGAAATACATTCCAATGTGACCTCTAGTCGAGTCCTTCTGGCTTGCCACAATACCCACAGCAACGCTAGCATTAGAACTCTGGTGGATTTGCCGAGTGCTTATAGAGGCTACCGGTGAACTTGGATGCATAGATGGGTTTTGACCAGGTAGGGTGGCCATACTTAAAATGTGTTGGAAAAGGTTGTACCGGCTTATCATTTCTCTATACGCTTTAAGGCCTTATACACTGGCACGAACATTATCTTGACCAATAGTGCACTTTCTGTTACCACTTAAGAAGCAGTACAAGGCAGTTCTGACCACTGTCGTCACTTTTGTTCAAACTTGCCATGGAACTGCTCACAGCCATGACAACCTTTTCCAACGCATTTTAAGTATGGCCACCGTACCTGTTTGACGCTTGCGAGGGCGATCATTATCAGTAAACTGGACTAATGCAACGCACTTCTCATGGGTACCGCAGCAAAAAACATTGCAAACTTCACCTCCTTCAAAACATAGCTCTTTGTGCATTTTTGGATTGCGCTGGACCGATCATATCTCAGCAATCAGACGAGACGTCTACTGGCACCCTGTTAAGGCCTGCATTGACTTAAGAATTCCGACCCTTTCACATTGTTGAATGTACAAAGAGGTCCCACTTTATCTACACAAGTGTTACCATGAAATCCCACATGCGCCCTCTACGAACATTGGCGAACCTGACTCTGATCACCCCAAAATTCAAAAGAAAAAGAGCTGGAGGGGCGAGTTTCTGTGTCGCAGTGCCTCCACTCTGGAACTCTGATTCCTAACATTACAACGCTTGTATCTGACATTCATGAAACCTGTGAAAAAACGGACTGTTTAACTAATATGCCTACCTATATCTGTAAACTATCCGACCTCCAGGAAACATGTGAAACCCTGGCCACTTAACACATTTGGCTGATGACTTTCTGTACTCTCACTTTTATGTTCACACCTTGATTTCTGTACAAACTCTGTGATTCCCCTGGGTTTGGGCGTTATATAAATGCAATAGAAATAAAACAAATAGTGAAAACAAGCGGCTAGGGTGGCTTCTAGATAAACAGTTGAAGGGTCTCGGTAACCATTGCCAATAACTGGCTTCAGATGAATCATCCTTTCCAGTTTCAGGGAGTATTCCGATTCATCTGGTTCTCTATGGAGGTGGCAAGAACGGTTTCCTTCAGTTGATCTAGGACTGTGATATCCTCTGTCGTCACAACACGTAGTGGAATGATAATCGGCAATACCAACATTATTTCCTATCTGTTTAATTGTTGTATGTTTAGACAGGTGAGTCTTCGCACTTTTAATGATGTAGGCTCATATTCCCTACTTGCAGTCATGCTCCTAACTTTTTGATTTTTATCTTCAGTCATCACTTGTGTCCATTTTACCACGCATCCAGGTTTTGTATAACCTGAGGGTTCTTGCTCATCCGCATGGAATAACGAGACCAATCCGTCATAATTGTTTCGTCATGAGAATGTAGTGGTGTGTTGGTAGGCCAATGTATTTGTGTAGCTAAGGGACCTTTGGCTTGAGCAACCTGAGTTGTTGTTTTATATAAGTAGTCATGTACATCTTTTCTTCCTTTTGTTTGTGCCCCTGGTAGGTTTTTAAGCTGTTGTATTTGAAGTAGGAGTGTGCTTTTTTTGGGTATGTCCTCTTGTTTTATTGTTCGATTTGTCTCCATGGAGTGTGAATGGGCCAACCCTGAATTGTGTGCCGTTTTCCCTTTTTTTTTTCTTCTTATACATTACATGTTGACTAACACTTTGTTTTAGTTTCTTTGTTCTTTTTCAGCCTAATTTTTGGTTTTTTGTCAATGTATTTGTATCTTTAATAGGTGTCTGTGAAATGATCTCTGGTTCAATGATAATAGTCACTATGGGTTGTCGCAGGAACAGAAGCTCCAGTAAACTCAGCCACATCTACGCCTGTGCAACTTGTGCTTTTGATATATTCCAATGGCCCTGTTTGTTCCGAAGCCTCATTGTGAGCTTGAGAATCTAAGATTTAAATATCAGACGTGTTTAAAATACAGTCTGTTTAACAGTAGATGGTCATTTATACCATTAAATAATCTAGTGTGTGTAGATTTTCTCTGTAGTTCTTGAACTAATCTGATTAAAAGGATTAGCAAAGATTCCAAAGCCTGGGATTGAATGATGGAGGTGTCCTTGTCATGTGGCGTACTTTCAGATAATGTGTTTAAATCGAGTTCATCATGAGGGCATGGTGTAATTTCAATCGTGCCATCCTCTAATAGCGAGGGTATATGGTAGTTGTGGGATACGCGTTAGGCTGTTGTCGATTGAGGTAGAATGTTTGGAGCGGTTTTGAGACAATTCTAGTATTGCCTCTTTCTTCTTGGGTTGGTAGATGAAGGGATGGCATCGGCTATGTTTGGAACATTTGCAGTTGGGGGCAGCAGAGGATTGGCAATCTCTTCAGTGAGCTTGCTCCCCAAACAGGCTAACGTGGTGGAGAGATGGAGATCCAAGGTAATTAAACTGATGCCATCTCATGTCTTTGTGGAGGGGTCTGGGGAAGTGGGAGTAATTAGTAATTTTCGTGGTTAAGGATGGTGACGGAGCATTTAATGCGGGAGTGATTGCTTTAATGATTTTGGGTGGCAAACACAAGGATGTCTACACTCATGTTTACAGACGTTGGGGCTCATTATAACTTTGCTGGTGCAGAATTAACCTGCTGATATTACCATATACCAGGTCGCTTCCGCATCGGAAAAGTAATTCCCGCCAGCTAACAGCAGTACTACCGATGATGGTAATACCAGCAAATACCCCCATGGAGCCCTATGGGACTACATGGAATGAGGATATACAACCGCTACTAGCACTCGTAATCTGGCGGTAATGTTAGAATTACCACCGGCAAAGTTGTAATAAGGCCCATGGTCTCTGTGAGTAAACTGATTAAAGTCTTCTGAAGGCTAGCCACTTCAGCCAAATTGATGTGTATCCATAGCTTGTAGCGTAGCGTAGTCGGAAGCGGCCTCTTCCTCCGTTTGTTCCTGCTGCCGAGGTGCAGCTTCACACACTTGTATTGGTTACGCTGGTGAGGGTCCTTTCCTCAGATGCGAGCGAGCAGGAGCAGAGTGGAGTGGCTGGTGTGAAGTTGCTGATCTGTTGACCCACGTGGCTGCGGCTGTGGTGTGTTGCTGTGACCCAGCCCTGCTGCTATGAGCTACGAGCAGCCACCTTCCCGACTTTTTGTATAGATTGGCACAGGTGAGCCACACAGGAGGTGGATTGTGCTGATTGACTTTGTCCGGCTCCACAGACACTGAGCTGGGACTCTTCCTGGCGAGACAGTGTTTAGCCTATCTGCTGGAGCTCTGCAGCCTTTTATAGGGGAGTTGTGGTGCTGCGGTGCTCGGATGAGGTCTGAGTGCCTTTGAGACCACATACAGCAGTCGTGAGCAGGAGACTCCGGGGAGAAAATACCTTTGATCCTGCTTGCCGAAGCACTACATCAATTTCAAGGATATACCGCAGTTTAAGCTTGTAAGCTCGTAGTGCAAAGGGGCCAAGGGGCAGAGGCCCTGTTACGGCCTACAAGCTGAGTGTATTCACTGGATGCTCCATGGTGGAGTATCAGATAAGGGCTGCAGTGTGGCCCTGATTTGTAAGCTGTGAACTCGGCGCCTTGTAAAGAAGGGTTTGTAGCACATTCCCTACTTGAGATGATTGATTCGTGGAGTTGTGGGCTAAAGATTCAGTTCCTTTTCAAGACCTTACCGCGCCTCCTTATGACTTGTAGCCTGGTGGTTGCTGGTTTAAGGGTTGTGTTTGGGCAACTACGCACTATAGTTGTGGTCTGGAGAAATACTTGTTAATTGCTTAGTCGTGCAATTTGCCAACTTTGGCTGTGCTCACTATCCTATCTTGAGTTAGCGGCAGGCCAAGAGTTGTAGATGAAGCATTGTTGTGGACTTCCCTGGGCCAGGACCTTGTGGACTAGGGTGTCTGAGTCCGATTGTGCTTTGATAAATACCCTATAAAGACACTTTATTTGTGGCGACTAATGGAATCTTGGTGACGTCTTGTATAAACTAACAGACTGAGTCACCTTTGGATTGAAATCACTGAAAGACAATCCTTTGAAACTTTGAGTTGGGATGTACAAAATGCCATCAGCGAAAAGGACCACTCAGCCTAAATATAATCTAAGAAGAAAGAAAGAACAAGTCAAAGTACTCCCTGAAGAAGAACCTAAAGGTTTGAAAATAAATACAAAAAAGAAAACTAAGAGGAGTGTCCCTCCTGATCAAGGTGTGATCAGGGGTTTCTTTCCCTTGAATCTCCAAGTGGAAATTAACTCCACGGTCATGGAGGAAATTATTGCCCCTGAGGATAATGCTCCTAGCCTGGTGAATTTGATGAATTTTGAAGATATTGATAACAATATGTCTGAGCATCCAGAGGGGCATGACACCACAAATACCAGCGAATATGGGGACCACGAGTATCCCGCAGTCCGAGAGTCAGTTGAAAGAACCAATTGGACCATCTAGCTCTGCGGGGGATATGGGCAGATTATCTGCCTCCCCTAGTTTAGTCATAGATACAACTCTTGATATTGAAGCTGAGAGATCTGGAGGTGTCTATCCTGGGGCATCAGAAATTGCAGAGATTCAATCGTCAGTGGCATCTTTACAATTTGCACTCAAAATATTGCTTGAAATGTCGGGGTGTATTCTGGCAAACACCAATTTATTGGCAACAGATGAGGTGCAAAGAAGTAAAGCTGACAACGATACTGAATGTAATTGTCGAAGCTGTCCAGATTGCGGATGAGATACAAGACCCAGGCCAGGATTCTGAGCCTACAGAGAACTCTGAGGCACTATTTTCGCACAAGCAGTGAAGAATGGCTAGGAGAGTGGCCATAAGTAAGAGACCGAGCACTCTGGCTGATTGACTAGTTGGCTGATAGCTGAGCAGGAGAACATTTTGGAGCCGGCTGTGGACCTGGAAGCTTCGGTCATTGAGTCTCTAACAGACAAAGATTTTATTCCCCTAAGTGTGCCCAAGGCCCCGAGAGCCCAAGTTGGCCCGTAAGACCCAGTAATTACTCCAATATCTCTAGGCAAAGACAAGGAAGAAGTCTGTGGAAACTGCATTTGCGTGATTAAAAACCTGTATCAAAGTGGTCAACTTAAATGGCTCTCGCGATCAGAATTTTGGACAAGAATGCATTAAGTGCCTCAGTTACGAGTATTGCAATCTGAACATTTTCAATTTGTGGATCCATTGAGGGGACCTAACCCGTAGGTTTCAGCATTGCATTGCAAATTCCTGTCCACAGCGAAAATGCTAAGGTCTTATAAAGAAGAAATGATGGTAGTGGATGTCGAGATTGACGCTGACCTGAATCAAGAAGACCCTAACTGCTTGGAGGTGGAAACTGTATCACCAGCTATCAATACACCTTGTCCTTGTATACCTACTGGAAAGAAGGTGGAGGTAATGGATGTACAACAGGTCCTAAAGTGGCTGGCGGACTCATTACCTATGGTCATATCAAAGCAATGAGAACTCTCCATCCTGTCATGGAACTGCCGAGGCTTTGCCCATTTATTATTGCCTGCGGGGTTTATGGACCAGATAGCCACACATAGTTGTATTTGTCTACAAGAGGCATTGGCTATGGACCCTTTGATTCTAGATGGGTTTAAGGTTTATCAGGCGTTTGCTAAGAGAGGAGAAAGAGGACGACCATATGGGGGTCTCTTGATAGGGGTGATAAATACTTTAAGTTCTAGGCGAATTGATGTGACACAGGAATATAATATAATAGCTATTGAAATAGATTATGCATGCAAGGGGAGCCTGGAAAGATTCTTAGTGAGTCTTTGCAATCCCCCCCCGGGGCGGTGTTGAGAGAGCTAATACAAGAAGCCTTGCACGACCTACTGGCATCCTGGTTGATGAATCAAGAGAATGTAGCATTGTGTGTGGTTGGCGATTTTAATTGCCATATGTCGGGGAGGGGGGGCATGAGAGAACAAACAACCCGAAATTAAAATCTAAATGCGTTATGGCCCATAGAAAGAACGATACTGAGGGACAAGGATGGTTGCAATTTTTGGAGAATTGGGAGCTTGAAATGATTAATGGTGGAACAGGCAACGACCATCTGGGCAGACACGCATGGAGAAACGGTGCAATGGCCGCACACTGGACTACATGTTTGTTTGTCCGAAAATGTTGCTGCTCGTTGAAGACATGGTTGTCGCGTCAAATAAATGGAGCGACCATGCTACCCAAGCGTGCACATTAGCTATTCCTGATGGTGGTAAGGAACCCAGTGGCATGCGAAATATAAAGGTGAACCATGTGGGGGGTACTAGAATCCGCTGGTTGGACAAGAATGTGCAGCTAGCGGCGGAAGCTCTGACTGTGTATAGGTATCCTGATTTCTCTGAATTCCATAAGATTTCAAATGCAATAGAAAACTGGATTTGTGCGTTCTCTGGTAAACCTGCTGTTACCCCAGTAAAAGTAATGATCAGTGAACAGGGAAAACAACCTCCATATGATGGACAGATTCGAGATAGGAAGAAAAGACTGAGGGCAGAGCTTCGGCATGCCAAGAAATCGAGCATGCTTTTTGGGTCATATCTAACGACTATCAGGAGAATTAAGAACAGATATCGCGCAATGATCAAGGCCAAGAGAAGCATGGAGCGAACCAAATCTTGGCAAAGGCTAGTTCAGACGATCTGCTCCAGAAAGACCTGTAACATCTGGTCGCTCCTTAGCGAAGCTTGGGGGACTACGATAGGCCAGTTAGTGAACCCCATTGGTAGTGCTCAATGGGTAAGGTTTCTTGAGTATCGCAATGTAACCTCTAAATTGGAGTTACTAATACCGCTGGGGAATGCTCTATCTGAAACCTCTATTGATTTATCGTATGTTACACTCTTGGCCGAGATTAAATTGTTGAAATCTTCTAGAACCCCTGGACCAATGGGCTGGCTAATATACTCAAGAGCCAGCCCGAATTCTGGGCAACATTGCTTACCATCTTGTCCAAGAAGGTTTTAACTGAAGGCAAAGTACTGTGTTCTTTGCAGACGGCAATCCTAATCCCGGTATTTGAAAAGGGAAATCGCCTTGATCCTAATAATTACAGGCTACCCTCAATATTAGACACGACAGGAAAGCTATTTGCCTCTTTAATACTTAAAAAGCTCCAGATATTGGTGGATCAGTCAAATATCCTCTAAGTTTCAATGCGGATTCAGAAAAGGCTATTCTTCTGCCCACAATCTCTTGGTTATGGACATTATGCGTACGAGAGCGCGGAAGAGTGGGCAACACCCCCTGCATTCGATTCCATCCCAAGAGGTAAATTGTGGTTAACGCCAAAGACGATGCGCTGTCCTGATGGCCTTCTTTATTTTCTTAGGTTTCTACATCACAATTCCACAGTGAGACTGCAATTAGACCAGGAAGGCCATATGACCGAAGAGGTTCCGCAGAACAGAGGGGTCAAACAGGGGTGCGTTACCGCCCCTCTTGTGTATAACTTGTATGTCCACGACATACCCATGGCAATAACCTTGGCTAACAATTGCCCTCCGAGTATTGGCAAAGCTTCCTGCCCGGTCTTCGCATATGCAGATGACTTGATCATATTTGACCATACCATCAGTGGGCTACGTAGATCTGCCCTTGCACTTTGGGAGCATTCTGAAAGAAACGACCTTGCCGTTAATTTATAGAAAACCCAAGTCATAAAATATGCAAGCAAAAAAACTGCACACGTTAAGCTGTTTGTTGGTAACGTTGACATTTTGTATGTCCCGCTCTGTAGATATCTTGGAATCGATTTAGAACCCAGCTGCGACTTTGCCACATGCAAGCGAAGACGCACTATTTGAGCAGCACAAATTATTGCACTGTTTTATAGTTTTACCATAAAACAGAGGCTACACACTGTGGGGAACCCGTCAGTTGTATATTCAAGTGCTGTCCCCCATGATGACATATGGCGCTGGTTCAAATTGATCTACGCTGGCTCCAGGTCATCCAGGGGAAATTTTGGCAGAGGATGTTAGGTCTCCCGGCTTGTATCCCTATGTCTCTTATAAAGCTTGAGTTAGGACCGATTTCCATAAAAGCACTAGTTCTGAAGAAGAGGGCTGGGCTATATCTAAAAATGACTTGTGGATTAGAAAATGCATGCCGCAGTCTATCAGGGAATGAGTAAAGAAATTACTACAGGCCTGTTGACAAGGCAAATGGAAACATTTTGAAAGATATATGTTGGTCACGCCGAGGAGGGTGTTTCTCAGAGGCAATGCAGAATGCATTGGGGAGACGGGGAGACCTATGGGATTGGTTAGATAAGTTCGACCACCTCCGTAGGTTGAAGTATCAATTTGTACAGTTCAGGCTCTATACATTTAAGAACCCACAGAAATACCTGAAACTATGTCCTTCCAAGAGGCTTAGAAGATTCATTCTCTTATTGAGACTGGAACACCTCCCCACTAAGACGACCACGGGGGTGATGGACAAGATCCCCATGGAGCAGCGTTTTTGTTGTCTTTGTAATATGCAGGAAATTCCTGAGATGGCTAAGCATGTGCTGACTGCATGTCATGTTATGGCCAATGTAATTAAATACTATGTTGGAAATTATGTGCACAACTGGGATATGATTGGGGAGATGTCCTTTTGGATACATTCCACAAACACTGAGAGCATGCGCCTATTAACTGCCCTCTACTACATCTGGTTGAAGGTAGAAGCCAAACTGGGTATATTATTATAAAGGCTTGGGGCATACCAAATATAAGTTTAGGCTAGTAACTTCTAGTAAGTTCTAGCTCCTGTCAATCTTGTGATATCAGCTGAAAGGAGAAGGAGTGATACATATAGACCCAAAGCTGGTATAAGGATCCTGAGGGGTGGTTGGATTGTAGCTTTTTGAAAAAGAAGTCTGATTGAAAATATAAACTATGCTATTCAAATTGTGACATGGAAAGTGAAGTTAAGTTTTGGTTTTGCTTTGGAATAATTGTATTTTTATTGCTATATTAGCATAGTTTTATTTTTTTACATTTTCTATATGTATTTTTATGTTATGTGTAAATTTTATTATGTAAACTAAATCACATTAAAGAAATTATTATTATAATTTTGGGATAAATAACGAAACATCCATAACGTTTAGGTAAACAAAGTTTAGACATTTACATCGTATATTGTATACCTCTCATGTTCTGCCATCTAGTGGACTTTTATGGCATAACAAGGCAGTCAAACAATATAAAGAAACTATTGTTACATTTTGTCTAATGTATTGCATATTTGTATTTTATTTATGGGGTAAGCCCCCGAACCTCCCTTCCTGCCGTAAAGCAGAAGGCCAAATAGCCTGAAAGAAAAGGTTGAAGTGCTGCTGGCCTCCTTGGTACCTGATCCGGTGTGGGAAAATTCGGAGGACCGTCTGGGGATGAGTATCACTACAGGGTCCAGGGCCTGGGGATCGGGTAACGAGCTGGAGATCCAGGCAGTCTTCTCCGCAGTTAAAAGGAATAGGTGCTATAGTGAACCTAGAGGACACATTGTGTGGCAGGTGTGCAGAAACACAATCATCTGATATATTAAAAATACAGGAATGCTACCAGGCCAGCTGTAGATATGGGTTCTCACTGTGAACCCAAGGGTGAGCGGATGGACCATCGTATTCATGACAGGTGGTTCTAAAAGCAGCAATCGCAGTGAGTCAGACATGCTAGTGAGGTAACGAGAACAATAACCTTAGTCAGGTAACCCAACGTGGTGGGTGCCCGGCACCAGAGCCTGGTCCCTTGGTGGTCCCGTCTGTGTTGCGGTGACTAAGTTTGTGGAAGGAGATTCAAGTTCTGTTCATATGGGGAGAAAAAGTTCACATGGAGAAATCCACCAAGTCTTTTCAGTTCAGGGCCCACATTTCGGTAGTTTCAAGACTGGGGAAAAGTGTTAATGTTTTTAATGCCCTTGGACGAGCTGTGCTGCATAAGAAAATAATGATAATGAGTTTCTGGCCAGAACGGGCCTTGGGCTACAATGGATTCATGTTCTAGCAGTTAAAAATGTTCAGGGCTGTATCAGAGCAGTATATGATAAATGTTCAACTAGAGAAAGCCGTAGTTCCAGAGCCATGAACATATAGTGGTCATCAGGACAAAAAGAATGACCAAGAGATAACAGCAGGGTCCGAACCCAGCAAATGCTGACTGGCATGTGGGTCAATGCATCTTCCAATCTTTGCGAGTGCACTACCACTTCTGGGAGGTGCATCTTTGCGCCGTGGACACGTTTAGTGATGTAGGAGTGCACATGCAGGCACTCCTCTCCTGGTCACTGGCCCTGTGGAGGCCATCTGCGGGACCGCAGGGCGTACCTTCTTGGCGTTGATTGGTGAGGTCCAGTGGTATCAGACACTGAAGATGACATGTGAGGAGGTGGACCTGGATCGGGGAAGTGCTCTAAAGAGTTTTGGTTGCCTGACGAAGGACCCTGAACAGCAGCTCCTTTAGAGACCCCACTACGGTGAAAACACAGTGGAGTTGGGGTCTTGTTTTAGCACCTGTGCATACATGTGCACCGGGAGTCGTGGAGTCTGATTCCGTCATTAGTCTTCGATGGCCTACAGTATTGAGTTGAGCTGGCACTGGCATGGCGGGGCTAGCAGCTGGACCTCCGGTGTGCGAGTCATTGAATGCAGTTAGCCTGGTTCTCGAAAGCTGGAGATTGGGCAAGCTGAAGATGGTGCTGCAAGCGGGCGCTGATATCTTGTGGCAGTGGGCAGCATGCATCAGGATCTCAGTCCGGAGCACTTAATGCCGGTCTGGGTCATCGGAAGCACTTGATGTGGTCCTCGCCACCTGAGTTGAAGAGCAGCCTTCCGCTGGTGCACTCAGATGAATACCCAGTCACCTGGCTGTAGTGAGTGGCAGGGCATGGAACCTGGTTCTGTTAGTACAGCTCAGACCTGTGCATGGAGAGAATGGGCAGTCTTGACTAATGTATGAAAATAATTAAGGACTGTCTCATCTTCCAGGGGCAAGATTGGGAGGTGTGGGCTGCCAGGGGAGCAGTTCCCATGGGCATGGGGCGTCCTGTAATGACTTCATGTGCAGACAGACAATGCTTACGCTGTGGGTTATTGCGTATATCGAATAGTGCTATGGGCAGCGCCTGGGGCTTCTTCAACCAGGTTTTCTGCAACACCTTTGAGACCCTGAGCTTTAGATCACTGTTTCAGCGTTGCACTGGGCTTCTTGACTGGGGCTAGGAAAGCACAGTGAAACTGCTAAGAAATCCCTAGTACCTTCCATATTTCTCAGACAATCTATGATGATTAGGAGGCCTAACAAGGGTATAAACTTAGACAACAGTTTCTTTTCAACAGTAATAGCATCAGCCTTTCTACAGGGATAGGCTTCTGTCCAGTTTGAGGGGTCAGAAACGTGAGGCGGACAAATAGTACGTTTTTCTCAACACATGCCATTTTATTATTTTAACAAGGTTGGATAAACACCTCACTATCTCTACCTAAAATAACTTAACAAAACACTCTAATAAAGGATAGCTATCCCTCACACTTAAACATAAATCAAATAAACAAGGAAATACATGGCAATTCAAAACGATGTGAATTTGTATTGCAACAACAGTCTCTTCTCAGATCCTGGGTGCATTCCCCTTCCCTAGATTTTAAGCAGAATTCTGCTTAAAAAAAAAACAAAAAAAAAAAACAAAAACAAAGGAAATCCAGGTTTGCAACAAAGTTCCAATACAGTTCTTTGTAATTTCGGTTAGTCAACAGAAAGTTCCAATACTCCAATGCTTCAACTAAGAAAATAGAAGGTTCTACTTCTTCCTTGTGCGTTTGATCCTCCTTAGATAAAGGACAACTTCACAGTTCATCAATAGCAACACTAATTGTCTTGGTCAGGATGATTTGCCACAACTGATAAGTTCTAAAGAAATACAACTTATTGGTAACAGCTTTACACAGCTGTTCCTTCTGCAACATAAACTCATACATTGTCTGTCATGACCACTCTGTAGCACTCCTTTGACTTCCACCTAGTTTACTCGCATGCCAGGCCTACTGCCTCCAAAGCTTTGCCATCCGGGTATACCCCCCTGCCTGAACAGCGTTTCACAACAACCAGTGCTCTTGTGGTTAAGGCCAACTGACAACAGATTGACAGCAGCTTCACAGTATTCAACAGTTTGTAGCTTCAAAAACATTTAACTCCTCTTTGGGGAAACCAAGCTTCACATTAGTGCTTCTTTAGTACTCTTCTGTAAATAATGCTCTTCTCCTTCTGAATATCCTTTTCCAGAAGGGCAGCCTTTTTTTGACACTCTTGTTTCCCCTCTCTACAAGTAACCAAATACTGACAAGCCCAGGGTTTTAATCTGCTTTTCCCTTGGCTTTGGCAATTTGAGTTTCTGACCAGCTTTTAACACATTTTGTATGAATTATGGGCAACAAGCTTCACAACTGAGCGACCTTTCATTAGCCTCCTTCTGCTATTGGAAGTGTCTACTGTATTGTATTTGCCTTGGTATTAGCCACTTTTGGCTTAGGCAAGGTTAGGACGTAGGCGCCTGAGTGGACTATATTCCTCTGTCCCCAAGCACCAGTCAAAGAGACAAAAAATCACTTGCTGACTGGTTATTGGGGCCACAGGTGGGCTGGAACTGCAGCACCGGATCACCAGACAGCTGAAAAGGAACAGAACAAGGTTAAAGACACCACAAAAGACCACTCCGAATTGCTGAGCCAAGTAATCCACCTACCTATGGGGAACTGAGGCTGGGACAGGAGATGGGAAGGAGGGATACCACCGTGGTGCAGGGAGATAGGAAGACGGGAGTAGGGCAGTGCAGCAAAATGTTCCAGGGAAGGTTAATCCAAATCAAGAGTCCCGAAAAGTCCAGTTCACCAAAACATAAGGAAATTCCGAAGACAGTCCCGAAAGTTAATCCAGAAGTCAAATTACCGGGAAGAGCCAAAAAATGTGAACGTCACAGAATCCAAGGCAAATCCAGTTGCACTCCGGTAGAGAAGGCCAGGGTCAAGAGTCGCTGAAGAAGAAGTAGAACAAAGATGCAGAAGTGCCAAATGCTGGTTAGCAACATCTGAGAAGCACAGGAGTTCTGTTGTGCTTCCCTTTTATAATGGTTTCCTGGTTGGTTGGTCACGTGACCCCATGCAGATCATGTGACTGCGTGACCCCTTGCGGCAAGAGAGCTTTCGCCGGGTGTCGAAGAGGCGCCATGGCAACCTCCATTCATGTCACGGCTTCCTCCGCGACTGATCAGCCAGCTGTGGGACCCAAGCGCCATCCCAGTACAGGGAAACAGGAGAGGAAGACGCAGGCCCGCCCATATGTCCCCGCGGCCGGGCGGCTGCAACACAGGACGGGCCCAGAGTCGGCCGAGCAGTGGGAGCCTAAGAGAGGACCGACTCTGGTGCCGTGACCTAGGTACGTCTGTGACAAGCAATGCTTGCAGGTATTATTTCTCAACAATATCGCCCCATTGGGTTGCTGGGCTTTCCATTGACTCACACGATTAAAGGTACAGTAATTTGGTTTGGTTTTATAAGACTTTCGCTGCTGTTCAGTAGTTCGGTGTTCAAAATTGCTTGTCAAGCTTCTTTCACTCTTATGCGAGTGCTGCAATTGCTGCTTTTCATTATTTCAGAATTCAGTTACTTTCAAGATCCAAGACTCAGGAAGCCTACAGAGGCTGTTCCCATGCCTACAGTGGAGGAGGCCAGTGCCGCTGTCGTCCACAGGGCACTGGCGCCTAAGCATGCCTGAACCGGCCTGGATGTCGGGCTCCCACCCGTGCACCCCGGTTGACAGGATTAGTCAGCGAATGGGAAAAGATCACCACAGACAGATGGGTGCTAGATGCTCTCGCCCAAGGACATGCCGTGGAGTTTCAGCGCAGGTGTCCGCGGATCCCTACGGTGGCCCGGCAGGAGTAGCACATCCCCCAGCTCTTGGAAGAGATGCGGGCCATGCTGCGAAAAGGGGCGATAGAGCTGGTTCCCCAACGACTCGGGGTCTCCGGAGTCTATTCCAGATACTTTTTCGTCAAAAAGAAAACTGGGGGCTGGAGGCCCTTCTTGGACCTGCGACGTCTGAACAAGTACCTCCAGTCTCAAAAATTCAGATGGTCACGTTTCAGCACGTGCTCGGCCAACTGGAAGAAGGAGACTTCTTGAGGTTGCTGGACCTGGAGGACGCCTACTTCCACGTCCCAAGCGCAAGAAACACAAAGTTTCTACGCTTAGTAATGCGGGGACGGCGCTACCAGTTCAAGGCCCTTCCTTTCCGCTTAAAGTCGGACCGCATGGTGTTTACGAAGTGCCTGGCACCGGTGGCGGCCCATGTGCATCTACAGGGATACACTTGTACCCGTACTTAGACTGCCTCATCCGGGCCAGCACGTGAGAATTAGCCGTCGGACACACAGGGACGATCGTCCAGCTGCTGACAGATCTGGGGTTCTCGATCAATTAGCCAAAGTCCTGCTTGACACCATCGCAGAACGCTCTGTTCCTAGGAGCCAGATTTAATACATGCTCCTGCCTAGCGTCACCCTCCGAGAAGAGAGTAGCGGCCATACGGGGGAAGGTGCAATGACTGTGGTCAATGAAGACCGCCACGGTGTGAGCCATCAAGTCGCTGCTTGGCATGTCTTCTTTCATCTACCTTATCCAGCTCTGCAGGTTGCGGTTGCAACCTCTTCTGGAATTCCTGCATGCTTGCTGGATACAGGTGTCCGGAAGCTTTGCAGACAAGATCCCGCTCAATGAGGCGTTCCGTTGAGCTATAAGGTGGCGGGCGTCCACTCCAACATCACCCATGGGACAGGGTTTCAAAACCCTCCATACCAGGAAACTGTCGCCACAGACGCTCCCCTGGAAGGCTGGGGATCCCACACCAGACTTCTGCACACCAGAGGCCTGTGGTTGCTGGAGGAGAAGGATTGCCCCATCTATATCCTGGAGCTACCGGCAGTGTTCTGGGCCCTCAAGTCATTCCTTCCGTCTCTGAAGGGCAAAGTGGTGAGGATCTTCATGGACAACACCACCACGATGCTCTACATCAGAAAGCTGGGGCACACTCGGTCCCCAGGGCTCTCCAAAGAGGCGCAGGACTTTCGGCGCTGGGCTGTCGGACAAGAGATGTTCCTCCTCACCTGGCGGGAGTCAAGAACACCATTGCAGACACACTCAGCAGGGAATTGCACTCCTTCCACGAGTGGGAACTTCATCAGGACCAGGTTGACCGCATCTTAGTCAAGTAGAGCAGGCCCCTGATTGATCTGTTTGCGATGGCGGCTCACTCCAAATGCCAGACATTTGCCAGCAGATTCCACCAACCGAGGAGACTAGGGTACGCATTCTCCTTCCTGTGGGAAGGCCTGTTTCTGTTCGCGTTTCCTCCATTGCCTCTCCTGCTACAAGTCATCAACACACTCAAACAGTGCTGATGCAAAATAATACTCATTGCCCCGGTGTGGCGGCAGCATATTTGGTGCCCGGAACTACTCCACCTCATCGCCTCTGGTCAAGCTGCCAGTAGTTCTGGATATTCTCACCAGTAAAGGAGGCGCAATCCTACATCACAACCCGGGATCGCTGAACCGGAGGGCCTGGCTCCTGCAGCCTTAGAGTTTGAAGGATATAAGATGCCGGCAGACTGTAGCGAGGTCCTTGCCAAGGCCATGGCGTTGTAGACTTTGCAGTGCTACAGTTACAAGTGGAAGTGTTTCGCTACATGGTGCAGATCGCAGAAGATCACCCCTCTGAGAGTCACGGCCCCACAGATCCTTCTGTACTTGCTATCCTTGGCCAAGGCCAGACTTGCACACGCCTCCATCAAGGTACATCTGGCGGCTATCTCCCGTTACACCAGGTCTCCAGGAAGATCTTCACTTTGGTCTCATCGACTCGTCAAGGAGTTCCTCAAAGGACTGTTTCGATCTTTCCCGCCGGTGAAGGCTCCTGCCCCGTAGTGGGAACTCAACGTGGTGCTGACTATGCTCCTGGGGGCCCCCTTCGAGCCTATGCATCAGGCCCCTCCCAAGTTTCTCTCATGGAAAACACCTTTCTTTGTGGCCATCACTTCTGCCAGGAGAGTGGGTGAGATCCTGCAAGCAGCCATATCCGACTTTCCACGAATCGAGGCTGGTGCTGCGGACGCACCACTCTTTCATGCCGAAGGTTCCATCGAATTCCACCTCAACAAGCCTTTGGTGTTACCTGTGTTTTTCCTGAAGCCTTTGTCACAGGCTGAAAAAGGGCCTTGCACTCGCTGGACGTTGCTTGTGCCCTGAAATTCTACGTGAAACGCACAAAGAGTTTTCGGAAGACTTCTCAACTGTTTGTGAGCTTTAGTCCTTTGAACTACGTGAAGGCCTTGTCCATCTCAAGGTGGCTCTCTGGGTGCATTACGCACTGTCATCGGTTGGCGAATCGACCATTGCCCGGCCGTCCAAGAGCCCATTCCACCAGAGTGATCGCTGCGATGACAGCGTTCCTGTCTGGATGGCCCTTGCTGGACAACTGCAGGGCTGCTACATGGAGGTACAAACACGCACACCTTCACAAAGTTCTATTGCGTCGACAGGGATTCCAGGGAGGAGTCCAGAGTCTGCCAAGCTGTGCTACGCAACCAGTTAGCTTGAGGTGAGTCAGTTCCAGAAGTAAGTTAATTGCTTCTGTTGAGCCTTGCCACCTCCCGTGGTTGTGTAGTCTTGTACTGCTATGTATTCATTATTCATGAGCATGTGAATCCATGCCAGACCCCATGCTGGAGAAGGAATAAGTTACTTACCTGGAACCATTGTTCTCCAGCATGGGTCTGGCATGGATTTGCATGCAAACCCTCCCTCTGTGGCTCTTCTTGGTCATACTGCCACTTTACGTGCTTACCAAATCTGAAGATGGCTGCTGGAGGAGGGGCTTAGCGAGAGGACAGTCATTGGATGGGGGGGGGGGCAGTATGACCCAGAGGACAGTGATTGGTTTAGAGGAGAATCACAGTTTGTAAGTAAAGTGAAACTGTTTTTTCTTTTACTGAGGATTCCCAGCCTGACGATGGGGAATATTCATGATCATGTGAATCCATGCCAGACTCATGCTGGAGAACAGTAGTTACAGGTAGGTAACTTGTTCCTTCAAAGGGATTGTGTTCTCCGACGTATTCCTTATCTTTGATAATATGTTTCCAGCTTGCTGGCCTCGGAAATGTTTTCTCTGTAGAGGGTCCCTCGACGGCCACCGTATCGGCGCCGACATCACCATGCCCATAAATAGCCACGCGCGGCGTCCGTTGCTAACTCCGTTTTTCCGCGCTTCGTGGGGCCTCTGAACATCGTTGCTCAATTCAGTCAGATAACTAATCTACATCTACTCGAAATATACCAACTCGTTCTCGATGGCATCTTCATCGGAACTGACAACGCCGCGATCCGGCTTAAAAAAAGTCAAGACTGCGGTAAACAGTAGTCAGACGCCTCACTCACGGGGTGGGGAGCCCATGCCAACGACTTGACCATCAGCGGTCGTTGGTCTCCATCGGAGTCCAGACTACACATCAACCTATTGGAGCTGAGAGCGGTCAGTCTAGCGCTGAAAGCTTTCCTGCCATCAGTACAGGGGAGAAATGTCCTGATAATGACGGACAACACAGTGGCCATGCACTACCTCAACAAAAGAGGAGGCGTAGGGTCACTGCCACTGTGCAGAGAGGCAATGCAGCTCTGGTTTTGGGCAATTCGGGAAGGAATCTCTCTATCGGCAGTCCACCTAGCCGGAGAGAAGAACTTGACAGCAGACGCTCTGAGCAGGCAGAGCACAGTCTCCCACGAGTGGGAGCTAGCTCAGGAAGTCCTTCAAGAGATCTTCGCCCTTTGGGGAACCCCTCAGGTGGATCTGTTCACCACAAGCACCAACAGGAAGTGCGATCTGTTCTGTTCAAGGGAATTTCCCCCGAGAGGAGCTCTGGGAGACGCGTTCGTAGTGGACTGGGAGTTTCCACTCCTTTACACGTTTCCACCAGTACCTGTTATTCATAAAATGATCAGGAATTTGAGAAGATTACGGAAAACCATGATCCTAATTGCCCCGGACTGGGCCAGGAGAACGTGGTACCCGGACCTTCTAGATATGTCCATCTGCCCTCCAATCCGTCTTCCACTCAAAGAGAATCTTCTCTCTCAGAAGGGAGGTCAGGTTCTCCATCCAGACACCAGAACCCTCAACCTTCACGCTTGACTTCTGAAAGGGTGAGGTACAAGGAATGGGATCTCCCTGATGACGCCATGGAGGCGTTGCTTTCGGCCAGAAGGCCAGCAACAAAGTCTTTATACCGCTGCCGTTGGAACAAATTTTGCAGCTGGTGTAGGGAAGAGAATATCGACCCTTTTTCATGTGGTACACCAACGATGTTATCGTTTCTATTCTACTTGGCAAACTCAGGCCTTCAAGTTGGCACTGTAAAAGGCTATCTCGCAGCGCTTTCAATCTTCAAGCGCACTGCGGAGGAACCATCGTATTTCAAACTACCCCTAGTGATACAATTTCTCAAAGGATTACCTAATGTTTATCCTCCAAAACCATTCCAGGTTCCCTTATGGGACTTAAATTTAGTCTTAAACTTCCTAATGGGCACTCCATTCGAACCACTTCACTCTTGTTTGCTGAGATTTCTCACGCTTAAAACTGTCCTATTGGTAGCACTAATATCTGCTAGGAGGGTGAGCGAGCTACAAGCTCTTTCCTGTAAACCCCCATATACAATTTTCCACAAGGACAAAGTTGTCCTACAGGTGAAGCCTAATTTCCTCCCAAAGGTGATTTCTGAATTTCATATTACTCAGAAAATTACCTTACCTTCGTTTTACCCTCCTCCCCATCCGGGGAAAGAGGAAGAAAGGCTACATACGCTGGACCCAAGGCGAGCTCTAAGCTTTTTACATCAGCAGAATGGCTAGGATCAGGCAAGCAGACCAACTGTTTGTAGGATACTCGGGTCACAAGTTGGGACTACCCATAACAAAACAAACCATTTCCAGGTGGATTATTTTGGCCATTCTGGAATGTTACAAACTGGCAGGGAAAGAGCCACCCCAAAATCTTAGGGCTCATTCAACCAGGGGTATCGCAGCCTCTTCGGCTCTCCAAAGAGGGGTACCGGTCAGAGACATGTGTGGCTGCCATATGGTTGTCCGCACATACATTCACAAAATTTTACAACTTGGATTCCTCCACTAGTCAAGAGACCAGATTTGGCAAGGCCATATTACATTCGGTCCATCCCTAAACGGATACATAACATTCTTACTCCCACCTCCAATTACATGCCACTGCTATGGGAGTCTATCCCGGAGGACACAATCCCTTCGAAGAACAAGTTACTTCTTACCTTGTAACGTTCTTTCGACGGGTTGTTCCTCCGACGTATTCCTTATCGCCCCTCCCATGCATCCCCGAGGTAATACTTCCCTTGTGGTTGCAGCTTACGCTCCTTCAAGGTCAATAACCAATTCAGGCATGACTTTTCTTATGCTACAAAATGGAACTGAGCAACGGACGCCGCGCGTGGCTATTTATGGACATGGTGACATCGGCGCCGATACGGTGGCCGTCGAGGGACATCGACTCGGCGGACGTCGACGCGCTGCGCCCTCTACAGAGAAAAAATTTCCAAGGCCAGCAAGCTGGAAACGTATTATCAAAGATAAGGAATACGTCGGAGGAACATCCCATCGAAAGAACGTTACAAGGTAAGAAGTAACTTTGTTCTTCTTGTCCATTAACAGTAAGCTGGATGACATCACAGGCACTATAGGCTCCATCAAGTCTCACCTGGAGAAAACCGACCGGAGGCTGACTGAGGCCGAGACCAGAGTGGGTGCGGTGGAGGATGTCTCGTGCCTGAAGGCTGAAGTGGCGACACTTTCAAGGCAAGTCCAAGCAGTCGCCAAGAAAAATGATTAGCTTGAATCCAGATCGCGCTGCAACAATATTCAATTAATTGGCATGCCTGGAAAAAATAATAAAGGGACCATAGGAGAATTTGTTGAAGAAACTCTCCTTTCCCTACTGGGCAATCCTAAACTATCACCACAGTTCACAGTGGAGTGGGCTCAAAGATCCCTGGCTCCAAAGCCCAAGAAACGGACACCACCACACCTGATAATTGCCCGAATACTCAACTATCGCGACAGCGATGTCAACCTTTGTACTGCCCTTGAAAGAGGTGAACTCATGTTTGGCTCCAGTAAACTACACTTCAAATGGATTGTGTCCTCCCACATATTCCTCATCGTTGATATTCAATACCCAGCTTCAGCTGCTTCAGAAAAACATTTTCGGCAGTGGGCACTGTGCATCGATGCAGTCGTCTCTATGTCCCTCGAGTGCCTCTGTCTTGAGGATGTCGTCACCAGAGGAATATATAGCACATGCAGCTCCCGTTGGCTTCAGTTCCGTCTTTCTGAGTGAGCTTACGCTTCAAGATCTTTCAATGCTTTAATTCACGAAATATGAAAATGTCTTCATCTTCGACACTGACTACCCCAAAGATGGGGTTTAAAAGGTGTCAGGACTGCGGTTCCAATATGTCGATTACCGCTCTGTATTGAGTGCTTGTGGTGTCTCGGTGTGGAACACAAGACCTTGGCCTACTCGAAATGCCAATCGATGACCGGAAAAGCTCTGAAGGAGCGAAAGGGCAAATTGTGGCGATAGGTAGAAACCTCAAGAAATCCCCATTGATTACCCATCAAAGAACCCTTCAGACGGGGTGGCGCTGTGGAGCAGCCCAAGATGGCTGCCTAGCTCTTCAGCTCCGTGTGGCTCCGGCTGAAATCCGTCATCAACTGCGGTTCCTTTTGCCTGCGCTGCCTTATCTTTGGTGGAGCTGTTGCCCCTTCTCTTCTGGCAATCTTGCTGCAATCCCGACCCGAATCGGCCCCGGGAAGCTTGTGAACGGGACTTCTGGGCCTGCTGGCGGTTGGCGCGCCGGTCCTTGGCGGGCGCCTGGCTCCCGCTACCTGCCCTCCTTCATCAGCCGCGGGCGCGGCGGCCCCCCTAAGGACACCATCCGCTGCCGGGACCCGCGTGCACTCGCCTCCTCCTCCACAGTCTGCACCGGAGCGTTCGTGCCGGCGTGGCGACCGGACTGGGACCCCGCCTGCCACTTCTCCCTTTGCATACAGCGCCGGAGCGCTCATCTCGTCTAGGCAGCTGGCGGGAGCCTGGTCACCCTGAGCTTGTGTGGCTCACATTACTGGACTAAGGAGGTGAGGAGCGGGGGGGGGGATGCACCGGGCGGACCCCCATGTGCTTGTCTGCCTGCTCCTGTGAATCCTGGCCCTCTCACCCTGCCCTGCGTGTCATCTGAGCGGCCTGCATTCCCGGAGGGCCTGGATCTCTGGCCGCAGGCTACTGCACTGCTTCCCATACTGGGGGCCCGGACTGCACCTTGTGCGGGCTACTGGGGGCCGCCGTGTCTCGGGCCCGGCCGGGTACCGAGCCTACACATTCCCATTCCACCGGGGCCACCTGGCGAGCGGCATCTACACGGCCTTGGCTTCCTACTCTCCTGCAGCCTACCCGGCCCTACTGCTTCTATAATCGGCATGGGCTGCCTTTTCTACCTGCCGCTTCTGCACGCTCTGCCACGCGGAGCCGTGTCTCCTGGGGGCCACTGGTGCGACTGGTCCCTCCACTCCAGCGGCCATCTGCCATCTCTGTGTCTCTATCTACAATGCCTAATAAAACCAAGGGGGTCTCTGGGAGAGGAACCATGGACAAATTTGCCAAATCCGTCCCGAGGGAGGAGATGGGACACGCATCGTCCTTGCAGGAGGACCTGGAAAGTGACACCCCCTCTGGGGCGAGAACCCCCGATCTGACCACACTTATGGAATCCATGGCCAAGAACTTCGCCTCGTTCCACGAAAAATTGGACGACATTAACGCCAATGTTGCTTCTCTTAAAACCCGAGTGGACCAGGCAGGCACCAGAATCGCCGAGGCCGAAAGTAGGATATCCACGAACGAGGACGAGATTCACGTGCTGCAGAACACCGTTGCCTCCCTGTCGCGCGATATGAAGAGTATGAGAGCCAAGTGTGACGACCTAGAATCGCACTCCCGTAGAAACAACCTGCGTATAATCGGGGTCCCTGAGAACGCACTTAAGGGCCGCATGGAAGACGCCGTCGAAGCTCTACTCAAGGATCTACTGGGCAACCCGAGTCTCTCACCGTACTTTACTGTCGAGCGTGCGCACAGGGCCCTTTCTCCGCGCCCCAAGCCGGGGGATATCCCAAGGCCCTTCATCGCCAGGATTCTCAACTATCGGGATAGAGACCTTATCCTCCGGCTGGCCCGCGAGAGGGGAGACTTGCGCCATGAGTCCCACACCATCAGGATCTTCCCGGACTTTTCAATTGCGGTGCAGCAGGAGCGGCGCCAATTCCTTGGGGTTAAGAAACTCCTTAGAGAACGCAATGTCCCGTATGCCATATTGTTCCCGGCACGTCTCAAAATTACTCACAATAGTAAACTATACTTTTTCACTGTCCCGGATGAAGCGGCAAAATTCATCGAGGCTCACATACCACTCCACAATCCGGCGCCTGACCCTTCCGGCGCTGACTGACCAGATGTAGCTTAGTCTGTCACTGCTTCACCTGTCTGATAATCCGTCAATGTGCATGGGTCAATGGCAATTTTCTATCATCAACCATGCGGCCTGGGTACCCTTAATATACTCACGGGCCGTGGCCCGGCTTGGGTGTTGGAGACTAGCGTTGGGACCCAACAAAATCTCTGTATTCTGCAGGAACCTGTTATTCGACAGCTTATGCTGTCTTACGCAATGTCTAAATGGCCGTCCACACGGCAACAGTGCACCTCACTGCAATTGCAATGTTTATGTTTTATTGGATGCTACTGCTAGTAGGCCCCAGTTGGGCCCTGGAAAGGGCATATCCCTGTTGGATTTCACCCACCGACCCTTACTTCCTGGTGATGGTCGGGTTAGATGTTGGCGCGTGCATCCCGGGGGGGTGATTTCTACTGTAAGTTGTGGGTGGGCAGTGAGGGAGGGGGGTGGTATGGTTGGGGTTTGGGGTAACAATATTGCAAATGACAGGGGCGGTTTGGCACAGCGCACGACATCAGGGCGCCCTCATGGGAGCTCTCCTCATTCACTGTGTAAGTTTCTACGGCGGTTGTGGGTTATGCCTTAGTCTCCCGTAATGTCCACAACAGTGATGTCCTGGAATATCTGGGGTTTAAGTGAATTTGGACACCAAAATCTTCGCCAAAGTGATTGCCAACCGCTTCCTCCCGGTCATGTCGTACATGGTCCACGAGGATCAATCAGGCTTTGTACCCGGAAGATCAACATCCCACAACATTAGGAGGCTGCTTAACATCATGGCACGTATTGACCAAGGGGCGAGTGCGGTTGCGGTCACACTGGATGCCCAGAAGGCATTTGACATGGTGTCTTGGAAATACATCTGGTTGGTCTTGGAAAATATGGGGGTAGGGCCCAATATGATAGCATACATTAGGTCACTGTACACTTCCCCGGTGGCCAGGGTGCAAGTTAATTCTCAGACGTCCGGTCCCTTCCCTCTCTTTAGAGGTACCCGACAAGGCTGCCCGTTCTCCCCGATCCTTTTCGCCTTGGCAATCGAACCGATGGCCGACTACGTCAGGGAGCGGCATTCGCGGAGGAGAATGTGGTTGAAGGACTCCTCTGAGATCATCTCGCTGTATGCGGACGATGTGCTACTCTTTATTAGAGACCCGATCTTACATGAAGTCACCCGTATAGGCACATACTCGGGGTTCACAATAAATTCTACGAAATCTGAGATCCTCCCCCTCACTAGCTCCACGATACAGCCCACCACCGAGTACCCGCTCCGTTGGTGCCCGAATGGGATTAAGTACTTGGGAGTCCAGGTGTCCCTCACCAGAGATTCGCTCCTAGCAGACAACTACCAGGCAGTGGCCGAGCAAGCCGAGGCCAAAGTCATGCGCTGGCGTACCCTTCCACTATCACTAGCCGGCAGACTCTCGCTGGTGAAAATAATCCTGCTACCCAAGTTGTTGTACATATTTGGTAATGTTCCTGTCTGGCCGGGTAGGAAATATTTTACAAATCTGCATAAATTGTTTGCCCAATTCCTGTGGCACTCTGGCCCGGTGCTTAAAAAGTGGTCGGATATGTCACTACCTTACGACAGGGGGGGTTTCACAGCCCCAGACTTGCTGCGATATTGGACTGCTTCACAGGCGCAGTTCGCATCTTACTGGTACCCTGGGCCCCCACCTCGTCCCCACGTCAAACTTGAGGTTCTGGCAGCGGTAGGCACTGATGTCATGTCCTTGATTCTCAACCGGCAGTATGTGCCGGACTCTCCCATTGATCCGGTCCGGACCACGGTACAGGCTTGGGGCCAGATATTCAAAACTTGCGACAAGCAATGTCCGTACTACAAATGGCTCCCCGCCTGGAGGTTTCCCGGGTTGGAACCCACGCATGACACCGCCCTGGCGCGCCATTGGGAGGCCCTGGGATACCGCGCCCTCACCGATTTCTATCCAGAGGGACAGTTTATAACACCGCAGACGTGGAGGCCGGGGCACTCGGGTTCTGTTCTGGAGCTCCTGCAGTTCTACAGACTCTGCGCTGCCTTCCGAAATCTATGGCCTGTCTTCCCCATCGAACCCCTGGACTCTCCTGCGATCGCTTACATCGCCAACTCGGGTGGCGCCCGCGGAGTGGTTTCCTCATTATATAAGCTCCTCTTGTCCTCGCCCTCTCCACTTCCATCCAGGGCCTGTGATGACTGGGCCTCCGAGTTGGAACTGGTACTTACTGAACAACAGTGGGAGAAGATGTGTTCCCATACAAGCAAGGTGTCCCTAAACTTCCGCTATCGCACCGTACAATATAAACTGCTTAATAGGCTGTATTACACTCCAGGTAGAGTGTCTAGGTTTGCTTGCTCCGATCCTCGGCTGTGCCCTCGCTGCAGCGCAGAGGGCGCTGACCACTTGCACATGTTTTGGAGCTGCCCGGAACTGGCCACATTTTGGAGTAAAGTCATAGAGACACTGTCTGAGATCACTGACACTGTGGTAGACCCTGATCCATTGGGGGGTTTTGTTTGGAGTGTGGCAGGCTGGGGGAGCGTGAGACATTATTAAATTCTTAAATGTAAGCTGTATCATAGCCAAAAGTTGTGTCCTACTAAGCTGGAAGTGCCCCAGCCCCCCCGCATTCCAGAAATGGTTAAATTTGCTCACCTGGTCCCGAAACTGTGAGGAGGAGTTTCTGGGTATGCTCCCAGTACGTTCTCGTCCTCGAAACATATGGACTGCATTCAACAGCTACTTGATTAGCTTAAATGACACTTCCTCTGTGGATGAATCCCCCTAACGTCCCTATTGCTGTTCGGCTTCTTGGTGCTCTGTGATATGTCATTATTCAACCGCTGTTACCATAATTTTGCCTATATGCTCTGTATTTACCTGTATATGCAACGAATCTGTGGTTATTGTGTGTGTATGCCTTTTTGCCTCTGTCAACAAAAATAAAAGTTTAAAAAAAAAAAAAGAACCCTTCAGACGATACGAAAGACTCCTCTCCTCGAAGGAAGAAGGTGAAAAGGTCCAGGTCTAGGAGTGGCTCCCACCACTCCTCATCATCGAAGAAAGTCAAAGAAGAGGCACCACAGGTCGCCCACTTCGACTTCTTCGCCTGACTCCTCTCCTGAGTGAGCTATGTCCTGTTCCACAAAGGCCTCCACTCCTGCTGAATGGGAAGCATTCAGGTTAGAAATGCTAAAAATATTTGTAAAACCAAAACCCTCGACAAGTGTTGCTCCTATTGTGCCTTGTAAAGCCGGTAAGGAAAGGACTAGAGCCAAATCCTGCGCCCCCTCGAGCACGGGACGAAGGCCAGATCTACATCGAGTGCTGTCAAGGCCTCGACGCAATGAGAAATCACAAGATCCTTCGAGCCGTTTTTGAAGCCCTTGACGCCCATACCAGATAAAGCTTATACTCCTTTACCTAGAAAGGATTATTTTATATCACTAACCTCGATGAAGGAGGACAATGAGCCATCGGATAACGATGCGCCATTTGGGTTACAGTAAGGCACTCCAAATGCCCTTGATAGTTTTATATCAGTGGAGTCCAGGCTAAAAGATCTTTATGAAAACTTAAAAACAGCCAGTGGAGTGGTCACTTCACCAGAGTCCGAATTTGGAAAACCTGAATCTGATGGACAGCAACTGTCTATATGATGCATCTGCATGTTCAAGTTTGTGGATTACTTGGGCTGGAGTAGGCCTTCCCTGCCCTTCGAGCAGGATGATCTAACAGACATCCTTGATAAGGGTCCGCAAAAGGATCCCATTTTCTGTTCCACATTGCACTTCAAAAAAGAGTGTCTGCCAATTGGGAAACGCCGGAGTCAAGCCCGGCAGTTGACAAAAACCTGACAAGAAAATAGTGCCCATCCAGTCTTGACCCCAACTACCACCCCACCCCAGAAAGTCTGGTGGTGCAGGCAGCTACTGCAACCTCAAAACGGGCAGCTTATCCAACCATTACACCGGATAGGGATGACAAAAGGGTAGATTCATGGGCAAGGTAGGTATTTTCTGAAGGGAGCATGGCTCTTAAATCGGCCAACTCAACATGTGCCTTAGTAATGTTTTCATTCACTTTATGGAACTGTATTTTTATGGCGGCTGAGCATATTACCGTAGGGGAGGTAAGAGACGGTTTCTTGGCTATTGTTAGAGACGGCAAAGAAGCAATGCGCGAGTCTCTTCAGTCGGGTCTGGATTCTGTTAACAGCATCAGCAGGGCAATGGCAGCAAGCACCGTAGTTTGCACAAAAGCTTTGTATGGTCGGGATAAACGATAGATTTAGTTGTGGCTATTCTTTTGTCCACACTGCTTAGAGACAATACAGAAAGTGTTTAAAACCATTTGAAAAAAATACTCATGTTTATTAAAGAAAAAAGAAAATATCACTTATCCCTGATGTGGCTGTCAAATAATTCAGATAGGATAACATTTCTGCAAATGAAATAATGGCAACTAAAAGGAATGTGTCAGAAAACATGCAAACAGGAATTCATGTGCCACTTTAATAAAGTAATTCAATGGCCAGATGAACATGCCTCAAAATGTGTGTAAGGACGATAATTGCATTTGAACAACTGCACCACAGAATATGATGATCAGAATTCCTGTGCCTCGGTTTGCTATACACATTGCGTGGTCCTGTGAGTTGTGACATGTGCTCAAAATCATGTTAAAGAAAAAAACCACAAACACTCCACTTTGCGCTTCAAATAATTGTTTTATTCAAAGAATAATTCAAAATAATTAATTTAATTATTTTTCGCATATATTCCGTTTGAGCCAATGTTGGAAAATGTATAGATTCATTTTCATTCACATTGTTAGAATTATATTCTTTAATTGCCCTTTAGTATGACCCTCTGCACGTGTTTCTCCATACTTTGGTTTGCAGGGTTCTTCAGGAGGGATTTGAATTGATGCCGTTATTGCAGTTGGGTTGTGCTATGCTTTTGTTTTGTTTGTACTTCCTAAGTTCATTTGTTTGTTGACAGCATTGCCATATATAGATAGTATTTCGTTTTGTCACTGGTTTTCTTGGTCTTAAAATACTTCTGCTCAGCGTTGTGGCAACCCAAATTAGAGGAAATGCATCAGATACGATTGTCCCTCAAAATCAGCCTTACAGTTGAGAGGCATATACACAATCCATTGTTACTCCCTCAAAACAGGAGAATGTGCCCAACAAAAAGGGACACCATGAACATATAGGAACCTACCCCCGGCTTCCACCCACAAAGTTCGACTGATATTTTTTTTAACCAGTGAACACACAGCAGTGGCATTGGTAGAAACTCAAATACTACTACTGCCCAATATCAAGAGGAATTTTAAAGGGAAAAAACATATTTTAATAAACATGACATATGCAAAATCATTTGATTTGGAGTAGGGAGTAACATCATATCACAGCCCTCCTTGTAACCCTGACATAGGAAGTGATATGGTATTGCACACCTGTGCCTAGAATGGCGGTGGTGTGCCGACTACAAGGGTATGGGAATCCTTGCCCTCAACTCTCTCATTACTTTCCTCAGTCTAAATAGTAGGGGCACATTTCGTGGGGGTCGGTATCTTAGTTTATTAGTATTGCCTCCAGTCTATGTGTCTTATAGGTAAAAATGCATTGATTTGAAACAACTAAAACAGAAATGTTCTATCAATCAATAAGGTGACTTAATCTTGTGTTGATTCCTCAAATTGCTGTAGGTTTTCAGAGGTTCTTATTATTAAGGGTTGCTAGGTTGATGACCGCAACTCCGAGACCCTACTGCAATTTGAGGAATCGGCTCTTAGAATTATATCATACCATTTTAAATCTATCAACCCTCCCAGCAAGCAGGCCCAAGCTTGTGTCTATGATGATCGTAACCCCCTTTTCCGCTAGTTTCTGTGCCACTTCACCCCAGAAACGCCCAATTACTGGGCATGACCAAAACATGTCATGGCAGCCTTTTCCTTGTCGCATTTGGGACATGCCTGTCGACCAGCCTTTGCAAACCTGGATATCCGCAGAGGTGTCCTGTATGCTCTGTGTGTCACATACAATTGTATTTGTTTTAATCTCGCATTCCTAGACACCTTCTTGTGGTATCCTAGGGCACGTTCCCACATCCCATCTTCTATCGGGGCTCCCACTTCCGCTTCCCAGTCTAGTCTCAATTGTGTCAGCTCCTTCCCGACCTTATTCATCACCATCTCATACAGTCTAGAGATCTCATGCCCCCCTTCAGATATGTCATATATTGTCCCTATGATAGCATCCGGTTCTTCTTCCAATTCAGTTTCAGGCCACGTGTTCCGAATTCTCCGTACCATTCTATGATATGTAATATATTGGCCCGTATGTAGCCCTGTTTCTTCTCCAAGCACTTCGAAATCCTTAATGGTTCCCTCTTGCCATATATCCCCTAACATCACCAACCCCACTGATTCCCAGTGGGTCCTAATGATCACCCTCAGCTGCCTATCTTCCCCTACCAATGGGAGCATGGGAATGGGTTCTCCATCATCCGGCATGCTCTACGCCACATTTTCCACCTAAGCATCATCATTTTCGAGCACCCTCTCATTTCTGACTCAGGCAGCCAGATCATTCCTTTCAAGTGGAATGGGGCGCAATCATGCCCAAACAACCTTAGTTCAGGGGTCGTTTTGTCTGAGAGCCATTTGGCCACATATTGTAGCTGACTCGCCACATAATAAACCTCAAAATTAGGCAGTTTGATTCCCCCCTTTTTCATAAAAGTTCTGCAGCTTCCATAGCGCCACTCTGTTTCGAGAACCTTGCCACCGGAAGTCCCTACACATACTATTCAGTTTAGCAAAAAACTTCTTAGGTATCATATATGGAATATTACTAAAGTAATGTAGGAGCCTAGGTAGGACCACCATCTTCAGCATTGCACCTCGTTCCATCATTGCTAGGGGCAACTTCACCCAGAGGTTCATACATTTCTCGATTTTCACAATAGCTACCTCAGTGTTGTGCCTATGCTCCTCTTCTACCGTGTAGTACACATCCACCCCAAGGTATCGGAAAGAGCTAACTGCCCACGGTATTTGTAGCACCGGTAACCGTCCCACAGGGGTTCTTTCATAGCTGCCCAGCGGAAAAATGCTGGATTTCTGTGGATTAACCGCTATCCCGGACAGCCTTGCGTACCTCTCCATCACCTCCAGGATGTACTGGAGATTTTCTTCCGGGTACCTCATGTATAGTAACAAGTCATCCGCATATAGGGATATCAGGTGTCGTTCCCCCCCCTACCTCAATACCTATTGTATCATATTGTTGCCTGAGGTATATTGCTAGGGGCTCCAGGGCTAGAATGTAAAGCACCGGGGACCAGGTGCACCCCTGCCTGGTGCCTCTACTAAGATGCCACTTTTCAGATATCACTGATCCCGTTCGTAATCTAGCTAGCGGCTCACTATATAACATCTTCGCCCACCGAATGTAACCAGGCCCTATCCCATATCCCTCCAGGGCCGCCAGCAGCCACGGCCACTTGACCGAGTCGAAAGCTTTTACCGCGTCTAGAGACACAATCGTCTATGATTATGGGTTATGTTTCTATTTGGGACATAGCCCGTCTGGTCAGGGTCTATCAATTAGCTAATTATTCTTCGCAATCTGTTTGCCAGGACAGCCGTCAATATTTTGCTATCCTGGTTTAGCATCGACAAAGGCCTGTATGAGCCGCAGCTATGCCCTGGTTTGTTAGGTTTGGGAAGCGGTATTATAATCGCCTCTCTGAGCGACTCCGGCAACCGTCCTATCTCATACGCTTCATTGAGCATTTCTAACATTGGAGGGAGCACTTCCTCTCTATATACTTCATAAAATTCACTCGGGAACCCTCCGCCGCCGGGGTCTTGCTAGTAGGCAATTGTCTCACCACTTCTAGTTCTTCCAGTGTGATCGGTGCATCTAGCTCCTCCTTCTCTTCTCCACTTATCTTAGGCATTCCTATATTTTCGAATGTTTCTGTTATCTCCTCTCGGCTGCAGCCCTCCTCATGCCCATATAGCATTTTATAATAATCCGCAAATTCCTTGTTTACTCCTTGCTGGGTGTCCACTACCTCACCATCTTTCCTTGTTATCGTTCTGATAGGGGTTCTGGGAGTTTCGCCCTTATGTAGCCATGCTAAGAGGTGTCCTATTTTATCCCCACCCGCATGCTGTCGCTCTATATGTATTTTTTATAGGTGAGGTTGCATAGCCTTTCCCAGTGCTCCACACACTCCTGCTGCAGTTTAAGTGCCAGCTCCATATCCACGCTTCCACCCTTTAATGCTCTTTCCAGTTCCCCTTTTGTTGTTTGTAAGTCAGCAGGATCCCGCCTTGCAGACCCTTTGATTTAGCTATGGCAACCCCCTGCATCACTACCTTGAAGGCTTCCCATAGCGTGCTTGCCGAGTCTACGCTACCCATGTTCACCTCAAAGTAGTTAATGATCTCTTCCCTTAAGTCCTCTCTAAAAACTGGGCCCTTAAGCGCCTGTGCTTGGAGTCGCCACGTCAGAATCTGTGCTCTCAGGTGGCAGTATTGCCACCCGAGAACCAGTGGCGAGTGATCCGAAAGGACCCTCGCCTTATATTCTATCTGGGTAATCTCTTTAATTACATCTGACGTGGCAAAAACATAGTCCAGCCTTGTGTGTAGCTGCTGCGGGGCAGAGTAGTGCGAATATTGCCTCTCTTGAGGGAATTTTGTTCTCCACACATCTGCCAGACCAAAGTCGTCTAACAGTGTCCGCAGTGCTTTAGCCGCTGGGGCGGGTCTGTCAATTTTGCCATCTGATCTATCTACCTTGGGGTTCATCACACAGTTAAAGTCCCCACCCCAGATCACTGCACTACCCACACACTTACTAAGGTTGGTGCACAGAGTTCTAAAATATGTTGCAGTGTTTTGGTTGGGGGCATATGTATTTACGATACTAATCTCTTTATTCTCAACCAGCCCCCTCAATATGGCCAGCCGCCCGTCCATCTCCGCCACTTCCTGCAATAGTTGGAACGGGACATGCAGCGCCACCCATGTAAGTACTCCTCTAGCATAAGCAGAGTATGACGAGCCCACCACAACCCCTTTCCATTTCTTTACCACTGTCTCCATCTTTTCCTGTGTCAGGTGTGTCTCCTGCAACAGTGCAATATCTATCTTTGCCTTCGCAGATACAGCATGACCTTATTCCTTTTCAAATAACTATTAAGTCCCCTGACATTCCACGTAATTATTTTCAGCTCACCCATGGCTCGTTAAAGATCCTCCTTCTAACCTCTAGCCGATCCCTCCCGCCCGCGCAATACAGATTCATCCATCCGGCTCTTCTATGTAGGCTCATATTCAAACTAAAACTCCGAACAGCTACATACCCACCAAACTCCCTCCTTCCCACCCCTCCCCCCTCCCAACCCTTCCACAACAAAACCCCCCCTACCTGTTGCCCAGCTCCATCCCTGGATCTCAGGCACCCCCACATCTAGCCCTGTCTCGCACAAGCCTGTGCTCAGGGTTCAGAAGGGTAAAGTCGCCCTAGTGGCCACTCAACTACCAGTTCTCAGAGGTGGGTTGCTACCGTCCCGTTGCTCCTAATTTCAATTTTTACGCTTCATGTCAACACTATGCAGCTTCTACAAGTATTTTATCCACTATATTCCAGTCCATGCGGAGCACTAGTCCCAAAAATTACACAACGTCCATCCGGTCTCGCTATTCCCCTCGAAAAAGGGCCCCCTTCCCACTTACCCCCACAATGTTCAGGACAGAGGCTCTTCAGTTGTCATTTTCCTGACCATCTCGATCTGCCTCTTGTTCTGGGCAACCCTGCAGGTCCAGCCAGGACCCTGCGTCCTTCTGTGTGTCAAAGAAAAACGCTCTGCTCTTGTGCAACACCTTCAGTCAGGCCGACCACCCGTATGTTGTTTCTTCTTGCCCTTCCTTCCACCTCCTCCACACGGTTTTCAAGATTAGCAACTTGCTGTTTTAGCACGTGGACCTCTTTTGCGTTTAGTGCTGACTACTGTATTGGTCTTCACTGCGCTTTCCAGACCACTCGTTCTCTCCGCCAGCGCTCTAACGTCTTGTCGTAGCAGGGTTAGCTCAGTCCCTACCGCATCATTTTTGTTCTCTAGGGATGTACGCAAGTTCGCCATTATCGAGCCCCATTTGGTGCTCATCTCTGCTATGGCCGCCAGGATCTGATGCTTGTCTCCGTCTGGGGCCTCCTCAGCAGGAGTCGCGACCGTTCTCTGCGCCAGTGTTGTAGGGGTCCTCTGCGCTTTTGCATAAACCTCCATTGTGGGTTGTTTGGTCTTGGTCCTCAACTCCTTCGTCGACATAGCACCACCCTTCTTGCGTGTCTGAATTTGACTAAGTACTGTTGCTGTGACACTTCCAGTTTCTTAAGTCGTTGGGGTAGCAATCTTCCAGCTTGCTTGTGCTATGGCGCCATAATAGCTTCTAGGTGGATTGTGTCCTCCCACGTTTATTTTACATATACAATTCTTGTTGGCGCATATAATGCAGGCAGAGTTTGAAATCACCTCTGAGGCTTATATTAAGCATGCTTATCAACTGGCCATTAGTTCATCCCTTGTAGCCACCCTGTGCGACATCAAAGGGTACAATAGTGCTCAATTGCAAAGGTCATTTGCAGCCTGCCAGTTCGTTCTCCTTTAATCGTTCCGCTAGATCCACTTGGGACTGTACTCGATCCCAGTCCACTATTATGTGCCCTGTGCCTTCTCCAACTTGCGCATATGTCGGTGAGCGGTCGTGGGCCAGTTCATTATCATGTCCTACGGGGGCAACCCCCGGTGTGCATATCGGCTCTACAGAGCTTTTGTTCGAGGCAGGCAGCGCCCGCCTCAAACGTTTCGGACCCGCTCCTCGGGTCACAGTGTGTATTCGCCGCTGCAGCGGCTCTTCGTGCTGCAGGGTCTGGCTGCTCCTCGTGCCTCCAGCACCCCCCCGACGCCCACACAATCCTCCTTTAATTTTTATCACGGGTGCCGTGCACTGCGGTCCCGTCACACTCCGCAGGCGGATTCCAGCTCGCCCACACGCTCGGTTCGCTCCCGGTAGATGACCGGGGCTCCAGCTGCGCCAGGGGGGCCCCTTGTTTTCATAAACCGCCGGAATCGCGCCGCCTTTACTTATGATTTATTTGCCCTGTGCCGCCTCCGACTTGCGCATATGTCGGTGAGCGGTCGCGGGCCAGTTCATTATCATTCCCTACGGGGGTAGCACCCGGTGTGCAGATCGGCACCACTGAGCTTTTGTTCGAGGCAGGCAGCGCCCGCCTCAAACTTTTCCGACCCGCTCCGCGGGTCACAGTGTGTATTCGCCGCTGCAGCGGCTCTTCGTGCTGCAGGGCCCAGCTGCTCCTCGCGCTTCCAGCACCCCCCGACGCCCACACAATCCCCCTTTAACTGTTATTACGGGTGCCGTGCATTGCGGTCCCGTCACACTCCGCAGGCGGATCCCAACTCGCCCACACGCTCGGTGCGCTCCCAGTAGATGACCGGAGCTCCAGCTGCACCAGCGAAGGCCCCTTGTTTTCACAGCTGCCCGATCCACGCTGCCTTTACTTAAGAGTCCAAATAGTTTAATCCGCAACTGTAGCCATCGGCTGGGGCAGCTTCTTCATTACCGGGATGCACGTCTTGGGAGTCCTTTGTTCTCGACCGCCGCCATCTTAATGTTCATGTTGCGGCTGGCCACAGGATACAATGTATCGATTCGCCCATTCCAGAGCTCGTGACACGCCGTCAGCCTGCACACATACTGCTCAGTGCATTCACACGCCTTCTCAATGTTTAAAGTTGCATTTAAGTGAAAGAAATATACATTTCTCCGTCGGATTAGTTCGCCGGATATCGGAGACCACAGCCTATTCCATGGCTGCCTAGCCACGTCCCCAACTACCGTCTATTTTGTGCTATAACTGTTTGGGCAAAGACAGAAAGTGGAAGCCCAGTGACTCCCACTGTCATTACCTATAGGAAGTGATATGACAGGAAACATAGTACAGTTTTGCCCACCCTTTCTCACCACAGCCTAGACACAATTCCACTAGTCTTAATGAGGTTTTGTCTGGAGCAATGTTGAAGAAAATCACATATATTTGCCTTTTAAGTCAATAGCAGCAATGTTCATCGGTACAACAGATTGAGTGCTTTCTTGTAGCCTCCAATACCGGTTGACATGGCTGACATGGCTGTGTAAAAAGTGAGGGATTGTTGCTGTAAAATTATCAGTTTAAGAAAATGCTGTGTGTCGGTAAGTGCCCAATTACTATGAAGTGTATACAAGATTGTTTGCAACATACTCCACCTTTAAATTGTTGGGTAGGATTACAAAAATGCTCTGTGAAACTGTTTTTGTATAGCAGCGAGTTAGCATATCATTTAAGGTCTATGTCCCATAGAACTTTGAAAACTTAGAAAGGTGGCAGATTGTGTGAGAAGTATTCTAGTAATCTGAATATCCATTGCCTTCATACTATACATGAATAATGGCAGGCATAGTCCATGCCCATTATCCCTTGCAGGCCAGATAAATGATATTGCAAGCTCTCCACCTATTTAGTAGACATGACATTTGCTTACTCAATCCTTGGAGGGAAATTCATATTTGAGTTTTAGAATGTATTAACTTGCCAGGGGGGCCGCTTCAAAGTACTTGTGTGACATATATGATATGATATTTTATTTGTATAGCGCTCGTACACAAGTGTTTCAGAGCGCGACTCGGCAAGGGAGGGGAACAGGGGAGAACACAGCACAACATAAAAACGATCTTACTAGGCCCAGTGACATTGAGTATGTATAAAGAATAGGAATCACATTCAAGTAGCCTGGTTACTTGCACTCGGAATCTGATATTTGAGCTGATGATCACCTTTTTATAGGCTATACAGGTCCCAAACTGGGTCAGGCGGGGACAACACTGACCTTATCGAGATGGACAATTCTAGCAATTTCAGAATGCTACAGGCTTGCTGGCACAGACCCTCCAGAAGGCTTGAGGGCCCATTCCATCAGGGGCATGGCTACCTCTTCAGCTCTGGAAAAAGGTGTCCCTGTCAAAAACATTTGTGAGGCAGCTCGGTGGTCTACAATAAACATGTTCACAAAGCATTACTGTTGGGCTACATAGTCTGGGTGACGTTTTTGCTAAGGCACCATGAGTAACAGAAATTCTTGTGCGTAAACATATTAGAAACATAAAACAAGTGGATGTAGGTACAAGTCTGGTAACCTTTTGCAGAGCCAAGGTTGTCTGGTAATATCTGAATGAGGCTTGGGACGGAAGTTCGTGTCATAAGGTATAAGTGTGGTAGAGTCATGGGTAGGGAGGGGAGGTAATTTGGTTAATGTGTGCAGACCTATCTTAATTATATCTTCTGTTCATGCAGGAACTTTTTTATATTCGTTTTTAACCTATTTCGGATGTTTTCTACTTTTAGGGTTCAGGGGGGGTTAAGGTCACACTTGTATATTAGGGTAATGTAATTGAGCTAGACCAGAATATCAGCATTAGTTCATATAATTTAGCTTCATTTTGAGATAAAAAGCAAATATTAGGTACCTTATGTACCTTGTGCATTACATATTTTTGAATAGGTGAGAATCGTCTGTGTGCGCTGCTGAATTCTTCTGAGCGGCACCCAGAAGGAAGTTGGGCAAGCGCACATTCGCACTGCTTAGAGGAAACATTGCTCGTTAGTTGAGTTGGAAGAGCGAGAGGAATGGCTATTCAAAAAGGGCAAAGAAGATTCCCTCCTGGTAGGCAAGGTGCAAAGCGAGCTCAAGCAGGGACATCTTTACAAACAGCCACTGCGTCGGCCACCTCAAAACCACTCTGAGGTCCCGAGTCACGAAACCCCAGTGGGAGGCAGACTGTCTCAGCATCTGAAAGAATGGCAAGACATTACTTTGGATGCTTGGGCATTAGAAACTATAACCCAAGGTTACTGCCTTCCCTTCATTCAGGGACCTCAAAGCCGTCCACCTGGGAACCATTCTTTGAGGGTTCCAGATCTGCTCCTCGTGCAGGAAATGTTGACCCTGCTGGAGAAAGGTGCTGTAGAGCCGGTACCTGTAGCGGGGAGAAACAAAGGATGGTACTCTCCATATTTCCTAATCCCCAGGAAGGACAGAGGACTGAGAACCATCTTGGACTTGAGATACTTGAACAAGTTCCTCCAGGAAGGACAAGTTAAATATGGTCACACTTTCTCAGATCCTTCAGGACCTCCAACTCCAGGATTGGATGGTGTCATTGGACCTTTAGGATGCTTATTGTCATGTGCCAATCCATCCCAAGCACAGAAAGTATCTGAGATTCTCTGTTGGCAGTTCACATGATCAGTTTCGGGTTCTACCGTTCGGGCTGACCACCGCACAAGGGTTTTCACCAAACTGATGGGGGGTGGTGGCAGCAAGTCTCGGGACAGTGGGGATTCACGTCTACCCTTACCTAGATGATTGGCTGATGAGGGTGTGTTCCCCCCAACAAGTCCTGGATCATCTCAACGACATCTGCCACTCTCTTCACAGACTGGGCTTCTCCCTCAATTAAAAGAAACCCCATATAACACCATCTCAAAAGCTCCAATTCATCGGGCTGTACTGGATACATCATTGGGAAGAAGCTTGCCGCCCGAGGTGAGTGCTCAAGACAAAACCTTGAAATTAGTGTGGATTGATACTCTAATCCGTGCGCTGATCACC
Source organism: Ambystoma mexicanum (assembly GCF_040938575.1). NCBI lineage: Eukaryota > Metazoa > Chordata > Amphibia > Caudata > Ambystomatidae > Ambystoma > Ambystoma mexicanum. The sequence continues at coordinate 1,414,191,144 of NC_090935.1, forward strand.
AACTTATTAACAAAAATAGCACAAGCTAAACATCAGCAGCGGGAGTCCTGAACTGGTAGCAGCGCACTTTGCATCTGATTTCAGAGATATGGTCTCTTTTTGGTATGTTTAGTGCTGCTCGTAGGGTGGTGTTTTGAGTGACCTGTAGTTTTTTAAGGCTAGTAGTCGCAGTTCCAGCCAGGTGGGTATTACAATAATCGAGTTTCAACAGAATGAGGGCTCTTGCTAAGGTTAGGCAGCTGTCTGCAGATCTGCGGGCATTAATGAGTTTGGCTGTGTATGCTGCTGATGGGATTATGGAATTAACTTGTCTTGAGAAGGTTAAGGAGGAATCCAAGTACACGCCCAATGTTTTAACTTCTTTAGAGATGGTAATGGTATTTCCATCTATTATGAAGTGTTTGTATTTGGTGTCAAGTTTTTTGAGGTGTGTTTGGCTGCCTACCAGGAGTAGCTCTGTTTTGTCGTCATTTAGGCAAAGTTCATGTTGGGCCATCCAGGATTGGATCATCTGGTAAATGTCGCTGAGGATGGGTGGAGTCAGTGTTGTAGTCTCCAGTAATGTGGATTAGAATTTGCGTATCATCCGTGTAGTTTGTATAGGATACTCCACGTTCATCAAGGTGGTCGAATAGCAGCTTTGTGAATATGCTGTAAAGCGTTGGTGACATGCAAGATCCTTGAGGAACCCCGCAGGGAACTGGGGCAGGTTTGGCATTAGCTAGGTTTGAAAAAACGTTCATCCTACGCTCGGAGAGGAATGATTTTATCCAAGCAGTGGCGTTGGGTGATGGCACAGTATTTTATGATTTGCTAAGTCAAATGCTGCAAAGAGGTCTAGGAGAAGTAGTATGGCTAAATTGCTGTCGTCAATTATGGTGTCCATTTGGTTTTTTAGGTGGAGGAGTGCCGTTTCTGTCCGGTGTCTAGGTCGGAAACCTGATTGGCAAAGGCCCAGGAGATTATTTTCCAAGTGTTCCTGAATCTGGAGCTAGGCGGCGTGGTCAAGGATTTTCAAGAGGAAGGGAACCGTTGTGATGGGACGGTAATTAGTGGCAATGCTGGGGTCAAGGGATGGTTTTTTTAGAAGCGGGAGAACCCATGCTTCTTTCCGATTCTTAGTGACTCTACCTTGTGAGAAGCAATTATTGATGCGAGAGGTGATGAATGGGTAGAGTTCTGTAACGCAGTCTTTTATGATAGGGGCAGGGCATATGTCGCCTTGACACCTTGACTGTTTTAAACTGGAGATGATTTTGATGGCCTCAGTGGTGGAGACTGGCCTACATTTAAAAGGAGGGGGTGAAGGTTCTCTCGTGATAGGTGCGTCAGTCTTAATGGCTGGCAATGTTAACTTGTCTTTTTTTTGTTTTGGAGCATAGCTGTTTCATCAAGGAGTGCATGCTGAATGTTAGCACACCAGGTTTCATCTTTTATTCGACCTAAGATTAATGAGGTCAGGTGTGAACCAGGAGTTCAGGTGAGCTGTCTGTTTTGGTTTGCAGAGTTTGAGAGGGGTAACTTGGTCAATGGCTCGGAGGATGGTGGCGTTGTAGAGATCTACCATGGCTGACGGGTTGGCATGGGAGTAGGTTCCTTCAGCGATGGGACCTAACAGAGGGAGAAGGTTAGTGCGTTTGATGTTGCGTGCGTTTCTTGCAAGGGTAGCTGGGGTTAAGTGTGGAACAGTTTTGTGTTTGGTTTGTCTGGGTATAGTGAATGTGAAGCCCGCAGAGGTGTCAAGGGCACAAATACACTGTTGGGCGTCTGGCAGTGTGAGCCTGCCCCCCACCCCTCCCTACAACACTTAGAAGTAATCCGGAACTTGGCATCGTACTTTCTACGCACAGTGAGTGACTGTCATTAGTACTCGAAGGACTGGAAAGACAAGCGTGCCTTTGATTTCCAGTTCCCTCAATACACACTTCCCACTACCAGCATGGAAAAGCGTGAGTTACGAAATCCTCACCAACTCCACTAGAAAGCAACGAAGAACAGGGGTAGAATTCTTGCGAGCACCTACACGGGCGATTATTGGGGTCACTGGCCCTCCATAAGTTATCCGTATAGCCCGCGTAACTATGAAGTGAACACTTCCTGTTCACCCGCTTACAAGACTCCCACTTAATTGGAGGTCAGCTTCGCTAATGGCAGCCCCAACAGGACCTGTCACATGACTACGTGGCAAACTGGGAACTACCACAGATTAAGGGACCTGCACACCTACAATCATGTTGAAGCCGTCAGACCAGACAAAGCAAAATGACGATCAAACATTAACGTCATTTTTCGCATTGGGAAACCAAGAGAAAGACATTTTTTGGGAGATAAGCACCCGACTCACCACCACTGATGGACCGCCGCACTATGAGGATCCCATCAGGGAGGCAGGTAGGAGTGATTGTGGACACACCTCTGGTAGATGTCGGCGCAAATGAGAAACCCGTCGCTGAAGACGTAATGCCAACAACGCTCTCTATCGTCTGCTCCGCTCCAACCGACCGGAAGCACCTCACAATGGAGCAACATGAATATCGACCACCCGCAACTAATGACTCCATACAACTACTCTCATCGAATGAAGAGTTGTTGATTAATTATAAAAATACTAACAAAGAGCAACTATCAACCACTTCAGTTCTCATGACCAAAAAATTTCCTAGCAAAAAGAAAATGGGGTGGGGGGGGGAAGTATGTCAAGAAACTGAAAACGGAGATGACACCTTCAATCTTACATTACCCTATCAATGCCAGAGCCGCTCGACTCTCATTGGACATCACCGAGATAGAGACACTGATAAATGACCAAGAAAAAAGAAAGACTTCCACACAATACCCAAAGCTAAACATGACGTGGCCCAGACAACATCCACACCGTCAATGACGACAACCAATCCTGTAAACACTGAAAATTTGCCGCCAAGATATGGAAAGCCCAATTACAACAAATGGGACTCTAAACATGAAGCAAAGAAATTACAAGAGGAATATATATATATAAAATGTCAATGCAGCCGTACGCGTGCACAAGAAGAAGCAGCAATCCCCACTACAATGGTAGATCTCCAGAACCTACTGCTGGCGGTATCATCACAGTCGATGATTCCATTCACAAAATTACAGGAAGCACATGTGGAAGCCAGAAAAGATCAAGCAACACTCCTGGCCCTCATACATTCAAAACAAATACACCTCAAAGCCTTTATAAACACTCTAGATAACCGTCTCAACCTGGAGGCAGAGGCAAGTTAACAGTGGCAATCAAGGCTGCTCGAGATGGCCAGAAATGACCGCGAAGACAAAATGAAACTAACATCTGCTATTTTAGCACTGCTAGCGGCTACAAACCAATCACCACAGGAGTGTACCGGCAGAAATGATTCAGGAAGAATTACAAACCAAAGTAATAACCTGCCAGCAAAACCCGCGGACAGCCAAGGGCTGCGTGAAATGAAGCGACCAGTGCCAAACATGATCAACCTTGACTCTACGAGGAATGAAAATGGACAGAGGATCCGCACTGATATTACATCCGCCTCTGCCGCCAGAGAAGCGGTACACAACAACAATAAAGATCGAATTAAGATATCGGCTCATCACACTTAGGAGGGTGATAAGAGCATGACACCAGTTGCTATTGCTGGGCATTCCATAATATGGTATAGTGATTCCGTGATTTCTTTCTGTGCACAGAATCGACAGTATTGATAGTCAGTTGATATTTTTCCTTTGCCTTGGTTTTATCTATCCAGTCTTGCAATTAAATGTTTCTTTGCATGTTGTGGTCTCTTGGTCAACATGTCCAAGGTAATATCACAGTGCATTAGTTTCGTCAGGGCCGTTTGTTCCCATGTGTTGAGGGCAGTGTCCGCTGTCTGGGTGTTTTTCTTTCGCAATATATCTATTGCCGGTATGTGATCGTCATTGCACATTTTCCTGTATAAATCTAAGTGTTTCCAAGTGACAATGAAATTAAGCGATTGCATTGCTATTTCATGTCTGATTCGAGGCATTGGGTACGAAGGGTCAAGATTTTTTGTCAAAATATGCATCTTACCAACATGGGAAGTTGTAGCGAAAACAAGACAAATACCACAATCTCTACAATACTGTTGATTCTGTGCACAAAAAGAAATCACCGAATCACTATACCATATCATTATGGAATGCCCAAATTTAACAGAAAAACACTCCTCTTCAGAGACATGTCAACTCATAAAATGGCCCTCGAGCCGACTGAAAGATGGGCACATATGATATTAGGAAAAACCATCAATACTGTGCTCACAATTATTCAGTTCATAGAACATATCATGGCGTCATACAAAGATGTGAATGATAAAGGCACGATGACAAACAAAACTGTGCAGAGTTGAAAGGATCCACAAGAGAACTATCTTAACAGAAATATATTTTATGAAAACAGATGAAAAGTTTTGTAAAAAAAACTAGATCATTTAAAAAAAAAAAAGAAAAAAAGAATGTGATGATGTTGTGGTCTGACCAGGGGAAAGGGGAATTAGCTATAATGTTAGTTGATGCATTTAGATCAGCAAGCCAGTCCAAGATGCGGCCTCTGTCATGGGTAGCTTGTTAAATACGTTGAGTAAGTCCAAGAGCAGCCATTGTGTTTTGGATGGTCGTGGCATTGGGATCTACGCTGTCATGGAGGCCAAGATTAAAGTTGCCTAAGATGATGATTCGAGTAGATGGTTTAGTGTTTTTTAGAGTAGTAGTTATACCCTCCTCAAAGGTTTGTAGTGGTCCAGGTGCTCGGTATATGATGTACATGATGGTAGTTGTGGTATTGGGATAGGATAGTTTGAGAGAAGTTGGTCATGTGATTCTCTGATGGAAAGCTGAGATTTAGCGATCAGGACAACTCCACCTCCTTTGGTGGTGGTGGTTCTATCTTTCCTGTAAATAGTGAATCCTTCCGGTGTGGCTAGAGTGTCCAGGGCCTGCTGCAGGGTGCAGCCAGGTTTTTCTGACTGCTAGGTCAAGATGGTTGGTAGTTATGAGGTCCGATATGTCAAGGGAATGTGCTAGGAGTGATCTAGCGTTGATGAGACCGCCCTTGATGGTTGTTTCGCTGACAGTGATAGTCAGAGTGTCTCTTGGGGTGTTGTGGAGTGAGGGTTGGGTGGTGTGGCTCAATGCATCATTGGGCACATTGGGATTGCTAAGTGTTGGGTTGGAATGATGTTAGTATAGTCGGGTATCAGTTTAGGCTCAGGTGCCGTGGTAGGTTGTTGATCCCATCTGCTGGGTTTAGGTTGCACAATCAATGTTGGGCTAGGCACGATCAATTTAGAGCTAGGCATTATCAATTTGGGTCTAGGCGCTATCAATTTGGGGCTAGGTGCATTCAATTCAGGGCTAGTCATGGTGGAATCGGGGCTATTTACAATGAGTATAGGGCTAGATGCATTAGAGTTCGGGATAGGCATAATCAGTCCATGGGGGGAGATCTCGGAGTGCATGGGGATTGGTGTAAACCAGTCGGTGTGTTTTGTTGCTATCACGTTGTTCTGGTAGAATAATATCTTAGAATTAGGCATACAGACATTGTTGCAATTATGTTAGCTTGGGCAGGTAGGAGCCTCTGAAGGCATAGCTTACATTACATTGAAGGAAGGATACTTTGGATAGAAGCTTATCGCGGTAAGCAAAGGGTTGAGCAGCTTTTCCGGGCCGCGAGACGTTGAATTGAGAGGTAGTGTCGCTCTGCATTGTGGGTGGAGCCCACTGAGTTTGGATGTTTGCTGGTGCGTCCATAAACTGTGTGGAGAGGTATGTGATTGTGCGGCTTGTGGGGAGGTTGGGGGGAAATGAAGGTGCCTGCGGCGTAGCTGTATTCACATGAAACATGCGGCTCGTTCATCGGCTTGAGAGCAGCTGGAGCGCTCGCAAGTAAGTGATGATTGCCTGTAGTTGGCGAGAGCGGCTTTGCATGAATGGGATCGTTGGTTCGAGTGTAAGGAGTGGCGATGTTGCTTTGAAGGTGAGCCGTAGGCCAGTAGGTGACGTGGATTGTGTCGGACATAGGTTCCGTTATGTCTTTTGGCAGTGACTTTGTTTTTGGGCATAGTGCAGCAGCTGTATCGACATCCAACAGGAAGACCTACGCCAAGACAAGGCGAAATAGAGTACATAAATTATATCACCATGAATGCCCTGCCTCCTGCAATCCCACTAGAAACGGTCGCACTAGCCTCAGCAGCTGATCCATCCATGGCCCTGGCGATTGACCTCACAGAACACAAGTGGAAGGACTACAAGAGAGCACTACTGACACGTCCAGATGCGAATCGAGATGAACTAGACAGACTGGCCGGGATTCATACAGAACTGGCTGTAAAAGACAAAGCCATACTCCTCGGAGGTTGCAAGACAGTGATCCCAGCGGCCCTGCGGTCAGACATAATAAAGACAGCTCATGAAGGACACCGAGGAGCGGACAAAACCAAACGACAACTCCGATGCCACGTGTGGTTCCCGTTCCTCGACGCTTTAGTAGACGGGTAAGGAACTGCATGGCATGCCAATGCACGGCCAGAACTTAGGCGCCACTACCGCTCCAACCAACCCAAATACCGGAGCCCCCATGGGAAAGAGTGGCAGTAGACTTTTATGGACCGCTCGAATCAGGGGAGTACATACTCTTGTTCATTGATGAACATTCAAGATTCCCTATCGTAAAGAAATCGTCATCTACAGCTTTTGCTCAAATCGCAGCCGTCTTCGATGAAGTTGTGAGTGAATGGGGCATCCCGGACGTCATTAAGTCAGACAACGGCCCGCCATTCTGTGGCCATGATTTTGCAACCTTCGCCAAACACCTAGGGTTCAAACATCAGAAAATAACACCCAGATGGCCGCAAGCCAATGGGATGGCCGAGAGATTCATGTAATCAATCAAAAAGACATTGCAAAGAGCCACACTAGAAAACGTTGACCCTCACCAGGCCTTGTGCAGGAGACTTCGAGATTACTGGAACACACCACATGAGGCCACCAATAGGACCCCAGCCGAAATCATGGTAAAGTACCACGTTCGCACACGGATCATATGACATCCGGTCAACAAACCTGAAACAGACCCAGAAATCCTAGAGAGGGATGCAAACTGGAAAGAACGAACTAGCATCCTGACGGATGAAAGAAGAGGAGCATGCCCAAAAGAAATTCAAGTGGGAGATGAAGTACTAGTGCAACAGGCAACAGTCAAGAAAACTGACCCAAGGTTCGCCCCACAGCCAATCCAAGTCACCGGTACCATACTGTCTCCCGGAAACGAAGAACGAGAGATAACCAGAAACTGCTCCCAGTTCAAGCTCATGACAACTCAGGGAAATTAGAGACTGGAACCCCCAGATCCTGAGCCCATGATACTGGTTCCGCGAGATACACTATGGACACCTCCAAGATTCTCGCCTCGCCCAGGAACAAAGAGGATGGAGAGACCAGAAGAGGATTCAGGAGAAGCAACTAGCGGTCGACCTCAACGAGCTGTGAAGAAACCAGCTAGGCTGGTGGAAGAATGTTGAGTGTTGTAAGGACATTTGTCCGGGGGTGATGTTACACCCACTCTGTCTCTTTAAGAGGCCGAGCCTGTGTCACGTGGAGACAGTCACGTGACGCGGTGACGTAAGCGGGCGGGGGAGTAAAGTTTACTTTCCTTTTGTATGGTGCTACGAATAAAGGAAGACGTGCACACTCCTCGGCGTGTCTGTCATTATTGTATAGGCCCCCTCCAGGCCTAACAACTGGCGTTGATAGGTCATGTCTGTCATGCGGAATGAGGTCAGCGTTCTGCAGTGACCTGTGGAGCCTCCATCTCTACTGTAGGGGTACGATTTAAGTGGTGAAGGCCTGGCAGTTCTCATACAGATACACGCAGTGCGCTAAAAATGTGTGGTAGTAGGAGTAGGTAATGTACTTTTGCATTTACTTACCTAATATGTGTTTGCACAGGATGCTTTTGAATTCTTAAGTTGTGCTGATGAGAGTTTAGGCAGAGTGTCCATGCCTTCCTTGGCCAGACAGGAAGCAGCCTTGTGAATGGGCCTTTGGACAGGGCCGTCTTAGCCTGCCGGCTTGCCTCCATTGGTCCACTTGTAGAGTGCAAGGGCCTATCGCACAGGATGATGAAGGCAGGTAGTTTAGAAGGCAAAGGTGTGAGTGCCAGGGTGGCAGCCATCTTTACACCACTTTCCCTCCCCTCCACCCTTCCTTACTGTTTGAATCTCTCATTTTGTCCGGATGTCGCATTCTGTCATGGATACTTGCTATGCAGATGGTGCTTGCAGGCTGTAGGTAGCGGGGTGCATGGCAGTTGCAGTTCTGTTCACTTTTGCTGCATTTCCATCAGGTGGAATTGTTCCACACAGGGCCCCTGGTACTGCTGTTGTGGGCGCTGGGTTGTGGAATGGCCAGCAGGCGAAAGAACGTTACCAGGGGGTAAGTAACTTGTTCATCTACCCTGACTTTTCAGTAGCAGTGCAACAGGAGAAGTAAGACTTTTCTAGCAGTGAAAAAAAGACTGAACAGGGCCTGAAGTGTACGCAATGCTATATCTGGCTAAACTACGCATTGAAAGTGATGGCAAGGTATCATTTTTCACACTACCTTCGGAAGCTATGAAGTTCGTGGATGAGAATACTGCTGCAACATGAAGTACCCAGATTCTTCCCCTTTTGCTCATATGAGCTGCTGATCCCTACTGTCCTGACTTGCCGCGTAGTGAAGAGTAATGGGCCTCTGTCCACAAATCACCCACAGGGAAGAGTAAATAAACTCCCTGAGCGAGCTTTGAGGCCACAGGTGGTTTGATGGTTCGCCGGATCTGATGACGCCAAGGACCCCAGAGGCTGTTAAAAGGAAGTTAAGATTAGCACAGGCAAACACAGTACTTTGGTATGAAGAAGTGTGCAATAATCTCTTACCCCAGTATCATCCCTGCTGTGTTTAGGTATCTTGGGTCTGGTGCGAGGGAGCGCCGTAGATCCGGACAGCCGTGTCCCAGATGGTAGGTACCGGCTGTACCTGTAGCCCTGCCGTAACTTGAAGGGCACTTGAATTAAACACGTAGAGCCAATGGCCGAAGGTCGTAGAGTCAAGAAGGGGCAATCCGAACGCAGTCTCCATGGGAGTTGCCAATGGAAACGAGGCAACAAACCGGGCCGGCCTCTACGCACGGCCCGCACTCGCTGGTGATGGCGACTCCCTCGCACCCTAGGTGAGGAAATGTCTCGGGAGGTGGGTTGCAACCCGGGGAAAGTAACAGTGTGTGCTGGGGTATCAATCAAAGAGGTGCATGGTGGCGAGACTGGTTTGTTGTGCATGACACCTACTCTGACGCTCATGAGCTGGAATTTACTGTTCTGTTTGTTTAGTTGTATAGAAATGGTGCATATTAATGCAATACTGCTTTCTTGTATAGGGGATTGCTGATTCTAAGAATTTACGTATTTGAATAGTCTGTTTAAGCTTTGATACTGCTCCCGCGCATCAGCCTCCCCATGCAAAGTTGGTTAGGATTGTTGTATAAAGGGTTCCACTTTCCTACTTGTGAGGATGGTGGGCAGGGTGAGGGATATGTTGAGATTTAAAAATACACTTGGCTCCAGAAACATTAGCACATTTGACGATGGGTGCCCCCCGCACCTCCATGGTGGGGGGGGGAGGGGTCCATGGCATGATCGATGTGTGGAATCTTTAAGGCAGGAGATGTACCTCTGGGATACCGAAGAAGGGTGAAATTACCTGCATTAGTTGGAATGTGAGGGGGTTGGGGATTCCCATAAAGAGACTGCTTCATATCGAAAGGCACAAGGCTAAGATACTATACTTGCAGGAGACACATGCTCAAGCTGCATGTTGTGAGGGGTTCGCTAGAAGTTGGGTTAATGTAGGTACTGCACTAACTCGTCAGTCAATGGGAGTAATGATACTTTTACGTACGTCTCTGCCATTTTATCACAGGAACATCTATATGGATCCAATGGGGCGCGCTCTAACAGTCTTTGGTTCCCTGGCAGGGAGGGAGTTACTGCTGTATGGTCCTAATATAGATGATCGGCAATTCTACACAATGCTTGCAAATATGCTCGCCCTGTATCCTATGATACCTTTGCTATGGGGAGGTGATTTCAACACCATTTTGCACACCAAACTAGATGGGTCCACCCGTGGCTGGGGGAGTGCTTAATGAGCATGTGCGGGCATACTCCTATTCTTCAGTGCACAACTCTTTCTCCAGGATCGATCTGTGGTTAATCTCTTATGTACTCCTTCATGGGGACAGGGAAGTCTGGATTCTGCCCCAAACATATTCAGCCCACTCGCCCCTCCGAATTACTCTTGCCCTAGATGTACATCCCAGGAGCAGATGCAACTGGCGGTTTATATCACAGGCACTGTCAGATGTAGCTTTTGTAGCCAACATGAAAGACCTTGTGATTTTATAGACAAACGTGGGCTCTATAGAATTTGTGAGTTTTGACAAACATTCACGGTTTGCATATGGGGTATAGCCATTGCCACCGAGTTTGGGGTACTTGGAACGATCCGGCAGGATATAAAGAATAATAATGAGGAGGAACTTTGCCAGCCTGAACAGGGTCAATCTAAATCCCCCCCCCTGCCCCCCACAGCTAAACTTGCTCAGGTCGAGGAGGCGGTAGATAAGTTCAGGCATAATGCTGAGAGAGCGCTGAAGTTCTTGCACACCCCTATGGTGGCAAGGCGCTATGGGGGAGGGTGACGGGCCCAACAGGCTGCTGGCCCGTACGATATGTCAAGTCAAGGGGGGGAAATGTATACCACTGATTGAGATGCGACAGGCACCTTTGTGTATACTACTGGGGAAATGAATGCAGTATTCTGCACGTTTTATTCCGACTTGTATGCAAACGGAGACGTCACCCCCCCATAGGTGACATCAAAGGTTTTTTGAGATCCTCCCACTCACGCAGCTATCACGTGATGCAAGCACTCAATTGGATCTCCCCCTCTCCCAGGAGGAAATTATTAGAGCCTTAGATCTACCGATAGGGAAGGCACCTGGTTCTAATGACCTTTATAGGAGTTTTACAAACATCACAAATCCCTGGTTCCCTACCTTCATAAAGTGTGGGTGGAGGCTCTTCAGACTCCGATTCTCTCATACCATGCAGGAAGCATCGAGGAGTGCATGCCGAGTGCTGTTTCACTGTGAGAAGCTACTATCCATTAGAGTTTTGGATCTTTTGTGGACCTTATCGTTGACTGGTTATAGCCAATTCGAACTGAAGCACCACCCACACTCACCAAAACTCCTTATAGCCAACGGGTGCGCACATCGAGGAGTGCACATCGAGTGCTGTTTGCTGTAAGTGACCACTGCTCACTGTGAGAAGGTACTACCCCATATTCATACTTGTGCTCGGAGAAGCCTGATCTCCGAAACTACAACTGACAATATGTTCCCCTCCTCATCTACTTTCAGCTAATATCCATTAGAGAGTTTTGTATCTTTTGTGGACTTTACTATTGTCTGTTCACAGCCAATTCAAACTGAAGCCCTGCCCACTCCCACCAAAACTGCTTATAGCCAACGGCCGCGCGCATCTACCCGCGTGCATCGAGGAGTGCACGCTGAATGCTTTTTGCTCTTTGGCGGTGTGATGAGATGATTTCCACTTGTCACCTTGGCTGTGTGTGTTTTTTTCCTTTTTTTGTTTTCTTTACTCTTCTCCTGTGTGTAATGGTCACCCATTCGGGCAACAAGATGGTGTTACGCCCATGCAAGGCCTTCTAAAAGCTTGGTATATTCGAACTCACTTGACTGTGGGTGAATGGGTGCTGACTACTGAGAGGTGTCCTTTGCCACTACTGTACTGCTCTTGCTGACTCTGATATACGGGTGTGACGCCCTTTTATTTATTTTTTCTGTGAAAACGATCTACCCATAATTAACAAAGGCAGTACCTATTCGAAGTGGGTGGGATCTACGCTTCTGCTGATTTCGGGACTCCGCACTGTATGTATATATACACAGTAAAAATGGATATGCCAGGGGAGATTACGTTGAGGACGGGGGAGAAAGCAATTGGGACCACCTCGGAGAGGCAGGAAAATAAAACTGGGCAGGTCTCCGCTTAGAGGTCGAAAAGGAACCCGGGCCAAGTCCCTTTGTGAAGACATACGTAGATCCTGGCAAAAGGGAGTGGAAAAAACTATGAGCGAGCAAGCTATTCCAACAAAAGCACCTAGTGTAACGGCTAAACCTCTTCCTCCTCCGCTGTCTTTGACTTCGCGTGAGCCACCCTGGCTAGCTTTGACTAGTATCCCCAACATTTCCCATGATATTGGCTCAGGGAAGGAACCGTGGCTAATAAACTTGGAAGAGATTCCGGATTCCGCTATGGGGGGAGAACGTGAAGCCAATACAACAGCTTGACAGAGCACCACTCCCTGAAGACGCAAACAAATCAATGTCTGATCTGAGTTCAGGACACAGAGAAAGGGAGGCTGAAATACCAGATATTCAGGACGACCAAACTCCCCCAAGTATTGAAGCACAGGTTAAAGAAATAGTGCGCTCAAAAATATTATTGTCCCGAGGGTTCGGGCATGTGTTTTTAAGCATACATTGATCGATCGTACAAACATTTCCTATGCGCCTTACCGTAGTTTTCCACTTTTGTACACATGTGAAATCATGCAGGAGGGCGGGGCCATTTTGTGATGAACTGATCTGTTGCCGCATCGCCCAAGAAGGACTACCCTGGCGGCACTAAATCATATCCCCGCCCCTAAGGCTGACATCACCAAATCTAGTGATATTCTCCGCCTATCTCCATGACGTTACTAGGCAGCGTAGACAAACGTGCCCAGTCATTACCTACGTGACGTGACGCAGAACCCGGAAATCAACACACATTGTCTCTCAACACGGCGCACAATTCAGAATATAAAACTGTACTTTAAAATGAAATAGCAAGACTGTACCATTTGTAAATTACTTTTATTTCACAATAAACGCTCTGAGAACATCCGGCGATTGCCATATTCAATCAAATGGGTAATTTTTTTATTTTTTCTCAGTCCACATATGTTTATCGTGAGTCAGTGTTCCTTTTGGGTACACAAGGTGTTCCTTTTAGGTAAAAGGACGACTTTGGTCGCACAGTGAATCGCAAGGCTTGTGCATTAACTTGGCGCTAGACCACTGTAAACAATGTTATGTTGCTCCTAATTGCTGGTACCGCATAAGGGCATATCAGCCTTTGGCGATTGTCCCAAAAAAGACTCCCTGATATCCAGCTATTGATGTGTATCTGCAGCTGCCAGTTGAAAAAGCCGTCCGTTGGTATCTGGAATCGATAACCATCGCAGAATGGCAGGATGTACCTGTTTGGAAAACATAACAGAAATGTCTCAGTAGCCGATCTTTATTACAATTTATCATTTTACCCATTAATTCGGCATCGTGTTAAAACAAACTATTAGCACAGACGTCAAACAATGTGTGAACACAGAGAAAACAACTTGGAACGTACGCCACAATTTGCTTCAGAGGTTAGTGCTATGGAGTATGTTGAGCTCAAAACTGGATACGGAAGCTGACACTACAATTCGAGGACCACAAAGATGGCATTTTAATGAAATATTAGCGTTGAACCCGGGGGAACCGAGTGCTGGTCTGCATGCATCTCTATGCTGGACTGCCCATGTGCCCGGTAGAAAGACACACAAAGGTTGTACTTGTGTTTCATTGCAATATGCCACACAGAACAAACAAGTACAATGTAACCCAGCAATAACGGTCAGCTAATGATAAGTTGACTCGTTCGGGTATAAAATCATCGAAAGTCAAACTTACATTATATTCGGCATTTCCATTTTCTTGGCGTAATGCAGACCGTAACCAGACTCAGTTCGGATCAACGATTTTTCATAAACTGAACTTACATGTTCCTTAGTCCCGTTTAGGAATGGTGAACCTTTTCATATCTTACGTTATTATACCCCTACTTTAATTCAATTCCTTTCGGAATGGTCCCTTTCTTTCAAGGTCAAAAAACAATTGAACCTTATATTGTGTGTGATGCGTGGGCTTCCTCAGCTCGCAAGCAAAAATTCAAAGCTGGTGACCTTCACTCAGAATGAAGATACATTCTTAGTTTGCAACATCTTGTCTCACTGCATCCATGAGAACTGGAATTGTGAAGCACAGGCACAGGAGGAAAAATGTGAGGGCTGTCATTGCTCGCTGTTCGCGGTGCTGCTGAGGGGTAGGGGAACCTTTGCAATGACAGAATGCACCCTAGTCCAAAATTGGAGTAGAGTGTACACAAAATGGAGTCAGTGTGTCTAGCAATAGCCCCACCTCTGCTTATGTCGGGGCCTTCTTCCCGATGTCAGCAGATGGGCAAAGGAGGCGCCCCCCACAAGTGCAAGATCAGGATGTCACTTTTGCGTATCATGTATGTTGGCCGGGGGCTCACCCGACCCACTACTTCCTTATATTAGCAATAACCCCCAACACATGCCCCCATGAACATATTGGTCAGAGTACTTCTATTTCTCACCGACAACCGACTTTGATGCGCTGTTTTGTTCAGTCAGAAGTTCTTGCGTGCCGAGTATCTTATGCAGCCTAGGTCTCATCCCTTTTGTGGGACGAGTAGTTATTCAGCTATTTGGGCAACTGTATGGTAAGGCAACTGCCGAACCCCAATGTTGCTTGCACACTGTTATCCATCTGGCCCTCCCACGATCAGTGAATGTCCCACAGTAGCTCGACGAACTGTGAACTGTGAAAGTACAGCATTGTATTGTATGGCATTCGTAAAAATATACTTGTTGAAAGAAAATATTGACAAAGAGGATCGATTTCAAAAGACAAATTGGATGCTTTATTTGGACACTTCATAAAAACATTGTTGATCAAAAAAACAGATGGTACTCATTTGAACTGGGAAGTGAACTGTTCCACAAGCTTTGCTTTAGGTGGACAGGGCACGTTGGCAATGTTTTGTGGCAATGTATGTGTACTCGGAACAAAAATGCGCGCAATTCCGTGATTATGCATCTCCAAGACATTAATAATGAGATCTTTCACAAAATCGAATTCCATTTCCTCTTATACTGGCTTGATCACCCATGTTTTGCTTCTTTTCGTAAAGGCCATAGTGTAGCGAAGCATCCCAAAGATTCCTGCAGTCCTCGATTGTTCACGGCCTGCATTCTCGTTATGTGCTAATACTGCTAGTAATGTCCTATATTTCATCCCTTCTATGCTGAAATGCAATCTCTTTGGCCTGTACTTTAGGCACATATTGTGGAACACCTCCAAATCTCCCATGTGACGGAATTCTGTGAGTCCCTTCAGATCTCTTGATAGAGTTTTATCAAACACAATCTTCTCAAGGGCTTTGTGTGGAGGTGAAGATGGAATCAACCACTTCTTTTTCCGTTCCTGCTCCGGCGACAAAGGGCCATGTTCACATTGGTGGAAATGTTGGTTTTCTGTCCAAGAGTGATGTTTTGGAGCTCCACCAAAGATGGTTGCTGGTTGCTGAAAGACTGGGACCACTGTGAAATATTTTTCGAAAAATGTTTTTCCCCTGCAGCTGAGATTTTTTTATTGCTGGATTTGGCAATGTGCCATGCATCAAATTGATGCCGAATATTTGGAAACTGCTCTCTCATTGTCTTGGCTATTGAAACGTGTCTGTCCGTGGCTAGGAGGTCGATTTGCATTCCCCTCGATTGGAGATTTCCCAGTGATTTTATAAAACCAAGTTTCTCCATGGCCACTGAGGATATACATTCGGACACCTGCACAACCACCGAACTCACAATTGTTTTACTTTACATGTCCTGACAGTGATATGTGCAGTACTTTGCTGAAAATCCAGGGCTGTCACACCGTCAATCGTCAGCTAGCCTGAACCGTTTTTTGGAGAATGTACTTTGAATAGACAATTATTACATTTTCCAAGCTTCGCTAATGGCAGGGAATATATATTGCTGTTGATATTTGTAGTACTGCATTTTAGAAATTAAATGAAGTCCCACGAATTGACAGAAACGGGACAAATTAATGAAACTAGAGCCACTGAAAAGTAAAGCTGCTGCACGCAGTAGATTGCCAGCGGGCAGTTTCCCCAGCATCGGTTGAGCGGACCATGACATTTTTCATGGAGCATTTCACAGGTGGCATGGTTACTGCCTTGTGATACCAAAGTCACATTCACCAGTGGCTTCCCACATATTTCCCCTCTCACTGAATGCACACATTTCAGCATCATTATAATCTCCATTAAGCTGCTGTCGAATACTATGTATTTGGCCTCCTTTATTAGACTATCATCCTGCATTAATGTTGTTTCTGACTGAACTGTGGTTGACATATCAGCCAAACTGGACATACTGTCGAGATCTTTGTCTAGTTCCTCGGTCAATTGTATTGATGCTTCAGTCTGTCATTTCAGCATCTGTTACTTGAACATGAATCAGAGAAATATTCAATGTTGATTGGTTTTTGGGTGGCCTTTTTTTGACGGGTGTCGATTGTGACAAGTGGTCTGCGACTAATTCAAAAGCATCTT
The DNA here is from genome assembly GCF_040938575.1 of Ambystoma mexicanum. Taxonomy (NCBI): domain Eukaryota; kingdom Metazoa; phylum Chordata; class Amphibia; order Caudata; family Ambystomatidae; genus Ambystoma; species Ambystoma mexicanum. The sequence continues at coordinate 1,414,207,748 of NC_090935.1, forward strand.
CAATACATTCAGTTTCATCTTCATCTGGTGGAGCAGTCGCATTGTAGCAATGGTCCAACAACACTTTGCTGGCTTCGCCGGTCACATTAAATTCATTTTCTGGCCATTGGGCAAAAGCATCTCGAGTCTGCTTATTGATTTGAACACGCTGCGCCTCAAATAATAGTTGCTCCATGGTGAAATCAGTTTGGCACGCAGCATCTCTCATTTCTGTCGCTGTCTGTGTCTGCATAGTTCCTATACCATCGGGCGACTAGAAGACAGGTTGGAAAAACATGTTCAATGTAAATCCAACATACAGTTTTGAACAACTTAGATTTAAAAAAAAAACATGTTTTGAAGGCACCAGCACAAAACACTGTTTGAAAATGAAATTGTTTGTAACTTACCGTATCTTTCTTGCTTTTCTGTGAAACGTTCTTCACTGTAACGACTGCACCAACAAGCTGGTCCACCGACTCGGATCTACGTGCCTCCTGTTCTATATCCCGATCTTGTATACATCCCTAGAAAAGAGTATCCATTAAATATAAGTCATTTGTATTAGAAATCAAATTATCCCTTTTCACATATGGCTTACACAGATAATCAAAATGTACATTTCGAATTTCACCTGATTGATGGCTAGTATAATCAATCAAAGTTGACTGTGTGAAGCACACTGTTCGAAATGTTGCACTCAAGCCATTTGCAAAAACTGCTTGTTTCTAATATTGTCACTGTCTAATAGTATCAGATCTAGGACCGACTTTCTTTCATTCGAGGAAAATGTCAGTACGCATACCTTTGGCTCTGGATCAACTACGAGGGATGATGTAATTGTTGTTGAAGCTTCAGCATCTCCCTGTAACACAGTACTTGTTTTAGTATGGATGAAAAAATTTGAAATTGAAGACACACAATGTGACGCAGACAATGGTACAAATCAATAATAAAAACACAAATGAAACATTATGTAAACGACCGACACGATATGTAAATATGATCATATTATCTCATTCGAGGGAACTATCAGTAAGCATACAACTGGCTCTGGATCAACTTCGAGGGATGATGTAATTGTAGTCGAAGCTTCAGCATATCCCTGTAACACAGTACTTGTTTTAGTATGGATGAAAAAATTGAAATTGAACACACGCAATGTGATGCAGACAATGGTACGAAACATTGTGTAAACGAACGACACGATACGTAAATATGATCATATTATCTCAATTCCATGCATAAAACAATTCCGGAAATGAATAGCCAAGTGAGACTACCTGGTAAGCGCTCAAAGTTTTTTTTGACTCCAGGCAAGACATGGATGCTGAAACTTGCTCCTTCATATTCAGTGCATAGTCATTGAGTTGTAAAGGGAAAATTTGTTTTGATTTAGAAATGCTAATCTTAAAAATTGGCATGTAAGACAGATTACGAAAACATTATGCCTATTTCAAAGGGCATTATAGCATAGTTATCTGTGCCCATAAATCGTTTTCTATGATGCTCCTAAAACCAAGGACAGATGTTTAGCAAAATTGTCTTTATTTAAAAAGCAATACAATCTTGTAACTATGAAAAGTATTATAAGAGACAGTTACACCTAAAATACCAATCCGTCCATTTAGTTACCTGTCCACTACCCCAAGGGCTACAGCTAAATCCGGAACCATGACTCACCTGAGGCGGCATGTGAATGAATAGAGTCGGAATTGCACTTGGGAGCAATTTACGAGTCGTTCTGAGTCAATTCTTCTTTGTGTACATGGATTGGTCGTACATATTCGGGGTAAAGTGCAGGCTGCAGATGCAGAATCGATCACCCCTCGTGTCCTGCAAGACTTCTTTGACCCTACTTTCAAGCTCTGCTGGCGCACATCCACAATATCTGACCCATTCTCTTATTCAGTCTATATTCTTCGGGAATACATGCATTGTAGTGCCTTCAGATTTGTCATGGGTCTTAGAAGGGCAACCGAAAATCGTACATGCAGGCATTGTTGGAAATTCTGCAAAAACAAAAGGTCAACATTATTCGAAAATTACTTTGAATAAAAACGTGAGAAAGAAGGAATTATACCATACATTCTTCTATGCAAGCTATGGTTTGGTCACCGCAGCAAAACCAGTGTAGTGTGGCCGGCTGTATTATAGGATAACTTTCGTGAACAATTAATTGATGTGACAAAAATCAGAACGTTACTCATCCCTTGAATGTACTATCGTGCATCAAAAGGAAACATCTTATAGACATGGTCCACGAAGGATGCAATTCGATCCCAATTGACACAGATGACAGTTGATATACATCGATAACATAACATAAATTAAAATCAAGCCAATGGCAATGAGATGAATGAACATAACACTACTGGGTACGTTTGTTCGAAATAGATGGAAATTTAGAGATGGAGATGTGATTAGGTGTCCTGCCCTTACCTTGAGCAACAAACAGTTTCTGCAAGCAGGGTAGTTGGTGGCAGGAGAACAGGGAGATGTTCACAGGTAGCACGACGAGGAGCTGACTCGCAGTGGTCACAGAAGTTGTCAGGTAGCACGACGATGAGCTGACTCGCAGTGATCACAGAAGTTCTCATGATAAATATCATGTGGTTTATAAAGAATTAGAAAAGAGGGTATGTATGTGAATGAATGACGTTTATATGTTGTGGTCTTATGTGGATAGCAGGGGTGCAGCCTGCTTCAGGAGAGCATGCCTGGAGACACTGGGTCTGGGGAGGCCATGTGTACAATGGCCCCTCTGCGGAAGATACCTTTTGAAGTGTACATGGTGTTTGGCACCTTGGCCGTTCCCACCCCTGACAATAACCCCTTGGCAGCGCACATCCACTGGTGCGAACTGGCTTTGAAAGTGGAGGGGGTGGATGTACCTGAGGCATGCAGGCAACACCCGGAACACTGCTGAATGGAGACACACTTGATTCACTGAAAAACTGAAACAACCATTGATAAAAGTTCTGTTGTGTTTTATTTTGTTTCTTATTTTGATGGCACAAAACTACACATTGTAAAGTTCCGGTTACAGCACAGTGAGGGAAAATCCCCTGTACTGACGGCTGTCACTGGGGAAAGTTTCTCTAATGGCACCAATGACATAGGCGGCTATTACTCGTCGAACGCGGTGTCCAAGCTTCCCATGAAGCCACCATGTAAACGAACGATAGGCCACCAGCCTGTACCACCTGTGAAAGAGAAAGATACAAACTGTTTTTAAATGAACAAGATAAGTGTATTAAACCTTAGTTGCCAATGGCAATTCTTGTATCCAATGGCATTGTTGCCAGTACAAATGCTACCTAGACACTGTACAATATTGGACTAGTATACGACTATTACTATAGAATTGCAAGTATACATTCATTTGGCATTAATGGATCAAAGTTACGACAATATAGGAGACAACTATGAAATGGTAGTGGCCTAGGTGACATCACAACTAAAGTACACTTACTAGTTATTTGGATTCCGAGGGCGAATTGTTGCTCAAAGTTCGTGCATAAGGACCATCATAATCCTCAACACGGTCCGTGTGAGGCAGGCTGCCCTGAAGTATGGCAGCTCGGTAGCGCATTGCGGCCGGGTCTCGCCTTCCGATATGTAGGACAAGCATCCAGCGTTTTCTCGGCAGCAGCAGTTCTCCTCCTGGTTTGGCATTAGCATGCACCGATTGCTGGTACACCATGTGGAGACGCCGTCCTTGCGACTAGGTTTAGGCTCTTGATCTGTTGAATCGTCCTCCCAATTGTCCGAAGACCCATCGTTTGCGCATCTTTCTCTTTCAAGTAATTCCGCCTCGGAATACTCCGGCTCGTACTGGTAGGGCTGTATTGTTGCCATTATGGGGGAAACAAAAAGAATTGATAGTAATGTTACTGGTATCTATTTGCACGGGCAGCAAGCAACAACGGTAGCTGACCAGAGCACAGAAATGTGGCACAGAATACTCAGACAGTGACAGGAATGGAAAAGAAAACCTGATGTTGTCTGTTCAGAAGCGGTCTGTTTATACTTATTGAGGAAAGAGGCATCCTGCCATTTCCATGGAGACACGTCATTAGCTGGAGCGCAGACAATGTTGACATGAGACGTGCTTTGGCGTTGGGAAATGGGTGGTACACGTGTAGTAATGTCAGCCTCAGGGGCGGGGATATGATTTAGTGCCGCCAGGCCGTCCTGCTTGGGCGATGCGGAAACGGATCAGATTATCACAAAATGGCTGCACCCTGCTGCCTGATTTTGCATGTGTACAATAGTGGAAAACTACGGTAAGGCGCATAGGAAATGTTTGTACGATCGACCAACGTATGCTTAAAAACAGATGCCCGAACTCTCGGGACAATAATATTTTTTAGGGCACTATTACTTTAATTTGGCAGAATCTGCAAGGAAACCACTTCTAAACTCCCATTTGCTGCTAGCCCCAAAGCCAACTAGCTATCCTATTCCAAAATTCACACCTATTAGAAACTTGAGGGCTACCACTATGTTGTCAAAGGCTCACCTAGAGAGATTGCGGATTCTGGTGCAGGATACTCGGAGGGGAGAGAACTGTCAGATCTCCCCCCTAAATCTTTCAGGCTCCCCTATTCTTTACCCATAATAGGTAGACTCCTCTTAAAATTCCTCAGCAACTTCGGTTTCCTTCGCCAAACCAACACAGAGGAGATCATTTGAGTTGAATCCAAAAATAAACCCCTTTGTTGGAAATAACTCTGTCAGCCATTAATAAAGGCATAGCAACGCTAACCAAATTGAGTTTTTGGAAAGCAAAGCAGATAAAAAAACAGGCTTGCTGAAAACATTGATGGATAAGTTGGAAAGATTCGAAGAAAATTCCTGGCACGGAGTTGTGTATGGAGAGGGGGGAGCTTTCCAGAAGGGAGACCGGGGGAGTGTGGAGGGGTATGCAAGGGAGATTTTGCCCATTACCCCAGGTACCCTATTGAATTTGGAAAAATCTGGGGAAAATATAGCTCAAAAGTAGAAAATTGATACCTTGTAGATAGTGGAGGGGGGCCCTCGAAAGCTAAGAAACAGAAAAAGGTGGTATCCAGAGAGCCAAGCTTAACAATAACATCTGATCAAGAAGTAGAGCAGAATATTGTAGAAGAAAATCCTTTTGCTGAAATTGACCTGATGAATGTCTCCACTTACTCTGTCACATCAATGCCCTCTGCTGGGCTTCCATAGGCCCTCTCCCTTTCTAAACACTCTAATGTGGGGGACAAGGAAAGCACTTCAGTGAGCTTAAAGGAATCTGATTATATGGACACTAATGAAACCTCAGGAGAATTCACTAAATTAGAACAAAGATGGCAATATGCCTTAATGAATAACATGGAGGAGGGTCATGCTAGAAGGGTTCAACACAGTAGAAGAGGCCCCTCGGAGGATGTAAGAAACTGGGAAAAGGGTTTGAGAAAGTGATTCAGCCGGCTATAGGGAAGTGAGGTTTCCAGATAGCCTGCACAGGCATTGGATGACAGTGCAGACGCAGTGGCCTGCAAAGAGAGGACAGGAGGTAGAGCCTGATTATACAAAGCAAGAAAGGTGCCTCTACATGAGGGATAGGCATAGACAGGACCCATACCCAAATAGAACCCTGCTCTGGTCATTGATGAGGATTATCCTGGATCTGAAGTTCATTGAATCAAGAGACATTGAATGAGTGGAATACATGAATACCCATAGATTCGATAAAGTAAAGCGAACTGTACCCTCTAACCTAGTGAAGACAATGATTAATGCAAAGGAGCAATTAAAAGATTGGGGCTTTAGATTAGAGGTTAATACTCCACAACAAACAAATAGCAATGCAAGGCAGGCGAAGACCCAAGATAGAAATCGAAATGCTCTGATCTTCCAACCGCTTTGAATGCTCTGCATGGGGAGTCAAGGAGAGTTAAGACGGTAAGTAAACTTGCGGAACTGTAAAGTAGTAGAGGAAGAGACCAGGGTTGCCAGAACATTAAACAATTAGGGGAGTGAGAGAATTAATAAGGAGAATTAACATTTAACCTTAGGTAAAGAAAGGGAAATACAAATAGCCTCATGGAACACCAAGGGTTACAAACATTTAATGGGGCAAAACAATGTTTACTAATACCCTTTGACATTATACTCCTGCAAGAAGTCTGGCTTCTTTCTCAGCAAACTTGGGATGGTTATGCAATATCCCTTAACCGAGTAGTCAAAGGCCTAAAGGCTGACCGTCAGGACTATTGACGGCGTGTAAACTTAGCTTCGGATTCACTCTAGAACCATGGGCTACACCTAATCCATTTATTCAATTGACTGGCTCCGTTTAAGAAGAGCTAATAAAGAGCCAAAAAGGGACCTTGCTAATATGAATTTATATTGGAAACCAATTGCCACTTCAGATGATAATTTAATTGATGCAGTAGAAACTCTACTAGATATGATTATGGCTGATGGCCAGGTTAGCGCTGTTCTCCTAGCGGGGGATCTTAACATCAGATGCCTTAATAGCAAAAAAGCGACAGGGAGAGCACAGCGCTGGTTACATTTAATGAAAGAGCATCATTTTATAATGCTCAATGGGGCATTCCGCCTCTGCCAACATGGCCAAATTTGAATCAAGAAGGAATAATTGACTAGGTCTTTTATCTCAAGATCAACATTTAATGAAATGGTGGACCTCTGGGTTATTCAAACTAAGAATAGTGATCACAAACTTCTTACATTTAGGTAAAGACTAGTATCTAATGAGCTTTCTGATCAAAACTATTACCCTAGCAGAGTTACACTGGAAGGAGGTAGAAATAGACTGAAATGGACTCAGCCAAAGCTTCTGCAATTTACAAAGTGTTTGCATGAAAACTACCAAAGTCCAGATGTAAAAAATGATTTGGGGTATATCTTGGTGATTAACGAATTTGCAGAAAAAGTTGAAAAGTAAGTTTAAACATAGTTATGACTGTGATGTACAAGAGAAGAAATCTCAATATAAAAGGCAGACAAGGCAAATTATCAAAGGAGCCCACAAGGATAAAGGTCCCATCCTGTAAACATTAAACTTAAATACAAAAATTGGGTAAATGGATAGGAGCATTATGATGCAGAAAGATGGAGAGAGCATGCTTCACACTCTAATTCAAGTACTCACATACGGGCTCTTTTGAAAACAGGGCTGAATGACCAGAGTTTTCCAGCAATGATTAATCCAATCCAGGAGGAGACCTGGAAGGCCTTCTTCTCTGATCTGTTTGCGGCAGTGGGGGAAAATGAGAATGGGCTAGCCACTTGGTCAGGACTGAGCACTCTTGTTTGATTTTTAATCAGGAAGATATCCTAATTGGAATAAAAATAATTGAGCTCTTTGAGTGCTCCGGGCCCTGATGGGCTCACAAATCTAATGCTTAAGGCATACCCTGAGCAATGGTCTCATATTCTATCCATGATTTTTCAGCAAATAGCGGATTCTGGGAATATCCCGGTCTTGGAAACAATCAGTAATTGTGCCAATTTTCAAAAAGCAAGACAGAGAAAATCCCAAAAATTACTGTCCGATAACCGCCTGGATGCTCCTGGTAAACTGTTTGGCTGCTTACTACTGAAAGAGCTCTTATCCTGGGTAAAAAACATGAGCTCTATGATATCAGACAATCAGGCTTTGTAGCTGGCTTAGGAACGGCTGTGAAATTATTAATTTTCACCTCGCTAAAAAAAAGCGTGTGGGGCAGACAGGTCAACCAATTTATCTTGCGTTTGTTGATTTCAGGCAAGCATTTGACTCAGTCCCAAGATAATTATTGTGGGAAAAGCTGCGTACGGTGGGCTGTCCAAACAAGAGCTTGAATCCTATTATGCAGCTTTATTCAGATGCACCATACGAGTCAAATTGAATCAAGAAGGCCTACTGACTAATCAGATTCCTACATTTCGTGGCCTTAAGCAAGGATGCATTCTGGCATCAATACTGTTCAATTTCTTTATTAAAGATCTGGGCCCACACCTAAGCAAAGTCATTTCTTTCCTTCCAAGATTAGGAATGGCTCCTATCTCATGGCTGCTATATGCCAATGATCTAGTGCTATTTGACAAAACTCCAATGGGATTGCAGTGGCAACTAGATGCATTAGAGCAATGTACTAGAGATAATTCCCTAACAGTCAATGTAGACAAAATGAACATCCTGCACAAAAACCAGCCATTTAGCTGGACAATATATAAAATATATATAGAGAGATAGATATAAAGATAGATATATATGGATAGAGATATATAGATAGAGATATATAGATATATATATTGCTTGAAATTGTCAGAGTATAAATACTTGGGGCTGAGTATTAATGCAAGCTTGCAGGAAATACCTTATAAAGAGTCCACAAGGCACAAGATTGAGACCATGGCCGCACAAGAGTTAATGATCCACAGGAAGTGTGGTAAATTTCATGGATCCCAATTACAACGTTTTACAGACAAAAGGTTGTTCCTTGTGTAATGGTGCTGAATCCAAACTGTGAGAATAGGCCTATTTGGTTTCTATTGGAGGGGGTCTATTGGAAGAGAGTCCTTGCCCTCCCTCAAAGTCTGCCTGTGCAGATTATCAATTTTGAGTTGGGGCTACTGTCACTGGGAATTCTAGTAGCTTGGCGCACCCCAGCCTTATATAGGAAATGTCTCTTGGGTAAACAAACAAATTCTAATATGCTGCATCTGATTGCTCGCACATTTGAACAATATGATGAATCCTTGAGGCCCTGGTTGGAATACTGCCTGGCATTAATGGCGGATGCAGGCATTGGTGAAGAAATCCTCCTGTTGAATCCTGACCGTGCTAAAAAGAAGCTGTGGTACTATGATTGGTCTAAAACCTGGGAAGAGTGCAATAGATTCAACCTTTTCAAGGAGGGTGTTTTTCTTATTAAACCTCTTCACTAAATTCTGAAGTATTTGCAAAAGTTTCCTGACCAGAAGTATTGTAATACTCTTCTAAGGTTAAGGTTTAACTTGTGGTTGGTTAACTAAGTGGTAGGTTGAAGGGCGATATTTGTCGATGGTTCAGAAGGCGTGCAGATTTTGTCTGAATGAGAAGGAAGTGCAATCCCTAAAACACATTTTAGTAAATTGGCCAAAACTCCAGAAGGGAGAGAAAGCATTTCTTTTTTTAAATTCAGTGATTTTAAAATATTAACTTCAGATGAATTATGGGTTAACATTTTTAATGGTAATTTGATATCACTAAATATAGCAGTGATAGACTTATTAATGTCTATAAAAATGATGCCAAAAATATCCTTTCGAAGCTTGTGAGAATCAATTTACATACACATATTGGCTGCAACCGGGAGAAGGATATTAAGGATGGAATTGCCTACTTTTAAATGGGCCTCAGTGGTCTAATGTTGATTTGTGTCAATTTAGTATGAGTTGATAGCCTATTTGTGTTTAGATTATCTGATAGGGAAATTCTCTACAGCATTAATCTTATGATTACCCTCTTAATGATTGATGATATGCTGGAATTTTAGCTAAGGAGTTTATTTTTTCTTCTTACACAACATTTGGGTTCTTCCTTTTTAAATGCTTTCTAAATGCTTTGTAAACTCTCTCGAATGCTTCTTTAATGCTTTTAAATTGTTTTGCTCAAAGTGTTGCGTATTATAAAAAAAAAATCTTTTTTAGCTGTTCTTTTAAAAAAGAAATTAAAATTGTAAAGGTTGTAAATGTTCAGCCAACAACAATAAAAATATATATAATTATTATGGTCCTGCTGAAACTCAATAAATCGGCAGAGTGCTGTGTATCCTATAGACCCCTCTCATCAATTAACTCTGTGAAAATATTTGGGAAAATCCCAGCTAATCACTTAACACCGTTAATGGCACACATAATACATCCTGACCAGTCGGGTTTTATAAACGGGACGGTCCACGGCCCTTAACCTGGCACAGATAGATCCTGGAACTCGGGCAGTAGCTGCCGCACTTGATATACAGAAAGTCTTTGATTCTGTCTCATGGTGCTATGTGTGTGTTGTCCTTGCGAAATGCGGGTTTGGTTCCAGCGTTCTCATAGATCTGATTACTCTCTACTTCACCCACCACCAGAGGCGGCCCTAATGGGGTTATGTCTGAGCCGTTTCTGTAGCTCGAGGCACCATGCAGGGCTGCCATTTATCGCCTTTGTTATTGGCTATAACCATTGAACCCTTAGCAGACCTCATTAGGCACAAACATTCTCACAGGGGGATTAGAATGACTGGGACCCCAGAGCTTATATCACTTTATGCAGATGACTCGATACTATATATTTGAAACCAACGATCCAACTTAACACCAATCATGCATGATGTTTTCCATTTTGGGACACCTTCCGGATTGCAGGTGAGCTATGGTAAGTCTGAGGTCTTTCCACTGACAGGTGCCACCTTCCCGCCTCAGGATTTGCATGGCTTCACGTGGGCCTCCGTTAGCATTCGTTATTTGAGGATTGTGATCGCTACACAGGGCTGATAAGTTGCTCGGCCGTAACTATAAATGTTATATCGTAGACCTGGGGCCTAAACTCAAGACCTGGTTACAGCTTCCGGAAAGATTGCATTACTTAAGATGGTTTTACACCCGAAACATCTTTGTTTCTTTCAAACCGTACCACTCTGGGCAGGCTCAGAGTTCTTTAAGGAATTGGATGCCGCTATCAACAAATGTGTATGGTACTCTGAGGCTGTGCCGCAGAAGTGGGCTACCTGGACTAAATTATGGGATGGGGGGGTTTGCAGCCTCAGATTTCAGGTTGTAATGGCTTGTCGCACGAGCACAATTTGCAGCGTATTGGTTTGTTGGGGGCTCTCCCATCCTGCATGACAAGATGGAGAGATACTCTGCTTGGAGTTGTGATATCTGGTCACTGGTCTTACCTCCCACGTTGGCAGATGGCTGCCTGTTTGATCCAGCGAGCGTTGCTGCTCATGCCTGGTGTGGACTGTTGAGGGTGATGGAGGGGACTCACCCACACCATGGTGACTTCCAACTTTGGAATTGTGTACCGGCTCTGCCCAGGGTAGATGCAGTTACTATGTAGAGCTGGATGATGAATGGATTTCACACATTGAGAAACATGTACCTTCATAGTAATTTCATACCTGCAAGTAATGTTCCTATGCTTTTGCATTTGAAATCTTCACAGTGGCTATGTTATTATGGTTTGCGTAGAACATTTAAACTTCTGTGGTCTCAGTGCCCAGTGGAGCCTCTGGATGACATGGTTCTAGGGTGTATTATAGGGGCGAGTGGTTGCTGTGGATTTGTCTCTGCGCTGTACCATTTGGTCCAGGATCGACCACACGAAGTCCCCACTGGGGTCCACACCAAATGGGCGGAAGACATGAAGCAAGATCTTACAGATGAAATCTGGAGTGAAATGTGCGCACAGAAACAGAATATTTGCTATAATTTGATTTAGATTAATAAAGCTTAAGGTAATGCACGGATTTCACTACACGCTGGCTCTGCTGCAGCTCTTTACACATACAAGACTGGGTAGTTAACCTAGATGTGGGGTGGCAACGCAGGATATTTTAACATGTTACAGAAGTGTCCATTACTCTGAGATGTCTGGAATGATGTGTGCAGTGTTCTTAGAGACACGACAGGAAATCATATAGCGGCTGCTCCCCTAAATTGTCTTGTTTCTTGTCTTTGAAGACAATGTAGGACGTGAACACAAGCTCTGTGGTCTTTGTTATTGACAAAGCAGTGTATATTGGTTAACTGGATGAGTCCTAGACCTCCGACTAGGAGTCAGAGGCTCCGAGTGTTCGCCTGATCTAATGAAAATAAAGAACTCTGGGCCGCTATTCAACCTACTGAAGCCTGCCCAAAAGACATTTGGTGGCCCCTTCAAAGTGTATCTCTTACGACTGTCACAGCTGCGAGATGTGGCTGCAAGCCCGCTTATGGAACATTGATTTGATGTTTCCCAAACTCCAACGATAATGGATTAGTGTTTGACTCACTATTTGATAACTGCCCGATTTGATGTTATTTAATCTATTGTCTGATGCATGTTGTCTCTCTTCTTTCAATACCCTGCCTTGCTATGTCATGCAGCACCTAAAAGTTGAATGAGTTGCCAAGTGTTTTTAATAAAGAAATTTAAAAAAAGAACGAAATTGCCCTCCAACACAAAAGACAAAGTTGCAGCACTTCTCTCCACCAGGCACACTGCTTACTTAATAGGAACTTCTTTTCAGCTCTGGTTAACAGGAGAAATTACTCCCCTCTCCTGGTGTCTTGACTTCAGAGTTTGTTACAACCAGGGGCAATGACTCCCTTCCCCTGGCCTCTTTCACTTTGCTTTCTCAGTTCAACACTTTCAGCCTTTCGCTTTGAGGGTCCCAGACCCAGGCATCCCAGTCTCTAGACTTTGGCAGAATTGGTTCATTACCCTGCCAAGTACTTCCATGAGTTAGATGGTTTGTACTTCTCTTTTCTTGTGGGTCCCAGAACCATATTTCTCTCCTGCTTTGATTTGGCAGACCTGGTTCACACAAGTTTTTATTCTCTTCTGGTGGGTCCTCGACCTTCCCCGGTGGCCAGTGGACTTATGTTCCCCACTGTAGCGAGGATCTCCCTCTTACATTCCTGGTTTGCTGTTTAGGGTTCTCGCCCATTCCCTGTTGTCCGGTGGACTTACCCTTTCCACTGGGAGGAGGAGGATTACGGACAACACACCCCTCTTGCAACACACCTATAGCTTTAGTGGAAACGGATCTAGGGGTTCTGCCTAGCGTCAGCTCACTCAGCCTTCCTGTGTCCTCTCCAGATCTTGCGTGTGGCCCCTTACCTTCTCTAGGGTTGTGACACGTCCCCGGGTTCTTCCTAGGATAATGTGCCTTCCGCTCGACCTCGTCTCTGCCCTTGTGCGGTGGGCGGACAGCATCCTTTACTATCGTGTGTCTCGGATGCCTGCTGGTTGCTTCCTAACCCGGGATGGCTCCTGTTGTCCTGTCTCCTTCCCAGTGGCGTCGTCTTCTCCTCGATTCTCTGTGCGCGTTTGGATTTTGCGCTGGTACCGTCTGCAGCCTCCAGCTGCTCTCGTCCTGTCCTGGACTTCACTTCTTCGTCAAAGTCCTTCTTCACTTCTTGTCCTGGTTGGCAAGTAGTGGTTGGCCAATTTTGCTGAGTACATCGTTGATGTTACTGACTCGGCGTGGTAATTCTTTCCTCTGCAGGGCCAACTCGTCCCAGTACCACCAAATATGGTGATACTCCTGATCTTCCTTGTGGCAGCGGTTTATACCTTATAGCTATACATAGAGGTAGAAGGGGAGAGGGTAAAGAAGGGTATATCGGCTGTGGAGATATAGTGGGTTTGTATGGAGGGTTGTCATACCGTGTTCTCCTGAGATGCTCTCCTTTGTCCCCAGAGGAGAAGTCTCTTCCCATGAGATCCTCATCGGGTAGCGGCCTCCCCAGCCTGGCCTCAATGGAAAGGGCCCCCCTCCCTCGGGGAGAAGTGACAATATCTCTGGATTCGGCACATAGGGCATGTAGAAGGGCAGACACATACTTTCCATTTGATATGGGGGCATCTGTGGAGGTTAGATAAACCTCTGCCACCAAAGGACACCGAAATCTTGCACCACTGCATTAGCGTATCAGCAGTTGGTGTAAATGGTAACCGACTTATCTTTCTCTAAGGTACACGCTAGAGTGAGTGCCACGAGTTCAGCTACCTGGGCAGACTTGGCACAATAGGCCTCGAGGACAAGGAGGGGGGGGGGGGGGCATACAGAATACTGTAAGGGTGTCGAAGAAGGAAGCTCACACAAAGGTTGCATGGTATTGGTTATAGACTTTTATTTGTGTATAAAAAGTCCCTTACTATCCCTATTTCTAAAAGGGGTTTCCCTGCCTCAAAATTAATACTAAAGGGTCTCTAAGAATGTCTGTCAAATCAGCAATACTGTTCTGTGTCATAACCTACTTCTGTGCCCTCACATTACAACTAAAGGATAATCTAACAAAGTTCCTTCTCCAGGAGAATGTCTCCCTTCTCCTGATGCTTGGATAATGTTCAAAAGCATGTTCTCTTGTCACAAAAATATGCCGTGGGAAGGACTCCCTTCCCCTGGCTTGCGGGTTTCACACAAACTTTCTAAATCCAGGAGAAAGGCTCCCTTTTCCTGGTGTAGATCGATAAAGCAGAGAGAATGACTCCCTTTCCCTGGCGTTGGTAGAGCATGTTCCAAGAGCATTGCCTCCTTTTCCAGGAGAATGACTCGCTTCTCCTGGTGTCTCAAAGTTCTTTTTCGCAACCCTCTGCTCGATTTCAACTTTGCCACACTGTTTTGTTAGCAAAGTCCCAAATCCTCCTCCACTGGGCTCAGTGCCGCCACTGAAACAAAGATGTTCGCCTTGCTTGCTCAGTTCCCTTTTGTTGGGGGCTCCTGATCCTTCTTTGGTGGTCAGTGGGCTTATTCTTTTTATTTGTAATCTGTTTATTGATAAACTGTGCAAGCATAGAAGAATCAATACAATAATCAAGACATTGAAAAGTGCAATACGTTAAAAAAGAAACGAAACAAAGATAAACAAACAAGGCATCCAAAATTATTTTGTGTACTATGTCTGGTTAGGGGTCATTGTAAATATTCAACGCCATATCCCAGATGGCGGTATGTGGGCAGGAAGGAGCCAGCCGACAGTCCAAGGCATCACAGTGGTCTCCTATAGTTGCGACAAAACAAGCTCTGAGCAAACCGAACCTCAAGGCATATGTTCATCCAGAGGAGCACCTGTGTTCACGGGGGCCTATCATCCGATGGGCTAAACATTGCAAGGAGTGCATTCCAGGCTGTTATGGTCTCAGTGGTTTCCCAGTTACCTTTCTGCATATCCAAAGTCATTGTTTCAGCCCCGCTTCATAGTTTGAGATCACTGCGCCAAAGGCAAAAGTGTGGGCCCCTTTCTGCTTTCACGCCATAGCTATTCTTCTCTTAGCTAAAACACCTGCCAAGTCCATGAGTTTGATTACATGCCTGTTTTTCTCCGGTCTGGGATAAACACCCAGTAAGCACTCCCTAGGGCACTGGTGAAATCCACTAACTCCTGCCCTTACACACGCCAGTTCCACCTGATGCCAGAAGGACCGGTCTTTCAAGTAATTCCAAAACACATCTATGATATCCGCATTACACCAGGGGCAGTTGGGTGTCGCTCTAGCATCAAATTTAGCAACTGGGAGTCATATATGTTTTGTGTAACAAGTTAAGCTGGATAATGCGGAATCTGGCATTGCAGGAGTCCATTTTAACAAAGTAGAACACATTATCCCATTGGGCATCCCTCATTGCATGGCCCAGGTTAGTTTCCCACTGCTCAGTGGGGTTATTACTGCCACCTCAGCAAAGAAGCTCTTCTCGGAGGCTTGGTGTATGCTGCTTAGGGTCTCCAGCCCTTCTCTGGGGATCAGTGGGCTTATGGTTGCCACTGCGACAACCAAGTTCTCCTCGGATTCTTGGCTTATCTTGGTTAGGGTTTCAGACCCTTCTCTGGTCGTCAATGGGCCTATGGTCCCCACTGCTGCGAGGAGGTTCTCCTCGGATGATGGTATGTCAGTGTTAGAGTCACCGACCTGTCTAGCTTCCACCCCGTTCTCTCCGCTGGGCCTTTCGCACCTCCTGTTACCTTGTAGGGGATTTCGGCACGCCACCGGGACTTCCTATGACTGGGGTTCTTCTCTTCGCTGCACCAGTCTTCTCTTTTCAGTTTCCACTGCACCATGGCACCTCCAGTCTGCTGCTTGGCTTTTTTGCTCCTGCTTTGCGTTCAGTGTCTGCGTCAGCTGGACCATCATCCCCTGTATTATAGCAGTACATAGGTTTACTTTCAATAAAATTATCCTGAACTGTGGGGAAAGCTAGGGAATGATGATATTCAATGGGCTGCACCCCAGGTGATTGTCCTTGTCCCCCGAGCGTGAGGAGTCCCCCCCATGAAGTCCTCCCGCATTAAACCCCCCTGGGGGGACTATTGGGTAGTCGCTGCAGCTCCCTAGTCTAAGGACACCCCCTTGGGGAGAAGTGACAAAACCCTGTGAATCGTCACATAACCCAGAAACAAATTATCCTCCTCCTCCCCCCCCCCCCCCCCCATACCCCTCCAGCCCCACCGGGCTATGAAGACATGAGCTGTCCACTATCATTTCGGGGTTCTAAAATGGGATGTCCTGAAGACTGAACTGGGCAACATGAGGTTCAACAACCAAAGGACAATCGTGCAGCAACAAGGATGCAGGGCTCAGAACAGAGCAGCGTATTGCCATGCATTTGTGTCGACACTCCTTGCGAAACCCATTACGTTCATCAAAAATAATACAAACGGTTATAATCCAGCATCCCTAGGGCTGGTGCTCTTGCCAGCACTTGCTTTTTGGAGACAAAAGCGTCTTCAGCTTCTTGCAGCTTTGGCAAGTGTTATGAGGTCAAATCAATCGTGTGAGGATTTGAAGGGGCTTAACTATGGTTGTGTACCCTGGTATCTACTGTATACAGTAACTGAGCATCCTGAGAAACCCTCTCATCTGCTTTCTGGTCTAGGGCTTGGGAACCTTCTGTATCACCTTAATGCGATCTGGCATATGTGTTGTTTCCCTGTGTACGCCTTGTGACCTGTTTCAGCTGTCAACAGTGCAAGAGTATCTTGCTCACAGGCTTCCAAGGAGGGTGACGCTAGAAGCAAATAGTTCATATACTGTATTTGGATGGGCCCTCCTGTGAACGGAGTCAAGATCTCTCTTTAGAATTTGGGTGAAGTAGGATGGGCTCTCTACATACCCCATAGGAAGTCGTGTGAATTTCAGGGTGGAAAGGTATGGAGAAAAAAGCAGAACAGAAATTAACAGTAAAATAAGTGGCTGACGCTGGGATGCAAGACAGGGTTGTAGCTGGGTTGTGGGCCACAGGGAAAGCTGGCAGGACAGCACCTTTAACTGCGTTCAGGTCTTGCATCAAACGATAGACCACTTTACCTGGTTTCTTGGTGGGCAGAATCTGTGTGTTGCAGGGACTGCGCATGTGCACGATAATTTCATGTTCCAACAGGGTTTCTCTAACTGGGCTGATACCTTTCTTTGCATATCCGGAAATGGGATACCGAGGCCCACAAGGCAGAGGTTTGGCTGGGTTAAGAGTAAGTTTGACCTGCTCAGTGTTGAGCGACCAGCCTGCCTCATCGGCCTGGGTGGACCATAATTTGGCAGGGACCTGCTCTAGCAGTCCCTATTGCAACGAGGCAGAGATGGTCCGGTCTGCTGGGATCAAATTGGGTCCTCCTTTAACACGGCCAAAATCGTGTGTTCCCCATGGGCTGGGATGTCGAGAAAAATACCATCATGTGAACAATAGATGGAGCAGCTCAGTTTACACAATAGATCGAACCCAAGCAGATTAACAGTGGAACAGAGACTCAACCGTAAGGCATGTACGTCAAGAGAGAGGACCCAAAGTAACACAAAGCAGTGAGGACACAAGGTGAGGTATGGGCATCCTCCAATTCCTACAGCATTGTCAATGTCATCAAAATACACAACATGTGGAAATTCAGAGGATTTCAAAGTGGAGCGAGCTCCAGTGTCCCCCAGACATGAAACCTTTTGACCAGTAATACTACAATCAATATAAGGGTCAGCAGGATTAAGTGGGATGAGCGGTGCAACAGGTTCAGGTATCCCTTGGCAATCCTAATGAGCATTCTGCAGTGATGGCAGAGGAGGCCGGGGCACTGCCAGACCATTCTGTGCGGTTGGCTCACCGCCTCATTTGTCTTACGGTTGCCTATTTGGAGACACTGCCTCCCAATGCCCAAACTCCTTATAGTAATTGCCCTAGTCATTATATGCATTCATGCTGTGTCTTTCATTACCATTTCCCTGTTCACCTTGCTCCGAGGTGCCTCTTCCCCTTCCTCAGCATCGTCCCTGGCCCCATTGACATTGATAGGAAACCTCCCCTGCCTTGGGAAGGCAGCAACTGCTGGATTTGTAATGCCATAAGCTTAGCTTTAGTACTTTCCTTTTGTCTTTCCACCTTCTCATGAAAGTGTTGTGCAGTTAAAAAATAAAAATAAAACCCTATCAAATTCTTTCCTTACCAACCAGTCCATATCGATTTGATACCCGATACCTTCAGCCACCTTCGGTTGTAGACTCCTAACAAACTGTGACCCTGCATTCTGGGAAGACACAACATTTGCATCAGTAATTCCAGAATATTGCTCAAAACATTGCTTCAATCGTTTGAGATAGTCCACAGTATTTTCACTCTTAGCCTGTCTGCAGGCATTAATCTTTGCCCAGTCAGTCTTTCGGGGGCAGATCTCAGTGATCGTCTGTACTAATCTGTCAGTAAATGCCTTTAAACTGTCAGTTGCGGGTTCTTCCTCTGGCCAGTAACAACGCTGCTTGAGTAACGCAAAGGTGGCGATGGGGAGAGCAGCTCTCAGTAGTTGGTTTAGATTGGCTTAAGTGGGTCTGTTAAGTCGATGATGACCTGTAGTCATCTTACAACTTAACAGGATCCTATCGAATCTTGGGGAATCTTTGAACCATGTTGAAGAGGTTGGTTGCACTCCAAGCAGCATGCCCTACGACTATGGTATTCGTTCCTCATAGGAGCTGCCTGATCGGAAAGGCACCGGTGTGCACCCCTTGGATGACTGGGTATAAGCGTTGTAACCTATGTTATGCTTGGGTATCTGTAAATTGCAGCACTTTGTATTTATTTATTTACTTAGTATTATACAGTTAAAATGAATCAATGTTTTTAATACATCAACCACATCATCCATTTAAGAAACCATAAAATAGTTTAAAAAAAGGTATTTACAATTTCCCCCAGATTCCAACCACCCAATTTCTGACAGCCTCATCAACAGGCCAATAGTTTCAAAATGATGACTGTTTCCCTCCAAAGAATAGTCCAATATATAATATAGGTCTCCAGATTTCCATTCATAAATGTAGACCACAAGGCTTCCCTTATGGTATCGGTGGGAATGCCTGCAGCTCTGTGTGTTTTGCTGAAGGTGCACAAGAGATGAGCTTTCTACCAGAAGATGTTTTGTGGTTTCCGTTTGTTCCTCTCCACAGATGCAGCATAGTCTATGCTTTCTAGGTGTACTGTGCCACGCTCCCATTATCTCCTGGGATTTTACCATGTTAAACTTGATTTTTAAGTTGTCCCGCACTAATGTGCTTACCACAAAGTGTTTTATGTAACTGAGATATTCCACCCGTTCCTGGATGTACTTAATGAATACCTCAGAATTGCTTTTGAAAGCCAGATCGAAGATGAATTGATCGTGCCTATCGTTTAGTGTCACGTTTTTCATAATTTTCTTAAATGTTTTGTATGGCAAGTTGACAACAATCTCTGGTGCACTCCCAAGCCATCTGTTGGTTGTGCTTACAATGTTTGCGATGGAACTAGCCAGTATTTAGCAGTTTCATGAATCATTGCGTCGTAAATCAACCTAGACAGGTTAGTACGTACTGTTTTTCAATTTCCAGTATGTGTTAAGGCAGGAAAGATAGATTTTCGAATCTCTGAGTTTGTCAAAGGCCCAGATTTCAGTTTGTCCAATATGGTTGGGCACATTTTGGCCAGGTAAAGCTGTATCGCGGCTTCCACAGAGTAACCCCCACCCTGTTGTTCTAGGGAACCAATCGCACCACTCATCCTAGCCGTATGGGGGGGTCAGGATCTCAAGGTGCTTTCCACCTCTGTTTGGAATCAAGATTAATACCTAGAAATGTATATTCCGGAACCACTTCAAGAACCTCCCCACTCATCTTCCAGCTCAACCTCTGAATCTTTTTCACGATGGGGGCAAAGATCATTATCTTGGCCTTGTTAATATTTACTACCAGGGAGTTGGATTTTGTGCAGATTTTGAGACCGTCCAAAGTTGCCTTCAGGCCGCCAGGAGTAAGATCAACAATAACAAGGTTGTCCACATAGCCCATCCATTGCAGGGGGGTATGCCCTAGTTTTGGAGGTATGGCAAGTTGGTTACAGATGCCATCCCCTAACTCTGACAAAGGTTGAACACGGTTGGGGCCAGTATACAGTCCTGTTTAAGGCCGTTACAGGGGTGAATCATCCAATCGTCCTTCCTTGGTGGTTCAGGCAGACTTTAACCCTCGTATTCTCATGCAGCTGGATAATCACCTTTAGGAGACCAGATGGAATATTCAAGGATTTCACTTTGGACCATAACCTGCCCCTATCGACTGTCTCAAATGCTGGATTTAAATCAATAAACACGGCATATACAGTGTTATTTCTGATGGCCAAAGTATGTTGTTTGGTAGTTACCAGAGCCAGCCCATTTATAGTGGTATTTAGGCCCTTCTGAAAACCTGTCTGAGGGGAATAATATTCACTGAATCGGCCCATATCCTTAACTCATCCAGCAAGACACGTGCAAAGATCTTTGCAGGAGCGTCCAGCATTGCCAAAAGGCAATAGTTACGGGCATCTGAATGGCTCCCCTTTTTAAATACTGGCACAATAATGCTGTCTCTCCAAGAGGAAGGGATAGCCTGAGACAGGCCAATCCAGTGTAAGAGCCAATGCAGTGACTGGGCCCATAAATCAACATCAGCCTTAATCAGTGCATTACAAATCCTATCTGGTCCTGGAGCCCTAGAGGACTTGCACAAATTATTTTGGAAATGTCGGGACAGAGTTCTTGAATACCCAACTCCCTTCACCCAATGTGCTCTGAGCTGACCTCTTATCTTCCTGCCCAAAAAACCCTACAGCATTTGTATTTCCAAGAAGTTCAGTGACCCCTTTTAAGTTGTTTACTGTAGGCTTGTAAGAGTTAGTAATTTTCCAAAACCCAGCAGAGTTGTTAGTGTTGGACATATGAACTAGATCCCTCCATCTCATACATTCTTTCTGGTATTTATATTTTCGAATGGATTGTGTCCTCCCATGCATTCCTCATCTTATGATATTAGTATCCGCCAGCTTTGATGCTTCTGAAAGAAAATTCTCAGCAGAGGGTGCTGTTCACGAGGTCATGGTGTCGACGTCACCATCAGTATAAGTAGCTTGTGCCGTGCCCGTTGGCTTCAGTTCCGTTTTTCCGATGACTTTGCTCTCGAACGGCGCGCTTTGAAATTTTCTTCAAGAAAATGACTTCTTCCACCCCTTCTACTCCCAAGACGGGGGTAAAAAATGTATAGACTGCAGATGGAAAATGTCAATTATAGACCCTCACTGCGTTTGTCATTGGTGCCTAGGTTCAGACCATTGAACCAGCGAATGTAGCTCCTGTCAGTCTGGGACGGAGAAGGCTCTTTGTGAGAGAAAAGGTAAACTGGCAGTGGGGCGGGAAGCTTCCAAGGCCTCCTCGAAGGCCTCGCCAAAAAAACATAGAAAGTCAAGCGATACGAAGGAATCTGATCGCCGTAAAAATTCTAAGAGGTCTCGATCATGCAGTATATCGAGGCATTCTTCATCTCCATCAAAGAAGGTTAAGAGGAGACATAGATTCCCCCCCCCCCCTCCTCTTCCTCTGATATGTCTACCGAATTGGTAAGATGTCCAACCAAGTCGGATTCCCCAAGAAAATGGGATGAATTTAGAAGGAAGATGATGGTCTTTAAGAATGCTGCCTCGACCTCCTCAAAGAAACCTCAAAAGAACCAGACCCCAGTTGCTCCGTTGGATGACGCAGGGAAGTCAGGAACTACTGTGGAAAGATCCGGTAGTAAAGGTGAACCTTGAAAATCTCGAGTCGACTCCAAATTGTCAAAGATTCATCGAGAATCGAGTGTTTCCCTGACACCGACTAAAAACATAAGTCGTCCAAGCCCTCAACGACTTCGTCAGTGCCAACGGCTTTGATATCGAAGCCACAAGTGTTTTCGACAACTTTGTTCGAAGACATCGGTGCCTTCGAAGATTCCTTTGATACCATCTATGATTCCTTCGACCCAAACTCGAGCACAGGAAAGGAGATTTACTCCTGTACCTAAGTCAGACTTCTTTAAGTCTGTCTTCTATATTTGAAGAAAGTGCCTCAGAAGAAGTAGTTTCTCTTTTTGGAGTGCAATATGGTACCAGAGAGGTTCCAGAAGAATGAATCGATCCAGAATTGAAAATGAGAGACCTGTGTGACACCCTTCATTGTGCTAGTGGCATTGATACGTCACCAGAGCTAGAGTGTACAAAACCTGACCCTGCAGAATATGCAGATTCAGGGTACAGGAGTTTGATGAATAGGGTTGTTGAATACATGGGCTGGGGTAGATACTCACCCACATTTGATCAGGATGACTGATATACTCGACCAGGGCCCCCAGAAGGACCCACTTCTCCCCTTCCATAGGGCACTTCAGAGGACAGTGGAAAAAAACTGGGAGGTTCCTGATACTGCTTCTGCAGTCAACAGTAATTTTCCAAAGAAGTACAGAACTTCTAGTTCTCACCCTGATTTACTTAAGGAGGCATCCCACTCCAGAAAGTCTGGTTAATCAGGCAGCAACTTCGTCAAGACAAATAGCCTATCCGTCTATCCCCCTAGATAGAGAGGATAAGAAGGTGGATGTTTGGGTCCGTAAGGTCTTTACCTTGGGTAGTATGGCTCTCAAGTCAACAAATGTCACCTGTACCCTGCCCAGGTTCACCTATACCATGTGGGACTGCATTTCGGCAGCGGCTGATCATATTACGGAAGGCGAGGAAAGGTAAGGCTTCCTGAATATTGTCAAAGACGGAAAGGAGGCCATGGGGGAATGTCTCCAGTCTGGACTGGATACTGCTGATAGTATCAGCAGATACATGGCTGCAAGCACAGTGCTACGCAGATTTGCGTGGTTGAAGAAGCCAGGGTTTGCACCAGACATGAAGGCCAGGCTACTCAACATGCCTTTTGATGGCTTGAGGCTGTTTGGCAGTAAAACTGATGAAATCTTAGAAAAACTGCAGACCTCAAAAGCGGCAGCTAGATCTCTTGCCGCCTCTATGCGACAGCCTCAAAAACCTTATTCGGGCTCATCTTCTTGGAGAGGTCGTTCTTTTCGTTACTACTTCTCTTTTGGTAGAGGAAGAGGACAGGCCATACAAAGAGGTAAAAGAAATGTCGCTCGTGGTGGACGAGGAAAAAGTGCAAAACCAGCCTCAGGAACGGCATATTTGCCCTCAGCCGCTCCTGCAGCCGCCTCCAAGTCACTCGGATGCCTTATCACACAAAACCCCGGTGGGAGGCAGATTCTCACAGCATCTGAAAGAATGGCGGGGCATTACTTCAGATGCTTAGGCACTGGTGACTGTAGCTCAACGTTACTGCTTTTCCATCCTAAAAAGGCCTCCGGTTCATCCACCGGGAACCAACTCTGTCAAAATTCCAGATCCGCTCCTTGTGCAGGAAATTTTAACCCTGTTAGAGAAAGGTGCAATAGAACATGTACCTGTAGCGGAGAGGAACAAGGGTTGGTATTCCCCCTACTTTCTCATCCCAAAGGAGGACAGAGGATTGAGACCCATCTTGGACTTAAGAAACTTGAATAAATTCCCCAGGAGAAGGACAAGTTCAAGATGGTAACCCTTTCTCAGATCCTTCAGGCTCTTCAACTCCAAGACTGGTTGGTATCATTGGACCTTCAGGATGCTTACTTTCATGTGCCAATCCATCCCAAGCACAGAAAGTATCTGAGGTTCGCGGTTGGCGGGTCTCACTATCAGTTTTTAGTTCTGCCATTCAGGCTGACCGTCGACAGAGGGTTTTCACCAAACTGATAGCAGTTGTGCCAGTAAGTCTCAGGAGAGGGGGGGATTCACGTCTCCCCTTACCCGGACGATCGGTTGATCAGAGCGCGTTCTCCCGAACAAGCTCAGGAACATCTGTCGATCACCTGTCACTTCCTTCACAAACTGGGCTTCTCCCTCATTTTCAAGAAGTCTCACATGATACCATCCCAAAAACTCTAGTTTATCGGAGCAGTCTTGGATACTTCCTCAGGCAAAGCCTCGCCTCCCGAGGTGAGACCGCTCCACATTCTGCAGATGGTAAAGTTCCAAAATGCCCAGCATCTGCCGGCCTTCGATTTTGAGGTTGCTCGGCCTCATGGCATCCCATTTTTCTGGTGCCAAAGGCTCGACTGAGGAGATCTCTTCAATGGGCCCTCAGATCTCAGTGGTCCCAATTCTCGGGAAGTATGTCGGATCTTCTGCAAGTCCTGAGCGCAGTTGCTCAGGATCTATTATGGTGGGCTTGCAACGACAACATCCTCAAGGGAGAATCTTTTTGGCAACCATGGCCGGAGATAACCTTAGTGACGGACGCCTCACTTACGGGGTGGGGAGCCCACACCAACGATCTGACAATCACTGGTCGTTGGTCTCCAATTGGAGCTGAGGGCAATCAGACTAGCGCTGAAGGCCTTCCTGCCCTCAGTACAGGGAAAGAATGTCCTGATAATGATGAACAACACGGTGGCCATGTACTACCTCAACAAGAGCGGAGGCATAGGATCACTACCACTGTGCAGAGAGGCAATGCAGCTCTGGTTCTGGGCAATACGAGAGGGAATCTCTCTATCAGCAGTTCACCTAGCCGCAGAGCAGAACACGGCAGCAGACACACTGAGCAGGTAGAGCAGTCTCCCACGAGTGGGAGCTAGCTCAGGAAGTCCTTCTGGAGATATTCGCCCTTTGGGGAACCCTTCAAGTGGATCTGTTCACGACCACGGTCAACTGGAAGTGCAAACAGTACTGCTCAAGGAAATTTCCTCTGAGAGGAGCTCTAGGAGATGTGTTTGTGGTGGACTGGAAGTTTATACTTCTGTATGCGTTTCTTCCAGTCCCCGTGATTCCTCAGGTAATCAGGTTGAGAAAGTTCGGGAAAACCATGATCCTAATTGCCCCAGATTGGGTCAGGACGACGTGGTACCCGGACATTCTGGACATGTTCATCTGTCCTCCAATACGTCTTCCGCAAAGAGAGGATTTCTCTCGCAAGAGCAAGGTCGAGTTCTCCATCCAGAAGACAAAACACTCTACCTTCATGCATGGTTTCTGAGAGGTTGAGATACAAGGATTGGGATCTTCTGGATGACGTAATGAAGACTTTGCTTTTGGCCAGAAGGCCAGCAACTAAATCCCTGTACCAATGTCGTTGGAATAAATTCAGTATCTTGTGCAGAGATAAGAATGTGGACCCTTTTCAATGTGGCACCCCAATGGTGCTTTCTTTCCTATTGCATCTAGCCAATCTGGGGCCCCAGATCGGGGCAAAAAAAAAAAGGATGTCTGGCTGCGCTGTCCATTTTCAAGTGCTCCTCGGAAGAGGTTTCCTACTTCAAAATTCCATTAATCATTCAATTCTCAAAAGGGCTTACCAATGTTTACCATCCAGTCCTTTTTCATGTCCCAACTTGGGATTTCAATCTGGTACTTAAGTTTCTAACTTGTGTACCTTTTGAGCCTCTGCACTCTTGTCCCTTGAGGCTTCTTACATTAAAAACTGTCCTTCTTGTGGCCTTAACATCAGCCCGCAGGGTTAGTGAGTTACAGGCTCTTTTTTTTTCTGGTGGACAAAGCCAGTTACCGTCTTCCACATTCAGGATTCTAGCATTGCATTCCCCTGTAGCCCTATGTGCTAAATAGCAGGCAGAAGGTTAATTAACCCTGGCCGGGCAACAGGCAGACGGGGTAGCCAAAACTGCTTTCTGCTCCATGGTCCCCTCTCCCCCCACAGTTCTTCTTTTGGCGGCATGGGTTGCCATTGCAACGGCAGCACGTTGCTTCAGTGTATTTGCGGTTATTTGTACATTTAAGTGGTGGTGCAAGAAAACCCTTCCCGCCCCAGCCAGGGGCACCAAAGTTCGCGAGGTGAAGAAGGTTGCCGCCCCTCCCTTCCAAGCAGAGCCACGCTAGGCTCCTTTAGCCCCCTCCAAGCTCACCGCCAGGCAGTAATTAATGAACAGGGAGAGAGGCAACCAGGGGTTTCCTGCCCACAGAGACCGGCTATTAAACAAAGGGTCAATCGGAGCCTAAACTTCTACAAGTCTTTGTGCTCTTGTGGCTCGACGCGGCACTGCATCATTTACTGTGTACAATGTACCGTGCACCAGAATCGTGCTCAGTCGAGCTCAGTATCCAGTAGCCACAGCCGTGCAACCTTGCACAGGCCCCCCACCTCCCGCTCTCAGATCTCGGGGCTCCTTCACTTGCAGTGCGTAGAGCGATCCAAAAGGAAGCTTCAGGGGAAAGCACATCTGTGCGGTGTGTCAAGCCGCACCTCCAGCGAGACCAAACAAATTCACAAAGTGGCTGCTTCTGAGACCCTTTGTTTTTAGTGTTTTGAATTGTTTCTTTAGCATCTTCTCGTTATTCTTCAGGGCTTTGGTTTTTGATTCAGACTGTATTGGTTGCCTCGAAGAACAGACCTAAATTGCTATTGCTTTGTTGCTGGTGTACGTGTGCTCCCTTCCTTTCTAGAGCTTTCAGCAGTACTGTTATTCTTTCTAGGTGAATCGTCCTGAGAATAATCGTGCCCTTTATCCAGAAAACGTACATGCTTTGGGCGTGTAGGGTGTTTACGTAAAGTGAGCTGGACTTCCTTTAGGAGTAAGTAGCACTTGTCTAGACTAACCTGAATCCATTCTTGCAGGGGCAAGACAAGGTATGGCTTATTGCAGAACCAGGTCTGTACCATACTCTTTCGGTGTCGATCGTGCTTGGAGGCTGGTGGGGCAAGTCTGGCTCATAGCTGAATGCTTTGTAGCATCTATTTGGAAGTTCGAGTGGCGTCACACAAGCTTTGTTCCTCCCCCCGTTAGTTCAGAAACACTAGTCAGTGTAGGCCATATCTTCTATCCAGATGACTGTGTTGCGTCACAGCCGACGTTCCCCATTCTTCTACACCGAATACAGAGCTGTTCAGCTTTCCAGAGCCGAGGTTGGGGGTGGGGGGGAAGTGCCATTGACAAAACACATATACGAAGGAAACAAAGCCTGTTACAGCTCCCGTAGTAGCACAGGTGAGAGTGAAACAAAGGTTTGGGTTGCAACTGAGTTGCACATATAGCGTTGCAGGTTCTGGGTAGGGACAAACACGGGGCTCTCATCCAGCAGTGATTTCTTCATACTCGCACAGGATCCATGCATTCCGAGATCCTGGTCTATTCTACTCTACCCTGACCGGCACTGCTTTCTCAATCTTAAGTCAGTATGATGCAGGGTTGCGCTGCTTCTTACTAACAGTTTACTGCAGTGGCCCGATGATTTTCTTTTATCTCCATCAGACAATTATAACTGTAGGCAGGGTAGGATAATCAGAATGTTTCCATAGTTCAGATTTATCAGAGACCAACATTACCCCGACCCGTTATCAATGATGGTGAACAAGACCTGAAAACCAGCAATGCAATTAACGGTGCTCAGCAATTCATGGTATTTGGTTGGCTTCTCCCCCCCCCCCCCCCAACCTGCTCTGCCTACTTTCCCTGAATCCCCAGTCGCCCCTGCCAGTGGTGCTCACTTTGCATACAAAGTTGTTTTACCTGGGTCCTTGGGGATCACTTGGAGCCTTGTCCCGCAACTCCTGTGTTTTCTCCACAGTTTAGTAGGAATCTGGCATCCCAGGCACCAATCATGTTGTGTAAAACAACCACACACTCTTCAGGTGGATTGGTGAAGGTCTTTAATAGCAATCAGCAAAGCCTGTATACACAGGACAAACGGCAACCCAACGACAGAACGAGACTCGGTGCAGTAACCCCAATCCCTTGATGCACTGTGCTTCTATACAGAAGAGCACACATATATTTCAATGGAAGGGATGCTTCAGGCATTGCATGATACTGACCAGCAAGAATGTTTCTGGAGGATGTTCGGTTTCTCAGCATGCAAGTCTTAGGCAGACACTACGTTGTCATGTGGGGGAGAAGACAATCTTGATACTAGCGCAAGACATTCTAAGATAAATTCAAAAGGTTTTTGACGGGCATGCTATTTCCATGGTTCTCACACGGTTAAGAGTGAGATTTCCCGCCTATTGTTGCTACTTCTACCTGCTGAGGCTGCTTCGCCTGGTAAGGCACTTCTCCAAAACACGCTTCAATATGCCAAACGGGAAATGTCAAGCGAGAGCTGCAGAAGTGCTCATCCATAAGATCGGTGGAAGGCAAAGCGCATCTGTGGTTGACATGTGCACTACAACGACATAGAACAATCCAGTTATGGCAATGCAGCACTGTTGAACATGGCAGTCGGTAAGTGAATAGCCTACCTAGCTACCTAGTGGAGGATCTGCGGTAAGGAGAAGGACAAATTTTAAATGTCAAATTTGTCCCCACACTATGGTATAACATTTAGGATGCTTTGCGTAACCCACAGGGCAGTTTGAAACAATGGAGCTGAGTCACCAAGTCTTAATACCGGCTCCAGAATGTAGGTTGAACAGTAAATTAAAAAACAAAACACTTAAGCTTTGCTTCCTTCAGTTAAGTCCTTATGGTGATAGTGGCATTTCTTGTTTTTATTTAAAGTAGCATTAGTGAAAGCATAGTCATTTAAAAAAGGACCGACTGTGGTGATTTCATTTTCAAGCGTTTATTTTTTAATTTGTTACAGCGCACAAAACCCTTGGGTATCTAGGCGCTATTTACATTAAGGTAAAAAGAAGGGAGGGGTTGTGGGGAGATGCAGTAGTGGGATGGAAGAGTCTCAGGAGGAGCAAAGTTAGTTGAAAAGCCAAGTCTTTAAGTTTCTGCAAAAGATCCGGTAGGCCTGTTCTTTTCTGAGTGCTGGTATTAGATTATTCCAGAGTTTGGCAGCCACGACCGGGAAGCTCTTGCCCCCTTCTTAGAGGCGATTGAAGTTGGGGGTCTTCAGAAAGGGAGAGTTCGACGATCTAAGATGTCAGGCAGGGGCTTATTTCTCCAAGTAGGTTGGGGCAGTGTTGGAGAGACATCAGGAGATCAGGGACAATGTTTTGAACTTAATCCTTTCCCAGATGGACAACCAGTGGGCATCTCTCCTGGCTTTGGAGATATGGTCAGATTTCAAGAGACCAATGGCCACTCGGAAAACATTGTTCTGAATAGTCTGTTGTTTGTACAGGCTGCGTTGAGAAGTGCCGGTGAATAGGGCGTTACAGTAGTGGAGCTTGGCTTCTGTGATAGCTCTTGCAATTGTTAGGCATTTTAGGAGTGCAGAGGAAGGGCCTGCTGGCATGAAGCAGTTTGGCTGTGTAAGCTGCCGCTGAGGCGATCCAAGTTCACTTGATGTGAGAGGTTGAGGTTGGCATCCAGGTAGATGCAAGAGTTTTGGCAGCAGCAGAAGTGGTGATACGGTTACCATTGATTATAAACTCCTTGTATGCAGGGTCAATGTTGTGAAGTGTGGAGTTGGAGCCGACGATGAAGATTTCGTTTTTTTCTTCATTGAGGCAGAGTAGGTGAGAAGCCATCCAATTTTGTATGACCTCGTATGCCGAGTTTATGGTGGTTGAGTCCTGGGCGTATGAGCCGTAGAGGGGAATAAAGAGCTGCAGGTTGTCAGTGTAGTTTGCGTAAGATACGCCTAATAGATCAATGTAGTCGAAGAGGGGGTTTGTATAAATGTTTTAGAGGGTGGGGTACATGCAGAAACCTTGGGAGACTCCACAAGTGACAGGAGTAGGTTCAGCGGAAAAGACATTGATGAAGACTTGTGAGGATCTGTCAGCTAAGGACCTAGCCCAATTGGTAGCTGATGGAGATAAGTTTGCTGTTGAGGCAAGTTAAGAGCGGAGGAATTGGTGGTCTACCAAATGGAATGCTGCTGAAAGGTCTATCATCATTAGGAGGGCAGGTTTGCCAGTATCTTTGATGGCATCGATTTGGATTTTCAAATCAAGTAGGGCAGTTTGGGTTCCGTGTTTGGGGCCGAATCCTGATTGAAGCAATTTGCCATGAAACGACTAAAGGATCATATAATTGAGGTGGGAAATATGAATATTATTGATGTAGATTGTACATGGAAAGTTTTGACATTTTTAGTAATGTGAGGGTTCCCCATTTCTATAAACTAACCCACACACACATTTACAGTTAGGCAGAACAAAGTAAAAAAAAATGCAGACTGTATATTTGATATGCCTCACAATTTGCAGTTATAATTTGCATTTTTTCACCACATTAATCGGAACTATAAATGTGAACCTCATTCTCTTTTCCTGCACTCCCATTCTTTGCTCAAATAATCCATTTGAACCTTTTTTCACCCACTTTGCTCTCAAACCCTCAGCCGTCTCACCATTGCCAAACAGGCATGTGTCCCTTCTCTGATGACCTTCAAAGCCTGCTGCATCATGTGCAAAGCAAAAACAAAGAGGTGATGGCTGGAAGGTTTAGACTGAATCTTAACCACTGGCATTGCTCCGGGCAACCCTCCAGACGATCGTTCTTCGCCTGCCAAGCCATTACAGAAGGGGAAAGACCATATGCAAATCAGGCTTGGCCCCACCCCAAAAGGGGCAGTCCAGCCCGAACTGCTAGGTCACATCCCTTCTGCACGAGACCACAAGCATCCCCAAACATGTTTCGCCCTTGTTGGGGCTCATCAGTGAGGAGTAGCTTGGGTCTCTAGGCCCAGCAGGCACGGGACCCACGTCTGGGCATACCCGTCCCACTCGGTGTGACAAAGCAAAAACAAAGAGGTGATGGCTGGAAGGTTTAGACTGAATCTTAACCACTGGCATTGCTCGGGGCAACCCTCCAGACCATCGTTCTTCGCCTGCCAAGCCATTACAGAAGGGGAAAGACCATATGCAAATCAGGCTTGGCCCCACCCCAAAAGGGGCAGTCCAGCCCGAACTGCTAGGTCACATCCCTTCTGCACGAGACCACAAGCATCCCCAAACATGTTTCGCCCTTGTTGGGGCTCATCAGTGAGGAGTAGCTTGGGTCTCTAGGCCCAGCAGGCACGGGACCCACGTCTGGGCATACCCGTCCCACTCGGGGTGACAAAGCAAAAACAAAGAGGTGATGGCTGGAAGGTTTAGACTGAATCTTAACCACTGGCATTGCTCGGGGCAACCCTCCAGACCATCGTTCTTCGCCTGCCAAGCCATTACAGAAGGGGAAAGACCATATGCAAATCAGGCTTGGCCCCACCCCAAAAGGGGCAGTCCAGCCCGAACTGCTAGGTCACATCCCTTCTGCACGAGACCACAAGCATCCCCAAACATGTTTCGCCCTTGTTGGGGCTCATCAGTGAGGAGTAGCTTGGGTCTCTAGGCCCAGCAGGCACGGGACCCACGTCTGGGCATACCCGTCCCACTCGGGGTGACAAAGCAAAAACAAAGAGGTGATGGCTGGAAGGTTTAGACTGAATCTTAACCACTGGCATTGCTCGGGGCAACCCTCCAGACCATCGTTCTTCGCCTGCCAAGCCATTACAGAAGGGGAAAGACCATATGCAAATCAGGCTTGGCCCCACCCCAAAAGGGGCAGTCCAGCCCGAACTGCTAGGTCACATCCCTTCTGCACGAGACCACAAGCATCCCCAAACATGTTTCGCCCTTGTTGGGGCTCATCAGTGAGGAGTAGCTTGGGTCTCTAGGCCCAGCAGGCACGGGACCCACGTCTGGGCATACCCGTCCCACTCGGGGTGACAAAGCAAAAACAAAGAGGTGATGGCTGGAAGGTTTAGACTGAACCTTAACCACTGGCATTGCTCGGGGCAACCCTCCAGACCATCGTTCTTTGCCTGCCAAGCCATTACAGAAGGGGAAAGACCATATGCAAATCAGGCTTGGCCCCACCCCAAAAGGGGCAGTCCAGCCCGAACTGCTAGGTCACATCCCTTCTGCACGAGACCACAAGCATCCCCAAACATGTTTCGCCCTTGTTGGGGCTCATCAGTGAGGAGTAGCTTGGGTCTCTAGGCCCAGCAGGCACGGGACCCACGTCTGGGCATACCCGTCCCACTCGGGGTGACAAAGCAAAAACAAAGAGGTGATGGCTGGAAGGTTTAGACTGAATCTTAACCACTGGCATTGCTCGGGGCAACCCTCCAGACCATCGTTCTTCGCCTGCCAAGCCATTACAGAAGGGGAAAGACCATATGCAAATCAGGCTTGGCCCCACCCCACATAAAGAGTTGGCCCAAGCCACACTTCAGTAGTCGAAATGCAAAAAATTAAAGCACCAGGAAGCTAGCGTTCTCAATTTGTATGTGAAGTTTCTGGAAATGCTTACTCATCGACATCGGACTATCCTCCTGCAATTCCAAAAAAAGAAATTTAGACTCTCCTAAAGTTACACCCGCCAGCCCATTTTACTTTTGACAACTCTTTGTGGTCAACCCCTTCATCCACCAGCTCGCAGCACTTTTTTACTTGAGCCACACTTGCTGTAAATTAAGCACCTATTCCAGCTCCCTTAAATTAGATGGTCATAGGTTTTACTGTCATGTGATTATTCGACACTCGTAAAATGCTGCTCCTTGAACACCACCTTTGCTTTTGAACGACCATTTTCCTTGTACTTTTTTATTCGCCAGCTGTCTTTACATTCTAGAGGGAGCCCTCCTACCACCACACCCCTCCAACCCCAGAGCCCTCCAATTCCCTGATACTGTTACTCACCCCTTCCAATATTCCCAGCGCTCAGTATACTTTCCCCTTTGCCCTCTGTTACCCCAAATCTTGAAGATGGCTCTCCTCAACTTACGTGCAAGACCTCCTCCTGAATCCGCCTCAAGTTACGTGTTGGAGGGATGGGGAGGGCATACACACCCCATTGGCGGCATCCTTAATGTGTGTTGTTCATCCTCTGCTGCGTTTACTGTGAAATCTATTTTGTGAGGGGACAAGCGACCACATTTTTAAAAATCAAGCTGCTATGCCGGTAATAAATGCATTCTGTAAGCACTGTTCCCACTTGTAACCATCTAATGTATGCCTATACCACAGACAGATGTACTGCATGCCATTGTGTAACTAAGCTAGGTTAGCACTCAAATGCCCAAAATAAAACAAGTTATTGCAACTTTTCTAGTGCTCTAAGACCCATATAGAAAAACCATTTGGCATTTCAATCGGTCATACAATTGCTTTGAGGTGTTACAGGATCCTCTGCATTGGGTCAAGAAATAGTTCACTGAGCATTACCCAAAATAGATAACCATAATGAAGAACTGCTGTCGACCGGTAAATAACTATTGAAGGCAAACGTTAAAAACACTTGTGTTGGGGCATCATGCATTATTTAAATGTACACATTTTTTAAAATAATTAAAAAATATGTATTTGTTCAGGTCCCGATGGGAGGAGAAGAACGGATGAAGGAGTTTCCACCTCTTGTTCCTGAAGAGATTACACTGACGGGAATTGGTACTCAGGAGGCAGTGGCTGATATTAAACTTTCATCATCAGGTGATTTAACAAATGCCTACTTAGTAGAATTTACAATTCCATGCCTGTTGCAGGAAACCTGTTGCATGCATGTTACTCCAAGGTGATGTAGTTGGGGATGAAACCATATTGTTGCTGTACAGCCTCGGCTACGCACAGAGGTTCTATAGATGTAAGGCAATTGAAATGCTTTATAGCAGCAAGCACGTGTTATGAGATGATGGAACCAAAAGGCAGATTTAACGGACCTTAACGGTCCTTACAATCCTCACTTGCCATCCTTTTTTTGTATGGTGGAAAAGATTTGGGTGTTCTCAAGCGAAAAAAAACATTATTTTAACCAGTTATATATACATCATTTTGTTTTGAAAAACCATTAATGCTATTTTGAACTTCGACAATTATGCCGATAGCTTGAATAGCCATGTGAACATTGAGTGTTAAAATAGAATGGGGACATTGACAACTGTGCAACTCCTGAGACAAAATGCGGAATGTGTTTTATTTATTTATTTTTTAAAACTCTTTTTTATTGAAGGTCGGTACAGATTCAACTCATTGCGCATTGCATACCCTAGTACATATAATACATGTTATCAGATACATATTTCATCAATTACATTTCAGTCACGTAGGGGTTTCCTCATCTGAGGCCATTTCGCAGAGGTACATCCTGAACTGGGCCCATATGTCCTTGGGCCGGCAACTTGGTGTCACAGTCAATGTGTATTGTTCCTCACATTCATTTACATAGGTTAAATCACAAAGAAAATGTTCAATTTTGGGTGGAAAAGTGTTTGTCCAGCATTTCAATATGCATCTTGTGGCTACAGCACATGAGACATTAAACAATCTCCTGGTCTTTTCAGCTTGTTTGCCTATGTCTCCGAATAAGTATTTTTGCGCAGACATGGTTGCTGGGATCTGTGTGATCTCTTCCAGTATTTCCGCTACCTCTTTCCAGAATGCAACAATTAGGGGGCATTCCTAGTACATGTGGTATGATCCTGCCTGACTTGTTTTACATTTAAGGCATTCCCTGAGTGGGTCGCTGAGAATTTAGCCATTTTAGCGGGGGTGTAATGTAGCCTATTTAGGATCTTGAACTGAACCAGTCGAAGACCTGCGTTCATTGATACCGATTTTGTAATCATACAGTATTTGGTCCATTTTTCATCCGGGATGTTCAGATTTAGGTCTTCCTCCCATTTAACTTTGATATGATTCGTAGTAGGGGTGTGTGTTTGTACTAATGAATATAATTTGGAGACTCCCAACCCCGTATCCGATGTGGTAGCCTGTATACATGGATGTGATGGTGGTTCGTCTGGAAAATGTGGCCAGCGTGCACTAAATGCCGATTTCATCCTATGATATTCAAGCGTTTTAAGTGGTCCCCGTCCTATTGCCTCACTAAATTCCTCCCTTGTTACAAATTTCCCGTTCGGGAACATGTCCTGCATTCGAATTTCTTTGTTCGGGCCCCAGTTCTCTGTATTGTTTTGTCCTGTGTGGGCGGTATACCGGGGCATTTCCACAAAGGGATGTCCGGGTCATATGGGGTCTCTATTTTCAGTTTTTTATACAATGCTTTCCATGCGCGTACTGTGGTTCCCACTGGGTCATAAGGACAGGAGTCTTTGTATTGGGGATGAAATATAATAGAGCGGAGGTCTATGGGATGTACAGCAAACTTCTCGAGCCATATATGGGGTGAGCGGTTTTAAAGATCATAAGTGTTTCGCAAATTGCGCTTGCGCCGCAAGATAGTATAATTCAAAGTCTGGTGCCGCTAGCCCTCCGGTACAATAAGGTTCAGTGCGCTTTTCCCATTTCATTCTAGGGGTTTTCCCATCCCACACAAAGGACACAGCCATTGCTCTAATTTTTTCAAAAAAGGTTCTACCTGGCCAGATTGGTATATTAACAAACAGATAAAGTAACTTGGGGAGAACCACCATTTTAAGGATAGCAACCCAGCCATTTAGGGATATAGGCAGCTTGGCCCATGTTTGAAACTTTACTTTGAGCGCCTGTATTATTCGTCCATAATTCTCTGTGTACAGTGTTTGTTTATCTCGGGATATCATTATACCTAAGTATCGTATGTGTCCGGTTGCCCATTTGAGATTTTCAGTTGACAGCGGGCATACGGTGTGAGGTGTCAGCGGGAGTATTTCCGATTTTTCATTGTTTATTATTTAACCCGAATAGTCGGCGAATTTGTATATGTCTTGCATTAGGGGTGCCAGGTTGGTGTCGGGGTCCCAGGTTGGTGTCAGGGTCCCAGGTTGGTGTCAGGGTCCTGGATGTACAATAATGTATCGTCCGCATATAACGAGATCGACTGGGGGCGGGCCTAACATTCTTATTCCTCTATCCCCATGTTTTAGTTTAACCATTATAGCCATGGGTTCAATAGTTAATGCAAATAGTATTGGTGAGAATGGACAGCACTGTCTGGTACCTCTGCCCAGTGTGAATAGATCAGAGATCGTATTGTTTGTGAGAAATTTTGCCCCAGTTTTTTGTACAATAATTTAACATATCTGATGAAATTGGGGCCCATTCCAAACCTACCACAGCACTTCAAGGAGATACACCCAGGACACCGAGTCGAATGCCTTCTCGGCATCTAGGGATATCGCCACAGCCTGCGCTTCCAGATCTATCTACGCCATTATTGCGAACAGTCTGCGCAAGTTCAATGCAGTGGATCTTGTAGGAATAAATCCGTTCTGATCTGGATGGATCAGAGCGGCATGTTCGGTAACAGCCTGTTTGCCAAGACCTTTGCGAAAACTTTGGCGTCAACGTTTGAGTGACAGTGGCCTATACAATGACATGTCCTGTGGAGGGCGGTGGGGTTTCGGCAGTACTGTTATTATCGATTCTCGCATAGACTCGGGGAGCTCATTTAATTCCAATGCTTCTTCCCATACCTTTAGCATAATTGGGACCAGTTCTTTTCTGAATTATTTATATAGTTCCACCCCCAACCCATTGGATCCCGGGCCTTTCCCGAGTTTAGTGCTTTTATAGCTTCTGTGATTTCTTCCTCTAATTGGGCTTTCAAGGGCCATTTTAGCTTCTAGTGGGAGGGTCGGGAACTCCAGGCCATCTAAGTATGTTTGTATTTCTGGTACCGTTATTTGAGTATAGTTTCTGGTAGAATTTCAGGAACTCATGATTTATGGCTCGACCCCCCCCCGGTCACAACCCCTCCCTCCATGTCTTGAATGCTTGTGATTGGAGTGTGTTGGCGATCCGCTCTAATGATGTTGGCCAGGGCCCTTCCCGTCTTGTTCCCTTCCCCATATCTGCGCGCCCTGGTTGGGGCTGCTATGTATTGTACTTCCCTCGTGGCCACCTTGTCAAATTCTTTTAGGAGTTGATTTATTTCTGTTAGTGTGTCTGTGTTCCGGGTTTCACTATAAGAGTTTTCCAACTGTCTGAGTTGTGTCTCCTTTTCGGTTAATTCACGCCTCACTCATCTCAGCAGTCCTGTAGTTTTGGAAATCAGTGTCCCCCTTTCCCAGACCTTAAAAGTCTCCCATAGTGTACAGCATATGTCTACTGTCCCCACATTATTAATAAAGAATTCTTCCATTTCTATATGTAATGATTCTGTCACATTGAGATCTTTAAGTATATTTGCAGGCATTCTCCATTTCTTTTGTTTCATTGTTCGAGGGTGTATCTCGCAGTTTTCAAGTATACTCAGCATGTCCTCAGGCAACAACCAATAATCGATTTGCGATTCCGAGTCGTGTACAATTGAATAATGTGTATTCCCTCGTGCATGGATGTAGTGCCCTCCATGCATCTGTGTCAATTGCGGCATGATCTGGTCTAGTACAATGGATGCCTTGGATTGCGTCCGTCTGACTTTAGAGGATCTATCCAGCTCTAGCACCAGGTTGAAGTCTCCACCCCATATTATGCTGGAGGTGTCAAGTGTTGCCAGTAATTCCAGTATATTGAGGTACAAATCTGGGTCATCTATATTTGGACCATACATGTTAACTAATACAATTGATCTTTCTGCCATCTCTCCCCAAATTATTACATATCTTCCCTGGGGGTCAGTTTTATGTCCTTTGGTCTGGAATTCCAGCGATGGATGTAGGATTGTTATGACTCCTCGGGCCTGAGTGGAGTATTCTGTGTGGTATCTCTGCTTTCCCCAAGAGGCAAGTATGTTTGCGTTGCAGGGGCCCTGTTTATGTGTTTCTTGTACCATGACTACATGGGGGGGGGGGTGTATATTTACATATGTTTTGATTTTTCTGGTTTTTGAGGGATTGTTCAGGCCTCTAACATTCCATGACAGGAGTTTAATTTTCATCCTATTGTCCCTATTAGCATTACCCGCCATTGTATCTGTTCATTATTGTGTTCTGATTCAAGTACCGTTTAGTATGCATAGTGCAATTCTCTGTTAGACCATTATCAAAACAACTTTTACAACTTTTTAACAATTCAACAGGTAGTCTTTCCTCTCCCCGCCCCTCCCGGCCACCACCCCATCATCTACCCCAACTTGATGATTGAACCTTACAAACTTTTGGAGATCTCCTGGGGTTGCCATGCTGTCGCTGTATGACCACCAGTTCCAGGCTCACAGCCCGGCTTCCTTATTCACTTGCGGTGCACCCCGCTTATGCCTATTTTCTTCCATTCCATCTTTGTGGAGAGTTTTTACGACATTTCATCAAATATTTGTGTAGTGTCAGTCCGCCAAAGGGGGAGGGGGGGTAATCTGCCATTTTGATCTGGGCCACGGCCTGCAGGGGGTAGAGGTATATGAGCTTCTATATAGGTCATAGCAGCTGCCGGGGTCTCAAGAAAATGTGCTGGATTCACATTTTAGCAGGAAATATCAATGCCTATTGGACTTTTCACTGGCTCATAGGATCGTCGGTTGGCCTGGACTCCCACTGCAAAGTCCGGGTATATGTGAATACGGTTTTCTTCGTAGTGCAGCATGTCTTGCTCCCGGGCCTTCTTAAGTATCGTATCTCTATCTCTGTAATTGAGGCGGCGTGCTATGATTTTGCCGGTGGTGCCCCGGGTTTCGGCATCAAGGCTAGCGTACGGTGTGCTCTCTCAACCAGGAAATGTTCGGAGAAAGTCTCGGGCCCAAAGAGGTTCCGCAGGAGTGCTTCAACTTGTTGTTCCATTGCTCCTTTACCAAATTTTTCAATTACACCAACAAGCCTGATGTTGTTTCGCCTAAAGCGAGATTCAAGATCTTCACATTTGGTTTGTATTTTAATGAAGTCATTTTTCAATTGTATTATATCTCGATCGTGGTTAGCAATAGTGTCTTCGTTGGTGCTGATTCTGCCTTCCGCTTCTGTAATTCTGGAGCTTTCTTTGTCTACTCTTGCCTTTAATGATCCGATAGTTGATACGATATCATCTAATTTCACATTAATCGCAAGGAATCAGTTTTGAACAATGGTAGTTAGCCTGACAACTCTATCTTCACTTTCGGTTCATTTCGGTTGTTGGAAGTGGTCGGCGTTCCCGGCCCAGAGTCTGTTATTTGACTATTAGTAAATGAGTCCTCTGGCCCTTTCTTCCTGGCCCCTGCCCCTGTTGACATTTTATCGGGTATTCGTGCTGTCCTTGTGTCTTCTTTTCCAGTGTACGGATGAGGACTCTCCAGTGAGTTTAGCGTATTCTCCGTCCAGTTGTGTTTATGGCCTGTATTATCTTGCACAAAGTTCCGGGTCCCCGGGATGGAGGGTTAATTCGCTTCTCGAAGTTGTTTTACGGTTCTCCAGGGTATAACCTTTAGTTGTACAGGGGATTGTGCTGTGTGCCTTTTAGTCCATCTAGTATTCTTCTGCTAGGCCTCTGTCTCGTGGCAAGTGAGCGTGGTATCCTCAGTCTATGCCACAGCCTCTCACTGTTATCTCCACCTATGTAGGATCAGATTCTCTGGTTCATGCATCTGAGATTTGGCCGTTCTCTGTATTGTAGTCCCAGACCGGCGTTTGCTATATTACAATTTGTTGCTGTAGAGCGTTCGGGTTCTTTCTTCTCCATGTCATCGCACTACTTTTGTTGTATTTTGTCCAGGTATTATAATCGCCACATTAGTCTGAGTATCCACTATTTATGGGCTTTTTGGCTTGTTGTCCAGAACAACAAGGAGTCTGTTCGCACTGCGTTCAGGTTTGCGTGATCTGCTGTGTGTAGGTCGTGATCTCTCTGTGGTTATGGTGTGCTGTAGCTTCAATCCTAGTGTTCATCAAACTTTATATGTTTTAGCTTTAGTTTAAATAATACATTGTTATTTTCGGATTAATCGTGCCCTGTGCGCTCACTTTGGTTCCCCAGAGGTAGGGTGTTGGTTTTTAGGGTTATTTTCCCCCTTCACCTCCCGTGTCTCCGTCCAGGGGGGCGCATGATCAGCGCTGCGCTTATTTGTGAGTGGGTTGTGTTCTCCCATGTATTTAGATTTGTGCCTTCCGTGTCAGTTTTTGCCTGCTAGGATTTACAACTTGTTGCTTCAGACTATGGGGCACCAACAACGCCTCTGCTTAGTGCGCCGCTGTTCCCCTTCAGTTACAGGCCGCCATACCTTCACCCCCTCCTGTGTGCGGTCCAGCAATCCGGACACTTTGTTAGTCTGCTTTCAGGGGGTGGTGTCTGCACCCACCGCCGCCAGCCTCACAGGGGCGGGTGGGGGATGCACGAGGGCCTTCGCGGTTCCACCACCACACCAGATCCCAATTAGGGGCCGGCAGCTGTCTCGCTGCTGTGTGCCCGCTCAGCGCCCTTGCGTCGCTGTGGCCGCACCGCGACTCCTGCTGCAGGTCTTCGGATACCGGAAGCGGGTAACGCTGACACAGTTCATGGCCTTTCTTGATCTATCAGCATGGCGGCCTCTGCCCGGGAAGATCGGGTGCTGTATGGATTTCGTGTCGGGAGTTTCGGCCCCCGCTCCTCTTCTTTCGTCTGCTTCAGACCTTCTTTTTTCTCGTAGCAGGAGTGTTGCAATGATTAATATTGCGGAGTCGGCTGTCTCCTCGTTCACGGGGTTGTATCCAGGCTTCGCTAGATCTCTATTGTCTACTGGCAAGAGTGTCCGCGGCTATTTCCTGGTTTCAAGCGGTTCTGGGATGCGGCTCGCGTCTCATCCCTCCACTGCTCGAAAATTCACTTCGCTGTATCTCCTTTCCGCATTAGCCTTTCTCTCCAGGATTTCTTGTGCTGGTAGTAAGGATCTTTAGCTGCACTCTCCACTTATTTTTTCGGTCCGTGGGGTGCTCCGGATCAGGATATTTTTGCTTGGATGTTTGACGGGACGGA
Source organism: Ambystoma mexicanum (assembly GCF_040938575.1). Taxonomy (NCBI): domain Eukaryota; kingdom Metazoa; phylum Chordata; class Amphibia; order Caudata; family Ambystomatidae; genus Ambystoma; species Ambystoma mexicanum. Next base: position 1,414,248,466 of record NC_090935.1, read on the forward strand.
GCACTGGTTCTAGATGGCCATTTTCGTTGCGCGCAACAGCACCCCCCTCCCCCGGAATGTGTTTTTATATATCCTTCATGTCACATTTCCTCCCACCCCTGCTTCTGAGAACTCCATTATGTTATTACCCAAATTAATAATCCATATATCGTCTTTGGAAGGATGACCATCTTAATTAGCCCTGCAGTGTTTTTTTTATTTGGATTTCAGGCTGCACACAGATTTCAGATTCTTATGCTCCAAGCTATTTTGCCAACAAGGCACTTATCTGCCAAAACGCCTTTTAGATGGGATTTTTAGAATTGACACTGTGCTGAAGTAGTGAGGTGAACTTAGTGGATGAACCAGGGCTTTTCATACTTGTCCTTACCAAACTCTCACTGGGTAGCATAGACTGAGTAGTAAGGCAGACTTTGGAGATGAGTTAGTATGTAGTTAAAATTAGCAATGCCTAGAGATATACGATGATTAGAGTAACAAGGGAGTATTTATTAGACTCAAACAGATTCAGGTAAAACTTAAGGAAATTCTATATGCTGCAGCACACAAAGGCAGCTAAACAACACTTTACATTAATGAACGTTTGTAAACAATAAAGTAGAGCAATAGTAACATTATAACAAGTGAAGGGGGAAAGAAAATGTGGTTAAATGATATAAAACAACCTGCCTTATAAATGTACCCTTAGCTTACACAGTCCTCCTAATCAGTTAAGGAAGGTCCAGTGTTCTTTAAGTTCATTGCACAGGTAAACCTGGAACGGTTCCTTACTGGGGGTGGCTGTTTGCAGAATCTGAGTAAGTTAGAATCACTTGGACCACTCACCTACACTATTGGTATGATTGCAGGGTGTCCAGGGGTCACACGAGCAGTAGTTGAAGTAAGCGTCAAGGTTCTGCTAGGCGGTGGTTCAGATCTCCGAAGCAGTTGCATTTCCAGTGCACTCTAGCCTGACCGCACACCAGTCCTTAATTGATGACTCCCCTGCTTCTTTTACAACAAAGATTCGCCCCTAGGTCACTGCAGGCGAGGTGAAGTGGCCAATACCTTTGTTAGGGGGTCGACAGGGTTACTTTGGGGCGGTGGCAGAAAATAGGCTCCAGGCGGGTCTCTCTTCTCGAGCATTGGATTTTTCATGAATTCACATGCTGTGTGAATATTCTGTCATCAGGCTGGGAATCCTAAGTAACATTAAAGCAGTTTAACTTAACATTTTTAAACTTCTTATAAAGTGCTCCATTTGTTATTTTGGCCAATTAGACTGGTCCTCTTAACTTCACCCCTGGTGGACATCTTCAGATTTTTTTAATGCATGTTAATTGTATGGAGTCCTGTCTATTTTTGATTTCGTTTTTCGCTCATATCTTGGTTTGGCGCCGTTTTGCTTCTCTCTCGCTGGAGTGTATGTTCGGCCCATTCCATCACCTCCAGTGTTGCTGTTACTACCTTTGTCCCATTTGAGGACTTCAGGAGTCCAGGGACATCATAACAGACATGAGGAAGAAAAGCCTGTTTAAGACTTGCTCGACGTGTCACCTCAAAAACATGTACATCAAGGATCTTCATGTGGAGTGTTTCTACGTTCTGTACCCGGACCACGAGTTTGCACAACTGTACTATCTGCAAGTCGTTCTCATCCAAGAACAGCAAGGATTGCCACCAGAGGTTAGTGGCTTGGTTGGATGAAGGTGCTGGGACCTCTGACCTGGCCTCTGTTCGCAGTTACTCCTTTGCCAGGCACAGCAGACAGCTGGAGTGCACTGTGAGGGGTCAGAAATGCGAGACGAACAAGTAGATCGTTTTCTCACAAGTAGCCATTTTTATTAAACAATAAGGGTGAGACAAACACTTATCTTTCCCTAACCTAATCAGGGTTTCCTTGCCCATCGAACTACGCCTAAAGGAAAAATGATTGAATGTCCAAAGATCTCTGTCCCTCAAACTCATACATACATCATCATCATACAGGAATTATCTTGCTGTTTAAACCTCATAAAATAACATTTAGATTCAGACAGAGAAATTAGAAACAGAAATCCTTGTAACAAGGGTTGAACCCCCTTCCCATGGATTAATTCCAGATGTTTCAGACCAATGTTCAAAATCAAGAAAGTTCTTTCAATAGCCAAATTCCACTTGAAATATAGCACAAAGTTCTGTTCATTCCATATGATCTTCACTTGGCAATATAATTGTCTTATTTTCAAGTAATACTTCTCACTCTTCAACTGCTGTTTGACAAACCAAAAAGACTGTCTTCATGTATGAAGTCAGTATACAATGTAATTATTCTCTTCACTGAAGGCCAATCATCTTTCATTGAATCACATTTCTTCTTCATGGGCAACACAGTGAAGTTGGGATGATTTCATAGTAGTACATAAGAGTTAGTATGCATTGTAATTATTCTCTTCTCTAGAGACCGGTCACTTTTCATTAAATCATAGTTCTTCAGTTTGTCAGGTTGATTCCACAATAGTTCATCAGTTCAGATCAATGGATATATTGCTGTCTTTCCACCACAACCTCCTACCACATTGTAGTACTTCAATTTCTTCTTCCTGGTCCACTCCTTTGCTAGGACTAACCACTAAATGTCCCTTTCCTGGTATACTCACCTGCCAGAGTAAAAAATCCTACTGCTGCTACTACTCCTACTACTAGTAATTCATGGTGAGGATTGCTTCAAACTTTCCACACTTATATCCTCAATCGATGAATTAAATGGGAAATGATTCTTTTGACTTTAAACATTCACAAGAGGGTTACAACTTATTCTATAAGGATACAGTACACCTTGACAATGTCTCTCACACTGATTTGTTTTCCCCAGGCTACGCAGATTCAATTTCGAATGGATTGTGTCCTCCCACGTATTCCTCATTTTATGATATCTCCATATCCAGATTCACTTTGGGAGTATCAGCGTGCTTCGGTTCCTTGTCAAACCTTTCGTATTTAGTGAAAAAGATGACCTCATCATCGGCATCTTCGACTCCGAGATCAGGGTTAAAAAAATGTCATGACTGTGGGGCGAAAATGCCCCTTATGAACCCCCATCGGGTGTGTCTGTGGTGCTTAGGATTCACTCATTTAACATCGGAGTGTGGGTCCTGCCTATCAATGTCAGAGAAAGCCCTGAAAGAGTGTAGAGGGAAGTTAGCTGCAGGTAGGTCTCATAAATCCCCTTTGACAACCCTGTCGAAAAAGCGATCCTCCGAGTCAAGAGATGACTCTCCTCATCGGAAGAAAGCTAGACGGTCCTGATCACGCAGTGGCTCACACCACTCATCCTCACAGCAGTCGAAGAAAAGGTGCCACAGATCGCCGTTTTCGTCGTTGAGTTCTTCACCGGAACGGGTCTCATGCGCGACCAAATCGGCCTCACCAGGTTGAGTGGGAGAGGTTCAGACTAAATATGCTCAAAGTATTTGAGAATGCGGCCTCGGCGTCCTCAAAGAAAGATAAGAGCCATGCTCATGTCGGCAAACATGACAAACGGGCAAAGGACAAAACTTGTGCTGCTTTGGGCCCAAGTGTCCAGTAGAAAACTCATTGGGAGCCCTTGAAGGTTCCCTCAGGTAGAGAAAAGACTCCTTCGAAGCCAAAATCATTGACACCATCAGCGCCGAAAGAGTCCCAAGTCAATGCCTAAAATGGCGACAGCCGTCGAAGACCTCAACATCGACGAAGACTTTGACGCCATTGTCGATGCAAATAGCTAAACCCTCGACGGATGTCGAGAAAACTTTCACCCGAATGCCTAAGAAAGACTTATGTGCCTTGCCTCAATTTATAAGGATGATGAGCCATGTTCAGATGAATCATGTCCCTTTGGGTTACAGTATGAGGCACAACATGTTCCAGAGGCTTTAAGTTCAGAGGACTCAAGAATAAAAGACCTTCATGAAACCCTGCAATCTGCAAGTGGGTTGGACACTTCCCCAGAGATAGTTTGGCAGACCAGATCCCTTGGACCATGCCGATGGCTGTTACAGACAGCTGATGTCTAGGGTCAGAGAATATCTGGGATGGAAAAGGCCTGCCCCACTTTCTGAGAAGGACAAACTCATCACTGTCCTCCAGCATGGGGTCTGGCATGGATTCACATGCTCATGGATATTCCCCGTCGTCAGGCTGGGAGTCCGTGGTAAAGAAAAATCAGTTTTGTTTCTTAACTGTCTTTCTACTAATAACCAATCACTGGTCTCTGGGTCATACTGCCCCCAGCCAATGACTGCCCTCTACCTAAGCCCCTCCTCTGGCAGCCATCTTCAGATTTTTACCACACGTTCAAGTGTTGGGAGTCCTCGTACTTGGCTCTTGAGATTTTACTGCGTATTGCATTTTTCCAAAGAGTTTACTCTTTTTTCGGTCAACAGGGACCCGTTTCAGAAATCTCTATGCCCCTCAAGGGCGGAATTTCATTGAATTTCACTTCTTGGAGGATTCCAGAAGATCTTTGAGGCCTACTCCACTTGGACATGGCCCAGGACAAAGGAGACTCGGCGCCTGTTGGATCCAAGCTGTTTAGGATCTGCCCAGGATGTGGACTACAGAATGTCTTCGAGGAGGATGAGCACTCCCGGTGCCTCTACCGCCTGCACTGCAACAAGTCGCACATGGAGGAGGACTGCGTTCTGCAAGAACATGTCCGTCCGGACCATGAAGGACCGTTGTACATGACTCACTAACTGGCTGGAGGCGGAGAGCCCAGCAGCAGTTGAGAAGAAGTCATCTGAGCGGTCTTCTAAAACCTTTGAGGGTGCTCCGGCGATGGGGGTTCAACAAAAGGCACAGCACTGTGAGTCTGCAGGCACCGGGAGCACCGTTGGTTCGGGCTCCTCGGCTGCCAGGCCGGGCGCTACATTGCCAACACAATCATCCACGAGCCAATGCTCCGGCTCAAAACAACCCCTGTGAAACCCAGGTCCGAGGAGGAGGGGGGGTCGCAATAGAACTAACGGACTCAGCTACCTCCTCCAAGGACGAGCTGTCTGGCCTCAAGGTAGTCCTCTGCAAGAGGTTTGTCGCGATCAGGGCCTACGGGAAGGATCCAGACGAGGCGGACATGGAGAGCGAGGGTGGAGCCGATGAAGAACGGCAGATCAACGAGGAACCGGACTACATGCATCTGCCGATGTTCCCGACGCAACCGATGCCACCACCGACGGACAGGTCAGATGACATTTTGCTGGCACTGCACACCTTGTGCGCAGAGATAAGGACAAGATTGCCCTTGCCTCCAACGGACAATCCAGCGGTGCCTGGACCGTCAGGGAGTCCTGCAGCCAAGCTGAGGCGAGTCCATCCTCCCCCACCCTTCGATCCTTCACCTTCATCCCCTCTGCCGAGGAATGAGACGGGGACCGACGACGGTGGCGACGACGGAAAAAATCTCCCATCGCCCCCTCCCCGGGCTTCCCCTCCTAACGAAATTGGCTCCTTTCACGCCATGATCGCCAGGGCATCGGAGCTTTTCCATCTATGCCCTGAAGAACAGAAGGAAGGGTTCCTTTATCAATGACGAGAGGCCAAGATGAAGACCGTCCTCTCAGTCCCACTGTTGGGCGACATCTGGGACGAAGGGCTGTCCCTTCTGAAGAACCCGTCCACAGCCCCTGCGAAGAGAGACCGGTACGAGAAGAAGTACCGGGTCCCAGACTCCGTGCCCATGTGCCTCGGGGTGCAGCTATTCCCGGACTCGGTGGTCTCCGCGGCAGCCAAGTAGAAATCGGCAGGGGCGACGCATCGACTTCCACTTCTCTGCCAGACGGCAAGGGGAAGAAGCTAGACGCCATGGGACGTTGGATCATCTCGGCGGCAGCGACGACCATTAAGGCAGTCAACACTCTCGCTATCGTGGCCTGCTACGATAGGGAGCTGTGGCTCAAAATCACTCCCGTCCTGGACTTCCTCCCAGACGACAAGAGGGCGCAAGCCCTTGAAATCCTGCAAGAGGGCAAGGTGGTGTCGGACCACGCCATCACGGTAGCCACGACCTCGCCAACAATGGTTTTCGCAAGATGGGCAAAGGCGTTTGCCTTCACCGGCGTGGTTGGCTCAGGGCCACCGACTTCCTTCATGACATACGGACCAGGGCACTGGGCATGCCCTTTGACGGGAACAAACTGTTCGGCAAGGCAGTGGACGAGTCACTGCAGGCCATCAAGGCAGACATCGAGACGGCCCGTGCCTTGGGCACACTACATCAGCGACGGCCGTCCATTCGGACCTCCGGAGGCAAGTCTCAAGGTGCTGCCAAAGGATTTGGCGGCAGCTCTTCGTCGTACCGTCAGGCGGCCTGCTCTTCATCGCATGAAACCTACAGAGGCCGCAACAAGGCCGGTGGAAATCATCGGCAAGGGGGCCAAGGTGGCAAGGCCTCAGTGAAGCAGGACTGAACCAGCCGTTACGTCGGGCCCCCACCCAAGCACCCCGGTGGGAGGCTGGCTGGCAAAATTCGTCAGCGTGTGGGAATCCATCTCCACTGACCATTGGGTGCTGGATGCCCTGGACCACAGGCACACTCTGGAGTTCCAAAGGAGTGGAGTGCCCAAACTTTCCACCGGTGGCCAGGAAAGAAGACCACACCCCACAACTACTTCTGGAGGTAATGCTGGCAAAGGGCGCGATAGAACTTGTCCCGAAGAGACTCTGGAGCTCCAGTGTGTACTTGTGGTACTTCCTCGTCCGAAAGAAGACCGTCGGCCTATCCTGGATCTCTGCCGCCTCAACAAATACATAAAATCCCCAAAATTCTGAATGGTCACCCTTCAGCACGTGTTGGGACAGCTGGAAGAAGGGGACTTCTTGTCGTCGCTGGACCTGGAGGATGCATACTTCCACATCCCCATACACAAAGGACATCAAAGGTTTCTACGCTTTGTGGTCCAGGGGCGGCACGATCAGTTCAAGGCACTTCCCTTCGGTTTGAAGTCGGCACCAAGGGTCTTCACCAAGTGCCTGGCACCGGTGGCGGCGCGGCTGTGCCTGCAGGGGATCCACGTCTATCCCTATCTGTACGATTGGCTCATCCAAGCGAAGTCGAGGGAACTCGCCGTCGGCCACACAGCGAGGACCGTCCGCCTGCTCACAGAACTGGGGTTCTCGATAAACTTTGCGAAGTTATGCTTGGTGCCATCACAGGACGCCCTGTTCCTGGGAGCCAGGCTTCAACACGGTGGCGCGGCTGGCTTTAGCTTTGGAGGAGAGGATAAAGCCCATCCTGGGCAAGGTACAACGGCTGTTGACCATGGAAGTAGCCAGGGTGAGGTTCATCAAGTCCCTGCTCAGCATGATGTCGTCATGCATCTACCTCGTGCGACACTGCAGGTTGCAGATGAGGCTGCTGCAGGAGTTCCTCCATGCCCGGTGGATACAAGTGGCGGGAAGCTTCGAAGACTAGATCTCCCTCAACGGAACTTTCCGTCAAGCGATCCTGTGGTGGGGCACCCGTGCGCATCTCGCGGCGGGCATGGACTTCCAGACCCCAGCACATCGGGAGACTGTGACGACGGACGCCTCCCTGGGGGGATGGGGCGCGCACACCGGAGATCTCCACACAAGAGGCCTTTGGCTCCCGGAGGAGAGGTCACTGCACATCCACGTCCTGGCGCTCAGGGCCGTGTTTTGGACCCTCAGGTCCTTCCTTCAGTCCCTCAAGGGCAAAGTGGTAAGGGTCTTCACCGACAACACCACCACGATGTTCTACATCCGGAAGCAGGGGGCACCAGATCCCCAGCTCTCTCAAAGGAAGCACAGGATCTGTGGCACTGGGCCGTCACCCAGGGGATGGATGTTCCTGGTACCCTTTCACCTGGCAGGAGTGAAGAACACTGTCTCTGACTCACTCAGCAGGGAGCTGCATTCTTGCCACGAATGGGAGCTTCGGCAGGATCAAGTAGATCCCCTATTCCAATGATGGGACAATCCCCAGATCGATCTGTTCACGACGGCGATGAACACCAAGTGCCGGAGGTTCGCCAGCAGGTTTCCCCAGCCGGGGAGCATGGGGGATGCATTTTCCTTCCCCTGGGACGGCCTGTTCCTCTATGCGTTCCCACCGTTGCTGTTGCTCCTGCGACTCATCAGTCAACTCACAGTCCCGGTGCAGGATGATCCTCGTCGCACTGGCTTGGCCAAGGCAGATATGGTTCCCGGACATTCTGCACATGTCATCCTCCCCTCCAGTCAAGCTACCGACAGACGCAGATCTTCTCACCAGGGAAGAAGGCGCGATCCTGCATCACGATCCAGGATCTCTGAACCTGCAGGCCTGGCTCCTGCAGCACTAGAGTTCGGAGGCTATGACATCCCAGCTATGCTATGGACATAAATGGAAGAGGTTCTCTGTCTGGTGCCGTGCACAGAAGATCAACCCCCTACGGATTACGGCCCCTCAAGTGCTGCCATACTTGCTGTCGCTGGCCAAGGCAGGGCTGGCGAATGCCTCCATGAAAATTCATCTGGTGGTTTATCTCCCACTACACCAGAACTCCGGATTGGTCATCGCTGTGGTCCCATCGCCTGGTGAAGGAGTTCATGAAAGGACTGTTCCGCTCGTTCCCGCCGGTGAAGGGATCGACCCCGGCGTGGGAGATCAATGTGGTGCTGACAAGGCTCATAGGCCCGCCATTTGAGCGTTTGCATTTAGCGCCGCTGAAATACCTATCGCGGAAGACAGCGTTTCTTGTGGCCATCACCTCCGCACGACGAGTGAGAGAGACCCAGGCCCTCTCCAGTAAGCCGCCATACCTGACATTCCACCAGACAAGGGTAGTGCTGAGGATGCACCCCTCCCTCATGCCCAAGGTGTTGTCGGACTTCCATCTCAACAAGCCCTTGGTGTTGCCTGTTTTCTTCCTGTCAACTTTGTCGCCGGCTGAGAAGACTTTGCACTCGCTGGATGTGGCTAGAGCGCTGAAGTTCTACGTGGACTGCACGAGTTTTCGGAAGACATCGCAGCTATTTGTGAACTTTTGCCCTGTGAACCAAGGGAAGGCCCACTCCAAGGCTTTCATTTCCAGATGGCTCTCCGGCTGCATCATGCACTGTCACCGGTTGGCAAACCGACTGTTGCCTGGCTATCCGAGAGCACCATTTCGACCAGAGCGACCCCTGCTACTACGGCATTCTTGTCTCGTGTGCCCCTGCTGGACATCTGCAGGGCAGCTACGTTGAGATCGGTGCACACCTTAACAAAATTCTACTGCGTCAACCGGGATTCCAGGGAGGAGTCCAGAGTCAGCCAAGCAGTGCTGTGCAACCTGTTCGCTTGAAGGTGAGCCTGGTGAGGAGGTAGAGATGCTTAATGTTGAGTAGTTGTAATGCTTAATGTTGAGCCGTGCCACCTCCCGTGGTTGTGCATGTGTGTACCGCTATGAATTCTTGTATTCATGAGCATGTGAATCCATGCCAGTCCCCATGCTGGAGAAGGAACAAGTTACTTACCTGTAACTGTTGTTCTCCAGCATGTGTCTGGCATGGATTCACATGCGAACCCTCCCTCCAACCCCTCTGCAGCTCTTCTCTTGGTCCTACTGCCACTTTACGTGCTACCAAATCTGAAGATGGCTGCCAGAGGAGGGGCTTAGATAGAGGGCACTCATTGGCTGGGGGAAGTATGACCCAGAGACCAGTGATTGGTTATTAGTAGAAAGACAGTTCAGAAACGAAACTGATTTTTTCTTTACCGAGGATTCCCAGCCTGACGAGGGGGAATATTCTTAAGCATGTGAATCCATGCCAGACCCATGCTGGAGAACAGTTACCGGTAAGTAACTTGTTCCATATATTAGATAAGGAACCCCAGGAGGAGCCTATTCTTCCTTTCCATGTAGCTTTGCAAAGGATGTTGATGCCAATTAGGAGACGCCAGAATTCATTCCAGCAGTGAACAAATAACTGACGAGCAAGTACAGTGTGTCATACAGTGACACTTACTATTAGGCAAGACTGTATGCAGTACCCTTTGGGTGCACTACAACAACCTTGACCTCCTGGCAATATGGACCCAACCTTTGGTATAAGTCTGAACTACACAGGTTGGTAGTGTGGTCGAGCAGCGGGGTTTCTCTCAAGAGGGATCAATGTGAGCAGCACTGTTGTGAGGCAGAGTTTCACAGTAGCAATTATCCAAATAAACACTTATACTCAAGGTTTCTTGATTAAACAATTATTAATTTATTTCACAGTCAATTGTAAAGCCTTCTTCAGAAGGGATCAATATATGTAACAATTTGAATATACTTCAAAACACACTCTTGGTTTCTCTAAATTAGTTGATACCCATTGGGGATGGCACACAGACTCTTCCTACACCCTCAGGTGACTTAAATATCTAGGACGCTGTGAACATTGATTTATCACTAGTACATTTAGAGCAATACTGAGTTTGGTGAAAAAGATAGACTAGAGGAATAAAACAAAGGCTAACAATTCACAAATAGGTAAGTACTTTTAAGGGAACCTTCCAATGGCGAATACGTTTACCCCTTTCCTGGGGAAAGGATAAAGCAGAGAGTCAAAGGTAAAGAGGAGTCTCTCAGGGAGCCAGGACAGCCAATGTTAGTTGCACAATGTCAAGGGGAGCTGGAGATCTTCTTTGTAGGTAGGTAAAAAGTCTTGCACAATGTTTTTAGAAATGTTTGTAGAAAATAGAACTCTTGAGGGCCACAAGCTGGGAGGCTTGTGAGGGGCAAAGTTTCAACAACTCTGCAAGGTTACCAAGGCAGGTCTTAACTGAGAGCAAGTAAGGCTATACAACAAGAGGTAAGTTCTATTAGACTTTACAGTACCTCTGGTTAGAAGGAATGGTTCCAGCTGGTTTCTGTTCCTGTACAGCTCTGCAAATCCTGTTGTTCCTGAGCCTCAGTCGTGGGGACAAGAGGGAGGACGTCTGGGGACTCCTGCTCTGCAATAGGACGATCAGCGGCAGCAATGGGCAAACTTCAATTCAGCAGTCCTTCGGTGTTTCAGCTACTTGCGTCTGACCACAAACAGCAACACTGCGGTTCTCGGATACCACTTCAAACTTTCCTTGCTTCTGGGTTTCAGGACTCTGTTGAGGTGGCTCAGGCTTGGTCAGTCCTGCATCAAGGAAGTCCAGAGGATCTTCCTAGCATTCGGGTCCGACTTAAAAGCAACAGACACAATCTGGTGGTTCTCTCCCTGGCACTTCGGTTCCAGCAGCAGTGGAAATACAACCAGCTTCAAGAAGATGTTCAGATGGGCTTACTTTTAAGTTCATTAGTCCCACCAACTCAAAGGTCGTCCTTGCAGGGCTTCTCTAGCCAAGGCGAATTCGGAGCTTAAGCACAGCAGCAGGGCTTCACTGGGCAAAACAACGGTCCAGAAGTTGCAGCAGGCTTATCTTCCAAGTTATTCTTCAAATTCCTTTGTGCAGTGGTCGACTCTGCCTTCCAAGCCAAAAAGCCTCGCCTTTTATGCAGGTTTCTCCCATTAATTCCAGCCTAGCTGTCAATCACACAGCAGGGTGGCTGTCCTTGCCGGACAGCCAGCCAGCCAATCACCTTTGGGTTCATTCCTGTAGCCAAGGGATTAAGCACAGGGAGGTTTAGGCACCTCCCTCACTTCCTGCCCCTGCCAGACATACTAGAGCCAGAGGCGGGCTTCACTCGTGAATCCTGCCAAAGACAAAACGAACAAAGGGACCAAACCTGGTTTGGCGTGCAGAGTAAATCTCCTAGAAAAAAGGACATTTCCAACAGAAAATGGCGAAAAAAGAACACTGGGGACATTTTGACAAAATGGACACCCATGGGTGCTTTACCAAGGTTGCAATTGCAGCCCGCTGTAAAAACACAATGGTAGTAAAAAGTAAACCACTGCACCAGCCATTAATTGTAGAAAGGGTAACATAAAAATGTTACATGAGAAACTAGACAAAGGGGATACTAAGTAACCCTTCGAGCACCCTATGGTAAGATAGTGTGTGCTGTGCCTAGAAAGTTACAAAATGTAAGTAAAGTCAATTTCACTTCACTTCACTGCTCTTGGAAACAGTTTCACCAAGCGAAGGTATTTAAACCTTTGGGAAATCTAAGAGACTTCCCTGTGCCACTGCACCGAAGGTTCTGTGTGTCACAATGTAACAATGTCGTCTATGGAGTTTGTCAGACTCCAAAGTTAAAAAAAACACATTGTCCAAATCACATAAAACATACATGAGAGGGTGAGCAAAAGGACTCTCTCTCCAGGTTTAGAAATTAAAGAACTGAAGTCCAGCAAAAGAGCTGGGGATCTCTAAGGTAGAGAGGAATTAGCACATTTCTGAGAATTCTCTCTAACACTTACTATCTAACAAAGCATCCAACTCCCAACGGTCTGGTAGTTCAGGCTACCATTTCTACATACATACATACATACAAACAAAATGCATATTCAACTAAAACCACCACCCTCCTCGCCCCCTACCCCGGACAGAGATGACAAGTGGGATGACACTTTGGCTAGAAAGGTTTTCTCTGCAGGGAATATAGCCCTTAAATTAGCAAATGCCATTTGTGCACTAGCCAAGTTTACTTTCACCTTATGGGATTGCATGACGATGGCAGCTGAACATATCCCTGAAGGGGAAGAACAAGACCGCATCTTAAACATTTTCAAGGATGGAAACATGCAAAACGCTGGTCCCACTAGGACAGGCAACTCGAGGTCATGGAGGTAGAGGACGCCTTTAGCGAGGGCAGCGATGCTGTCCTTTCGGTCAGGAAGGGCGACGGAGTAGCTCCAGGTACTCAAGCACAGGCCTCTGACCCCATAGGACAGGCCGGCGGCCATGTTGTGGGGACTACACCTGGCGGTGGTAGCGCTACAAAGACACACACCACTAAGCACATAAGCCCAGGTCGAGACTCGACAACGTTCGACACCCTGGGAAAGGTCCGCTGTGTCCCGGTCCTCTGGGCAATCTCGCTCGAGATATCCACACGACTGGGCCCAACCGTCAAAAGACGGCAAGGGTGTTGTTCGCAAAACTCCCCCCGAAGGTCGATCGTTCAGACGAGGCCTCGGCCCTACCCGCATCTGAAATTTGGCGCTCAGCATCAGATATGGTTGCAGGCCCCAAGAAGTCTGTAAACACTCCTCTGGGCCGCATGGGGTGGGGAAACATGACAAAAAGACCTCAAAGATCCCTCATGGGGACAAGAGCCCTCCTAAGGAAAAGACACCTCAGAAGGAAAAGCCTAAACAATCCAGGTCCATAGAGAAACCTAATGATTCTAGGCCTAAAGTGGTACCTCCCACTGATGAGAACCTAGGACTTTCCCCTCAATCTGTGGTGATCCCAAGTTCGAAGGAATGGTCTTCTCAAGATATTGAGAGTGATGAGAAGAATGACCTTTATGGACAATTTTTATGGGAAAAACCCAGATTACTTTGTTTCCACTCAACTCCCCCCACCTCAGCTCCCTCTGGTTCACAAGCTTCTGCTCTACCTACTCAACCCCTTTCTAAGAGGCCTCGTTTAAATGTTCCTTTACAGAGTACAGTCGTAGATCTCTATGACCCTGAATCAGACCAAGAAGATCTCTCCTTTGTAGAGGCATCTGACTCTCAACTTATTGATGAGGATACAGAGGACCCTTATTATGGGGATGATGAGGACCCAGAGGCAGACCAACAGGCTAATATGTACTCTATAGATTCCCCTCTTAACCAAGACACTCCAGTTGTCGATTCCCCCATTGATAATCAACCCCTCCTCAATGAAGTACTAGCCAAGGCAGCTGAACACTTTCATATTGACACACAGGAGGTACAGGAGGATAGAGACTTTGCAGAGCAAATCCTTGGGGACAAAAAGGCAGTGGGCCAGTTTATCCCGCTACTGAAATCAGTGCAGCGCAGAATACAGCCATCCTTAGAAGCCCCTAATTTTACACGGGCCGTAAACCCACGTGTGATGAAATTATTCAGGCCCGCACCTTCAGACCCTTCATATATTAGAGGGCAACTAAAACCAGACTCCTTAGTTGTGACCATAACTAGAAAGAGAGCAGGCACACCCCTTACTTAATCCGAGGTTCCACCCGATAAGGAGAGCAAAAAGATCTATGCCATGGGCAGAAAGGTCGCCTCCTCTGCAGCCTATCAAACCAGGATAGCGAACAATGCAACTGTCTTGGCTAGTTACAACTGCCACAAGTGGGAAGAAATGCCTGCTTTACTTTAGTCTGCCCCAGAGCCACTCCCAATCCCAACTAGAACAGGTGGCTGCAGATGGGAGGGCTGTGTCCAACTGCCGCCTTAAATCCAATTTTGACGCGACAGACAATGCCGGAAGAGTCGTTGCAGAAGGGACCGTTATTAAGAGGCATGCATGGGTGCGCCAGTCAGGGTTTAGACCAGAAACGCAGACCACTCTAATAAACATGCCAGTGGAACCTAAAGTGCTCTTCGGTAAGGCCGTTGAAGACGCACTTAAAACAGCAAAGGGCGAGTATGACGCTCTTAAATCTTTAGGTCAACTCACTAACAAGCCTTCTGGACAGAGAGGTAACGGAAATTTCCGCCGTTTTCGAGGCCAATATTCTCAACGAGGATCCACCTACAATCAGGGGCAGGGTTCCTAATGGGGAAATATTCAAGGACAATCCTTCCAGGGCTATCCCAGAGGACAACGCAGAGGTCGTGGTCGGGGCAGAGGCTCTGCTCGAGGTGGCACACCACCTCAGAGCAAGTGACATTCCGCTCCACGTGCCCTCCCATGCTTCTCCAGTAGGACGACGCATTTCCAGCTTCACCCACGCATGGGAGGAAAACACCTCTGACAGATGGGTACTGTTCACCATAACAGGCGGCTGCTGCATAGAACTACTCTGTCCCCATGACCACCCCCCACGACAGAAAATCTACTCAGAAGAACATCAGCGCATCCTTCTAGAAGAGATAGCCACACTTCTATTAAAGTATGCCATAGTAGTGGTCCCAGGGGGCGTGGCTACGAGGGTCATGTAGGAGGACGTGATCTCGAGGAGCTCCCGAGATCCTGTAATGATCCGGGCAAAAAAGTGCGTGATGATGGGCCGACGACCGCTGAAAATACACATGTCGGTGTGTAAATGATTGGGCCACGCGTGGTGAACTTCTGGATGGTGCAGGAGGAACGGCGGCAGAGATCAGTGCGGAAAAGATAGGGAGCGCCGGAGACGAAAGACACAAAATGGCCGACCAATGTCCGGAACAAAGGAAGAAGCAGGCCGCACAGTGACCTAGCGAAAGGGGCGTACTGAGTGCACATTTGTCACTTGTGCAAAATACAGGTCCTCTGGGTCATGTCGAATAGAATGGTGAGGCCGAAGGCGAAACAACCCACCTTAGACGACTTCGCTAAGACGTCCCTGGGTCAAGACAATACCAAGAGCAGGGACAAGCCGTCTGCAAGCGGCATGACGACTGCGGGCGCTAACCAAGAAGTCATAGCTGCGATTGCGGACCTAAGGGCGGCCTGGGAATCTAAACTCGAACTAGCCGTCACTGAACTGAAAACGGCACTGGACCTCAAGGTCGGAGAGGTGCAGGAGGACGTTAATCTACTCCGACAGGATGTCAGGGCCCTGGCGGAGCGCACAGAGTCCCTTGAGAAGGAAGTTAGCCCGAATACCACGGATTGCTCCTCCCATAAGGCTGAATTGCATGCCCTGATACAAAGAGTGGGCAACTTGGAGAGCAGAGCGGAGGAGGCGGATGGACGAGCCCGACGGAACAACATCCGTATCGTGGGCCTGCCGGAGGGAGGAGGGCCACGATCCCACGGAATTCATTGAATCCATGCTTCTGCAAGAGATACTCGGAGGAGCCCTATAACAAGGATTTGCAGTGGAAAGGGCACATAGAGCTCTAACAAGGAGGCCACCGCCGGGGAACCTGCCTAGGCCGGTGATAGCTAAAATTCTTAACTACAGAGATCGGGAGAGAATATTGGAACACTTTCGTAAGGGAGAAACGATCACACGAGGAGCGGCAAACATCACGGCCTACCCGGACTACACGCTGTCTGTGCAGCGTAGCCGCATGAACTTTGGGACGGTAAAGCGGAGATTGAGAGAGGCGGGCCACAAATATATGTTACTGTATCCGGCAAAATTGAAAGTCATTCATGAACACAAAACCTTTGTTTTTTGAGACCCCGGAGGATGCCATGGGATGGCTCGACGCGCAAGGATGTCCCCAGGAGTTAGAAGTTCGGACGGAGAAAGAGCACGGAAGAGACAAGTGATGCACGAAGACGATGGCGCGGCACATGGGACTTGAATATAGTCGCTTGCGCAACCTACAGTAGAGAAGGTCAGACTATTGCACTAGATATGTTATAAGCACTGTAGTTAATGTTGAATTAACGGGAGCCTTACAGAGCGGTTCTCTCTACCTCACAACAGTTTTAGTTAAGTGGCCATTAGGGCGACTTCATCCTACTGAGCTCTGTGCATTGTTTGGTGCTTGCAGGGCTAGATGTGGGGGTGCCTGAGTTCCGAGAATGGAGCTGGGCAGCAGTTGGGGTGTGTGATGTTGGGGAAGGGACTGGTGGGGGGAGGGGAGGGAAGTTGGGGATTTGCCGTGTACATAGTTATGGGGAGTTTGAGCTGGTACGAGAAGCTACAAGCAAAGATGGAGGGCTGTATCTATATCACGTGGGCAAAGGGGAGTCGCTACGTGGGAGGCAAGAAGACACTCATGAGCCATGGGAGACCTTAAGATCGTAACATGGAATGTCAGGGGACTTAACAGTTACTTAAAAAGAAACAAAATCATGATGTACTTAAAAAGACAGAAGATTGATATTGCGTTGTTGCAGGAAACACATTTGACCCAGCAAAAATTGGAACTGGTGGGGAAGAAGTGGAGAGGTACTGTAGTGGGCTCTCCGTACTCTGCCTATGCTAGGGGAGTGCTGGTCTGGGTGGCACCGCATGTTCCGCTCCAACTTACACAAGAGGTGTTGGACACGGAGGGGAGGTTGGTCATACTAAAGGCTTTGGTAGAGAATAGAGAGGTGTGCATTATAAATACGTATGCCCCCAACCAAAACACTGCGACATATTTTAGAACCCTATGTACTCATCTGGGCGCGTGTATGGGAGGAGCGGTTATCTGGGGAGGGGATTTCAACTGTGTGCTCAACCCAAAGGCAGACAGATCTGATTGGAAGATTGATAGGCCCACCCCAGCGGCCAGGGTTCTGCAGACATTACTAGATGACTTTGGGCTGGCGGATGTTTGGAGACTGAAACACCCTAATGAAATGCAGTACTCACACTACTCAGCTCCGCAGCACCTGCACACGAGGCTGGATTACTTTTTTGCCACGCCAGATGTGATGATAGAGACCACCCAAATAGAATATAGAGTGAGGGTCCTGTCGGACCACTCGCCTCTGGTGCTGACCTGGCAGCGCTGCCGCCCCAGGGCGCGGATACCGACATGGCGCCTCCGGGCGGAGGCGCTCCGAGACCCAGTCTTCAGGGAAGATATCAGGGATGCGATCTCACAGTACTTTGAGGTAAACACAGGCAGCGTAGATTCAGTGTGCACACTCTGAGAAGCCTTTAAGGTGGTATTGCGGGGTGCTGCTATTGCTAAGTCAAAAGGCCTACAGGGTGGGGTCCTAACGGAACTAGAGGAAGTGGAAGAGAAACTGGAGCGCGAAAGCAACAGGGCGGGAGGGGACGCGGAACTTGTACTCTAGTTGCAGCGGAGGTGCGCAGTGCTTTGGGAAAGGCTCTGCAACCTTAACTACAAGAAGTATGTCAAGAGGCAACATGCAGGTGGGGATAAAACTGGCCGCTTGTTGGCGTGGTTATATAAGAGCGAAACCCCCAGGCCCCCGATTAGGACAATAACTAGAGAAGACTGGGAGGTGGTTGACACCCAGGAAGGAGTCAACGAGGCATTCTTGTACTATTATAGAACATTATATGAGGACAGAGGAGGGGGCAATCGGGAGGAGATTAGAGGAACACTAAAAGACATGAAATTACCTAAGATTAGTGATGAAGAAAGGGAGGAGCTGGACGCACCGATTACCTTAGAGGAATTAGAGGAGGTGGTGAAGCAGCTGCCCACCTGCAAGACCCCGGGCACAGACGACTACCTGGTGAGTTTTACAAAATATATAAAGTGGAAGTGCTCCCCCCTATGCTAGAGATGCTCAATGAGTCCTTTGAGAAGGGTCGGCTACCGGAATCGCTCAGAGAAGCGCTAATTGTGCCGCTCCTTAAGCCCAACAAGCCAGGGCATAGCTGTGGCTCCTATAGGCCGGTGTCAATGTTGAACCAGGATAGCAAGTTCTTGACGGCAGTCCTGGCCAATAGGCTGCGAAGGGTCATCAGCAAACTGATACACCCGGATCAGATAGGTTATGTCCCCAACAGAAATATAACCACAACCACAGGTGACTCCACCGGGTGATTGAAGAGGGAACCTGGAGCGATGGGGAAATGGCTGTGGTGTCCCTAGATGCAGTCAAAGCTTTTGATTAATTGAGGTGGCCATGGTTGCTGGCGGCCCTGGAAGAATACGGGATGGGGCCAGGTTATGTTAGGTGGGCAAAATTATTGTACAGTGAACCACTGGCCAGAGTACATACAGGATCAGTGATATCTGAGAGGTGGCAACTGATTAGAGGCACCAGACAAGGGTGCCCCTGGTCCCCGATGTTATACACTCTAGCCCTAGAGCCTCTGGCACTGTACCTCAGACAACAATATGACATGGTCGGTATTGAGGCGGGGGGAGAGAAACACCTAATATCCTTGTATGCTGACGTTTTACTACTCTATTTGAAATACCCGGAGGAAAATCTTCAGTATATTCTAGAGGTCATGGAAAAGTATGCAGAACTGTCCGGCATAGAGGTAAACCCCCAAAAATCGAGCATGTTCCCATTGGAGAGCTACATAGGAGCCCCTCGAACGGTTGCCAGTGTTGTCCGTACCGTGGGCGGCTGATTCCTTCCGCTACCTCAGAATAGATGTATAATCATACGGTGGAGAGGGAACACTTACATAACACCGAGGTGGCTGTGAAAAAAATTCGAACAAATATGAAGTTTTGGGAGAAGCTGCCGCTGGCGATGATGGGACGGGGGGCGATGCTCAAAATGGTGGTCCTGCCTAGGCTGTTACATTTCTTCAGTAATATACCATACTTGATACCCAAAAAGTTTTTTGTCAAACTGAACAGCATGTGCAGGGACTTCCTATGGCACGGCACTCGCAACAGAGTGGCGCTATGGAAGCTACAGAACTTCCATGATAGAGGGGGCATTAAGCTGCCAAATTTTGAGGCCTATTATGTAGCTAGTCAGTTGCAATATGTAACCAAATGGCTCTCTGATGAAGAAACTCCTGCATCTAGGCTGTTTGGGCAGGACTGCACCCCGTTTTACCTAAAGGAGATTATCTGGGTGCCTAGACTCGAAATGAAAGAACGCCCGGGTATGCTGTTGCTTGGGTGGAAGATGTGGCACAGAGTATGCCAACTGATCGAGAACCCGTGCCCGTGTTTCCCACAGGTTCCACTAGTCGCCTTAGCTAGGGGAGACAACCAACTCAGGACGATAATCAGGACCTATTGGGAATCGGTTGGGCTGGTCACATTGGGAGACATCTGGCAAGGAGGGATTATTAAAGATTTCGAAGAACTGGGAGAAGAGACAGGTTTGCATGGAGGCCAATATGTCACGTATCTTAGGCTAGTGCAGACTATTCGCAAAACCTGGCCAGAGACTGTACTGGCAGAAGAGCCAGACGTCCTAATGGGAACAATATATGAGATATCAGAAGGAGGGCACGAGATCTCTAGACTGTATGAGATTGTGATGACCCGGGTGGGGAAGGATTTGACTCATTTGAGGCTGGACTGGGAAGCGGAGGTGGGGGCACAGATGACCGATGGAATGTGGGAACGTGCTATAGGATATCACAAGAAGGTGTCCAGAAATTCTAGATTGCAGCAGATACAGTTATACATAACGCATAGAGCCTATATGACCCCGAAGAGAATATCTAAGTTTGCAAACGCAGGAAGACCAGCATGCCCAAAATGCGATGAAGAAGATGCTGATATGACACACATGTTCTGGTCTTGCCCAGTGATTGAAGCTTTTTGGTGGGAAGTAGCACGGAAACTAGCGGATAAAGGGGTCACGCTCAACATAGATACGGCCTGGGCCTGCTTGTTGGGAGGGTTTTCCAGACCCAGGAATACTAAACACCTTGGGAAACTGAGGGACCTGGCATATGTGCTTGCTAAAAGGATTGCCATGGGCTGGAAGCAATGCCACAAGCCACGGGTAGAGGTATGGTGGCGGGACTTGCAAAAATGGGTGGAGGCTGAAACGGTTGTGTGGCAGGAGGCATGTAGCAAGTGCGGGGAAGAAGATGTGGGTAACCTGATGGCTTGGAGAATGTTAATAACAGGACTGTTTGGCACAGTAGTGGATTCTGCATCTTCGGAAGGAAGCGATACCCAGCAACACGCAGCGGATACAGAACGAGAAATGCAAATAAGCTCTTGAGGGGGGGGGGGGATTTGGGGAGCAGTAATGAGCGTTAATTGATGTTTACGAGTCTGTTGTAAATAATGCTACAAGTTTGGTTTGTATTGTTTATTTGTTTTCAAAATAAAAAAATTAAAAAAAATAGAAGTGGTCCCAGCCAACCAGGTAAACAGGGGTATTTATTCAACTTACTTCCTTGTGTCAAAGAAAGATCTAACAATGCTGCCAGTATTAGATTTGCACCCTGCAAACAAATATGTCAAGCCATAAAAGTTCTGGATGACTACGCTACAAGAAGTAATCCCTCTACTAAGAAGGGGGGATTACATGGCAACACTGGATATGAAAGATGCCTATTTTCATATTTCAATGTTCCCAGCACACAGAAGATTCTTGCATTTCAAGATGGCGAACAAGCACTACCAATTCAAGGTGCTGTCCTTTGGAATAGCCTCGGCTCCAAGGGTATTCACAAAGGTACTGGCGGTAATGGCAACGCACCTGTGCAGGGAGGCAATCCCAGTGTACCCTTACCTGGACGACTTGCTCATAACGGGGGAATCACCCCTGATTTGCAGTCAAAGCCTTCAGAGAACAATCAACTTCCTCTTTCAATTGGGTTTCTCCATCAGCGAGAAAAAGTCAAGCCTAGTGCCAAGCACTTCAAAACAGTTTCTAGGATCTGCCTTAAACACAGAGGAGGGATTGGTCTGTCCATCAGAGGAAAGAGTAAAAAATGTGTTACTGCAAGTACCAAATTATCAGGCCGGCCCCCAGATAAGGGTGCGCAAAACGATGCATTTAATAGGCATGATGGCATCCTGCATTTACCTGGTTCCTCACGCGAGCCTGAGCATGCGTCCCATGCAGGAGTGGTTGGCGAAACAGTGGTCTCCGGCAAGTGGTCAGTGGGATGATCTAGTGGTCGTTTCGCCAAAACTTGTTTTATTTTATTGTTTTGGTTTATATAAACCTTTACAAAACTAAGCTTCAAATCATCATGAACAGTAGAAATTTAAAACACAAATACAAATTAATTTTTAACAACAAATGTACTACACACATTTAAAAGTCGTATAAAACAAACGCAATTCATTGGATCCTTAATACATTATTCGCTAACATACATCTACAGATTCCAGAATTTCATTATTACACCCTTTTAAAATCTTAACGAGAATAAAGAACAGTTAAGCTTCCAGCCTAGTTATATACATCATATTGCTTAGCTAGAATGGTTGGGACTCGCTTTATATTACTCATGCTGCCAGAAGATGCTAAAATTGTTTATTACATTATGTAGTTCTTTCATAAGATTGATCATACAACCAGACAAATATTTTGTAAGAAAGCATTTACCCTTTTTTCTATGGCAACTGATGTCCCATGTACCATTTCACACCGTAGCTTGTCTCTCTCGGCATTAGAAATATCTCTAACAAACTTCGACAAGTACTCCAGTCTTTGTGGCAACAAGTCGGAACAAACCAGGAGTAAGTGCATGTCATGGTCATGAAGTTGGGGGCACAGGCATGCAGGGGTTGCATGCACAGGAGACCTAAGTGGACACTGTCCTGGCACCTTTGGCGCCAGGCTCATGAACAAAAGTAAACGAGAACATCCATTTAACACCAAAAAGCTTTTATTATGGACATAGCACTTCAGATGCATTAACCTTGAACATTCCATACATTAAGCAGCCCCAAGTGCATTCTTGGGTGTGGCTGCTAATGGATTGTCTTGGCACGTGCTCATTCTCTAGGAGTACCAGGGTGTGGCTGGTAAACCGGCCCTAAAGGGCGTGCCCACGATCTCAGCTATATAAGCTGCCGCGATCCTCAAGACAGACGCTTTGCATTATTCGCACTTGCAAGCAGCGTAACGCTCACCGTCGCCCGAGGTCAGGCTTACCTTTTAAGATCCTACTTCCTGGACATCCTGCATTCTGCCAGCATACTTACCAACTGGGGGAAGCTGTTCTTACCTGTACATCTTTGGCGAACCAAGTATTAATCTTTACACTTTCCGGAATGCCGAAATCTTCATCTTGACACCGCAGCACGACACGCTCCATCGTAGACAGCAGCGCCTACAAGGAAAAACAGAAGACAAGGTTAGACATTGAAAAAAACAGTCAGTTTAAGGTTGCGCTTCACCATACTTTGTGCTTTTCCTTAAACGATCACTTACCTGCTGTTGAACATCTTCCATCCGGTCGCGTCTCACAGCTGCATTGAGGCCGCATTTCCATCTAAGGGAAGAAAACAGAAGATGGACATTATTTCATGCGTAAATAGGAGCAACATATAAAGACATTAAACAGAACGAGCAGCATCACAATAGCTCAAGAAAGACTTGCCAATCATAAGGAGAAGCATAGTCGCAGCTGGACTGGACTAACCCTTATCAGGGATCAATGAAGGAACTAGATCCCATTCGACGTGCCCATGCCAGAAGTAGTAGGACGGAGAGCTTATCTTCCATAATTCACAGGTGAGCTTTATGGGGCCAGCGTATGCTCACAGAAACTGTACTTTGGGGTGAAGGGTTCGAGAGGTACAACAATCACAGATTGACGCCCTCACACACTCTTATCTCCACGCAGGAGCAGTATCGCCACGTACCACCGCTCACAGCTTTTCTACTGAGCGAGAGGCCTGAATGAAGGGGGTGATTCAAGTTCAGGGAGGGCTGCAACCGTGCCCCAATGCCTCCGCCGAGACAAGGTGAGCGTAACCGTGCATTAATGATTCAATCATACCAACTTGCTTACAGAGCCTACAGTATTTTTTCACATCGCCGCTTTTTGTACAGTAATTCTGTATCTCATAAGTGCATAAAACATTAAATGTAAATCACATGGTCTTATTACTAAAAGACCGGGAAGGATATCTAACTAAGTACTTCTCTGGCTTAGGAGCCCATTTTCAAAATTGAAATTGCTTGGCAATACACATTTGAGTTCAGCACAACAGCATTATTTTCTAGTCAGTCATAAGCTTTCAAAATGTCTTTCACCTACTCTGGATTGCTGATAAACATCATAAGTGAGTGCCCCAAATTTGATAGTATTTTCTCACCAGAGATTTTCAGAGTGCATGAAATTACCACTCAAATCCTCTTTTAGAAAATACATTGTCTTTTTCTGCGACCATACATTTTGTTAACAGGGCTAATTCTTTTGCGTACATAATACTCATAATTGATTGCAGGCCCAATTCTTAATGGATCAACTCTAGCGGGATACATTTAGGAATAAAGAACAACATTTTATGCCAAATTATAACTTCTAATAATTTCAAAAAAGGTGACAGACATTATGGTAAAAACTCCAAGCCGTATGTTATTCTAGGGATCACCTTCAACCGATAGAATTGAATAGAGGGAGCCAATGTAAACTTCCCATATTTCTTTTCTATGGCCCTTATTTGATTGACTGACTCTTTTACTTTCTGTAGAAGACAATTTTTAATCACCACATGAGATTGAATGCTAGTAAATACATAGCCTAAGAAACGCAGTACGGCTTGTTTTTTGATTCTCACACCGCTACAACGCCAAGAAAGTGAGGACGGTCTAACGGCCAACACCTGTACAAAATCTTTGCTGGCAGACAAGAGAAAATTTAACGAAAGGAAAATCTTTCTATGACCCAGAGGTACAGGATGTTGTCACGACAGACGCCTCACTTGCAGCGTGGGGGGGGGGCTCACTACCTTCACCACACAGCTCAGGGTCTGTGGTCTCACACTGTAGCTCAGAACTACATCAATCTGCTGGAACTTCTGGCAGTATTCAAAGTCCTTCGGGCATTCAAACCCCATTTAACAAACCTATCTGTGCAGATCCTAACAGACAGCACTACAGCAATGTTTTATATCAACAAACAGGGGGGTACACGTTCTCCAAATCGGTCCAGACTTGCACAACAAATTTGGAGATGGGCACTCAAACGGAAGATATTCCTGTCATCACAACATGTTCCAGGGGAACTCAACTCTCTAGCAGACTCGTTGAGCAGAGATCCCCTACCAGAGGAACACGAGTGGCGCCTACACGAAGGAGTCTGTGAACACCTCTACTCTCAATGAGGTTTCCCAACTATAGACGTATTCGCCACAAGTGTAAACAGTCAATGCCCAGACTTCGCGCCCAGGTTCCCCCAGCCAGGCTCCAAGGAGAACGCCCTATGGATGAACTGGTCAGGGAAATTTGCTTACACTTCCCCCCAACACCTCTCATGAGGAAGTTGGTGAACAAGATATACAAAGAACCAATGACGCTTATCCTAGTTGCTCCTATGTGGGCAGACAACCATGGTATCCACATATGCTCAAACTGGCGATGTGCGATCCCATCAAACTCCCGTGCCAGTACAACCTACTCACCCAGCATGAGGGACTAACAGTGCACCCACAGCCGCACTCAATGAACTTGCCAGCATTGCTCCTGAGGTCATAGAGTTTGGACATCTCAACCTTCCACAGAGATGCATGATATCTTGAAAAAAACAACAAAAAAAACAAACACTAGGCACTGTTACTTTGACAAATGGAGAAGATGCGTAATTTGATGCCAAGCTAAACAAATCCACCCCATAGAATGTACTCCATCCCACATTCTAACTTATATGCCCCATTTGCTAGATGCAGGGTTATTGTTTAACTCCCTAAAAGTCCACCTGGCAGCTTTATCAGCCTACAGGACCTCTCATAATAAGGTCTCATGGTGGAAAGTACCAGTCATCAAAGCATTTATGGAAGGGGAAAGGGACTCCACCCTCCAATTTCTAGCCCGCCGCAAGGCTGGGACCTCAATGTGGTACTTGCTAAACTCATGGGACCCCCTTTCGAGCCTATGCACAAGTCTAGTCTCAAACAGCTGACTTATAAGACTGCCTTCTTAGGGGCTATCACTTCCATATGAAGGGTTAGTGAAGTCCAAGAATTTTCCTTGCAGGATCCTTTCTTTGTTGTGCACAAAGATAAGCTGGTTTTACGTACTCACCCTAGATTCTCACCTAAATTCATCTCCAAATTTCATGTAAACCAGACAATTGAGCTACCGGATTTCTTCCAGGAACCCAACAGCTCAGCAGAGGTAAAACGTCACACACTAGATGTGAGGATGGCGGTCCTCTACTACGTAGACAAGACCAGATCGCTAAGAAAAACAGATCAACTGTTAGTCTCCATAGCGCCAGGCAGAGAAGGTGACTGCATCTCTAAAAATGCCATCTCTAGGTGGATAGTCAGATGTATCCAACTATGCTATTCCCTATCAGATAAAACACTGCCTTTTACGCCCAGGGCTCACTTCACAAGAGGTATTGG
Source organism: Ambystoma mexicanum (assembly GCF_040938575.1). Classification (NCBI taxonomy): domain Eukaryota; kingdom Metazoa; phylum Chordata; class Amphibia; order Caudata; family Ambystomatidae; genus Ambystoma; species Ambystoma mexicanum. Next base: position 1,414,274,326 of record NC_090935.1, read on the forward strand.
AGCCACTCTGGCTTTCATTGCACATGTTCCCTTAGACAGTATTTGCAAGGTAGCTACTTGGAGCTCTGTTCATACTGTCACTCAGCACTACTGCATTGACACCCATTCCAAGACAGATACACAAGTGGGACAAGCGGTTCTAAGACATTTATTCGCTCATTAACCTTCTCACAACCCACCTCCTTCTTCGACTGCTCGCTAATGTATGCACAGCATATGATCTAAGCAGATTCCACAAGCCACAGAAGAGCTACATTACGGTGAGTAATTGTATTTCTGATACTTGTATCTGCTTAGATTCACATGCAACCAACCCTTCCTCGCCTTGGAGAGAAGGCACATTGATGCTTATGAGCTTGTCTGATAAGTATCTGCTTGGATACAACTGTACTCGCGCTACACCTCATGCTACCTCATGTCAGAAAAATAACAATCTGCGGGATCCCGACATGTGAGGGATCATAGGTACAGTGGATGTCACACTAGGGATAGTACCTGTCGACGTCCCTTTTTGAGTTTCGAAAACAACTGTAATACTCTGCAGCTTCCACTCGATGTCGGCCTATGAATCTAAGCAGATATAAGCATCAGAAATATGTTTAAATATGTTTATGGTGAGTAATGTATCATGTGTGTGTGTATATATATATATATATATATCTCCAGTTCGACTATATTTTTTAGAGGAAATGCGCTTGCTCTGTCAGGATGGAAGGACGAACAAGCAGACTGGAGGAGGCAAAACAAAGGGACAAACACGAGCAGGAGGACAAAAACGAGGAGTGGGCAGAGGGGCAAAAAAATCGGCAAAGAACACCTCAGGGAGGTCATTACGCTCTGGGAATTAAAAGACACGGCCATGGAGAAGTCTAAAAATGTCAATTGTTAACTTGTCCACACATGTCCTAACGGAAACACAACGCTCAGTGTTAAGTTTGGATCTGAATTTCTGTCCTGCATCTGGATATGATTACCCGCAGACCAGGATTGATTTCGACCAATAAGGACGGAAAATCAAATTACGGGAATTCTTTATGCTGAAGCCCATCAAAGAAAAGAAACTAATTGCCCAAACAGGGCGGACTGATTTATCCAAATCAGATTTGGACACTTTATCCACTCTCATGTTCCTTCAAGATGGCGGAGATCCAGCTTCTGAATCCGCCGAATTTGATCTGGGGGAATTGGATATCAATATGGACTGGTACAAAAGCACCAAATTGAAAAATAAATCCAAATGTATGCCCCAAGCCATCATCGGTGGCACTATAGAAACATTTCAAAATCTAGTGATTGATGATCTGAAAAAATAAGACACAAGGAGGCGAAACATCATAAACCCAATATTGGAAAAGAATACACTGAAGCCCTGAAAGAATTGAACCTCTTGCCTAATTGTATCATTGAGGCGTCAGGTAAAGGCCGTAACATCGTACTGATGACCCGAGATCAATATACACATGAGGCGAACAGGCAACTCAATGATAAAACTTGCTACGAAAAACTGAGCGAAAATCCAATGAAGGACTTGGAATTGAAAGTACAGACGTTCCTTAACAAATGGTCTGAAGAAGGAATGCTGGAAGATGTCAGATTCCTCTACAAATCCCATTCCATAACTCCAACAATATACTTCCTGCCTAAAATACATAAGAGTATTTCTAAACCCCCGGGGAGACCCATCGTCGCACTAACAGGGTCCCTATTAGAAAACAAGTCTAAATACGTAGATGAATCTCTGTTTCCCTTCGTTCTTACATTACCCTCATATTTGAGAGATACGAAGGACTTTTTGTCAAAGATTAATGAATTACCTTGTGAATCAGATTTTTTACTGGCTACGATGGATGTGGTTGCCTTATACGCATCCATCACACATGAGCAAGGAATAAAGGCCTGTACTCACTATCTGAACACAAGATCTTTGAATTTTTCCAAACATTCTGAAATGATTTTGGCTATGATTCGCCTGTGCCTGACCAACAATGTTTTCTTATTTAATCAAAGGTACTACAGACAGAAGCAAGGTACCGCGATGGGAACGACCTTTGCCCCGTCATATGCAAACCTCACAATGGGGTATTGGGAGAAATATGAGGCATGGAAGGACAGTAATGAGAGGTATACCAATAAGGTGATCATGTGGCAACGCTACATAGATGATATATTCATCATATGGAAGGGCAGACCAAGGGACTGGATGGATTTTGTGGAACATCTCAACAAAAATGAATTCAATCTTCAATTTACTGAAACCCACAGTCCCAAGGAAGTTGTGTTTTTGGATGTCACGATCCAAATTGATGATGGGAAAATAAAAACGAAAATGTTTCGGAAACCAACAGGAACAAATGCCCCATTACATGCTAAGAGTGCCCACTGCCAAAACTTAATTTGGAGTATTCCTCACGGTGAGTTCATCCGTCTCCGAAGAAACTGTTCGGAACTCAGTACCTATGACGAAGAGAGCGAAATTACAGGTTGGGGCTTCAAGAAGCAATGTTATCCTAAACAAATCATCCAGAGCGCCTATCTAAAGGCACGTCAATGTGAGAGGTTCACACTATTACTGGACCGCGCGAATAGGAAAATAAGTACGGATAAAGGAATTACAACTCGTCTGATTTTGACGTATGGACAATCTGCCAAATACATCAAAGGCATTATACGCAAACATTGGAATACATTGGTAGTGGACCCAGACCTGAGACATTCACTGGGTGAATACCCTAATTTTGCCTTTTGCAAATGTCCATCTATCAAGGACAAATTAATGAGTAGCTTTATGCCACCTGACACCGTTACCCAGCCATCCACTTGGTTAAGCTGTAGGAAGGATGGTTTCTACAAATGCAGGAAATGTAAGATATGTGAATATGCAGAGGAGTGCAGCACATATTTACATCCTATACTCAAGAGACCAATTTCCATTATGGACAGAATAACTTGTGACTCTGAGTATATTGTGTATGCACTCAAATGCACTTGCAACAAATGGTACATAGGCAGTGCCAAGTGCAAACTAAAGATACGCATACAGCAACATATCAGAGTGATCAGAAATCAAGATTATACATATCCTATCGCTAAACATTTCTGGGAGAAACATGAGGGGAAATTATGTGACTTCTCATTTATAGGACTATAGCAGGTAAAGATTGGACCTAGGAGAGGAGATAGAAACTGTTAAGACAACGACAAACCAAAGTCCTTATCGATTTCGAAAGCAAGTTTCCTTTGGGACACAATATCGATGAGGAACTTTATACTTTCTTGGGTGAATAACATACACAGGCACTACATCGCCTACCTCCTACATGGTGAAATCAGAAAAATGACTATTCACTGTATTTTTGTTAAGCGTTCCCTTAGTATTCTCTTACTCAAGAGGGTCTTTCAGCCAGATGGATACCACTGGCATGATCGTTTTTAATTTTGTACAGACACAGGTCATCCAACCCCTATATACAGTTATTTGGCACTGTTCTGCCTGTTGACTCCGTATGTTGGAAATGGTAATGATTGTGCACACATGGATATTACTATTCGATCAAATACAGTTGCCAGTAACCACAGCAAGACTTCGCACATACTGCGGAGGACAGCATCACAATATTCATGCAATATGTACAGGGGCATTGGGTCCTGGAAATGGGGTATCGAAGAGATGTAACATATTAGTTTTGTGATCAACGTATACCCGTTTGAGGAAACCAATTTTGTCTTAAGGGACCTAGAACTAACGGAAGGGCTTTTATTTATCATCCTACCACTAGTCACTTTAGTAAGATGTGTCCACGATGTTTATGTATGTAGTGATAAATGGGAACATCATGCGGTTATAAAATAGACATTTAATGCACTATGCATGATATTATATCATTTCGGCACCCACAGGCATTGAAGGGATGCACTATGCACTTTACGTCACAGATCCAATGTGATGTGAGAGGGACCTGTGTTGCTGAAAATAACTAATATTGAACGCACTATGCATTTCATTATAGCATTTCGGCAACAAAAACACATCGAAGGGATGCACCATGCATTCCGTATTATAAATTTAATACGATGTGTGAAGGGTTTGCACCGCTTATTGTAGGCACTACTAATATGACCATTATGGTTGTATTGTAGGATGGTAACAAAGATTCCAACGGGATTCGATTCAATAGGTATAATAACCCAGTACCCAGAGGCCTAATGCTGATAATTGGGCATATATAGATTGGAAATTTTTTTTACGGACCGATGACTGATTCAATCATCCAGTCCGAACATTATTTTTAGTAAATAAACCACTCCAAAATGGCGGGCGGTTCAAACAGGCAGTGGGCATTGAATCAACAGGTATAGTCCTACTTTTATCTTTACTGTTATTCCAAAGGGGAAGGAGTTAAATACTGTGTTCTGGGAAACCGAATTCATGTGAACAAGCTACAAGTGGTAGCGAAACGCGTCAACATCGAGGTTTACCTTTGTGTGACTGGGCGTGGGAGGCGGTTTCCACATGGAACTTTTTAACTTTTGTATTCAATAAAGAAGAAATTTTAACTCAAAGTTGCAGCTGGCTTCTTGATGAATTCCGAGATATCTTTTTCACAACACTCTGGGAGTGCGGCTCAGGATTGCGCCGCTCTGGTGCAAAAAATGGCTATATATATATATATATATATATATATATATATATATATATATATATATATATATATATATATATATATATATATATATATATATATATATATATCCTAAAAAAAAAACCTATCAAATTTCGTGCAAAAAGTTTTTTAAAGGGACATTGCAGTTAATCTTTAGTAATACCAACCTGTCCATATTATGGCTATATGTAAAAACCGAAACCCCCCAGAAATTTGCTAGTTCTGGTAAGCTAAGCAACCATAACTCGTGCCACCGGTATGCACTGCTAAGACTAACACCCATGACATGAAATTGATCACATCACTGACATCACATGTCTGGCTCCCTCTATTTTTGTTCACTGACATATCTAGGCTAGGTGATTTTCTTCACTGACAGTCAGCAAGTTAATAGTCAAAAGGTACTATATTTGTAGAGCTTACCCTTCACATATGATCTTACACTACTTTCTTTACGGTTTAGTTACATCATTTGATACATAGACATAGGGGAAGAAGCAAGCCTTAAACACAGCAATTAATTCTGTGCATGAAGATAATCAGTTAGGTTATGACCACTTTCTGGTAATAGTGCTGCTTGTTTGCTTACTTTTCTACTTTCCCTGTGTATGTTCATATTTGTATGTGTTGTGGTCTCTATGTTTTGTGTGTAGTACAATTATGTAGTAAGTGAGGCATTGTTAGCTACGTATTACATATTTACAGTGCGCAAAACTCTGAATTGAAAGCATTCATCATTTTACTATCCAACATGGCAAGAATATGAATATTACACCTCTATGGTGCATGCTGCAGACAATGCCTATGTTTCTACATGAATGTAATGGTCTTTAAAGCAATGCATTGCTTAATGAACTATGTATGTCATGATAGTTCTCCCAATGAACTCTGATAGTTTTCCTCCAACATTATAATGGCAATCCCTTGTGGAGGCTTTTCATGACAACTAACTGCACATGTGATGTCATCAATGTTATTTGTGATGGCATCTTTCATGTCATGGGCGTTAGTCTTAGCATTGCACAGTGGTGGCACGAGGTATGGTTGCTTAGCCTACCATAACTAGCGAATTTCTTGGGGTTTTCGGTTTTACGTGTAGCCATAATATGGATGGGTTGGTATTACTACAGAGTAATTATAGTGTCCCTGTCAAACTTTTTGCACAAAATTTGATAGGTTTTTCTTAGGGCAACTGAACCATAACGTCCCTTTGACAAAAATGTTTCACTGAATTTCGTAGGTTTTAACCAGGATACCCTTAGTTTGTATAGTTGTACCATACAGCATACCAAATGGATGCATGCATGCTGATGGGCACACTAACCGCTGACTGTACGTCTCTTCGCAGATGGCGGCTAGCATTCAATTTGCTGAAAAAGGCAGGGGTTCTCTTACAACCACATACTAAGGTCAAGCAATACTAATAGCTCCACTGTACTGAATCTTGCATCCAGATAGTGTGCCCTAATAGTTTACTATGCTGAATCTTGCATCTAGATAGTGTGCCCAAACAACACTGAGCGTCCACTAAAGTCTTACTGTATAGAATTGTGCAGCTACATATTAAGGTCAAGCGATATTAAGTGTACCCCATTAATTTCACTGTGCTGAGAATCCACTGTGTTGAATTCCACTACTTGATATTACAACCAAGCCTCAACTCCCCCTGCACCTCGCCATGACTCCATCCCTCCCAGCTAAATCCAAAATGAGAGCTTCACTCTGGCGTGCCTCTCACCTCCCTCCCCTTAACTCCTCCCCCTCCCATCTCAAACTATCCCACCCACTACCATGATCTCACCCCACACCCTATACAACTCCCAAGCCAGAGGAGCCCGATGGCGCGCCAACCATCCGAAGACCTCTGTTTCTCCTGTCCCTTCCAGCCACCCGCCTCCGGGCATACTCCCCCCACCCGCTTTTACCTAAAGTATGCCCACATCCCACCACTGAACTGCCCACCCGCACGCGCAGACCCACCCCCACCCCCTGCCCTTTCCTCCTGTCGACTCCCACTAACATCCCCCACCCACCATATCCCTTCCCCTCCCTAAAAACTACATGTCTCGCCCTGGCAAGAACAGTGGCTGCATCTCCATAGCCCGATGACCCCCCCCCCCAACCCTCTCACACCCACCGACTGTACTGAAACCCCTGAAAAAGAGAAAATGAGCCTGGTCCCCTTCAATCTCCCACTACTCCTCACCCCTCCTACCTCGACCCATACCCTCAATCTCCCGCCCCCCGCCATCACCACCCTCCCCCCTCACCCCGCTTCCAACCCCTCTCTCTCGACTTCTCGCCCAGCACAGCTAGCATCACTAGCCCCATGCGATTCACCCTTAAATCCCCAGTTCCAATCCCTCGGCCTTAACTGGCCACCCGCACACACCCGTCCAACTCCGTCCTCCTTTTTAATGCCCGCTCTGTAGCAAAAAACAGACACAGCATCTTTGACCTCCTCGCCTCTGACAATCCAGACCTAGTCTTTATCATGGAAACCTTGTTCTCCAATCGACTTTGCCACTGTTGCTCATGAAGCCTCCTCCCTCCTCCCTCGTCCCCCCCCATCCCCCCCGACTACTCCCTCATCCCACACAACAGACCCGCTAGAGGAGGTGGAGTAGCAGTTGTTTTCAAATCACACTTCTCGGTCTCACTTGTCGACTACCAGACAGTCGCTCCTTCTTGCGAATCCCTTCTCGTCAAAGTATCACCCCCCCCTCGACATTCTCCCACAGCTTCCTAATCATTTACAGACCCTCCCCGGCTATTAGACATTTCACAACCAACCCCTGTGAGACTATAGCCACCATCCAAGTAAAACACCCCTCTCTCACTCTTCTAGGGGACTTCAATACCTGGCTAGACATTCCCACCAACCCCATGACCCACTCACTGGTCGACTGCCTTGATGCGCTTAACCTCCGCCTTCACATGTACGGCCCAACTCACTCTAAAGGACACACCCTTGATGCCATCTTTAGCTCCCACGACCAGATGCATCTAACCCCCCCTGTACCCTTCATCTGGTCTGATCACTTCATTGTCCCTATCACCATCTGCTCACCTGCCTCATTGCCCATCCTTGAGCCAGCTGCCCCCCTCCGCCGCAAATGCTAAACAAACTAAAGATCCTCCCTGACCTAGCCGAAGCTCTGCTTCAAAGACCTCCCTCAACCATCCCACGTAATGAACCCTTAACCATCGACTCCTTTGACTCTTAGCTCAATATCTCACTAATCCCGCTCACCTCCACTTGCCAATCCTTCCCTTGCAGTGGTCCTTATCCCAGATGGTTTACACCAGAACTGAAGATTGCGAAACAACTTAATAAATTGCTCTAACTCAAATGGCGGAAAAGTAAAACCAACCTGAGTAAATGAACCCTCGCCCTGCACCATCGTCACTACAAAGCTGAAGTCCGAAAAGCTAAAAAAAGCCCACTACAACTCCCGAATTGTCAACTGTGGAAACCGCAGCAAGGAACTCCACAAAATAATTTCTGAATTAGTCAAACCAACCTGTACCTCAGCCCACCCCACCCCATCTCACTCTGCGACTCGCTCTCTCTCCACTTCTACACCACTGCTCTCAACAGAACAACTTCTCTTAAAAATGATCTGGCCCTCCTCTCACCGCCACATAATCCGTCTGCCCTATCAATCACCCCCCCCTCCGCCCGCCACAGCAACAACAACTCCACCCACTTTCGACTCGTTCACACCAATTTCAAGAGACTAATTTCTTGACCTTCTCTCTCCTCGAAAACCATCTGGCTCCCCCCTTGAACCCTGCTCCGCCTCGGTCCTCAAAGAACCATCCTAAATGACTCCCTCAGCTCGGGAATCTTCCCTGACACCTTCAAAACTGCACATGTCAAGCCTCTTCTTAAAAAAAAAAAAAAGAAAAAAAGAAAAAAAAAAAATCCCTCGACCCCAAAAACTACTTCCCCATCTCAAACACCAGGTTCATTGCAAAACTCATCAATCGAACTGCATACTCCCAACTAAACGCCTTTGTCGAATCCAACAACCTCCTGGACCCCGCACAATCTGGCTTCAGACCACGACACAGAACCGAAACCACTCTGGCCTCAATCTGGGGCGATCTTAATATCACCGCGGACTCTGCAGGATGCGCTGCACTAATCTTCCTAGACCTCTCTGCCGCCTTCGACATAATTAACCACTCAATTCTACTTGACCGGCTCCACTCCCTAGGAATCTGTGGAAACGCTCTCAAATGGATAGCCTCCTTCCTCAACAACAGGAAACAAATAACCCTCCTCTCCACCTTTGCTTCCCCCGCTCGACCGGTCAATAAAGGGGTACCACAAGAAGCATGCCTATCAGCCCTCCTGTTCAACCTCTATATGTCCACCCTCCCTGGATAATCTGCCCGCACATATCCTGTGCCATAACTACTCTGATGACACTCAATCCTAAAACTCCTCAACTCGGACTACAAATTCCAACCTGACCTTGCAGCCTGCCTCTTTGACATTGATCGTTGGATGACTACTAACCACCTCCTCCTAAACCCCACTAAAACGGAAATCATGGTGTGCGGCAACACCAAGATTCTCCTCCACCCTTTACCTTGGCCCGCATCCATGGGCAATCCACCCACCACCTCCACCACAGTAAAAAACCTTGGATGCACGCTGGACTCTGACCTAACCCTCTCTTGCCAAATCAACAATGTATCTAAGTCTTGTCACTACCACCTCACAATTCTTGGACTCATTTTTCCCTACCTCTCTGTTACTAACAGACTTGCCGCTGTTCAGTCTATTGTAATGTGAAGACTGTACTACGCTAACTCCCTCTATCTCGGAGTCTGGGCATACCACCTCATTAAATTACGAGCACAAAACGCCGCTGCCAAAATGCTACTAGCACTGGGCCCAAGAGACCACACCTCTCCAGCTCTCAGAACTCTACACTGGCTCCCAGTTGGACGAAGGGCCACTTTCAAAACCCTATGCATCACCCACTGAGCAGTGCACAAGACCGGCACTCTATACCTGCAAGACGAGCTAAAACCCTACCACCCACCGCTCACTCTAAGATCAAGCTCCGCCCTCCTTTTAGTGATGCCAAACACCAACTCAGTCAGGATAGGAGGATCCTCGCTCTCAGCCTTGGCCCCCACTCTATGGAACTCGCTTCCACCCCTCTGCCGAATCAGTGAAGACTTCTTGTCATTCCGCAAACTACTGAAAACGTGGCTCTTCCCATAACACTGATGACCACAAAGATGTGTCCAAACGCCCCAGCAACTGAACAACGAAACGCACAACAAAGCTGTCCACCTGGTGCACAACCACATGATAGGACATTATGGATGGATTAGAGGGAATGATTGGAGTGAATGGAGTCGGTGGCTGGAGTAAACTGAGTAAATGGACACAGTAAACAGAATGTCAGAGTTGATCGAACAGAGAAAATAAAGGAGTAAATGGAGTGGACGGAACGGACGGAGCAGATGTTGGCTACACCTGTTCAACATGATGTTGCCATATAGCTATATCCGATGTTGCCATATATCTGTATCCCCTATATATACACGATCTACCTGTATCCCCATATATATCTGTATCCCATATATACCTGTATGCCGCTATGTACGTCCCCACTGTCCTGCCCACGTGCCTGGTCTCGGGCACTTCTACTGATAACCACCATATCACACCACTACCCCTAATCTCTACTATACACCATCTTTCAACCAGAACACAGCTATACCCCTGTTAATTGGGCCTATCTGTTCACATACGAACACGACTCCATGATCACCCTTATAAAACGCAGCTAGCTGAGCACATTCCGGCTAGCTGCTCGCTTAGGTGTCCCTCAGGCCTAACGCAGCCAGAACCCAGTCTAGGTGTCCACCCACCAGACTGAACACATTCAACTGATTTCCTCACCACACCCATCGCTAGGAAGCAGCTATCATCCAACAACTACACCAGCCGCACACATATCCGGTGCACCCATGCACCGTACGACACTCTCTCTCTACTGACTTGAGCTACGGTTCCTGAGGGCGTTCAACCTACCAGCACTTTGAGATCATAGCAATGATACATAAGGCGCTATACAAATGCCAAGTAACATAACATGACATAACATAACACATAGTGGTAGCATCCAGCAAATAGAAGGCACATGTACAAAGAGCACCATGTATGTGCATTGCAAGAATATATGGAGTAGGTCTGAAAACTCTGTACTTGTGAAACAAACAGAGCAAAAACATAGAGTGTACACCATAATGGAATGCACCAATAGGCGAAGTGACGTCTGCATTCAACAATATTACCGCACTCCTGCTTAACATGGAAACGAAGAAGGAAATGGCAGTGTAAGGACTACAAAGTATTGAGAACAGAACGTCACTACAAGGCGGTAAGTACACTGAAGCTGCTCCACATAATTTCACAGCTTGTGCAGTGTACAACAGTGAGAAAACATGATAGTTCTTTTTGTACGCAGCAATGCAAAGCACCCTAAAATAGCTGGAAGAGAATTTCCCTCTTGACAAAGTGAGTAACGATAGTAACACCATTGCTACGTAGCACAGTCTGAAAAGTAAGACAGTTAATATGTATTGCTTCATATACACCTAACAGATATTTTTATATTTAACGGGAAATAATGGAAATGAAAGCAATGTATCCGAAGCGGCACCTCTTCCACAGAAGCATATGGCCACAGGAAATTAAGGAAAAGCTTTAAAAGGCAACCTATACAGCCTGGACGTCAAAATAGAACAATTGCTAAACAATTTAGCCCTCTTAAAAGATGATGTACAGGGACATATTATTGGAGAAATTAAATACCACTGCCCTACCTTCACGTCTACCCCTTCCTCATTTGCCAGCCCACCATCCCAAACAACATCCCTGTGAGCAGCGATGTTACGATGAGACCTCAATCCTTGGCCCCCTCATGACAAACTTGTTAAAATCCCAAATTCCCCTGTGTATGTATCCATTTGTGCTACCCCTTCTCTTTCCTAATAGGGTCTAAGTATCGTACACATTAAACATGTACATTTAAAGTGTTGGTGAGTGGGTCAGTGGCTTTTCCTTTTGTGTTAAAATTGCATGGTGAGTCTGTGGCGCACAATACTGTCCGAGATGGTAGCAGGTAAGCAAAATGGAGGTTTCCTAGGGAGACTGCACCTGCCCGGCGTATGTGCAATCACAATGCAGGTATCCGTAGGACTCGAGTACTGGCTGCATGTCCGCATCTTCTACTGCACTTTGAATTAGTTGTGGGAGCGCACGTCTGTCCAGTCCACAGCTATGCGCATATGTATTTCATCCTCTGTGTCCTGGTAACATTGCCCCTGTCGCCAACCCTACCAATTCATGCGGTAGGCTACCGCATTTAAAGCAGTCGTACGGCCTATGTATTTTGTCTGTCCAAACCTACCGATTTATGACTGCAGCAGACCTGGCTGCCTGAGGCCCGGTGGGAGCAAGGAACAGCCTCCTCCAGTGTACGGTGGGCATGTTAATTGGCCCATTAATTTGATTAATGTGCTGCTTGCCCTTCCATGACCAGTGAAACAGACACCGCGTCTCTGCACTGAGCACCGTGAGGGAAAGTGTCAAGTTCTCGCCTGCGGTTTGTACAGTTAGAGGACATATTTCACTGCAAGTGTGACAGTCTGTAGTACATCTGGAAAAGGGCTTCGCTGTTGCTGCTTGGTTACTCCCATACAACTAAATGTAAGGACAACAAAGTAAACAACAGAACCTTCGGATCTCAATGAATATCAGTGGTGGTGTCAAACGTACTGTGGCGCGTGGGGCTGCCTGAATAATTATGTCCTTGCTCCACGTTTGAAGCTGCATTTCTCCTTGTTGAAAGCATTCTTGTATTTCACAATTAACTCATCTCCGAGAATGCTGGTGCTACGACTAATGCCGTATCATCAACTGACCATATTCCATGCAACGACGCCTCAAATCGAAACACAAGGCAGCAGTGCGCAGGGTACTGCCCTTCCAACAATGCAGTACGTTACTTTCCTCTACACCATTCTCTGCATTTGCTCCGGCCAACACCGGGGACACTCCTGTAGGGCAGCAGAGCCCTAACGCACCCTTGCAGACCATATGCTGCACAGCAGACCATTACCTGTCAAAGGTCATTGTAATGTGCAAGTACTGTGATGCGGTACTGTGCTGGAGGGAGCAGCTTCGAAGTGCTTGGTAATGTTTGGTCCGGGAGCATGACAATGACTGCCGCCTACTTAACTGAAGGCCACCCAACATCTTCCTCTCTGTGCACTTGCCCCATCTTATCCTTGTGGGTGGTGGCCCTTCCGTACCCTCCCTTTCCTTCCTTTACTTCTGTGTCGTGGGTTAGAAGACTAAGAAACATACAAAACAACGGAAAAAGGAAAAATAAACTGCTTTCAGAGGTAAAAAATGGAATTGCCAATGAAAGGATGCAGGCCGCTACGCAGTCTATCTCCACACATTGCTCAGCAAATAAGGGGAGGTGTGGCTCTGTGAGAAACATTGCAGTCAGTGTGGGTAGAAAGGGCTGGCTGTAAAGAGGTTTCTTCTTTTGTGTGTTTGCGTTTTGAAGGGATGAAGTGCGGAAGACCTACTGGAGAAATGCTTGCTGTACTTCCATAAAGGGCAGCAATGTTTTTTGGATAGGTCGCAGAAAAACCTGATTGCCAGGATCAGTGAGATGAACACCATTGGTGCGAAAAATCTTCGTGCTATGAAACGTAATATTTCCATTGTGGAACTAGCACATGGTTACATGTCTGTAAAAGGCACAAATTTGCTTCTTGACAATGTGTCTCGCTTTCTCCATTTGCGGACCAAATGAAGAACGCAGCCACATCCGTGTCTGCGTGATGCTAGAAAACATTATGCAGCAGTTTGGAAACATACACATACTCATGACCTGGCCAAGTGCGTCCTTCATCGCAAACTGCAGAGAAATTCCGAGAACATGTTCTAAACGTTTCCCTCCACAATGAAAAATAGTAATGTCTAGATGATTGTGCATCACCAAAGTGCCACAAAGAAGAGCCACACTCAGCCACTTTATTACACGTACTCCATACCAGTGCACAGCCACATGATAGAATCCAAAATGAACAGACACTGCACAGTGTTTTGCATTCACTTTCAACCAATGTATCTAGGAGTCCCCCAAAATCCATACAGGCTAACTCCTGAAACACACAGCCATAATCGTACGCTTCTGCATTCCTCTCTACAAAGAAACCTTCTCCACACCCTTTAACCTTATTGAGCAATCCCTTAGCCTCCACTGTCCCATTTCCATGCCCATTTATCGAAAAAAGATGGAGTCAAAAGCTACCCTTGTCATTGACGCTATGGTAGTTCGCTTTAGTCGGCAGTGGAGCTAAAATAGCATGAATCAGTTAGCTCTTACGGGAAAAACACAAAGGAGTGAATTTTTTTCTAATCATAAAATAATGCAATTTATTGGTTTACACGAAAAAATATGTTTAAAACAATGACATATGCCATCCTAGGCACAAAGAAAAACATTGCATATAAATCACAACAGATTATGCATATTTTGGTGGGTTAAGGTTACTATAATTTTATATATTGCTAATAATGAGCCAGAGTCTCTGGCTGAGTTTTACGACCTTGTTTGGTATGCACTGTGACGTGCTAAAAGGCACATGTTGGACCACCTCAGTCACAACACGCGTCTGCTGCCTTGCAGATGAATGACATGGTAATTTTTAATAGGTTTTCTCTGTATTGGCAGGTGCAGGTTTAAAGGTCAGTATATTCCATTAAATGTCCCTGCGATTTAATCTACACCGGGAAATGCAAGAGAGAGATTAAACAACGAATCTGTGAACACCGTTCTTGTGTCAAAAATCTAGTCGAAGATAAACCCTTAGTAGCACACTACAAGCTGAAGAAACAGCCATAATGAAATTCTTTGGGTAGTCTTACAAACTGTTCACAACCCTTTTCGTGGATGCACTAGAGATCTTGCACTCCACAGACTAGAACAGAAATGGATCTACTGCCTTGACTCTGTTAAAAATTGCCTTAATATATCTATTGAGTGGAATTTGTTCTTCAACAAATGATTGAGCTCTGTCTCTGACCTTCCAAACTATGAGGCACTGCTCATTTGGTGTACACGTCTATTTTCCTCCCGTTGTTAATTGGAAAACAAATACCAATACAAACATGAGTCACTACCACCCCCCCCCCCAATGTGGGTTTTTCACAAGTCATGCTCAATGACATTCTAAAAATTAGACTGTCCCAATTGTTCTCAAACAGCCCCGATCACGCCCATTTGTTCCGACTCGTGGCCCCATTGGATGAGGCATGTGCGCTTTCACAGCTACAGCGAGGGCTGTGCCCCAGTAAAGCAGGGACAGTCCTCCTTCCCTTTCCAGTGTTCTTTTTGTAGCACTCCCTCATTGGGTACTGTGAAATATTCACACACGCATGCACCAATCACATCCAAGACCTCTACATCCAACACTATAATTTCTGTACAGCACTCCATATGTGCCGTTAAACACTCAGAGTACACGTTGCGTGTGCTTCAAAGCACCTCCAGTAGAAAGTTCTGCAAAGGAATCTACGATTTCAGCATCCAAAATCATCCAGAGCGGCACCCATCATGACTTTGGCCATGCACCCAAGAGTCTAGGCCTTGCCCACACCCAGCCAACATAATGGAGCCATGCATGCGAACATGTTGCCACGTACCACAATCCACAAACGTAACATATCCAGCTGCACTTCTACCCAACCCATGCACCATAACACAATGATGCATGGAAACATGTAAATGTTAGCAGAATCCACAAACATACCACAGCCTCCGGCACCCCTACCCACTTCCATTCACAAAGTATTGTGTCACTGCCAACCAAACCACAAAATCTTCACAACATTGGGCCTACTCCCAGCAATCTGCACAAAGGAGAGTACCCAAGCACATAGAAGATCCAGTTCAACCCTACCCTCTTCTATACTAACAGTATTCCAACAATGCACCCAGTGGGCACACTGCAGGACTTGTCACTGAAGCATCTCCAGTCATACACCGAAAACTGTAGGATGTTCTAACAATCACCACACCCATGGAACCAACAATATACGCATGTCGGCTCACTTTTTATCAAGTCTAAAATGTTCTCCACAACTATTCTTTAAAGGTCACCACCCTCTGAGAGATGCAGAGTGAAAACTGCATGGCTGCGGTTGGTGTGATCAACGCCTAGGCTCTTGGGTGCATGGCCTATGGCCTTTGGCCATGCACCCAAAAGTCTAGGCCTTGGCCACACCCACTGCAACATAATGCAGCCATGCATGCGAAAATGCGACCAAGTACCACAATACACAAACGTACCACTGCCACCAGCTCTCCTACACAACCTCTGCATCATAATACAGCTATGCATGGAAACATGCTACAGTAGTGTATTGCTTTTCCCCAAAAAGTGCACAGAACAACCATAAATCACCAATGCAATAATAGAGCAAATACTTCAACCCATAAACAGACACAATAACTCACAGCCACGCACTCTTTAGAAGATAATCAGCTCTTTACGGCTATTTATTCAAAGATTACAAGTATATAGAAATAACTCATAAAAATAATAAGGACATAGATCACAGCAAAAGCAAAGAAGTCAAAAAGAAATACATCACCGTGAGCGTAACAGAATTCCTCATCTCGTCCAGAAGCGGCTGGAAGACCACGGGAACAGCCAGGCCGAGAGTACCACAGCTCACAGGAAGGCCAGACGTAAGTGTCCTTCTCTGGCTGAAGTCTCACCTCACCCCCTCTGGGCTTCCGCATATATACACACACCACAAAGGGAAGTTAATTCTCGAACATTCTGGAAATTGCACTTGCGCAGTTGAGGAACAGCCGTCGGTTGCCAGCTGGGTCAATCGAGAGCTCCCCCCCCAAGAAGCTCAGTGCCTCCCTTCTCTAAAAACCGCTCCACAGAGAACAGTAGCAAACTATAACAACGTTAACTTTCCCAGCAGAAATGGCCTTGACCGCATACCAGGTTTGGAAAAGCATGTTTGTCTCAGCACTGTGAATCTAACACTCAGCAAAATGTGTGCAGCGTTTCACTGCGGTATGAAGTAAATATCCAACATGGCTCAGAGCGCTCCCAGAATGCATTGCGCTCCCGCGCCATTTTGGATTAAGCATAAATCAAGCATAACAATTCCACCCTTTGGATATTTATCTTCCATATTCCGGTGGCACAGGAACTGGTCTCTGAAACCTACGAAATGTTAATACTAAATTGGGAATACATTGAATGCAACAACAAGAAGCAATTATAATAGACAATATAATAAAAATGCAAGCAAAAATGTAACATAGTGTACCCCCAATATCAGGTATCCATGAAAATAACCAATCCCACCAATTTCTATTGCGATCTTGAGACACTTGAGAAATGAGATCCCTTAAACCTCGAATATGACTTTCAATAGATCGTGAGTGGTCACTTAAATTGAAACAACACATACCTTCAAAGGCATTACACCCTAAATTATATTTTAGCAATAGATAATCAACAGCAGCTCTGTTCTGCAAAGTTGCTTTTCTAATAACTTGACTATCAAGGAGTAATTCTTCTAAAGCCTGCGAAGTATGATTAAGACTTTTAACTACTAAACACGCTAATTTCATCAAAGATTTGTAACCTCCAGCAGCTAAACCCCAAACACCTACTAATGAAAGGGTTAATGCTAGAACCTCAGCTTCTGACAACAAATGTACACGTGAATCACAGTCAGGAGAATGCCCTACAGATTCGAAAGTTGACCTTTTACCTCGAGTTATCGCTGAGTGTAAAGGAAACATCATTAGCCTAATCGAGTTAAAGCACATGGACCTATACATGGAATATAAGTATATGTAATGTTACCACATGAAAAGAGCCATCCTGTTGGAAGTTTCACATGATTCAAATGACTAGCAGTTATCACTGTATGATTGCAGGACATAGAGTTATTAACACTGGTGCATTTGCGTGACATTCGCGAACATAGTCACCTCTCGAACACGGTGTTATTGTACTGATTAGTCAACTCTATTTGTCGGCATTTGCCAATTTTTTGTGCTTTGCACGTCATAATATAACACACATCACCTTGAGTTATGTTGTAAGTGATAACACGGGTCAAATTTCTCCATTTTCTGTCAGTATCTTGGCAGAACCGACAATATTCGTAAACTGAAAAAGATTGTCTAATGTCGGAGTCTTGAACTAAAGAATCGTTGTGTGTGACGCCGAAGATATGCTTTAAAACTGGGACAGGCGTCGGCACCGCTACTAAACATGTAGTCAATAGAGCTTCAGCATTGGGCACAAGACAAAAGTGTGATATGTCCAGTACTTGCTGTGCTAGATAAATCCACATATTCTCCTCTTGGGCAATCATAGGAGAGTGTTTCCGTCTTCCTACGATCGTGTCTGGCAAGGCTGGCATCAAGGTTGTTTTCACTTGCTCCTGATGTATTTGTCGCATTTCACGAATCCATGTCTTCGGTCTGGCGGGCTTTTCGGCACTGGCATAGGGCTGCTTAGGGACAACATTATTCATCACTATCAGTATCCCCTTGATCACTGGAACAGATGTGACATTTTTCGGTTGTAACAGCAGATCGTTTAATTCGCCCAAATGTAGTCCATTTAGTGCCACAGTTACACCAACCAGACCCAGGATCTACAAAGCAAACCCAGAAAAGATATATCAGTGTTGCACATCGCTCTTTCATGTAACATTTGTCTGCGCGTACATATTGCCATTTTTTTCTACCAGGCTCCATAACTAAAACAACTTGATCTTTGCCTGATGCAATGACATCTGCGGGCAATGGTGGGCCACTTGGCTTTTCCACCCACACCTTTGCACCCAGTACCATACTGTCTGAAGAGCCAAAACCGCGATCCCCACGGATAGTTAATACTGTAGGAGGTTCCCCTTTCTTAATCATGGACAATTTAATGGGAATGACTGTCAATTGGGCCACTCGATCACACTTGTGTATTGATAACAATTGATCCCCACTATTCATTAGGATGACTTTAATCTCGCCTTGGTAATCAGCATCAATTACCCCTCCCAGCACTTGAACTCCCTTCAATGCTAGGCCAGATCTAGGGGCAATCCATCCCATATGCTCTGGGGGAATCTGTACTCCAATCCCTGTTTCAATTACAACTATTCATCTTGGATCTAATCTGATTTCTTCATTGGAATGTAAGTCTACCCTGGCTGACTCTGGAGTTGCTTGATAGGGAGCTAAAGAACCTGGCGTAATTTCCCAGTATAATAATGTTTCTCTGACTGAATTGGGTTGAACCTGCAAAGTAGGAGTCATTAGTCTCATCAAAGGAGTTTCATGTTCATACACAGGCCTCTTGTTTAACACTTGCACTGCATCAAACACACGATCACGCCAGCCTGCCAAACTGCTGTCTCCAGATTTGCGCAACTGTTCTTTCAGTAACCCATTCATTCGTTCAATTAGCCCTGCCACAGCTGAATGGTAGGGCATGTGGTAGATCCACTCAATGTTCTTTTCCTGACAAAATTCTTGGATTAATTTGCCTTTGAAATGTGACCCATTGTCACTTTGAATCTGCAAAGGCACTCCATAATGTAATATGATCTGATCTAACAACCTGATGATGTTCAATTGGGTTGCACGGCAAAACCATCAAATATCGCGGGTAGGTATCCACTATAGTGCATGCATACTGACAACCTCTGCTGATTGGCATAGGACCGATAAAATCAATCTGCCAAATTTGACCTGATAATTTTCCCCGTCTCAATGTGCCTCGAACAATTTGAGGTATCGGTCTATGTAATTGGTGTTGGCACACAGAACATTGCAAAATAATGGTTTTCACTACTTCTAAAGGAAGACTGATGCCTTGAGCTTGTGCCCACCTGATAGTAGCCTTTTCTCCAAGATGCCCACATTTCTGATGGGCCCATTTGGCCAAACCCTCCCCGAGCCTCTGCATCCACTGGGGAAATCTTGGTGTGTTCATCTGCAACAGAATTAAACCAACGTTCTAATGAATCTGTGGCACAATGCGCGTCCACATGATATACAGTGACTTCACTTTGTAACAACATTTCTGCAATATCTTGCCACAGTTCTTTTCCCCACAACTCTTTTGAATGAAACTTCCATCCATTCTTTTGCCAAGTTGGCAACCACACTGCCAATCCATTCGCCACTGACCAAGAGTCTGTGTACACCTAACATTGACCAGGGGTCTCTTGTTTTAACTCTTGGTAAACTGCGTAAAGTTCTGCGAACCGACTGCTCTTCCCTTTCCCTGTCGTTGTCAACATCTTTTTTTATTTTGGGATTGTACGACACTGCTTTCCAGTACTGCTCATTTCCCACGTACCGCGCGGAACCATCCGTGAACCAAGAATGCTCTGTTTGCTCCACGGTCAAATCGCTGTAAGGGACTCCCCATTTCACAGGAGACTGACGTTTTTCAGGCACCTCCGGTGGTATGTAATCTGAGGGCGGTATGTTGGCTACTTGCTCATGTAATTTGGCACTGCCCCCTTTCCTGATTTGGCTCTGTCTTGAATATACCATTTCCACTTAATTATGCTGGCTTCTTGAGCATGTCCTTTACGATGCGTTTTAGGAGAGCTCAGTACCCACTGCATGATTGGTATTTCAGGTCTCATAAATGCATCATGACCCACCGTCATTTGCTCGGTATCAATTAGAGCCCAATAACATGCCAGCAATTGCTTCTCAAACGGAGTATGAGTTACCGGCATCGGGCAACTTGCGACTACAAAACCCTAATGGCACACGTTTCCTGTCTTGTTTCTGCCACACACTCCAGTTTGCATAATTGTCTTGTACAGACGCATTTAATTCCACTTCGCCTTCCTTCAAGGGCCATAAATCGAGCACCTGCTGCACGGTGTCTTTCGCCATCTCAAAGGCTCTGATGCTCTTCCCCCCACTGAAACTCATATTTCTTTCATGTCACTTTGTAGAGGGGGCCAATATCTGCCCTAAATGCGGAATGTGCTGTCTCCAAAAGCCAAACAGTCCTATAAACTGCTGAGCTTGCTTTTTGCTCGTTGGAGTGGTAAATTCAAGTATTTTTTGAGCTTTTGGCACCATTTCTCGAGGCCCATGATGCCACTGAATCCCTACAAATATCACTGTTTCAGCTGGATCTTGAATTTTAATCAGATTAATCTCCCACCCTTCCTTTTTTAATCCTTCCATAAGGACATCTAGCTGACTTTGCACACTGTGCTCATCCTTGCCTTGGATCAAAATATCATCAATGTAATGAGATATTTGTATGTCAGGTTTGCACAGTATCTTGTCTAAGTGCTCTGCCACCAGCCGGTGACAGATAGTCGGGCTGTGCATGTACCCCATGGGTAGTCTCGTGAAAGTGTACTGACGTCCACCCCACGTAAATGCAAACTGTTCTTGACACTCAGCAATTGGCACGGAGAAAAATGCATTCGCTAAATCGATCACTGCATACCAAGTCCCCTCAAACTTTTGGACATTTTTGATCAATGTAATAGCATCTGGGACTGCGGGCACTAAGGGATGAGTATGTTTATTCAACTCCCTGTAATCCACCGTCATCCTCCACGACCCATCTCCCTTTTTAATAGGCCGGAGCGGATTGTTCCATGAGGTAGTAATGGGGCGTAATACACCCGCCTCCACGTACTCTTTAATGGTGTCTGAGATTTCCTTGTGCCCCCCCAGGAATGCGGTATTGTTTTATTGCTACCAGCTTGGTTGCTACTGGCACTTGCACTGGGGGCATCTTCAATTTGCCTCTGGTAATGGGTGTACAAATTAATGCACTCACCCCAAACTGGTACATTTTACCGCCAAGTCCTAAGGTTAGCCCTTCCAAAATGTCAAAGCCAATTATATATTCAGGTATCGGGACAATCAACACTTGGTATTTCTGCCTCTTTAAATTGCCTATTTTCATCTCCACTCGTGTTTGCACTGCGGGGGTCTCCTTTCCCCCTAAACCTGTAATCGTAAACTGTTTGCCTTTAAATCGTGTCGGATTACCATGAATCAAAGAGGCCTCCACCCGGTGTCTATCAATGCTCACACCCCTTGTGTATTTCCTGGCCCCCAAAAAATCGTAACATCAACATGAGGCCGCCTTTCCACTTTTATGCGGGCAGACGCTGCCGGAGCTTGGCCGAAGCCCTAGTCAAACTTTGAATGAGTGTGACTCGACTCCGCCTCTAACATCGCACTCACCACCTTTCTCAAATCAGCGTATGTCGGCTGGTACGAGGAAGGTGTCCCCATAGACCCTTCGACTTGTTCTTCCGCAGGGGGAGCAGAAGGTGAGGTATCCCCCTGTGGCGTGGTGACTACTTGTTTCTTAACCTGTTTATAGCGCTCCTTGGCTGCAAGTCCTCGTTTTTTGTATAATTCATACATTACTCTGGTTTCAATGCCATCAATTTCTTCGTGTGGCACGCCATCTTTTGACAAAGCCAAAAACATGTCTTTTCGGGACACGCTGGAGTCTCTGCTATCCTGCCACCTGCCTTCAGTTCTTCTCTCACTACGCCCCTCTCTCTCGTGGCTTGTTATCACTCTTATCCCACTCTCCCAAATCTGCAAGTTGCCGAATGGCATCTGCTACCTCATCAGTAGCCTTGCCCGTCATACCTACGAGCAAAGTAATAATGACACTTTTGTATGCGGGAGGCGCAGTTTTAATCACCATGTTTCGAGTTGAAACCGAGAGCTGCACAGCTCCCATGTGATCAGGAGCATCTATGTGAATAGCCTCTTCCATAGCATCCTCTCTGCCTTTTTGAATTGCTTCTCTCAACGTATACCACTTTGTTTCTTCACTAGGCCAATCTGTGGTAATAGGGTATTTACGGTTACATGCTTGGGCTACCAGGTGCAACAAAGGCACCTGCGTATCTTGACCATTTGCGTCAGGGGGCGGTCCTGCTCTTAAGACCTCCTGTACATTGGTGTCAATTGACAAGGGTAAAAAACGCAGTGAATCCGTAGAATCTACCAACAACCCTGCAGCACCCCCATCTAGTAATCTCACCATCCATGTCAATAAAGCTTCCCCTGATTTTTGCCTCAAACGGGTAATAATTTCTCCAACCTCCCGTTGTGTGTAATCCTCCAGCGTGGTTAAATCCACCATTCCGCCAGCAGGATACTGCGGGGTGGCCCGGCTCGCTGTCTTCTAACAGGCTTCGCCGCCACTGTTTGTTTTCTGTTTCGCCTCTGGTTTGGGGTCGAACTCTTCTGCGGAACTACTTTCTAGACTGGTCGAATCAAAAATATCACCATCCCACTTATCCGGATCCCAGTCTCATCCAGCGGTAGCGATTACAGTTGCCACCTTTCTTTTGTTGACCCCTCCCTGCCTTTTCCTATACTTATACCGGGCTACTCGTATTGCTGCCCTCTCGGCCACCGCCTGATATGTGTCGGCCTTATCTTTAAACAGTTTCATTTGAATCTGCTGCATTAACGCAATCTGCCGTTCTGCAGCTAGTTCTCTCTCTAATCGCAAAACCTCATCTTTCATTTCCACTTTCATTTGATGTATTTCCCTATAAGCATGCAAAATAACCCAACCTCGCCTACCTAATGCCGCACATTCTTTGCCACGTTCTACTGTAACTTGTTGCAAGCATGCAATTACATCAGTCGGATCGGCATCTCCCAATCCTTGATCCCAAGTTTCACTTAAACCGGCACCACATGCCCATGCCTGAGCCAACTTATCATATGGACTCTTAGTCCAACCTGGGATAACAACATCAGAACAGTAACAGCCAGTGGTAACGTTCTTCTTCTTGAACAAACTATTCATTATCGCAAACAAAGCAAAACCTTGTTGAACCTATATATTTTCTTCTCCAGACTACAATCACTCCCACAGGCACTCGAACACTTAAACAAGGAGAAAAAACTTCACTATTCAAAAACTTCACTTACACGACAACCAAATCCTATCTACGTTTCAACAGATTCTTGGACACTCGGAACAATTCATCACGAGCAATCCTGTTCGTGACGCCAAAAATGTATTGCTCTTCCCCCAAAAGTGCACGGAACAACCATAAATCACCAATGCAATTATAGAGCAAATACTTCAACCCATAAACAAACAGACACAATAACTCACAGCCACGCACTCTTTAGAAGATAATCAGCTCTTTACGGCTATTTATTCAAGATTACAAGTACATAGAAATAACTCATAAAAATAATAAGGCAAAAGCAAAGAAGTCAAAAAGAAATACATCACTGTGAGCGTAACAGAATTCCTCATCTCGTCCAGAAGTGGCTGGAAGACCCCAGGAACAACTAGGCCGAGGGTACCACAGCTCACAGGAAGGCCAGACGTAAGCGTCCTTCTCTGGCTGAAGTCTCACCTGACCCCCTCCGGGCTTCCGCATATATAAACACACTCCACAAAGGGGAGTTAATTCTCGAACATTCTGGAAATTGCACTTGTGCCGTCGGTTGCCAGCTGGGTCAATCGAGAGCTCCCCCCAAGAAGTGCAGTGCCTCCCTTCTCTAAAAACACGCTCCACAGAGAACAGAAGCAAACCATAACAACGTTAACTTTCCCAGCAGAAATGGCCTTGACCGCATACCAGGTTTGGAAAAGCACTTTTGTCTCAGCACTGTGAATCTAACACTCAGCAAAATGTGTGCAGCATTTCACTGCGGTATGCTCCGAGCGCTCCCAGAATGCATTGCGCACCTGCGCCATTTTGGATCAAGCATAAATCGAGCATAACAAGTAGCAGAATCTAAAATATAACACAGCCTCCGGCACCCCTACCTACTTTCATTCACTTACTATGGTGTTACTGCCAACCGAACCACTAAATCTTCATAACAGTGGCACACTTCCCAGCACTCTAAAGTGCACACAGCCAATACTCCATAGTGCAGTAAAGTAGTCAGTACTCTGCGCAATGGACACAACCCAAGTCGATAAAATATACATTTGAACCCTATCCACTTCTATGCACACAGTATTTGAACATTGCACCCAGTGGACACACTGCAGGAGTGTTCACTCCATCAGCTCCACCCATTGACTAAACACTGTAGGATGTGCTAACAATCACCACCCCCATGGAACCAACAATGTATGCAATGTTAACAAACCACACACACAAGGCAACAATGTCAAACCTACTTGCAACCAGGGTACATAGTTGTCGGTGCATGGCCTCCAGCCATGCATGGAAGGGGCTACAGGCTTACCACACGAAACACACCATAGTACACGCTATGTTAAAATGTTCATGTCATGTGCAATGCATTCCCCTTCTGCAATAGACCTGCCACCAGTCACTACGGAAAGAGGTCGCAGCACGAGCTATCATGCCGTAATGAAGGCTCCTTGCATTCACCACACAAGGTGGTGCCTGTGGAGGTACCCGCAACTTGGAGCAGTATGTATGGATCCTGCAGGCACACCACTGTTGTCTTCTACCTAATGAGATATATCAGATGAACCGCTTCTCACTTGCCCACCCTTTTCATCCCTTCTTCCCACCACCACAAGGCGTAAAGTATGTTTTCTAGGCTCTTTCGGCGCTGCACTGTCCTCAAATAGAACATGTCGGCATAACCCAAAATTGTGACGCACAGCACGCTTCTCTCCAGCCAACCACTGCCCGCGTCCTATGTTCGCCTACAACATGGCATACTCCAAGCCAATGAGACTTTTGACCGCGGAGCGAACAGGGAAATGGGTCATCTGAGCCACATATCACTAATATTTTGAGCTGTACATTTCAGTTCTTTGCAACAAAAGTACTGGTCGGATTTCCACCAAACATACAAAAGCACGCTTTCGGAACCAAGCTCCTGCGGCAAGTTTGGTTAAAATCCATCCAGCCATTTGGGCTGTAGGCATGCATAAGGTTTTTGCCCATTCAGTCCATCAGGAAAAAAAAGTGAGACCCCCCTCTAACTTTGACCCCCCCCCCACCCTCCCTCCACATAAAGTTTTATGAGAATTCGTCCGCGGGGAGAAAAGTTATATATATTGTAAAATGGGGCTCTCAGAATTCGGTATTTTGAGCTTCAAAATCTTTACATCCTTTATTTTGGTATGATCCCGGAAAGCACTACTAGTTCAAGGCCCAGCCTTTCCCGCTAAAATCAGCACCAATGGTGTTCACCAAATGCCTGGCTCCAGTAGCGGCTCATCTGTGGCGTTCAGACATTCATGTTTACCAATATCTGTATGACTGGTTGGTGCACGCCCCATCGCTTCCACTAGCGACGCAACACACCAAGGATACGATCCTATGCCTAACATCACTGGAGTTCTCTGTGAACGTTGCAAAGTCTTACTTAAATCCTTCTCAGAGCTTGCTGTTCTTGGGATCATGCCACGGCACTCTCGCGTGTGTCGCCACGCCTTTTGGAGGAGACGGTCAATACCATCCCCAACAAGGTCCAGCAGCTGTCACACCTGCCAATTGCTTCAGTCCTCTATATGAAGCCCCTCCTGGGAATTATGTCCTCGTGCCTTTCATTGATCCCACACTGCAGACTCAGAATGAGACAACTTCAGGAGTTCCTGTGTGGACTTGGGAGGCAGGCCAAAATGGGGAAGGCCGTGTGGGAGACCACATGTAGAGCCACGGTTTTGGGTCAGAGATTCACAGACCCGATGAGGGTGTGTAGTGTATGCAGGCGGACTTGGTTCCACCCTCTAGCAATATCAAGTAGGCTACATTGAAGAGTGCAAACACCAAATGTCTTCCCCAAAGTCTTTGTTCAGGTCAGAAATCGGGAACAGATGCATTACTGGCAGAGAAGTAAACGTATTGCCGGCAGAGTATTTTAGGCACACTGCTGCGTGAATGAGGTGGAGCACCAACGGCAGGCAAACAGGTTAGGCACACCCCCAGGGTCATGGGACATGGGGCCCGTGGAGTATCCCTGGATGTAGGGGCATGGGAGGAGGGACACCAAGGGAAGAAGGCAAGGGGTTTGGAGAGGGAAAAGCAGAGTGGGGAGGCTTCTTTGAAGGAGGAGAGAGGGGCAGGGAGGGAGGGGGACCTTTGTATAAGGGAACGCTTTTCTCTACTTTCAATTCAAGTGACATACAACCATTGTTACTTTCCTTTGGTTCGGTAGTCAAAACTTCATATGACTCCTGTCAAACAACATAAACGCAAAATCCCAGTTCACTCTCCTGTTGGGAATTTGCAACCTGTTCACAGGCTTCTCATTCACTTTAAAGTTCACTGCTTTTCTGGCCTTTCCAATTTCATTAGTTTGGTTTTCATAATCTGCTTCATTAATTTCAACCTTCACCTAGTTATCAATCATCTGTACTTTATATTTGGACTGGGAATCCCATTGTCTCCATGGCTCGCACCACAGCGTCCTGGAGACATTCAGCCTGTCTTGACTCTCCGGGTACGCTGTCTGTGTGTTCTCCGAGAGAGACCGAGAGAGAGAGACCGAGAGGAGGGAAAGGGGTACCTGCTAAAGATATTCCTCATCTTCTCTGCCCCCTCTCACACGTTCAGCACATCACTGCAGGCAACCCAGAAAAGAGACCCAGGACCTCTCTCCACACGCTCATAAGGCATAATGGACACAACCGGTGGAACTGGTGACAGGAAGGGGGAGGGAAATCCCAGGGTGTAGGCCTACTGGGTAAATACGGCCCCCACACAGCCCCATGACGGACACAACTGGTGCGACTGGTTTCTGGCTATTCCCAGGGCTCAGGAAGGCTTGGTGATGGGAAGGGGCAGGGAAATAACAGGCTATAGGGCAAGTGGGAAAAAATAGGGATGGACAACAGATGCTGTTACTGGTGAGGGGCGGAAGTTATGAAAGTGTCAGCCACAGGCTGCAGGTTACACTGTCTGTAAAAACCGGCAGCTGTTGCCTGGGCTGGGAACAGGTTTAGTTTTCAGGGGGCAGAGGGTTGGCCAGGCTAAGGAGGGAATGAAGTCCCTTTGTCTGGGCAGGAGCATGGCTGGAGTTCCACAACCCCTACCATATACAGTGACATACAGTCCAGTCACATACAGTACAATAATGAAAAATCAATTTGGGAAAATTACAAATACAGAAAGCCCCCATAAAAAACAAGTAACAAATATGTGAAACACAAGTAAAGGCTGTTTGGGGGAGGGGCGGGTCTACACATAGACTGCCATTTCCAAACTTGGATGCCCATTGGCAGCAAATATCAGGGTCTTGAGAGGACAAACTTCACCTCACACCTGCCTTTTGAAAAGCCCTCCTATGGTGGTGGAGTCTCAAACTCACTCAGGGAGCCCCTTTTCACCTTCCGGCACATCCAGTCAGTTACCATAGATGCCTCCCTGGAGGGGTGTAGAGCTCCCACTGGAGGATTCCACACCAGAGGCTTGTGGTTGCTCGAAGACACATTCCTGCATATCATTGTTCTGGAGCTGAGGGCAGTGTACTGGGTCCTAAAGTCCTTCAAGCTACAATTGCAGAACCAAGTGGTTTGCATCTTCATGGACAACACCACCATGTTATATATACTCGTACGTCCCATCCCTTTTCCTCCATCCTTGTGGGTGTCCCCCAACATGGGGACGGTACCAGGACCTTAGCCAGCCTCACCTCAATCCCTTTCTCTGCACCGACAGTGTTAAACCTGGCAGCCAGTGCTGAGACTTTTTTAGCTTTCCGCTTGCTCCCAGTTTATTTTTTGAATTCTTTAACTTTCCTTCGGTGCCTCGCCTCCCCCGGAACATGTCGTCTCCAGGAGGCTTCATGAGATGTGCCTCATGCGACTGCTCGTTCCCGGGTGTTCGGACCCCCATGCACTCTCTTTGGGGCCAAACCACCGCTGGGACAGGGTATTGAAGAATAGATTGTCGCGAAGGAGGGAGCTCTTCCACACTTCTCCTCCTCCCCACCATAAGGACTTTGTCTCCAGGACCTCTTGTCAAGAGTCAAGATAAGGTAGGCCCTCTGTTCAGAACAGCTCCACAGCGTAACAACTCCTTCCCCGTGGTTCCCACAGATCAGGGTTCCTCAGATTCAGGTTCTGGCAGGTCCAAAGCCTATAAGGCTACCCGGTCCCAAGCTGAGGTGCCTGGGGGCTCTTCCAGGCACTTTGGGGACAGACCTGAGGCCATCCTGGCTACTGTGAGAAACCTGAAGGTGTCTCAACCACTAGTCCACGGGGTAATGTGTCATCCAGCTAGCCAGGAAACGACTATAGCTATTGGATCCAGTTCCTGGGGGTGGACCAGTGCAGGAGGATCACCTGGATGGGGGGGTCCTTGGGGAGTGGAAGTGGGACACCGAAGGGTGAGACGGGTTATCCCCTTCCTGGTGACACCTTTCCCCCATCCTGCCCATTAGAATACTTAGAAACTCTACACCCCACCCCCTTTCCAACACAAAACACTTTCGCACAGCTTGAACGTCAACAGACTAATTCCCGAGCAGTCTACCTGACATGTCCCAACAAAAGGGTCCTGCAGAGTAAGGCAATTGCTGACAACTACACACACCCAACTACCCTTTCCCTGCCGCATAGGGATAAAAGCCAGAGCACAAGAGCACACTCCAAGCAAGGCCGAATGCACGAGGAAGCAGCCATTCCTGGACGGCAGTTCAAACTGAGGAGAAAGGCGGCAAGACCTGAAAGGACGTCAAGGAGGGAGTTGCCCTTGTCCTTTTCAACCCAGACCGGCAAAGCCTCCGATGAAAGAAACCTAGGACCGGGAATCGCAGCTGGCAAATGGTGTGACGGATGTCAGTGGTACATGGCACCCTCCCGCACTGATAGTCAGGGCAGGGAGAAGTGGTTGCCATCGTGGTATCATCCTTGACTCCAGCGGCAAAGGAACCGCCAACGAGTTCAGCACAGCTGTTGAGTTGGAAGAACCTTATAGTCAACCAGACTGTGTTAGGCTCAAGGTTGCAGTGGCAACATTAAGAAGATAAATAGACACAATGGGCCTCATTACGAGTGCGGCGGTAAGGGGTTAACAGTGCTGGTAAGGATGCCGGTGCGGTTAACCCCTTACCGCTGCATTCAGATATCCCTTAGCGGGTCCCACTAAGGCCGGCTGGTAAAACAAGCTGTCCTTAGTGGGAGCCGCTAAGGGACCAGGGAGCTAATAACGGGCCTGCTATTTACGGGCCCGTTATTAGCTCCCTCCCCATTCCCATTGAGCCCTATGGGGGCTTGAATGGGGAAGGGTATTTTGAATGGGGACTTACCAGGTCCTCCAAGGTTGGAATGACCCGGGAAGTCCCCATTCAGAGAACCCGGACACGACTTTGGAGGCAGCCATGGTTCTAATAGCTAGTGGATCCTACAGTGCAGGATTTTGATCTCCTCGGGGATACACCTACCCATCACAGCTGTACAGCTACACCCACCAGGCACCTTGGCGCTTTGACCAGCGCCTCGGAAGGTAGGGCCCCTAGGGACCCGGTGGCTTGTGAAGGACTGTTTCTTCGAGCACTTCCTCTTCCTCATGCGTTCCCCTCAGATGAAGCATCTCCTGAAGGACATTGTAAAGGTCATCCCACAGGTGGCGTTGCCCCGACCCCTTGGGTACACCACCTGTTCCTCCTGCGCTCCCAGTTTCCGGTGCCTATCCCTCCACTGGTTCAGGCCCTTCTGGTCATTCTGACCCCTCCACCTCCTCCTGTAACACCCAGCCTCTCCCCAACAGCTGTTGGACCTGTCTGAGGCTCCGGACCTAGGTGGGACCCTACTGGCACCTGTGTCCCATCGCCCAGATTCCCCTCCATCTGTGAAAAGGGGGGGCGATGCGGACAATGAAGCCCAGGATGATAAACCCTTGGCATCCGATAAGGCCTTTCATGACTGCCTTCAGGGCCTGGCAGAGTTCTTGGGGGTCCCTCTGCCTGAGGAAGCCACCAGGAGTTGGGTGTGCTAGCAGAGGTTTTGGGAAAGGCACTACAACCTAGTCTGGCATACCCCTCCTGAAGGATGTCCTGCAGGTGGCGCGTAAGGTCTGGGAGAAGCCCAGGGCCCACGCCCAGATGAACAAAAAGTTGGATAGTAGGTTTAGGCTGAAAGACTGGGAATCAATCCTCCTTGCCTCCCACCCGTAGCCTCATTCCTCTGTGGTGGCTGCAACAACCTCCTATTCTAAACCATCGTCTTCGTCGTATTCCTCCACGGGAGCCACCTCCAGTTGCCTCTCCAAGAAGTACAAAGTCCTTGAGTTCTTGGGGAAAATGCTGTTTCTCCATCTGAGGACTTCATCTGCGGCAGGCCAATACAGACACCCTCTTGGCTGTGGCTAACCAGAAGCTGTGACGGAAGGTTAGGGAATTTCTGGCCGACCACCCTTCGGACAAGCAAGCCTCCTTCAAGGCCAGTCTGGCAGATATCCGGGCCATTTCGCAGGACCTCATGGAGTCCTCGGTCGCCCACATCGACACAGCCAGCAAGGGGCTGTGCCATGGGGTCGAGATGAGAAGGACAGCGTGGATGCCCGCCACTACATTTTCATCTGACACATAGGAGCGGATCCTGGATATACCCTTTGAGGTCGTGGACATTTATCATTCTTCAACAGATGAGCTGACAAAGGAGTAAACCACCACTCAAACCGCCAAGTCCTTGGCCATCCTGATGAAACCAGGAGAGAAATCCTTCCCAGGGCAGGACTGAGTTCAAGCCCTGCGCTTTCTCTGGCTTCAAGGGGTTCCACCCAGCGACAGCAGGAGGAAGCAGCAGAGGATGTTGTGTGGATTTTTCTGCTCCCCCCTCCTCTGCGCCCACCTCTGATGCCAAAAAGCAGTGGCATCAAGGTTGGGGAACAAAGCTCTCCTGTGTGGGGGGGCTGTTTGGCTCTGTTCCAGGACACCTGGAAGCATCTTTTCAGCAACTCGTTGATCCTATCTGTAGTCTCCATGGGCCTCCGTCTTCCTCTTCCTTTGCCTTTAGCACCCTCTCCTCCTCTTCATCAGATCGGATATCCAGCTATTTTACGCGAGGTCCTTTCACTCTTGTAGATGCAGGTGATGGAACTGGTTCTTATTGTATGACTAGCTAGTGTGGGCGGGGTCACCCAAAGGGGTGGTGCACTCCTGCAAAAGACTGGCACATATCCTTCATCAGCTGGGGTTCTCCCTCAGCCACAGGAAGTCATGGTTCTGCTTGTCTCAGGAACTGGTCTTCCTAGGGGTGTGGTGGAACACTACCGTTCTGTGTGTTACCTATGCCCGAGAGGCTTTTGTCCTTCCGCAAGGCAGTGGGGAACTTTCTGGCCAACTCCACCATCATGGCATGGTGGTTCCAGCACATTCTGGGCCTGATGGCCTCCTGCGTGCTCACTGTGTAGCACGCTCGACTCAAAATGAGGCGCCTCCTGCCCCACCTAGCGGCCAATGGTGATCAGCAGGCAGGGTCTCAGTCGGAAAGGATCCCTATAATACCGCTTCTGCTGCCCGATCTTCGATGGTGGATAATGGAGGGCAATGTTTCAGTGGGAGCCCCAGTCATCCGACCAGAGCCTACCCTGGTGGTGATGGACTCCTCCCTTTCGGGCTGGGGAGGCTACTCTGGAGGGCTATGCGATTCATGGAGCATGGTCCTTGACGGAATCCCTCTTGCATAACAATCTGCTCGGGGGCAGTGGGCCTGGCCCTCAAGGCGTTCTTCATCAGGGACAGGTCAGCCCTGTTCAGGACGGACAATTCTACTAAGATGTTTTACCTGAACAAGCAGGGTGGCACCGGTTGAACATCCAGACCCGGCCAGGCTATCACTGGCAGTCGGGTTCCTGACCAGCTGAGGCTTCAGCATACTCCATTTTCAGGACAACTGCAACATAATTCAGCAGGCCAGGAGTTCCTCGACTTGGTCCCAGTATAAGAGCAAATGTACTAGGTTCTGTCATTGGGCTAGCGACAAGAGACTGGACCCTGTCTCTTGTTCTCTGTTTGACGTACTGGCTTTTTCAGCACAGCTGGGGCGCTCTAGAGTTCAGGTGGATACTTGCTGCACCTATTTGGCGGCCATTGGGGCTTACAAGAATTCCCCTGAGCATGTGTTTTTGGCAGCCAACCCGGTAGTTAAGGCCTACCTTAAAGGTTTGTCTGGGCTTTTTCTCCTGTGCATAGGCTGCATCCGGTCTGGGACCTCAATCTGTTTTTTGCAGCTTTGCAATGCAAGCCTTTCATGCCGATTGCCTCTGTGCGCATATGCTTGGTGACACTAAAGACAGTTTTATTGGTGGCGCTCACCTCAGCGTGCAGGGTTAGTGAGCTGCAGGCGTTGCCTTTGTGCGAGCCCTTCGTCACGTTTCACGACAAGGTCCTCTTGCGCACTCACCTGAACTTCTTTCCCAAGGTGGTCTTTCCATTTCATCTGAATCAGGAGATCTGCCTCCCGGTGTTCTTCCTGAACCCACAGTCTGAGGCGTAGAGGGTCCTACATTTCATGGATCTCAGGAGGTCCTCAAGTGTTATCTCTCTTGGATGAAATCCTTCTCAAAATCCGAGGCTTGGTTTGTGACTTTTGTGTGTTCCTCCCCGGCTTGCAGGCTTCCAAGGCTTCTATCGCTCGTTGGATGGTTCAGGCCATTTCAGAGGCTTACACGGCCATGGGGAAACCGGTTCCCATGCGTTCGGAGCTAAGGCCACGACCGTCGCGTTTCAGAGACATGTGTCCTGAGAAGTCATCAGCAAGGCGGCTACTTGGGCCACTCCATCAGACTTCTGTAGGCAATACTCAACAGCTCCAGGCGTGATGCAGAGTTTGGTCAGGCAGTTCTGAAGAACCTTTTTGCTTCGTCCTAGATATGAGGCAGGTTATCACAGCTCCACCCTATGGTCTTGTTTGGTGGAATCACCCACAAGGATGGAGGAAGGGGGAAGGAACGTATGAGTAATTGAAGTTACTCACCATAGTGACTAGAGTATTCATAGTGCATTGTCCCCTTTCCTCCATACGTCCCACCCACCTACCTCCACTAGTATGCCAAAGGCTAATATATACTAAGAGTAGCCAGGTATCTAAGCGTCCAATGTGTTCAACGGGGACTGAGGTGCGACATGTTGTAAATTTAAAGGGGAAGCTAATTTTTTCACTTTTAAATGTTCCACTACTGGCCCCATGTTGGGGGACTCCCACAAAGATGGAGGAAAGGGGACTATGGACTATGAGTACTCTAGTTACTACGGTGAGTAACTTTAATTTCGCTAGCAAATTGGGGACCTGCTTGCCAATTCTGTCAGCAGAGGTCCATGTGTTGTGGAAATGGGTGCTGGCACACATGTTCCTAATTCAGTTCCATCTGCCAGGGATTCACAATACAATAGCAGATTCACTCAGCAGGAAACTCGGGTCATGCCTTGAATGGGAACTTCACCAAAGTCAAGTTCTCCATCTCTTCTCCAAGTGTGGTTATCTGGAGATCGACCTGTTTGCTACAGCAAACTACAAAAAATGCCTCAGGTTTTCCCAAGAGGAGAGCCTGGCGGACGCGTTCTCATTCCCAAGAGAAGAACTGTCCCTTTACACTTTTTCCCAATGCCTCTGCTACCTCGGGTTTTCAGTACACACAAACAGAACCGCTGCATGATCCTCCTGGTGGACCTGGCCTTGTTGTGCCAAATTTGGTACTCCGACCTGCTTCACCTGGCAGTGGCTCCCTGCATCAGTTTGCACCCACTCTCACCTTCTCTCCAGAGATGGCATGTCCGTCCTACACCACAACTCTGCATCCCTTAACGTGCCGGCCTGGCTCCTGCAGCCCTAGTATTTGGAAACGTACCACTTCCTCCAGAGTGCAGAAACATCTTGACCAGGACACGAGTGTCGGCTACATTGTCCTGCTACAGAAGGAAATGTAAGCGCTTTACTATATTATGTGCAACTCAACACCTGGAGCTGTTGCAAGTTCAGGCATCCAACGTCTTGCCATACCTTCTGTTTTAGGCAAATGCTGGTTTAGCACACTTTTATCAAAGTACTTTTAGCAGCCCATTCGTGCTGCACCCGTGCATCGGGTAAGGACTGCTTCATATTTGTCCCCTGTCCGAGCTCCTGCTCCAGCTTGGAAACTCAAAATAGTCCTGTCAAAGCTAATGGGCCCTCCTTTTCGAGCCTCTACACAGAGTCTCTTTGAAGTTTCTCTCCTGAAAGAGGGCATTCCTCATTGCTATTACTTCAGCAAGACAGGTCGGCTTACTGCAGGCCTTCCACCTGCAAGCCTTCCTACTTGACTTTTCATCAGTGTAAGGTGAACCTTTCTTACAAACCCTTCCTTCATGCCAAAAGTTCCTTTTGCATTCCATCTTAAAGAACCTCTGATTCTGCCAGTGTTTAGCTCGCCTTCATCTCTGGCGGAACGACCCTTACATTCTTTGGATGTCGCCTGATCCCTCACATTCTATGTGGCTCGCACTATGGAATTCCGAAAGTATTCACAATTGTTGCCTTCGGATCTGTCGGCAAGGGCAACGCCCTGTCGAAGTCTTCCATTGCAAGATGGCTGTCCGCGTGCATTTCCCATTGCCATTGTCAGGCCAACAGGCCCCTTCAAGAAGCTCAAGAGCACACTCAACAAAGGCTGTGTCTTCTGCTACGCCGTTCCCCTGCTTGACATCTGCAGGGCAGCCATGTGCAGGTCTGTGCATACCTTCACAAGGTTCTAATGCGTCGATGTGTATTCCAGAGAGGAGAACAGAGTCAGCCAGGCAGTGCTTTGCAACCTGTTCTCAATAGCTGAGTGTTCCAGTGGTGAGTTGGTTACTTCTGTTGAGCTGTCCCTCCACCAGTGTTCGGTTATATATATATATATATATATATATATATATATATATATATATATATATATATATATATATATATATATATATATATATATATATATATATATATATATATATATATACTGCTGTATAATCTTATTCAAACAGCATGTGAATCCACGAACGAGACAATGCTTGGGAAGGAATAAGTTACTTACCAGCATTGGTATCTTTCATGGATTTACATGCTACCTCTCTTGGCTCACACTGCCACCCTACGTGTGCTGCCGAATCTGAAGATGGCCACCAGGGTTCAAGAGAAATGGACCTGTCTAATTGGATGTGTGCAGTATGACTCTAATAGAGCACTAAAGTGACCAGCAGTTTAAAAATGTAAAGATAAACTGCTTTAATGTTACAAAGTCCATTAGCATTAAGACCCAAATCCCCATTTCCAGACAGCTCATGTTGAGACTACTTTCAATATCTGTATCCAAATGGGAGATTTGTGAGCCTGTAGTGAGATTGCGATGGGTTGGACAATGAAGTAGAAGTTGGCTGGAGTGCTAGTGTTCTGGTGGTGTCTGTTTGGAGGCCAGTGTTTAGTTATTTAGTTTGCTTAATATGTGATCAAAAGAGGAATTTTGATCGTGCTAGTCTAGGTGGAAGTCATTGAAGGTCTGTGACACTGTTCCTTGCCTGGCTTCAGTTGCCAGGGTAGGGGTTGTTGAGATGGATTTCTAGAATCTGGCCTGGTGGACAGATTTTAGGAGGCCATCCTAGTTACAGCAAACAGGGGAACTCCTGGGTGGTTAGCCAAAACC
This sequence comes from Ambystoma mexicanum, assembly GCF_040938575.1. Classification (NCBI taxonomy): domain Eukaryota; kingdom Metazoa; phylum Chordata; class Amphibia; order Caudata; family Ambystomatidae; genus Ambystoma; species Ambystoma mexicanum. Next base: position 1,414,310,668 of record NC_090935.1, read on the forward strand.
CAGTCAAGGTAGCAATGGAGAGCTGTCAAGACTATTCTCAGTAGAGTGTGAGCGGGGTCAGGGGTCTACAATGAGTCTACATAGTCAAGCACACAATAATTCAATTTAGACAGAAATGTATATAAATACTATATTTATTCTAGGCCTCAAACACACACTATGAAACAAGCAGGTGATATCACACAACACTCAGACATTTCACCACCTTAGTCGGTCACTTGTTATGTAGATTCCTGGCTATATGCCTTTGTTATTACAAAGTTTAATATTATATTTGACGTTCCATCCGTTGTTGGCTTCTTGCTAGCAAGCAGCCCTCGACAGTGCTCGACGAATGACTTCATTACATGCATCGAAGAAAGAACATCACTTTTGATGAACGTTGGCTTCGGCCTTCACAGGTCTACAACAGGCTTCGGCCCATTATAGTAGGGAGAGTGGGGGGGGGGAATATCTACTTTTTGTGTTTTAAGGGAATGCCCACCACTTCCCGTTATTCGTCGTGCTGCCTTTCCATCTAGATATGGAAAATACTACTTTTAAATGTTGTCCCTTTTGCAGTCCCAAGTACCCCTGGAAGCACATGCACTGTGTGTGCAATCACTGTCTTCCACGGGACCACGATGAAAAGCATTGCAAATCTTGCAAACTTTTCAAACCAAAACTTTAAAGGATCGCTATACTAAGTGCTCGGCTGCCCATGCAGGCTGAGGCGTCCATCGAAGTTACAAGCGAATACGACGAAGAAGGCTGCTACAGTGCACACAGTGATGCCGAGGGCGGTCATGGTTCTGCGGATCCCCATGTGCTGGGCCCCGGAAAGCAGGCCGGCGGCCCTGTAGTGGAGACGGCACCCGGCGTCAAAAGCACACACATCCAGAAACACACTAAAGACACGACCCGAGCAGTACACTGACCACATTGTAGGGTAAACACAGCCACGTGATGTCAAGGGAGAAAGAAAAATCTAAATGCCCACTGTCCTCTGGGTCCTCGCGCTCACGATCACCACAAGACAGGACTCCCAAACGGGTGCTGAATAGGCCCATTTCAGATACCGCTTCTAAAAAGGCCCTTCTTTCGTGCACCGAAGAACAGACCTCGAAACCAAAAATCTTTGACGCACAATTAAAGCCTGTCGAAAATGCAGCAGCCAATACAAAAACATGTCCCCAAGACTTGGGTAAAACTTGAAATCTGCAAATATTTAAACAAACTGAAAAGCTATCACAAGAAAAACATTATGCACCCTCTCAAGACACTTTAACAGAGGCTTTGCACCACAAATAACATGCTTCTCGTCCAGAACCCTCCCCCTCAGGGCCAACCCTTTCCAAGATCCACAGTGTGGACCACTGAAAAGTTTGGAAAGGTCATGAAGAGAATTTCTTGTTTTGTCTATTTTATGGACAGGCATCCAGAAGAGTTCCTCCACCCACAGGATACTGCAACCCCACATGGTAGTGGGGAGGCAAGTGGGGAACCACCTTCCAAGGTACAGAGACTAGACCGCCCCCAACCAGCACTTCCACATACCAACCCTTTGCTAGTCACAGTCAGGACACCTTAGATGACCTGTACATTGTTGACCCTTCCCATCAAAATGACCAATCTCGCAAGATGATCAATGGACGTAGCATCCGTTCTATGATGATCATATATATATATATATATATATATATATATATATATATATATATATATATATATATATATATATATATATATATATATATATATATATATATGGGTTATGGAATCTGCTTAGATCACATGCTGTGCATAGGCCGACATCTAGTGGAAGCTGCAAAGTATTAGTTTGTTTTTTTGAACTCGAAAAGGGGCGTCGAACCAGGGTGTGCCAGTAATACTATCCCTAGTGTGACGTCCCCTGTACCCATGATCCCTCACGCGTGTAGGACCCTCAGATTGTTTTTTTCCGCCATACTAGTCGGATGCATGTTGCGGAGTTCCCTTGGCTCTTAGCCGTTTATAGTTACAATTACCGTTAAATACTTCCCCTTTCACTTTGCACTGTACGCCGAAGATCGACACCGGTGAAGATCGAGGAAGACAGCCGTCGAGGACTGCCACGATGGACTTCGGGCCTTGGAAGGCCTCTGGCCTCGGCCCTGTATAGTAGGGAGTGGTCATACAGGGTCTTCCCACTTTTTTTCCTACATATACCCGCCCACTGCCATTTTGTAACATATGGAGAGTACTCCATTCAAATTCTGCCAAAAGTGTAACAGGAAGTTTCCCTGGGTAGACAACCACAATACATGCAATCTGTGTTTCCCACAAGACCATCCCGAGGCTACCTGTCGAGCTTGCAAGCTCTTCAAGCCAAAAACCCTTAAAGACCGCTCCACTAAACGCTGAGCCCACTATGCCAGGCTGCTAGAGGCCATGGTCGGTGAGGGGACGTTCACCGATGGCAGCAACGCCGCTGAATCAGACGGTGAGGGCAGAGGGGCGACTTCGGACACCCACGCGCAGGCCCCCGACCATGAAGGACTGGCCGGCGGCCACGTTGTGGGGACAACACCCGGCGGCAAAAGCGCTACACACACTACCTCCACTAAGCACATCAGCCCCGGCCGTGACTCCACACGCGTGTGGAACGATTGGCAACGGAAGACACCAAGAGAGCGGTCCAACGAATCTGTGTCCTCTGGGCATTCCCCTCATGACAAAGGCCAACCATCTTCGGTTGACAAAGGTGTCGCACTATCAATAGTCCCCGAGGCCCGATCGTCTGACGATTCTGCCCTCTATCCTACACAGCCAAGACGCATAGCGTCTACACCCGAGATTTGACGTCCTTCCTCGAATACCACCTCCGACTCTCGACGCGAGGCATCAAATCCCCCGGAGGCCCCTAAAAAAACCGGAAAACACTCCTAGTCATGGGAAGGGGATAACCCACATATAAAGTCATCTTCAGAGCACTATGTTCATAAGGAAAAGCAGAAAGACCCTAAATCAATAGGGAAGTCCAAGGTATTAGATCCTACCACTATGGTTAAACTTATTCCCCCCACTGCTCATGATATGGGCACTGATGAAGAGCCAGAACATGTTGTTGTGATTCCTAGCTCTAAAGAATGGAACTCAGCGGACATTGATAGGGTAATGAGAAGGATGTCATTTATGGTTGACTTCTATGAAAAGGACCCTAATTATTTTCATAGTTACTCCAACACCCCTGCTACCTCTGCCTCTTTGGGGTCTTAGGCAATACCTAGTTCCTCTCAGCCCCCTGCTAAGAAACTCTGCTCTGACGCCTCGTCTCAGGGCTTGGTCACAGATTCCTTTAGGGTTGAACCTTACCACCCTGATTCATATTGTGATGAAACAGAACCACAATTGGTAGATGACCAGACAGGGGTCTCTTAGTATGGGGATGACAAGGAGGAGAGGAGGTGGAGGAGGAGGATGAGGCTGAAGCATACAGTCTTGACTCCCCAGTTCCTAAAGACCACCCGGTACATGACTCACCTCTTGCTAATCAACCTCTTCTCAATGAGCTACTGGCTAAAGCAGCTGCCCATTTTCATATTGACACACAGGGTATTCAATAAGTCAGGGATTTCGCTGAAGAAATCCTAGGAGACAAGAGAGCCATTACTCAGGCTATCCCTATATTAAAATCCATTCAGCAGAGGATTGATCCCTCACTGGTAACCCCTAATCTCACTTGAGCGGTTAACCCGCGAGTCGATAAATTGTTCCAGGCTGCACAATCCGATCCCCTGTACATTAGGGTCCAATTAAAACCGGATTCCCTGGTAGTAACAACCACCAGAAAGAGGGCAGGTACACCGCTTGCTTCTTCGGAAGCACCTCCTGACAAGGAGAGTAAAAGACTGTATGCACTGGGTAGAAAGGTTGCCTCCGCGCCTGTCTATCAGGCACGAATTGCCACCCTTTTGGCAAGCTACAATTGCCATCAGTGGGAAGAGGTATCCGCTTTGGTATCCTCCGCACCCAAGCCCTTAAAGAGCCAGTTGGCTGAACTGGCAGCAGACGGAAGATCTGTATCAGGCTGTTTGCTAAAAACAAACTTTGATGTAGCAGATAATTCTGGAAGGTTAATTGCCAAAGGCACTGTGATTAGGCCTCACGCTTGGCTGAGGCAGTCAGGGTTTCAAACCTGAAACCCAATCAACCCTTATAGATATGCCTGTGGAGCCGAACATACTATTCGGCAAGGCAGTGGAAGAAGCTTTAAAGACAGCAAAGGATGAGTACAAGACCCTAAAATCTCTTGGCCAACTCACCAATAAACCCTCTGGACAGAGGGGAAACAACAATTTTCGCCACTTTCGGGGCCAGGGTTCCCAAAGGGGTTCAAACTAATACCAGAATCAGGGAACCTCATGGGGTAACAATCAATCCCAATCCTCACAAAACTTCCCCAGAGGGCAGCGCAGGGGCCGCACAAGAGGTAGAGGCTGTCCCGCCAGAGGTGGTACGCCTCCCAACAAGCTGTGACGTTCTGCTTCAGGTCCCCTCCCATGTATACCCAGTAGGGGGGCGCATTTCCACCTTCACCCACGCATGGGAGGGGATCACTTCGGATAGATGGGTGCTGTCCAGTGTCTGGAGGATACTGCATAGAGTTGCTAGGGCACCACCAAGACCATCCTCCACCACAGAAGGTACACTCGCTGGAACATCAGAAGATCCTCCTCGAGGAGATTGCCGTTCTGCTAGCAAAGGACGCCATAGAAGTCGTCCCAGTCAATCATGTAAACAGGGGTATTTATTCAACATACTTTTTTGTGCCAAAAAAAGATCCGACAATGCGCCCAGTATTAGTTTTGCGACCTGCAAACAAGTATTTCAAGCTACAAAAATTCTGCATGACTAGTCTACAAGAAGTAATCCCTCTACTAAAAAAGGATTACATGGCAACATTGGATATGAAAGATGCCTATTTTCATATTTCAATGTTCCAAGCGCACAGAAGATTCATGCATTTCAAGATAGACAACCAGCATTACCAATTCAAGGTGCTGCCCTTCGGAATAGCCTTGGCACCAAGGGTATTCGGCAAGGTACTGGCGGTGGTGGCGGTACACCTACGCAGGGAGGCAATCCCAGTGTACCCTTATCTGGACGACTGGCTCATTACAGGGGAGTCCACCCTAATTTTCAGACTAAAAATCCAAAGAACAATCGACCGCCTCTTACAATTGGGCTTCTCAATCAATGAGAAAAAGTCAAACCTGGTGCCAAACACCTCAAAACAGTTCTTAGGAGCTTTTCTAAGTACCCAGAAGAGGTTGGCCTTTCCATCAGAGGAAAGAATTCGAAATTTGTTGCTGCAGATTCTTCAATATCAGACCAGTCGCCAAATAAGGGTGAGCAAAGCTATGCGTTTGCTAGGCATGATGGCATCTTGCATTTACCTGGTTCCCCGCCTGCGCATGCGACCCATGTAGGAATGGTTGGCGAAACAGTGGTCTCAAGCAAGTCGTCAGTGGAACGATCTAGTGGTTGTTTCGCTAACACTAGTACAGAGTCTTCGTTGGTGGACAAGAGAAAATCTGACGAAGGGGAAACCCTTCTACGATCCGGAGGTACAGGCCGTCTTCACAACAGACGTCTCCCTGGCAGTGTGGGGAGCTCACTACCGCCCCCACACAGCTCAGGGTCTCTGGTCTCACACAGTGGCTCAGAACCACATTAATCTGCTACAACTTCTGGCAGTCTTCAGAGCGCTTTGGGCATTCAAACCCCTCCTTTCCAACCAGTCAGTGCAGATCCTAACAGACAGAACGACTGCAATGTTTTACTTAAACAAACAAGGGGGCACTCGTTATCCCAATCTGTCCAAGCTTGCCCAGAAAATTTGGAAATGGGCACTCAGACGGAAGATTTACCTGTCATCCCAACATGTTCTAGGGGAACTCAACTCTCTAGCAGATGCTCTGAGCAGAGATCCCCTCCCAGAGGAACACGAGTGGCGCCTACACGAAGAGGTCGTAGGAGACCTCTTCTCTCAGTGGGGTTTCCCCACTATAGACCTATTTGCCACAAGCGAAAACAGGCAATGCCCAGACTTCGCATCCAGGTTTCCCCAGCCAGGCTCCAAGGGAAACGACCTATGGATGAATTGGTTGGGGATATTTGCCTATGCTTTTCCACCAACCTCTTTGATGAGGAAGGTGGTGAACCGATGACACTCATCCTGGTTGCTCCTATGTGCGCAAGACAACCATGGTATCCACACCTACGCAAGCTCACGGTGTGCGACCCCCATCAAACTCCTGTGCCGGTACACCCTACTCTCCCAGCACAAGGGGCTAATAGTGCATCCTCAGCCCAACTGTATTGGCAGCATGGCTCCTGAAGTCAGAGTTCAGACATCTCAGTTTACCTCAAAGATGTATGGATATCTTGAAAGTCAAGAAAACCAAACATGAGGCACTGTTACTATGATTAATGGAAACGATTCGTAATTTGGTGCCAGAATAGTCAAATCAATCCCGTTGATTGTACTCCTTCTAGTGTGGTCACCTATATGCTCCACCTACTGGATGCAGGGTTAGTGTTTAACTCACTTAAAGTGCACATGGCAGCTTTATCAGCCTACACCACTTCCCATAACAAAGTGTCATGGTGGAAGGTGCCAGTTGTCAAAGCATTTATGGAAGGGGTTAAAAGACTCCACCCTCCAATTTCTAACCCACCATCAGGTTGGGACCTTAATGTGGTACTTGCTAAGCTCATGGGACCTCCCTTTGAGCCCATGCACAAATCTAGTCTCAAACACCTGACTTTTAAAACTGCCTTCTTAGTAGCCATCACCTCCATAAGAAGGGTCAGTGAAATTCAAGCTCTGTCAGTGCAGGATCCTTTCTTTACTGTTAATAAGGACAAACTGGTTTTACACACTCACCCTAGGTTCTCACCTAAATTCATTACCAGATTCCATGTTCACCAGTCTACTGAGCTACCAGCCTTCTTCCAAGAACCCAAAAGATCTGCTTAGGTGAAACTCCACACACCAGATGTGAGGAGAGCGGTCCTCTACTATGTAGACAAGACCAGACCGCTAAGAAAGACAGATCAGCTGTTCGTCTCCATAGCCCCAGGCAGAGAAGGAGATTGCATCTCTAAAAATGCCATCTCTAGGTGGATAGTCGGATGTATCCAACTGTGCTGTTCCCTTTCAAATAAAACACTGCCTTTTATGCCAAGGGCCCACTCTACAAGAGGTACTGGAACCACTCTGGCTTTCATTGCAAATGTACCCCTTGACAGCATTTGCAGAGCAGCTACATGGAGCTCTATTCACACCTTTACTCAGCACTACTGCATTGACACTCATTCCAAGACAGATACTCAAGTGGGACAAGCGGTTCTAAGACATTTGTTAGCTCATGACCCTTCTCACATCCCACCTCCTTCTTCTAACACTGCTTGCTAATCTATGCACAACATGTGATCTAACCAGATTCCACAAGCCTCAGAAGGGATACATTACTCACCGTAATCGTATTTCTGATGCTTGTATCTGCTTAGATTCACATGCTGTGCATAGGCCATCTAGTGGAAGCTGTGGAGTATTACAGTTTGTTGTTCGAAACTCGAAAAGGGGCGATGCCGATGCAAGCATCAGAAATACGATTATGGTGAGTAATGTATCCCATATAATGCTGTCTCCAGAAGACCAGGATCAGCCTATTGCTGACTCCCCTTTTGATAACGGCCATGTCTGGCATACAAATACAGCAGTAAATTGACACTGTTCCTAAGCCCTTAAAATGTCAGCTCCTAAAAACCATCTCAGAAGGAAAAGAGGTTGCCAGCTGCATCCTAAAGAATAATTTAGATGCAGCAGATAATGCTGGACGCATGATAGCAGAAGGCACAATGATGAAGCGGCACACATGGTTATGACAGTTGGGTTTCAAATTAGAAACCCAGGCCACCCTTTTAAATATGCCAATAGAATCTAATGTGCTATTTGGCATGGTAGCCGATGATGCACTAAAGCAAGCGACAAAGTAGCACGAAACTTTAAAATCTTTGGGCCAGATAACAAACAAACCGTTTGTTAAACAGGGGGTGTTCAATACCAGACGCTCCTTTCGCAGGCAAAGTTACTCACAATCTGTGGGATATAATGGAGGGCAAACCTCTTCCTGGGGCCACACTGGGTCAATTCACCAGCTATGAACCCACCTTTCAAAGAGGATATTAAAGAACAAGAAGTTGGGGTAGAGCCTCCACAAAAAGAGGCTCCCCTGCATCTAAACAATGATGCCCCGATACAGACTCCCTCCCATGCAACTCCAGTCAGAGATCGCATTTGCCAGTTCACCCAGGCATGGGAGAGGATCACATGCGATCAGTGGGTGTTATCCACAGTGGCAGGGGTTACTGCATCGGATTTCTACAAAAACCCCAAAACCATCCTCCAAAACACCAAAAGATGTTGCCACAAGAGAAGCAAATTCTTCTAAAAGAAATGAAGTCCCTGCTACAAAAATGTGCATTCGAACTAGTCCCAGCAGACCAAGTAAACAAGGGTATCTCTTCAACATACTTCCTTGTGCCAAAGAAAGGCTTGACTATGCGCCCTGTACTAGACCTGCGTCCAGCAAACACATATGTCAAGCCTCAAAGGTTTTGCATGACAATGCTGCAGGAGGTCATCCCTCTGTTGAAAACGGGGAATTTCATGGCAACATTGGCTATAAAAGATGCATACATTCATATTTCAATGTTGCCAGCTCTCACAAAATACCTGCGCTTCAGGATTGCAGACAATTGCTACCAATTCAAAGTCCTCCCCTTCGACATTTCTTCAGCGCCAAGGGTGTTCACAAAGGTATTAGCAGTAGTAGCAGAGCACCTACGCAGAGAATCGATCTCGGTGTACCCTTACCTCAACGACTGGCTCATAACAGGGGAAATGCTGCACATTTTCAAACACAACACCCAAACAGCAATCAATCTGTTGTTCAAATTGGGGTTCTTCAACAACGAGAAAAAAAACAAGTCTTGTGCCCAGTCAAGTAAAACAATTCCTGGGAGCAATTATAAAGACTAAAGAGGAGTTGGTTTTCACCTCAAACGAGAGAGTAGAAAATGTTATTTCAAGTACCTCGCTACATAGCCGGTCGTCTGATAACCATGCGCAAGACAGTGCCTTCTTGGGATGATGGCTTCATGCATTTATCTTGTTCCACATGCGCGACTGCGCGTGTGCCCAATGCAAGAGTGGCTAGCAAAACAATGGTCTCAGGCAAGCGGTCAGGGGATCGATCTAGTGGTTGTTTCGGCTAACCTTAGTACAAGCTCTATGCTGGTGCACAAAAGACAACATGTTAAAAGGGAAACTTTTTTGCAACCTATTAGTATAATCCACTCTCACAACAGACGCCTCACTCTCTGGATGGGGAGCTCATTACCTCCCCCTCCTTCGTCTTGAGCCGGATCTCCTCAAATTCTGGAAGTTACTCAAGACTGTCCTCTTCTCCTCCGCCTTCCCTTCTTCCCTCCGTTGCTACTTCTACATTTGCTGAGATTGGTGACCAGGGCCCTTATGTGTCCTTCGGGGCTCTGGCCTCCCAAACCCAATCGCCTTGAGCCTCTGCCCGCCCACAACACTTGCCTTGGCACCCACTGACCTACGTCACTGTAGGCTTGCACTTGCCTATTTATTGCAGTGGAAAGCTCCCTAGCACTTCGTACACTGGGCAGTTAAATCCGCTGCTCACCCACGAGCACTCCTGCAAATACCCCCTCTCACTCTTCCCCTCTACTCTCTCTGCACTTGCACGCTCTGAATGCTCACAAGGCCTAGTAGGCTTATCTTATCTTCCTGTGTATTATTGTTTCAATCATAGGGTGGGGTTTGTAGGCTGACTCCTTGCGCCTAGGGTTAGTAGTAAGAATTAGTAATATCTGTCACAGTTAGAAATACAGAGAATGAGTGCCCCTTCCTTCATCTAAAAATGTATGTTTAATTGTATTCTGATGGTGCGCCAGACATTCATTACACAAATACAATGGTATAATTCAAAATGTTTATTTTGACTTTATTGGTCCAATATTGCAGGATTGATTGTATTGCCCTTAGTGGTTAACACGTGTTTCGGCCATTAGGACTTTCTCAAAACCGAGCTTAATTGAGATAAATCCATACTTAATAGTTGTGTTAGGGTCTGATAAATGTCCATGGTATGCTTGGTTTGTCACTCTATATTGGTCAAATGCGATCAAACAACTGGGTTAGATCCCTTTTAATATGCAGTATATGGCAGCGGCGACTGACACACGGCAAACCTACTAAAATTGCTAGCAGTCCTCAAAGCCCTGCAAGCTTTTCAACCACCCCTAGTAGGGCGAACAATGCGAGACAGACAGTACCACTGCCTTGTTTTATCTAAACAAACCGGGTGGGACACACTCTCTAAGTCTGTCCAAGTTATCCCAAAAGATTTGGAAGTGGACGCTCAAATGAAACATGTTTCGAGGGGATTGGGTCCTCCGACGTATTCCATATCTGACAGTAATCACCACAGCTGTGCTGCTTCGGAAAATCTGTGTCGATGACGTTGATACGACGCCCTCGAGGACCTCCTCCGACGGCTGACATCACTGGATGTTATAAGAAGAACGCACAACGCCCGTAGCCTCAGTTCCAATTTTTCCACTAACGTGTTTGCTTTATGAATCTCGGTACGCCTCGACTCTTTGGAGTTTCTGTTGTTTATCTCGGTTCTTCGAACCTGTTAGTTTGTGAAGTTATTCTTCGTGAAGATGTCTACCTCGTCTTCCACACCGCGTCCGGGCTTTAAGAAGTGCGGGGACTGTGGGTCCAAGATGTCGGTCACAGACTGGCATGACGCCTGCCTCTGGTGCCTCAGGGAGGGCCATGACATGGATGACTGTGTCGACTGCAGTCGCTCACGTGCAAAGCCTTGCCGGAGCGCAAGAAGAAGTTATCGGTAGGTAAGGTGTCCAAACCCCGGAAGTCGAGGTCTGCGGGGCTTTCGACGGACAACTTGAGGGGTGACTCTCTGCGTCATCGTCGGAAGTCCAGTGGGTCTCGGTCCCGGAGTCGGTCTCGCCACTCCTCTGCCTCTTCGAGGCACTCCCGGAAGTGCCGTCATCGGTCGCCTTCCCCGTCCTCATCTGAGGACTCCGCCCGTCGGTGTGTTGCTTACCCCACCAAGCATGCGACACCAGAGGAATGGGCTTCCTTCGGGAAGAAAATGTTGCTGATTCTCGAATCGCAGGGCACTGGTCCGTCCGCGCCTCCGAGTGGGGTCGGTCGTGATCAGCCGAGAGACGCTGCTTGCACGCCTTCGGGCTCGAGTGGTCGTCACGATTCGCGGGAAAGGTCCCGGTCGGACAAGGGGAATCGTTCTCGGCATGCCCGGTCCAGGTCCTGGTCCTCGACGCGCTCGAGACCGAGTGAGCCTATGAAGTCTTCGTGGAAGACATTGACGCCTGTGGCGCCGAGGTTGTCGACGGACTCTCTCGAGGCTCCGCCTCCGATTCACTCGACACCCTCGACACCTTTCGGGGCTGTGTCGACGGGGGTACCCCTTGGCTCGGGGGAACCACGTAGGAAGGCTCTGGCCAAGGTCAAGCATGGCTTTGGTTCCAGTTCTGTGCCTTCTTACCACCATCTGGAATTCATTTCTCTTGGGCCATAGCCATTTTGAGGACCTGAGGCAGTCCCTGCATGATGCTAGTGGGCTGGACACCTAACCGGAGGTGGAGTTTTGTAGGCCTGAGCCTGGCACTCATGCCGATTCTTCATACTGGCGACTTATGTAACGGATCACCGAGTACTTAGGATGGTCTGCTCCACCAGGGGAGTTTGTTCAGGATGACCTTACGGATATCCTCGACATTGGTCCACCAACTGACCCGGTACTGCCATTCCATATGGCTCTGCAAAGAAGGGTGGCAGCGGCTTGGACTGCTCCGGAGAGTCTCCCGGCAGTGAGCAAGTCTTTGCCGCGAAAATACCTCCCAGCCAGTAGTGACCCCTGCTACTTGTCCAAGCACCCTATTCCGGAGAGTTTGGTGGTCCAGGCGGCTACGGCCCTGGCAAAGCAGGCCTCGTACCCTACCATCCCTCCTGATGGGGACGACAAGCGTTTTGACGGCTGGGCGAAGAAAGTGTTTTCTGCAGGGGGTATGGTGCTTCAGGCGGCCAACTCCATTTGTGCCTTGTCTTGTTTCACGCACACTCTGTGGAACTGTTTCCTTGGCGGCTGAACATATTCCCGAAGGGGATGAACAGGATGGTTTCCTTGCCATGGTTCAGGATGGCAAGGATGCCATGTGTGAGGCCGTTCAGTCGGGTTTGGACATGGCAGATTGCGTCAGCCGGTCCATGGCGGCGAACACCGTGATACGCAGGTTTGCATGGTTGCGGAAGTCGGGGTTTGCTCCTGATGTGCAGGCCTGGCTCCTCAACATGCCCTTTGACGGGGAACATCTTTTTGGCAGCAAGGCTGACGAGAGCCGTGAGAGGTTGCAGACCTCCAAAGCTGCAGCGAAGTTGTTGGGCGCTGCAGTTCGACAACCTCCGCCTTTTCGTCCTAAGGGACAACAATGGAGTGGAGGTTTCTTTCGTTATTACTCATCCTTTGGTAAAGCGAGGGGAGCTGCCAGTCAAAGGGGCCACCGTAGGAGTGCTAGAGGTGGAAAACCAGGTACTTGAGTTGCCAAGGCCACTCGGGCTGTTGCCTCTTTGCCCTCAGGCAACGCCACAGCCGCTTCAGCTCAGTCATGAGGCCATGTCCCATGGTTTGCAGCATCTTGCAGAGTGGCGCACCATTACTTCAGATGTGTGGGTTCTGGAGATCATAACCCACGGCTAGTGTCTTCCTTTCGGGCAGAGGCCTCAAGACAATCCACCAGGGAACCTCTTTGAAGAGTCCGGATCCGCTCCTTGCGCAGGAAATTCAATCCCTGCTGGAGAAAGGCGCGGAGAGGAACAAGGGATGGTATTCCCCTTGTTTTTTGATTTCCAAGAAAGGCGGGGGATTGAGACCCATCATGGACTTGCGCGGTTTGAACAAACTCCTCAGGTAGGACAAGTTCAAGATGCTTACTCTTTCTCTAGTCCTCCAGGCCCTTCAACTTCAGGACTGGTTGGTGTCTCTCGACCTCAAGGATGCTTATTTTCATGTGCCAATCCAACTGAAGCACAAGAAGTACCTGAGGTTTGCGGTTGGCGACTCGCACCTTCAGTTTCGGGTCCTGCCGTTTGAATTGACCTCCGCCCCGAGGGTCCTTCACCAAGCTCATGGTAGTGGTGGCAGCGCACCTCAGGAAAGGGGGGATCCACGTCTACCCCTACCTGGAGGATTGGTTGATCAGGGCGCGCTCTCCCGAGCAAGTCCTGGATCATCTGTCAGTCACCTGCCACTCACTTCTCCCTCAACTTGAAGTCCCATTTGACACCAATTGAGAGGCTCTTGTACATTGGAGCAGTGCTCGACACGTCCCTGGGGAAGTGTTTTCCTCCTCAGGTGAGGGCTCATCTCATTCAGCAGATGGTGCACAAGTTTCAACTTGCCCAGACTCTCCCAGCGTTAGAGTTCTTGAGACTGCTCGGCCTCACGGCATCCTGCATCCTGCATTCTTATGGTGCCAGAGGCCAGGTTGCGGATGAGATCTTTGCAGTGGGAACTCAAGCTCCAGTGGTCTCAGTCCTCCGGCAGGATGTCGGACCCTGTTCAGGTGCCATCGTCGGTCGCCCAGGACCTTCTGTGGTGGGCCGGCAAAGGCAATCTGATGAGGGGGGCCATTTTGGCTGCCCTGGCCGAAGGTGATGATCGTGTCGGACGCATCCCTCACGGGATGGGGAGCTCATGCCAACGAGTTGACAGTCAGCGGTCGTTGGTCTCTGTCGGAGTCCAGACTCCATATCAATCTGTTGGAGCTGAGGGCCGTCAGGCTAGCCCTGAAGGCTTTTCGGCCGACTGTGCGAGGAAAGAATGTCCTGATCCTGACGGATAACACGGTGGCCATGCACTACCTCAACAAAAAGGGGGGGCAGGGTCACTTCCTCTGTGCAGGGAGGCGATGCAGCTCTGGTTCTGGGCAATCCAGCAGGAAGTTTCGATGTCGGCAGTTCATCTGGCAGAAGACGAAAACGAGACGGCGGACGCTCTGAGCAGGCAGAGCGCGATCTCTCACAAGTGGGAGTTGGCTCAGGAGATTCTCCTAGAGATCTTCGCCCTTTGGGGACCCCTCAAGTGGATCTCTTCGCCTCCAGTGTCAACCGGAAGTGCGAGAGGTTCTGCTCGCGGGAATTTTCTCCAAACAGAGCCTTAGGAGATGCGTTCGTGGTGGAGTGGTCATTCCCACTGCTGAATGCGTTTCCTCCAGTCCCCGTCATCCCGCAAGTTCTGCGGAGGTTACAGAGGCTCGATTCCCGGATGATCCTCATTGCTCTGCCGTGGGCCCAGAGGACGTGGTACCCGGACCTTCTCGACTTGTCCATCTGCCCTCCACGTCGTCATCCCTACCGAGACGATCTGCTCTCACGGGAGGGGGGTCAGGTTCTCCATCCAGAGGTCAGGTCCCTCAACCTTCACGCTTGGTTTCTGAAAGGTTGAGGTATAAGGATTGGGACCTCCCTGAAGACGTGATGGAGGTGTTGCTTTCGGCCAGAAGGCCCGCAACAAAGTCCCTGTACCGTTGCCGTTGGAGGAAGTTCTGGGACTGGTGCAGGGTTAAGAATGTGGATCCTTTTGCATGTGAAATTCCCATGGTTCTGTCTTTTTTGCTTTCTTTGGCCCACACGGGCCTTCAAGTGGGTACCATTAAAAGTTACCTGGCGGCGCTGTCCATATTTAAGCGCTCATCTGAACAGTGTTCCTATTTTAAAATTCCTTTTAATTTCTCAGTTTCTGAAAGGGCTCACTAATGTGTTCCCTCCGTCACCTTTCCAGGTGCCCGGTTGGGATTTGAACCTTGCTCTCAAGTTTCTGATAGGTGCTCCGTTTGAGCCTTTGCATTCATGCCCTTTGAGACTGTTAACTCTGAAAACGGTATTTTTAGTTGCAGTCACTTCCGCTCGCAGAGTGAGTGAGTTACAGGCACTTTCAGTTAAGCCACCCCTCACTGTGTTTCATAAGGACAGGGTTGTCCTTAGCGTTCGTCCTTCTTTTCTTCCGAAGGTGGTGTCAGAATTTCATTTAGGCCAGAAGGTTGTTCTTGCAGCATTTTATCCTCCTCCACATCCTGGTAAGGAAGAGGCTCCATAGGCTTGATCCTAGGAGAGCGTTAATATTTTATATTTCACGCATGTCCCGGGTCAGAGTGGACGATCAGCTCTTTATTGGTTACGCTGGAAAGCGTTTGGGACAGGCTGTAATGAAACAGACTTTGTCTCGCTGGATTATTTTGGCTATCACCGAGTGTTACTGCTTGGCGGGTAAGGACCCACCAGTCGGCTTACGGGCCCATTCTACCAGGGCTATGGCTGCCTCTACTGCCCTGCAGAGGGGTGTTCCTATTTGCAACATCTGTGATGCAGCCACCTGGGCTTCGGTACATACTTTTGTACGTCACTGTTCCCTCAATTCCATCCGGGGGGCAGGATCTTTTGGCAAGGCGGTCCTTCACTCCGCAATTTGATTGGGCATGCTAAATTTCTGTTTTCTAAATTCCTTTCCCACCTCCTTGCATTGGTACTGCTTTGGGAGTCTGTCATAGATATGGAATACGTCAGAGGACCCAATCCCCTCAAAGAACAAGTTACTCTCTTACCTGGTAACGTTCTTTCGATGGGATGGTCGGCCCACGTATTCCATATCGCTCCCTCCCTACGTTCCCCGCTACAGAATTTCTTATGCGATTGCAGCTTACGTTTCCGCAAAGCTTTGTGTGTCAGACTGGCAGAAGACTGGTGGCACACGTTCTGGGAAAAAACTACAACAGAGGCTACGGGCGTCGTGCGTCCTTCTTATAACATCCAGTGACGTCGGCCGTCGGAGGAGGTCCTCGAGGGCGACGTCACCGATGCAGGACGCAGACGCCGAAGATTTTCCAAAGCAGCACAGCTGTGGTGATTACTGTTATAGATGTGGAATGCGTCGTCAGACCATCCCATCGAAAGAACGTTACCAGGTAAGAGAGTAACTTGTTCTTCTAGTGTCGCAACACGTTCCAGGGGAACACAATTCACTTGCAGATACACTGAGTAGAAGTCTACAGCTACCCGTACAACAGGAGTGGCAAATTCACAAGGATATTTTAGGCAATACCTTCACATAATGGGGGCATCCACCTCTAGACTAGTTTACAACAAAGCTAAATGCACAATGGCCAGACTTCACAACCAGGTTTCCCCAACCAGGGGAATGCCCGGTGGCTGAGTTGGCCAGGGAAATCTTCTTGCGCTTTTCCGCTAACACTACTGCTGAACAAAATAGTGCACTAAATGCACCAGGAACAAGTCTTGCTAATCCTGATAGCTCCAATGTGGGCGCGACAACCGTCGTTTCCAAACCTACTCAAACTAGCAGTGTGCAAACCAATCAAGCTTCCGTGCCTATTCAAAATGCTGTCCTAACACAAGAGGACGACATTCCAGCCATATCCTCAGACTATGAACTTGGCAGCTTGGCTCCTGATGTCATAGAATTTGGGCATTTAAGTCTTCCACAAAGGTGTATGGATATACTCGAAGAAGCACTAAAGCCTCACACTAGACACTGTTAAGTTTATTTTGTTGAAGGTCACGCAACTTAAGTCCAATTGACTGTTCTCTATCACGTATACTTCACTATTTGCTTTACCAACTAGACTCCGGTTTAGTCTTTAATTCTATTTAAAAAAAACACTTAGCAGCACTGTCTGCTTACACTACTTCTCAAAACAAAATATCATGGTGAAAAGTACAAATTATCAAAGCATTCATAGGAATAAAAAGAGTATACCCTCCCATTTCAAATCCACCACCAGGTTGCAACGTTAATGTTCTCTCAAAATTCATGGGTCCACCCTTTGAACCTATGCACAAGGCCAGTCTGAAGCATTTAACTTACAAGACTGCTTTTCTAGTGGCTATCACTTCCATAAGATGAATCAGTGAACTGCAAGGACTTTCAGTACAAGACCCTTTGATTATCATCCACAATGATAAGGTGGTTCTTAGAATACATCTTAGGTTTTCACCTAAATTCATTTCAAAATTCCATGTTAACCAATCTACTTTTCCCAAAATATTTCAAATTCAGCAGAAAATATCCTCCATACCCTAGATGTAATGAGTTTGGTCTTTTACTACATAAACAAAATTTAACCACTAAAACAACAGATACTCTTTGTTTCCATAGCTTTGGCAGGCAAGGAGATAATGTTTCTAAAAATGCAATCTCAAAATGGATAGTCAGATGCATCCAACTTTGCTACTCACTGTCAAAAAATACTTTACTTTTTACAACACAAGCTCACTCTACATGGGCTACTTTGGCATTTATTGCAAATGTCCTTTAGACGCAATTTGCAAGGCTTTTACTTTTGAGTTCCATTCATACTTGTACTCAGCATTACTGTCTAGATGCACACTCTAAACAAGATTCACAGGTGGGACAAGCAGTGTTAAAACATCAATTTGCTGCTGTACCTTCTCACAACCCAACTCCTTCTCCAGGTACTGATCGCTAATCTGTGCAAAGCATGTGATCTAAGCAGATCCAAAAGCCTCAGAAGGCATACATTACTCACCGTAATCGTATTTCTGATGTTTGTATCTGCTTAGATCAGTGGTCTTCAAACTTTTTTGGCCTGGGCCCCCCCTGAGCAAAATTTGGGCAGGCCGGGCCCCCCCAAAAATGCTAAATGGACAGTATGTACAATCGGCTATTAACTATTTTGCGCTGTCACCGCACCCTACTCCCAGTATAGTCCCTGGGCTAACCCACCTGCTCCCGTCACAGTCGCTGGGCTCCCTCATCCCACTCCTACCCAGTCCCTGGGCTCTTTCCACCCCATCACAGACCCTGGGCTTCCCCCCACCCTGTTCCCAACACAGTCTGAGGGCCAGTGGGAGCTGGCAAATTTTTTAAGTGGAGGGGAGTAAATATTTCCCTGAAAAATGCCATAGCGACCGAGCGCAGCAAGGGAGCCAAACCAATCAAGTGAGGTTCGGGGGGTTTTCCACTGTGATTCTTTTTTAAAATAATGGGTTAAAATGTTGCATTTTTTAGCATACATTTAAAATGAAATTGGTAAAAGGCCAAACAGTTTACAATTGGCGAAGGGGGAAAGCATGGTATTTTTTACTGGACATCTATGATAGATGAAGAAAATCAGCTCAACGGACCAAAACAAACACACACCTTCACACAGCAATCAGTATCATTCATACAAGCACCCATCACCATACACTCACTCATAACACCAGCATACATACACTATTTAAATGAAAAAAATAAATGAACATAAACGTACCTCTGCAGGGACCTGCGTGTGGGTTCTGAAATGCCCCACTCCAGGTTGCTCTGTCTGTATGTGCGAGGAGGTGCAGGAGCTCCCCCCTCACACATACAGACCTGCAGTGCCCAGCCAGCATTTCCAATGAGCTATGTAAGGCTGGCAAAGCAAAACGCCCCCATCATTGCATATCTCAGTGAGCATGCGGCTGGGGTACTGTGCTGTGTTTTCCTTTGACAATTCAGCCAGCCCAGGAGCACTCCCTCAGCTGGAAAAAGCATCTGAGGGAGTACTCAGTGTTTCACTGGGCTGGCTCTTTGGCTCCTCCATAATGGTTGAGTGGGCCACTGGGTTGACAAGCCCATTAAGGATGATCCGCCAGGCTCGGACTGGCCTATAGGATATTAGGGCAACGCCTGTACCAATAACGCAAAATGCTATTGTAGGCCAGTCAAAATGGGTCACTCTTTTTGGCCAATGTGGGCCAGTTTGATGAGTTACTTCACTATGCAGCTAGTAGTTTTGACCATTGTTGCTGAATAAAGATTCTTTAATATCACAATTTGCTTACATTTTCACAAAAAACAGTGTCTTGGGTACTATTCATACATTCTGTACCTAAAGGAACACGCCCAGTCGACATCCCTTTTTGAGTTGTGAAACCAAGTCATGTAATACGAAGCATCCTGCAGATACAAGCATCAGAAATAAGATTACGGTGAGTAATATATGCCATATACAGTCACCATAGGTTTTTAAAATACATTCAATGATTTAAATCAAGAAAGTGAGGGTGGTAAGTAAAGTGATGCAATTCGATGGAACCAATTCACAAAAAATATTCCAGATCTTCAGAAGTCCAGTCCCTATGCAGAGTGGGGCATTGTGCTCAAAAGTCACAAAGTTTCTCCCCAGACCTGAATATATATGTTGCTGGTAAAGTACTTGTGTTTGTGATTGTTCAAGAGAAGAGATGTAACAAAGTTTCTGGTAAGTAAAAATGTGTTCTTATTTTTCAGGTTTTACTGTTCAGGTGCGAAGAGCAAAAAGCAGTGAAATTGAAAACTACAAAGAGATTTGTTCTCAACGTTATCCTATGGAGGACAGGGGGAGACAAATGCTTTGCTTTTACTTATCCCCCTGACTCCGATTTTCTAAGGTGACAGGATGGGTCGACTGGGGGTCGCTGTAAGTTGGATTTCCCACTGTTGGTTCTAGTGAGAGGTGCTCAGGAGCTGTGGGTGCAAGTTTTCTTCCGGTCGGGTGCAAGAGCCGAGTGCTACCCTTAGCCCTCTTTAGGACACGTCATATGATGGGGGAAGGCCAGTTCCAGCGATGGAAGGATGGCAGGCATCCTTCCAGTTGAGGTTGTGGAAGTCTTTCCAAAGCAGAATCCCTTTAATCTGGGAGGCTGAAATTCAGCAGGAAGGCGACTTGCACCACAAGCTGGCGACCACTGAAGTTCTGGCTGCAACATTGGGCCATCAATGGTTCTAGTGAGGTGGTCCATTGGAGAACTGGTCAGTTCACCGGGTGGTTCAGGGACACTTCGGAAGGCTCAGGATGACTCGATCATCGACAACTTTCCACCTCAAGTGAGGGAGCACACTTGCCGGTGAGTGTATACCCCTGCCGCTCTCCTCTTGCCTCCCCTGCACCCCCTGTGCCTGGCCGCAAAACCCACCCTATTTATTTATTTTCCTGCCCACTTCCTTGCATCATGTCTTTTATGTTTTGTTTTCTAGCTTACCTGCCTGCTCAGTTTTCACCCTGCTTTATTTTCAAATCCCCTTGCCACCATATTGCGCTCAGATTTGCGCAGATCGGATCCCCAGACCCACAGGGCTGGGACAAGCTATTTTACTGGTTTCCCCAGGGCAGCCATGCCTGGGTAACCATCAGCTAAGTGCCACAAGGGAAAGGGCAGCTCATTACTGAGCAGATCCACTCCGTGAATGCCCATGTTCGCCTTACATAGACAACCTACATTGACTGATGAGGCAAGTGTGGTGAAGTCTTGGAGTACCGCCATTACTGTACTCCAATAAAACCCACCACTCTTAACTAAAATCTCATACCTACCCTCACCTAGCCTAATTGTGTAACTAATTTCAATTACACTGCCTAAGTCTGAATCTAGGTTGTTTTTCATTGCAGCCTATAAAACTGTCAGATGTGTTGGTAGTTATCTGTGTAAGCCACTTGGCTGTATTCTGGAAATGGAAATATGTTGCACGTGGATGGGTTGCTGGGAGTAGGAAATGTGGTGCACTTAGGTGGGTTAGTGGGGGTAAGCGATGTGATGTACTAAAATGGATTTCGAGGTCAGGAAAAGAGTTAAGCTTAGGGATATTTCGGTGGCAGGAAATGTGACACATTTGGATTGTTAGCCGTGGGAAGGGTGTTGCACCTAGATGGACTTTAGGCGGGGGTTACTAATGGTGTTGCATTCTTTTGCCAGCCTGTCCATTTACACAGATGTTTATAATGAGGTCCTTTCCCCAGCACTCTGAAGATCATAAGGAGAACTGGCCCAATATGTCTGAAATTCTTGAAAGACAGTCTATTCATTTCTCCAAGAAGATGTACTAGGATTGCACCTTCTGTGCTTAAAGATCTGTCAGGATAGCTTGCCACTGCTTCGGGGCCTTGTTATTGAACCTGACAGTTTATTGATTTTAGCAAGCTTACAATTCCTGTAAGGACAGCCATGGGGGTTGTACCTGGATATGTGGGTAGCCTGGCATTGCAACTAGAAGAAAAAACATGCAGGTTACCTCATGTGGTACACATGGAGCATTTATGCCTCATAATGTATAGGCCACCCGTGACGCTCGAAAATGTTAGTAACCGTCCATTGCATCAGATGAGGAAGACCAAGTTAGCTACGGCTCCTTTTTGGATCCCGTAGACATCCAAGAGGAGTCAACAGACTCCCTTGTGTCAGTCCTCAGCCCCGGTAAGCAGGCTCAGCGCACTGTTATGTGGACAACACTGGGTGACAAAGGCGCACATAAGCACACTCTTGTTTTCAAACATAACTTTATTCGGCTTTAAGAACCATAAAAGCAACATTACATCACAATATAAAATATAAAATGGAACTCATTTAAAACCAGAAAAACATCAATAAAAATGTCATATTTTACCAGCACAACCTAAAAAGGCCTAAAATTCATAATCTTCTAAAGCATAAACAAATTCATATAAAACCTGTGGGTCAACATCCATGGGTGTTAAGAGTGCATTACACGTTACCAAGGTTTATCACCGGTTAGTTTACAAACTTTGGTCTTCTTAACCAAACCCTGTGAAGAATTTTTGAGATTAAATAAACTGCATTCAAATCATTAGTACTTTTACAGAGTGCCACAGCTGCAGCAGTCTGTCTAATTCTCCTCAAACGGAGAAGTGGTAACAGATAACATTCCCTCAAACCCAAGTATCCTGGGCAAAATAATATAAGATGTCTGATCGATTCCTCTGAGTTGTCACAAACTTTATATTGGGCGTCCTGCGGAATAGACCATTTTGCTGTAAAAGTAGCCACCTACAGGGTATTGGTACGCAGTTGAAGGTATAGGGCTTGGGCTCAACCAGGTGCCACGCAATTTAAGTAGGGCTCAAACCCTCTTTCTGCTTCACCATTAAATACAGAGATCCCGTTGACAACCCGGCACATGCCCTTTTCATATTCCTACTAGTCGCCTCTTTGCGCTTCGTTTCAACCAGTTCCCTGGTGCTCGGTTATAACCCTGCAGTACTGTACCAAAAAGCAGTCTGGTCCAGGTCCACCAGCCCTTTGCGAATAAACATAAACTAAAGGGAGAGAACCTGAGCCAGAGACTTTCTGCAGACTTGTTAGTGCTTCTCTGTATTTTACAAGTCCTGGTGTGCTCCATAGTCTAGTCCAGTATTCAAAGGCTTATTTGCTAAAACATCCGAATTGGGTCTAAGGTTGCATTCCCAATGAAGACTAGCCATTGGTGCACACTTTGGTTGCATGAGTAGGGCCCTCAGGAATTTGTCGGCCACATTAAGCTGGGCATATGCACAATGAACCCATAGTTCAGCTCCATACGTAGTTGCCACACAGGGCCCTATGCATGACTTGGACCCTCTACAGGTTTAAGGTAATCTTTAAAGGGAGCACAAACATCATAAACACACATCCCCTAACCTTTCTTCGACAAATCCATTGGAAAAAGACTACACAGCAACGAAAGGCGCGTAAAGGCCTTCTGACTCTACACATCATAAACCTGCTGCGCTTCCGCTCTCGCATGTCAAAAACAGACGCTGATTGTTTTGCAAAAACCCTCGACAGAACATATTTTTACGTCCATCGAATCAACCGTCGAAAACACAAAACCTGCTATTAGCACAGGTAAACACACAGGAACCTCTCAGGAACCCTCAAGGGACACCTTAGCTCCTATAACTGTTACATGTGATTCAATAACACTTGCTAAAACAAAAACAACAGAGTATACTAAAGCCTCCTCTCCTTTATCTCTGTCTTTACTGAGAAAAAAGCAAAGTGTGGATCCATAAACTATTGTTTTTCCTTTGCTAGAGAATCCCAGAACAGGTTTGTGGTCCAGGGAGTGTTTTGAGCAGGCAGTGTACTACATTTCCTCCTTTGTACCCTTTGTAAACACTATCCTGTAAGACAAGTCTTTACTAGCAGTAGTAGAACCACCAGCAAAGTCTCCTAGGTTACACACATTACACACATTACCCACTCATACGTCATTGATATAACTGATCAGCCACAACATGACGTATTCTAAGATCATCAGGATGATCGTGATGACCAAGGTCAAGGTGATAATGACCAAGGGACATAGTATGATTATCCTAGCGATCCTACCTAACATGACCCAGACGATCAATACGTTACCATTTTACAGTCTCCTGAAATCACTGCTGAACTGGGATTCTCATCTCCAATCAACAACTAACTTTTATTCAATAATCTGCTTAAGAAAGCAGCTAATCATTTCAAAATACAATCCCAAGAGACTGTTGAGGACACTGACTTTGTGGACGATATTTTAAATGAGAAAAAAGCGATCAATCAGTCTGTACCTTTACAGCAGTCCATTAAAAAGAGAATTAAATTGTCACTAACTACACCGTCCCTTAAACGTGCAGCTAATCCTAGAGTAGAAAAGGTTTTAAAACACGCTCCAACAGACCCTCTTTATTTTAGAGGTGTTGTCAAACCAGATTCTCTTATCGTTACTACCACCAGAAAAGAGGCAGGCGTACCCTTGTCTAATACTGAAGCACTACCTGACAGAGTATAAGAGGCTTTACGCCTTTGGGAAGAAAGTAGCCACATCTCCAGCTTTCTCTACTCTCCTAGTGAACAACACTACGTTGCTCACTAGTTGCAACAGTGCACAATGGAACTCAGTGCACAATGGGACAAAAATCATTTAGATTCACTTGCTGAACCAATTAGGTCACAATTACTTAATATAGTTAAATAGGGGAAACGGGGGGTGTGGCTTGAAGCGCCGGCAATGCAGTCGCTTCACTAAGAGCCTCAGTGGGAGTTCAGAGTCTCCAACAGAACTCGATCCGATATGGAGCAGGGTTAACAGATCTAATCGGTGGAACTTGTAGCAGAAGATTGGGGGAACAGAATGCGAAGTCCACGGACAGAACCTGCAGCGGCAAGATCCTTTAAATCTGCCGAGGAGTGAGGCACGTCTGCTCCGATGCCACACAAGATTGTGCCCGCCGAAGCGGACAGTGAATATCCGCGCCGGACCTTCGCCTTACCCACCTACAACAACGGGACTGACCTGCTGCCTCCGCATGGCAAAACGGAACTCCCTAATTCACCCCGGCTCACCAAGGCGGTAACAAGTAGGCAGAGGGCGTCCCAGCGGGGACCGACGAAACCAGAAGCAGAGATCCCTCCATGACACAGAGCGAACTGGAGGAGAAGGCACCGTTGGCCCGGCGGCATATCCCTGCAGACATCAAACTGGAGTGACAGCACAACAGCAGAGGCTGCGGAGGGACAGCGCGATGCTGAGCAACCAAGTGCCTGCAACTAGCAGTAAGTCCTATCCCTCTCCCTCCGACGCTCCAATGCTGAGCCAGCCTACCAGAGGCGGCTGCCCCTCCCCCTCGAGATACTAAAGCCTGGAGAAATTCCTGATGCTCAGACAACCAACAGCAGCCATGGAGAGAAACTTACTTGGCGCAGAGCGCTCCAACAGCGTGAGCTGGGACGTGGGAGTCTGGAACCGACGCAACCAAGATCTTCCTGCTCCCCCCTCCCCTTTTTACTCCCAGAGAGCCTCTAAACACAGGGGCACCTGCCGCCACGACCAACAGCCTGATCAGCAAGGAGACTGGGCAAAAGAAGGCCCACCAGCCCACTGTCATACACTTAAAGAACCCAGGAGCCCATCCCCTGGAACAGCACGCTCATCCGAGCCATCTCAACCAAAATGTCAAACCATCAGAAACCCCATATATCGGCGGACATTGCCAGCATGTTGCTGCCGCAGGATAAAAGCGAAAGGCCTGACCCCGGGTGCTCCTTAGCTCGCTCCCCAGAGAGACCTATAGGTCAATGGAACACAAAAAAATATTCAAGCCCTCCTGGCAGACATGAAGTCTGAATATCGGAACTGCATGACAGAAGTCCAAAACAGAGTGGAGGGCTTGGACAACCGGATGGGGTAATTAGAGCACAGCATCAGTGAAACTGATGACCAGACCCTAGACCATTTGGCACAATTGACAGACTTGCAGAGAAAACTTCGGCCCTAGAGGAAAAAAATGAAGATATGATGCTCAAGCAAGAGGACATCGAGAATAGGGCCCACAGGAGAAATATTCAGATTAGAGGAGTTCCGGCAACGATTTCCGATCAGACTCTACAAGCCTATGTGAGTAACTTCTTTCAAACTGTCCTCCCAGACTGCGACAAGGCAATGCTACTACTGGATCGCACCCACAGACTGCAGAGTCGCATGGGATCCTTGACAACGGACCCACCAAATGTGATCACCCGTGTCCACTTCTTCTCCACTAAACAAGAGATCATGACCGCATGTCGTATGCAGAGAGATCTAACCTACCAAGGGACTCCGATACAAATCTATCAAGACCTGGCGGCGGCAACAGTCCAGAGGCACAGAGCCCTCGGACCTCTCTCAGCCTTCCTCTAGGACTGGAAAATAAAATACTGCTGGCTGTTCCCAGCAACTCTCGTTTGAAGGCTAGACATGCATAATCAGTTCATTGGGGGATGCAGGGGAGAGAACCCTCAACCCCAGACTAAGAACTTATGAACCCATCCCATTTGGGGGGGTGGGAGGGAGAGTGGGTTGGGGCCCGAAACCTCGACGGAACGCCTGGGCGAGGATGGCATAGGGAGGGAAAGCACTACACCTCCCGAAGCAGACATGAGCTGCTCCACCAAACACAGCTGCAGATATTACACCACCAAGTATTTCAATGAGATTAACCTTGGCTCCTTGTGACAACGCAAGTCTGGAGGTTAGGCTTTCCACAATTTACTCCAGCAGTGTGTGGATACACTCCCCGGCCTCAGGGCCCACGGGCCTAATTCAAACTTGGTTTATCGTTATTATTTTCATTGTTTGGTTAAGTTCATCCCCAGCTCAAAAAAGTTCAAACCCAGCTCACAATGGGAATTGACAAAGATTAGAGCCCCGGATGGCAGGTGAAGACAATAATTTCCCAAACCCCTCTCCCCCCGATGGCAGAGACAGAACCTCAGGAAAGCATCCCACTGCATTAGAATCTCATCTTTGTGACTCACCAATAGAGGCCTGAACTCTCCCAACAAACACAAATATTTCTTCAGAAAACTAACCTAACCGCGACAGACTTCCCATACCTACGGGACAGAGCCTTCCCAAGACAATACCTGGCGACCAGCGGCTCCAAGAAAGGTGGCACAGCGATCCTAGTGGTGAGAGGCGTCCCATTTACAGAACTGGATATCCTGCAGAGCTCCAAAGGACGATATATTGCTGTGAAAAGTGAGCTGTTTGGCCAATTACACGCCTTAGTCTCAGTCTATGCCGCCAATGAAAGACTGAAGCCTTCTTCACTGAGCTAGAGGCCGTACCTCCGCCTTTCCCGGAGGGCCAAACAGTAATAGGATGAGATTTTAATGGCATCCCAGACCCCGTGTCTAATAAATCTAACCAACCGGCACCAAGAGACTTTAAAACCGCCTTGGGTCTGTTGACTTTTCAAATCTCTAGGGGTGGTGGACCCATGGAGGGTCCTTCACCCAGAGACAAAAGACTTCTTCTTCTTTTCGCACATGCACCATACCCCCTCCCACATTGGCCTGCTGTTGGCCAGACCCCAACTTCTCTCCTATACCGATGAGGTGCTAATAGGTACAAAGGTGTTCTCTGATCATGCGCCAGTGATCCTGACAGCTCAGATCCACAATCCTTATAACCCTCCCCCCTCAAAACCTCAGTGGGCCCTCTATGACCCGATGCTACAGGACATGGCACTTAGAGATGTTCTAACCAAAGCGATCCACAATTATTGCAAGGAGAACCCTGTCGGCCCCACCTCAATTGCTACTAGATTGGAGGCAATGAAAGGGGCCATCTGGGGAAGCTGATGGCCCATGCTGCAGCATACAGGAAACACTGTTCAAAGCTTAAAGAACTATTGGAAAAGGACGTAGCTACAGCTGAGATGAACCATAAGGAGGGCTGGTCTCCGAAAGCAGCCTGCGCCCTGCGAATCGCCTACAACAAACTAGAAGCACACTATGCGGAAGAGACTAGCCAAACTCTTATAAAAACTAAGCAGAGCTACTATGCCAATAGTAACAAAGCCAACAAGTTCCTGGTCAGAGAACTACAAAGGCCCGTCGTTGGAACCAGGTTACAGGCTTAAAAGACCCAGAGGGCTCAACCCAATACTCGGAAGAAGCAAAGCTGCCACTGGCAGAATTACACCTGAATAACACCATGATGACAACTCCAGATCTACAGGAGCAGTATTTTGAAAGCCACTCTCCCCCACCTATCGGAGACAGACAGAAAGGGCTTGGATCTTCCAATCTCCATCGAGGAAGTGGAATTAGTGGTAAACGCCTTGAAACCTAGAGCCCCGAGTCGCGACGGTTTCTCGCCAAAATTTTACAAACTCTTCAGACGCTCCCTCCTGGGCCTACTGACAGAGCTCCTGAACTCATTCCGAGAAACAGGCATGGTAACCCTCTCTATGCAGGAATTCACCATTATCGTGCTGCTAAAGCCTGGAAAAGACCCGAGGGAATGCGTCTCATAAATATATATGTATATGTATATATATATATATTCTAAACATAGATGCAAACATTTACTCTAAAGTGTTGGCAAACAGACTGGCGAAGGTACTCCCTAAAATCATCAATGCTGACCAAACCGGATTCATTGCGGGAAGAAGCACCGGGGACAACATCAGACGGGCCCTCAACCTAATAGAAGTGGCATCAGTGGAACAAAAAGAACTGGCCTTACTCACCCTAGACGCAACAAAGGCTTTTGATCGGGTTGATTGGACATTCATGCGCTTAACCCTCAAGGCATTTCAATTCGGCCCAGTGTTTTGCACAATGCTGTGGGCCAACTACAAAAGCCCCAAGAACAGCCTTGCAGGCAAATCAGAAACGATTGGCACCCCATCCCACTCTCCTGTGGGACCAGACAAGGTTGTCCGCTCTCCCCACTAATCTTTGCCTTAATTATGGAGCCATTTGCCCAAAGAATCTGCAACCAGAACACCATCGAAGGAATGGAATTAAAAGGCAAAGAATATAAGGTGTCCCTTTATGCGGACGACGTAATGCTTTCGTTCACTAACAGCCGATCTTCTGTTCCGGTAGCCCTAGCAGAACTTGAAGCTTTTGAACAAGTGGCAGGTTTCGCCATTAGCTATGCTAAGTCAGAAGCTCTAGCAGTGAACGTGGCCAATGAGACAAACTACCTACAACCTGCTTGCCCATTGGAATGGAGCAAAACGACAACAAAATACCTTGGGGTATATATTGCGGCAAATTGCAAAAGCCTATATGCAGTGAATTTTCCTCACCTGTTCAGTAACCTGGAGGCTGACCTTAAACGATGGGGGGAGCAAGAAATCTCACTCCTGGGGAGAGTCGCAGCTTGCAAAATGAACCTACCACCTAGATTTCTATATCTATGCGCGACCCTACCAGTGGAAATCCCGCTAAAACCGCTCCTTCAGCTGCAAAAGCAGATCTCCCGGTTCATATGGAAAGGGGGCAAGGCTTGAATCCCGCAGAAATTAAGGACAGAAATAGCCAAATGGGGCAGAATGTGAATGCCTAACCTCTGAAACTACTACATAGTGGTCCAACTGACGAACTTCATGGCCTGTGCCGAGTCCACAAGCCCCCAAAAATGGCACTCATCGAGCAAGCCAGTCCCCTCCCACTAAGTTCTTTGCTATACATCTCAGCGTCGCCACGCAGACATTGACCAACTATACTCTCCTCAACTAGCACTACCATGAAAATCTAGGTCTGTGCTTTGCAAACTAAAAGAACCCCCAAGGGATTGAGTCCCACACGCTCCAGTTTTTCGGACTCCAGATTTCTCCCCAGGCCTACAAATGGCAAACTTCCAAAATTGGAACCAAGGAGGTTTACAAACACTCTCTCAATTGTTTGCGAATGGGTCCCCCTTAACCTTTGTGGAATGTAAAACCCGCTTCACCCTGTTGGAAACAGATAGCTGTACTTACGCTCAAATTCGTCACTGGATCACTCAACCACTGATCAAACAAGGAGCCACTAGGGAGTTCCACCGCATAGAACTCGCGCTACAAGAAGGCCCTTGACGAGGGCACATCCCAAAACTATACATACTCCTACAAGACGGTATGCTAACCACTAGACTCTCATATATGGCCCGTTGGGAAGCAGATCTGGGGCACCTCATAGAAGACCAAACATGGGTCTACATCTGGACTAGAAACAAAAAAGCTACTAGATGTGATACCAATAGAGAATGTGCGCTCAAACTGCTCTACCGCTGGTACTATCCCCGGAACGCCTACATCACTTTAAAAACTCTCTTGATCCCAATTGGTGGAAACAATGGGGTGCCTGAGGGACATACTTCAAGATGTGGTGGGAGTGCCAGGCGGCACAATCCTTTTGGGAGAAGCTACTCCTGACCATAGAAGCTATTACTCACTGCAAACTTCCATTTCCCCAGACGTAATCCTACAAGGAACACCACTGCCGGAGTGTTACCCAAGGTTGGGATCAACCGCAAGGCTACTCACTCAACTCCTCCTAGCTGCAAAGATCACCCTTGCCTGCAAGTGGATTAATGTCTGGGACATCTTGGTGGCAGAAAAGGTCACTGCGGCCAAAGAAGTTGTGCTTCACTGCTTTACAGTCTGTTGGCCCCAGTCCTGGAATACGACGGGGCCTTTCTGGCAATGACCTTCCAACCACATCTTGCGAGACTCTCCCTACTGCCCTAGCAGCACCTTCCCTGGCCCCTCCGAGATGTGTAGCGTCTAGTAGATGGAACCTGAAACCATGAGCTTTGTGCAGAGGGAATGGGATGTGGGACATTGGGCCAAAAATGAATTGTATGACTACTGCCACGCTGAAAAGGTATGCAAGTAATCTATTGCAACTGTTTTTTATTTTAAATAAAGTTGTTAAAAAACCAAAAAGAGGGGAAACGGGTGGCCCGGAACATATTTAAAAACACACTGGATTCTGCTGAAACTGCAGGCAGAATTCTAGCTGAAGGTATCTTGCTGAAACGCTATGCAGGTTTCAAGCCTGAGGCACAGGCCACCCTCATCAACATGCCTATAGAACACTGTCCTGTTGTGCAAAACCAGTAGATGACTCACTAGAAACAGCTAAGAAAGAACACAAGACCTTAAAGACTTTGGGACAGATTATTAATAAACCCCACATTCAAAAGGGTTGTTTAATACCAGGCACTCCTTTTGGAAACCAAGGGTTTACAAGGTCCTCGCAGTCAGGTTTTGGGTCAACCTCCTCCCCGTCGTACACTTCTCATGGTCAAACTTCCTTGTTTCGAACTGCACAACAAAGAGGTTTTGGGCGAGGCAAGGAGGGTAGGGGCAGGGGTAGGAACAGAAGTGCAGCCACTCGAGGCTCCACTGCCCTCCTAAATCCCCCCCAGCAAATGACATCCCAGTACAAGTCCCCTCCCATGCTTCCCCAGTAGGGGGTTGCATTACTCATTTCACCCACGCATGGGAGGGCATAACTTCAGACCAGTGGGTGTTATCAACAGTGGCCACAGGATATTTTATAGAATTCCTGGAAACACCTTGCCACCATCTACCGAGATCAAGAAGAATGATGCAGGAGCATCACTTGATTCTACAAGCAGAAATGCTAACTCTTACTACAGAAGGGAGGAATACAGCGATTTATTCAATATACTTCCTTTTCCCCAAAAAGGATTTAAGCATGCACCCTGTCTTAGACCTGGATCCTGCAAACATGTATGTCAAGCCTCAGGATGTAATTCCACTCCTAAAGAAAGGGGATTATATGGCAAAATTGGACATGAAAGATGCATGCTTTCATATTGCAATGTTGCCAGCGCACAGAATATACATGAGGTTCAAGATAAAAAAATACCTACTACCAGTTCAAAGTACTTCCCTTCAGCATATCCTCGGCGCCAAGAGTATTTACAAAGTTGCTCGCAGTGGTGGCAGTCCATCTGCACAGACAGTTCAATCCAGTGTACCCTTATCTAAATGACTGGCTAATAAAAGGAGACGGGCCACAGCTGTGTCAATGGAACACTCAAGAAAACATCAATGGTCTATATCAGTTTGGGTTCTCGATTAACAAGAAAAAATCAAGCCTTGTTCCAAGTCAGATAACAGTGTCTTGGAGCGCTAATTCGAACAGAAGACGCCCTAGTCTTCCCCTCCAACTAGATTTATTTATTTTTATTTATTTTGACACTTATATAGCGCACAAAACCTAGAGATATCCAGGCGCTTTAATTTAAGAACACGGTTACAGTAAGTGCTTCAGGTTACAGAAAAGGAAGCGTAAGAGGTGAATTACACTCTGGAACGTGCAAAAGGTAATAAATCATACGCCAAGTACAAAAGAGAAGTACATGATGATCACATCTATTGGGCCTGACCCCATGTTGCTGGGCGGCAGCAGCACACAGATGCAGAGTCAAATCAATGGGCAAATACATGGTGCCTACCCCATGTTGCAGGGCGGCAGCAGCACACGAATATGAAGGTCAAGCAGCGGGCAAATACACAGTGCGTACCCCATGTTGCAGGGCGGCAGTGGCACACAAATGCAAAAGTCAATCAATGGGCAAATACATGGTGCCTACCCCATGTTGCAGGGCGGCAGCAGCACACAAATACGAAGGTCAAGCAGCGGGCATATACACAGTGTGTACCCCATGTTGCAGGGCGGCAGCAGCACACAAATGCAAAAGTCAATCAATTGGCAAATACATGGTGCCTACCCCATGTTGCAGGGCGACAGCAGCACACAAATACGATGGTCAAGCAGCGGGCAAATACACATTGCCTACCCCATGTTTCAGGGCGGCAGCGGCACACAAATCCAAAAGTAAATCAATGAGCAAATACATGGTGCCTACCCTATGGCGCAGGGCGTCAGCAGCACACCAATGCGAAGTCAAACAATGTGCGAGGTGGGGCACACACAGGCAACCAGACGGGGGTGGGGGTACACACAGCATCGCAGGCAGCCAGGAGGTGTGGGGGTACACGCAACATCACAGGTGACCGGGGGGTGATGGGGTACACACAGCATCACAAATGACCAGTGGGGGGTACACACAACATCACAGGCGACCGGGGGGTAGACACAGCATCACAGGCTACCAGTGGGGGGTAGAGGTACACACAGCATCACAGGCGACCGGGGAGTTGGGGGATTGGGGGTACACACAGCATCACAGGCGACAAGGGGCGGGGGGGGGGGTAAAACGTACTTCAAACAGACAGGGAGCTGACAGGGGCCTTTGTGGTGGCCTTAGTAGGACTGGCCAGCTCCCGTTGATCCGATTGGCCTATCGAGGCCAAGCAACCAATGGGAGGAGGGAGAGGAGCCAGGCAAGGCCACTCAGTGCACCAAAAACAGGGCAGCCAACTTTCAAGTGCCGTAGAATCAGCAAGGCCAATGCAGACATCATCACAAAGATGGAAAACCCAGTGGATGGGTAGAATCAAGGCAGGGAACAATACTTCCTTCAAACCAACAGCCGTCAGCTGTTAAATGCCGAAATTCCCGATTCATTTTCAAATAAATGCAGAAATCTGCACACGTGCGTGGCAGCAAACATAGAGGGATGGCTTACCCCAGCAGAGCAAGGGTGTTTTTGCAGCGTAGATCTTTGTGCTGCAGAAGCAGGGCAGCGTGGTTCCAAGCAGGATGAAGATGCAGTCAGGCAGGCACAAAATGACAGATGGTCTAAAGCATGCTCTTTCAAGTTCCACAATACGTAGCCAGTCGCCATATAACCGGGTGAAAGGCAATGTACCTTCTGGCAATGATGGCTTCCTGCATTTACCTAGTGCCACACGCTCAATTGCGCATTCATCCAATGCAAGAGTGGCTAGTGAAACAGTGGTCGCACGCAAGTAGTCTGTGGGACGAACTAGTGGTGGTTTCTCATCCCTTTGTTAAATCACTGCAATGGTGGACAAAGGGAACCCTTTTGAAGGGCATATAATTCACCAGCCCCGCAGTCGAGGCCACTAACAGACGCATCACTTTCAGGATGGGGAGCTCACTTTCTCCATCACATCGCGCAGGGTGTCTGGACACAAGCCTTACAAAACAAGCGATTCAACCTTCTGGAATTACTAGCAGTGTTCAAAACTTTACAAGCCTTTCAACACCAGCTGACAGGGAAGACAGTCCTAGTGCTGACAAACACTACAGCCACATACTATATAAACAAACGGTGGGTGAGGGGGGAGGCACTCTCCAAGTCTGTCTAAACAAGCCCAGAACATCTGGAATTGGGCACTTAACTGCAAAATGTTCCTCCTGTCGCAACATGTTCACGGGGAACACAACTGTCTGGCAGACGTGCTAAGCAGAAACGTACATCTTCCTTCAGACCACAAATGGCAGTTACACATGAGCATTCTACACATAGTCTACAAGTCACTGTTATTTCAACAAATGGAAACGCTTTGTTTTGTGGTGCAGAACAAGCAGCATCAACCCCATTGACTGCTCACCTTCACATATAGTACACTATCTACTGGATTCTGTGACAAATCCCCAGACGTCGTCACTTCTTCCCTAGTGGGATCCCCTTCCTAGGAGGCCAGAGAGGTGAGGCTGCTACCCAATAGTCCCCCATGGGGGTGGTAGTCAGTGGGTGGATTTCATGGGGAAGCAAACCCCCTATGGGACTAGTGACAACCTGGGGAGAAAACGGTATGCCCATAACCCACCATACCTTGATACACCCTCTAACCCCCATGACATCACTTAATCCACCCTAGCTGCACACATACAGATTGCACCCAACAAAAGGGACAACCAAAGTCAGACCTGCCCTGGAGGAACCAGGAGAAGCCGTCAGATCCGAAAAGCCAAGGGAGTGGAGGCTGGGACACTTACCCGCAGGCAGAAGTGTCCCTGTAAGTTCTGCCG
Source organism: Ambystoma mexicanum (assembly GCF_040938575.1). Taxonomy (NCBI): domain Eukaryota; kingdom Metazoa; phylum Chordata; class Amphibia; order Caudata; family Ambystomatidae; genus Ambystoma; species Ambystoma mexicanum. The sequence goes on from NC_090935.1 coordinate 1,414,344,827, forward strand.
TGGATGGACTGGGCGAAGGAGGAGAAGCAACAGGTAACCAGCCGATTGAGGAAGCTAGTACACATGGTCAGCTGGAGATGCGCAGCCCGAGAACTGGAGCACACTGTGGCGCCGCTGCAACCCCTGCATAAGCCAAGAGAGACACAAACAGGAAGGTGGAGAAGCCCACAAACAGGCAGAGGACACTGTTAAGCACTTTGCTGAGCTCTGGGTGGCCGGGACATTTGTGGGGCCCCGAAGGGCATTAGTCTAAAGAAAGACTGGTCTGGGACCCATAACGATCAGCCTCCTAAGCCATCTTCCTCGTGGTGGTACCTGGCTGGGTAGTGAACAGGTCTGCCAAAACCTTGAGAAGTGGAAATACAGGTCTGGGACCCGCGCCCAAAAAATAATCTCTTAAATCATCTTCTTCCCTGCACTCCCCACAGCAGAGAGATTGAAATACGGGTCTGGGAACCACACCCATAGAATTGAGACACCAGTGTGAGATTTTCAAGCCAAAGCAAATGGCCAGGGGAAGGAAGACATTCGCCCTGGCATTGTGAAACTACCTTACACAATATGAGAAAGACCCGGGGAAGGGAGTCATTCCCCAGCTTTCGTGAACTGTGGTAAAGAGCCTGTGAATGGCTCAGGGAAGAGGGCCATTCCCCCTACCACAGTGAAACTGCAAGCCAAGTGAGATCAGTGGAAGGAAGCCAAACCCCTTGTTATATACCATGAAGTCAAGCAGGATCAGAGGAAGGAAGCCATACCCCCCAGCCCCCGCCCCCTGTGTTGTGTATTGTGAAACCAAGCAAGAGGAGAAGGCCAGGGGAAGGGAGCCATTCGCCCTGCACAGTGAACGTGTTGAGAACAAACTACCTGGAGAAGGGAGATATTGTCCAGGGACCCAATAGTGAGGAAAACTATGGGCAATACGGAATGATGTTTGATTTGGAACTTTTGCGTTTGAACCAAGAACTTTACAGTATCTCCAGCTGGAACTTTGTGTTCTATCCTTGAAAGGAACCGAGACCTGGAGAAGGGAGCTATTTTTCCAGGCGCAGTTCCCACCTGCAAACTAGAAATATAATTCATTTTCCAGAAGAAGGGAGTCAGTCTTCTGGACCTAGAAGATCCAGTATCTCTTTAGTTTAGTTGCTAGTGTAAGGTATAGAGGTAGGCATTTTTGACACACGACAGTGGATTCTTTTTCATTTACTTGGACATTCTGACAGATTCATAAATTCCTTTTTAGAGGCCGGGAATCCCATCTTAGAGTAAGGGAGAAATAGGTTTCCTCTTTATTTTGAACCACTAAAGGTCTGTGCCAACAATCATGCTATCTGTGTGTCAGCCTCCTCTCCCCCCCACACCCATGCAATTCAGGTTTAGATTTTAATTTGCTTAGTTCATCTAGCAGCACTTTCAGCGTATACCACATCTCAGAGTAAAATCTCATGGTGGAAAGTCCTAGTGGTGAAAGCATTTATGGCGGGAGTTGAAGGACTATACCCTCCAATTCCCAATGCTACTCCAGGTTGGGATCTTAATGTTGTCCTTACAAAACTCCTGGGGTACCTCTTTGAACCAATGCATAAAGCCAGTCTTAAATACCTCACTTATAAGACTGGTTTTGTTGTTGCTATCTGTTCAAGATCCGTTTTGTATTCACAAGGAAAAAATTGTTTACGTAGACATGCACTTTTCTCACCTACATTTATTTCAAAGTTCCATGTCAATCCATTGAAATTCATACTTTTTTTCAAAATTCAGCATAAATGAGCCTCCATAAAACATCGGGAAGGCAGTGATGTATTACCTAGACAAAACCAAACCATTGAGGAAAACAGCTCAATTCTTTGTTTCCCGTGCCCCAGGAAGAGAAGGGGATCCCGTCTCTAAATCGGCCATTTCAAAATGTATTGTCAAATGCATCCAAATTCCAATGCCCAAGAGAAGATTACCATTCACGCCCAGAGCACACTCATCTCGAGGTACCAGGGCTACTCTAGCTTTCATTGAAAATGTGCCCTTAGATGCTATTTGCAAAGCAGCTACTTGGAGTTCAGTTCACACCTTCACAGAGCATTACTGCTTAGATGCACATTAAAGGGGTGATTCACAGGTGGTGTTAAGATGTATTTTTTTCCACTGTGCCTTCCAACAACCAACCACCTTCTTCAGGTACTGCTCACTAGTCTATGCCAAGCATGTGATTCCAAGCAAATCCACATGCCTCAGAAGGCATACATTACTTACCGTAATCATATTTCTGATGCTTATATTTGCTTAGATTCAGATGCGCTCACCCTTCCTCCCCTCTTGGAGTTGAAGGTACATGGACATCTTACAACTTTCTTTACCTTTCTGTACTCTCACATAATACACTTCCTGCTCCCTCATGTCGGAAACAAAACAATCTGAGGGACCTCGACACGTGAGGAACCGTACACCGTGGGTACAGTACACTTCACACTAGGGATAGTATTACAAACACGCCCAGTCGACGTCCCTTTCAAACTTCGGAAACCAGTCCTGCAATACCCTGCACCTATAGACCTATCAGTAGGCCTTTGCAAAGCATGTGAATATAAGCAGATACAAGCATCAGGAATATGATTACGCTAAGTAATGTATGCTGGAATCGGCCTATTTAGCAGAAAAATAAAATCCCTGACAAGCCACTTTCATTAAACGGCGGGCTGTCGGGGACTGTGCATGCATTTTCTGCGCACAGCGCAGGCAGGAAGAGTGCATCTGGAAGGTAAGGAGGGGTTTTGGGGGAGGGGCGTGGCCAGCAGCAATGTAATAGACATATCGCCTGTGAGCTCCGGCATGGTCTGCTCAGTGATAATCCTTCTGCATAATCATATACTGTATTTAAAGTAATATCCAGGACCAGAGCAGGTCAGGAGCTGCAGGGTGCAGTTTCACAGTTCGGAGGTCCGTGGGGGCGTAGAGAGAGCTGGTGTTGACTTTGGAGCACGAGTAACCTGTGATGGTGCCCGCAACCTGAGGTAGAGGGAGGTGCGCAGCTACGTGGTTTACCTCGATTATATTGGAATTGCATTGGCTGCCTCTTAATGGGAGAATTATTTTCAAATTATTGTGCATTGCACATAAAGCAATCTGTATGTATAAAATGCTTAGGTATAGTTCCGTACTCGGCTGATGCAATTTATCAGTGTTTGGTTGCCCTCTGCTGTCCAAATGACAACATGCACCTCTGTGTGCCCTTACAATTCAACAGCAGCTATCGTTTTAACAAACAGAATGAGCGTGGTTCTACGCGGTCACCTTCACCTTCCACAATCGCAAACATTCAGAATAATTTCAAGTTACTACTTTCCACCCCCACTTCTCTTCACACAGGGCACAATGGGTCCAGTGTCAATAAACAGTTAATTACCACTTCAATGTTTGTCTCTAAAGAGCAAATCACTGTAGGAAGAATGCCTCCTCACAGGCTAAAACTCAAAGTAGGTGCTGTAATTATGCTACTACGCAATCTTATGCCATCAAGGGGACTCTGCAATTGAACAAGATTGAAAATGAACGCATTTACAAAGATACATCATAGAGGCGTGTGTAATCGATGGAACTTAGATACTGTTATTATACCGCACATACCTCTCATTCCATCTGCTACAAATATGCCTTTCAAATTCAAAAGAAGACAGTTACCTATGCGTTTAACCTTTTTAATTATCATTAATAAGTCGCAGGGTCCTGCGTCCCCTTCCTGGAAATGATCAGTGGTAATTCTGATATTTAAGAAGGGGGACAGAAGTGAGAAGGGGGACAGAAGTGACCCTATGAATTACCGACGGATATTGACCTTTAAGATATGCTAAAATGGCGTATGTTACGCCGGGAACGACTAGTGTATCTAAAACTTCTTTGTATTTAGCAGACAAACTAAAGATTTCTGGTGGTCCTAGAAAGAGTTGTAGCTCGGATTCTTGGTGTCTTGAAGTGTATCAGTTGCAAATGGTTTACACCTCCAAAAGATCATTCTATGGTGCCGCTGTGGAGCACTGGAATTTACTACCTGTGCATATACGTAAAGAGGCGGAATACTTAAGATTCAGGAAGGTACTTAAATCCTGGATCTGGAACACTGTCTTTTTACTCTTCTATTGGCTTTTACTTTCTATGTTGTAACTATTTTATTGTTGTAGAATGAACTGTGTTTTATTATTATTTATGTCGTAATGTACAGTGCTTAGATGCTTTGCCTTTGCGCTTTATGAAGATTGTTCATAAATAATTAAATGGGTAGTGTTATCGAATGGGGAGGAGCCATCACTTTCGGTTTGTAGGGGAACTGCCCCACCCCATAATTTATGGTTTGACATGAGCTGCTACTTGGCAAATGGCTGCCAGCATGTATTTGAAAAGATCTGGATCCACTGGTTATGCCATTTTTCGGTTCTGTAATGAACAATTACTGTGATCCGACTAACTGGCTCTCCTCAGGCAGTTTACTTCATGTGCTATCCTCTTTGCGTCAAAAGTGTACAGTTTTGCTAAATCATCCTTTCTTTGCCAATTCAGTAAAAGATCAGTAACTTTAAAATGCTGTGGAAGGTTCTTTGAGATGTGTGCGTCTAAAAATAATGTTCTAAGCTAAGAAACTTTACAATGCCTCTTATTGTGGAGCAGAGACTTTTTTTGTTTTACTATAAATGTGTGTGTAGTCACACAGTTGAAGAAAATTTCAGATTACTTCAACATGTTGTACCTCTTCTGGATTGCTGGAATTTATTTTTTGACATAACCACCATGTTGTTTTTTTCCCCTCTATTGCCTCTGTACAGGTTGGGTTGCTATTACAGCTCACTCCGACGATTGTCTGCATTTGCGAGTCTATACCCCTGAAGGAACCACTATCACTGTACGCCAGCCTCCTCTTTTACCACATATAGTTCACATCAAGGGAGAGCGTGTACGAAAAAGTCAAGCATATGCCACGAAAAAGCCATCTCCTCTTGTGAGCAACCTGCGACACAGTCCACATCGGCAGCTAGCAAAGAAATAAAAATTTTAAAAAATAAGGTTCGGGTAGAATGAGAAACCCATGAAGACTTTTCCTAACAGACTGTGTAACACAACAAACCAAACCATGCTTTGTAGATTAAATCTGTTTTGTATCGGAGAAAAATATTAAAAGGCTTTGTACAACAGTGTTTTTGTTTAGCCAACTCGTGCATGTTATGACAGAAGGGTTAGACTAGGAAGATACTCATTGGGCTTACCCATAGGTCACAGTGGTGTTAACTGGGGCGCTTTACATTTGTTTATGCCTAGATCGACTTCACAAGGCGATAAACTATACACCTTTTACATTAGAATGATTTGTCATTGCTTACTATCTATATCAGTAATGTTAACACACGATCATCAATTTAATTCAAATGTTTTTCGGATGCATTTTTCATTCATTGTGCTTGTTTGTCAACATGTTCAAACAACTGTGCAGTAACCATTCCCTCAACTTGTGCTATGACTTTCATAGATGCATTCATTATTGATTATTGCTACCAATCACATCTGGCCTTGCAAAATATTTAATTTAGGGGGGGGCCTTGATCATTGGTTAGACTTAGTTTAGAAGCTTGTGATTGAGACCTGCTTTAAAGTTCTGGTGACCTTAGAACTTGCACACATCATTGTCTATTCAACCTGCCATTGCTATAAACCCAACAAATGAATTGGTTAATTCTGTTTAGTTCACACAGATAATTTCTTTGCAATAATTTCCAGTCATACATCAGGCCGTATTCCTTCAAATTGCCCAAGTCATCTTAGGGAAAGGAGTCTAAAATCTAACCCCTGATCTAGATATTTCCTGCGGGTTAAGGTTCTATGACTCCAAGTTCCATAATTCTCCTGTCAGATTTTTCTATTCCTTACAGTTCTCTTGGTTTTTCAATTTACAGCATTGGTGTCCATACTACCTTTTGATCAGATATTTCTTCACCCCAGATGTTCTCACCTGCAGCTTACCCCCACCCCCAGATCTTCTACCTTCCCATCACTCACTTTGGCAGACTTCTTTTTCTGTAAGGCTCTTCTTTATTTCTGCTTCTCATATCTCTCTTCCATCAATTTAAAGCCCATATAGGAGAGACAAAACCACCTTCTTACGAAATACATTGGTACTAGTGGCAACTGGATTAGTAAAAATAGGCATGGGAAGGTTGGCATACAGGATGGGAAAAGAACGTGGGAATAGGCTTTTGGGAAAGGCAAAGTCGGCTTTATGTCATAAGGCGATACGAAGAAGATTGTATTCAAGAATAGATCCCATATAGTAGGCTCTCAGCCCATTTCTTGATTTCTTGTAATTTATTAGCATGTTGGGTGTAATGGTAACAGGTCTATGACAGCATGGACATTGTGCCCCTCTTGTAGTCTCAAATTATGTTTTCCCCCCTCACATGACTGTTTCAAGACACTTATCCCACTACTATGATGAAAATATTGTGCAATTTCATAGAAAGTGACTATACTGGCTTTGTAGCTCAGACTACTTTTGTTTGCAACTGAGAAATGCTGAAACCTAATTTATGCAATTCTGATCAGAAATATCTTGCAGGAGTGTTCTGATTCATTTTCATTATTTTACCTGCAGTAGTGGCTCAAACAAGCTACTATCTTTAATTGTTGCCAAGTCAGGTGTGACATGTAAACTGCATTTTGAGAACCCTGCGATGGCCAAACACATGACCTGTGGTGAGGATTCTCCGGGTGCTGCCACCCAGCCCTCCATGTTTGACCCCCGGGGGAGCGCTCAATGACATCAAGACGATGCTGGGACAGGTGCAGAACAGGTTACAGGCGCTAGACGGGGAAACTGGGCACCTTAACTTGTTAAGTAGACCACATGCAGGTGGCCTGGATAAGCACAGCGATTGCTTGGTTGAAGTAGAGGGCAGGGTGACGACCGTTAAGGATGAGTCCTGCACTGCCATGAAAGATCTAGCCATGGTATAAGAGGGCCCGTCAGGAACTGACAGATAGACAGGATGACCTTGAGTCTTGATCCTGTAGAAACAACCTGAGAATTATTTGGGTGCCCGAAACGGCAGACCAACGCAACATGGAGACAATGGTGGAAGGCATGTTGAGAGATGCTCTTGCACATGAAGGTTTTTCAGCAGTGTTCATTGTGGAAAGGGCCCACTGCATCCCTAGCGGGAAAAGTCTGGTGCCGGGTGCCCCAGATAGACCTATAATAGCTCGACTATTGAGCTACCGAGATGGAGATCGGGCCTTCGGGACAGCCAGAGAAATGGGATCCCTGACATACCAAAATGCGCAGATCGGCCTCTTCCCAGATTTCTCAAACAAAGTGCATTCTTCCAGGAAGACTTTCATAGATGTAAAAAAAAAAAGTCGAGACAGAGATATCAAATACGCAATGCTGTTCCCTGCAAGACTTAGAGTGGAACACAACGGCCACACATTGTGTTTTTCACACCCCGGAAGAGGAAAACATGTTTTTGAAGCCACTACCCAGGGCACCACGCCTTAAGGAGAATGATGCACGAAGTGGGGATCCCCCATAGAACAACAAGACATGGAGCAACTGCGACCGAAAGTGGAGAAGATCATCCAGTAATTAACATTCGAAGCAATGAACGTTAATTGGGGCTGCCAGGGTAACTGGGCCCCTGGCATACCCTCATGCATGAGCATATGTTGGTTACATGGGGGTGGCGGGTGGGGGATAACTGGGAAATTGGGGGGGGTTGCTAGTGGGGGTGGGGGAAGGCGCACGTTGGGGTGGGAAGTGGCAAGCAGTGGTTTGTGGAACTCCGTCTCTTTGGTCAATGGGGAGGCACTCTCTCACAAAGTATGCACAGGCTGAAAGCCGGAATGACCAGAGTACTCATCGCGAAATGGCGAACAGACTTAATAACATGTCCTGTAATGTCTGTGGCCTGAACTGCCCATCTAAATGTCGCAAGGTTATTTTATATATGTAACCTTACCAAGTGGCCATAGCATTTCTTCAGGAAACTCATCTGACCCCTGGGAGAGGAACAACATTTGGGAAGTGGGGTGAGGTTGTCATCAGTAGTTCTCTTCATACTCTACTCTGCTCTACTTAATGTAGGTGCATTCTGCTAAGCAAAACACAGTAGGGTTCCGACTGATCGCTCAAGTCAGGGACCAAGAGGGGTGCGAGCTACAATGGTGCATGGGGCGATAAATGGCCACGTATACACCCTGATTAATTTCTACAGATCCAACCAGGACTCAGTGGAAACTTTGGGATGGATAACAAGGCAGCTATAGGCTAACCCCCTCAAACTCCTCCTCCCTCCCACCCCCAGGAGATTATTTGGGTGGGGAATTTCCACGCGGTTATGTACACCAACCAGGACAGAATGGGAGGGCCCATAGGCCAGTATCTAAAGTGACATGCAAACTGCGGGGCATGTGTTGGTCATGGGACTTAGATGACATATGGAGAAAGAGGCACCGGGGTGGGGGTGTACATTTTACTCCTCGGTTCACAACTCACCCTCACGATTGGACTACTTCCTGATTTCTCAATCGGTTGTGACCCGGGTAACCGATGTCGCTATCGATACCTGATAGGTTGGAGGGGAGTCCACCCTGGTCATTTAAGAGCAAAGGCCTGACAGACGGAGTATTCCATGATGAGTTATCTAATACTCCATATTTTTTTGGGGAGATTTTTTTAAATTTGATTTGTTTAAGCTGAATTTGGGGTCAGTTGTGACCTTATGGAAAAGATTTTAATGTGTTGTCAGGGGAGAACGCATCTCAAGGAAAGTGGGGATATTTAAACAAATTAGACGACAATTGGTAGATGGCGATCCTCGAATAACGCAACTACATGCGGAAGCACTGGGATGGACACGACCTAACACGCTAAGGTTTAGATACAACTACAACTCTTCAATGAATTGGCCCAAAGGGAGGTGACGTTTCTCTGGGGAAGTGCAGCAGTATGGGGAGGGGCAATGCCCAGGAGGGTACTGACGAGGGCAGCCAAACTAGAGACAGAAGGGTCCTAAGAATCGGGAACGCATAGGGAGAATTTAAATTCAGAGTCTGCAACATTGTCTGGGAATTCTGTGCCTTCTAAAGCCGGTTGTACTCCTCACATGTTCAAGTAACGCAGCAAGAGTTAGGAGACTACCTAGACCGGGTGGCATTGTACTGGTGCACGACGGAAAAAAAGAATGGCTGTTCTGCCCCATATCTGTTGAGGAGGTCCTGTCAGCAATTAAGTCACTACTGTCCGGGAAGGCGCCAGGCCCAGACGGCTATACAGCCACATTTTATGAGTGTTTCGCTGCTAAGCTTGCTCCACATCTGCTAGAAGTATACCGGCTGAGCCTGCAAGACGGCGTTGTGACAAGCAGTGGTGGTGGTGCACCTAAAGCCGGATAAAGCTGCGGACGACTGTTCCTCCAACGGCCCCATATCCCTTATAAACATGGACAATAGGGTTCTGGGTAAGATATTGGTGTCCAGACTGGCTCTGCTGATGCGCAGATGCTTTAAAGCTGGCCAGGCTGGATTCATACCGGGGCGTTCCACTTCCTATGGACTGCGCAGAATGTTCGGCCTGATGTCGGTTGTGCAACAAGATGAGTCAATAGTGGCAGCGCTGTTAGATGCCACGAAAGCGGTTAACTCTGTAGAGTAGCCTTTTCTATGTATGGTACTACGCAGAATGGGGTTGGGGGTGGAATGTATAGCACTGGTCCAGCTACTGTATGCCTTGCCCAGCTCAAGGGTTAGTGTGATTGGTCAACTTATGTCTGTTATACCCCTAGAGAGAGGAACACTACAGGGTTGCACCCTCTCACCACTGTTGTTCGCCTAGCGATTGAACCATTGGCAGAAGCGATCAGGGAACAGCACATTCATAGAGGGAGACAGTTATATAAACACAAGGTAGTCATCTCCCTTTACAAGGACGATATGGTGCTTTACATCCAGGACCCGACCCACAACCTGGGTGTACTTTCGAGAGCTAAGCTCAGAAATCCTGCGATTTATATGGGCGGGGAAACAAGCACGCGCCTCATGGGAAATACTGGCGGCCCCTCTGGATGGGGGGTTTAGCACCTCCTGACTTTGAAATAGGCAGGGTTCCTACTGTATTGGTTTGGGGGTCAAGAAGGTTAGAGGCATGTAGAAGTGGAGAGGGCCCTTGCGGCCCCGTTACTCTTAAGGGTGACTGTATTGACATCTCCCAATAGAACTGTCAGGGTGCCAAATATGGTAGAACTGACCTGCAGGTCATGGATGCGCCTTGAGCATAAAACAAAGGGGGGGAAGTAGTTTACTCTCCGAACCTCCCGATGAGAGATATATATATTTCTGAGGCTTGTGGAATCTGCTTAGATCACATGCTGTGCATAGGCCGACATCTAGTGGAAGCTGCAGAGTATTACAGTTTGTTTTTCAAAACTCAAATGGGCGTCGACACAGGGCGTGCCAGTAATACTATCCCTAGTGTGACGTCCACGCATATAGGACCCTCAGATTGTTTTTTTCCGCCGTACTTGTCGGAAGCATTGTGCGGAGTTCCCTGGCTTTAAGCCATTTTGCTAAAAATCAATATTAATTTCCCCGTTCTTTCACTCCCACGTCGAAGACATCGAACATCGACGCCGGTCCGAAGAACAAACAACCTTCGAGAGCTGCACGACGGACTTTGGGCCTCGGAAGGCCTCTGGCCTCGGCCCGAGCCTTGGAAGGCCTCTGGCCTCGGCCCTGCAAGTAGGGAGAGTGGGGGTGGAAACATACTCTACTCTCTTTATTTCCTACACACACTAGCCCGCTGCCATAAGGTGACATATGGAGAGTACTCCATTTAAATTTTGCCCCAAGTACAACCGCAAGTACCCTTGGGTTGACAAACACGCCACCTGTAATCTCTGCTTGCCGAGGGACCACCCTGAAGCTAACTGCAGAGCGTGTGAGCTTTTTAAAGCAAAAACACTCGAGGACCGTTCCACTAAAGGTTGGGCCCACCACGCCAGGCAGCTCGAGCCATGGAAGTGGTGGGTGCCTTCAGTGATGGCAGCGACGCCGCCCTTTCGGACGGCGAGGGCACAGGGGTGTCGAAGGACACCGAAGCGCTAGTCCCCGACCGCGGAGGATTGTCCGGCAGGGCAGTTAAGGGGAACACAGCTGGCGACGCGAGCGCTACCCAAACTACTTCTACACCTAAACACAGTAAGTCCAGCCGAGACTCGACACGCGTGTAGAGTTCTCGGAAGAAAGAGGCACGAAGAGAACGGTCCACCGAATCGGTGTCCTCTGGGCGTTCCAGGTCGAGATCGCCGCACGACACATGGCAGCCGTCCACAGTTGCCAAGTGTGCCTCGCTCCCTAAAGTAACTGAAGTTAATTCGTCAGAAGACGCATCCAACCTCCATGCCCAAGCCGCACACCAAAAGTCGGCTCCGGCAGCCCGTTCGGCGTCTGCCTCCGAGTCCCGACATGCGCACTCAAAGGAGAGAGAGAGAGAGAGAGAGAGAGAGAGAGAGAGAGTACCCCAAATCTCAACGCCAGGCGTCGAAAGATTCCGAAAAGGCCAAACCGTCAGGGAAACTCTTCCACTCACGGGAAAGGGGACAAACGCCAGAAAAAGCCTACACTTTCAACTTCTGCACCCCAGGTACAAAAAGACAAACACAAGTCGTCAGATGAGGACAAATCTAAGACCGCTGTCACTACACCCAGGCTCACCCCTCCCACTCCTTACGATATGGGATTAGAAGATGAACTTCAACAGGAGGTGGTCATCTCCAGTTCCAGAGAATGGAGTATTAAGGACATAGACAGGGTGATGAGGAGAATGTCTTCATTAGCTAATTTTTATGAAAAAAATCCACAGCATTTTCTTAGCTATACCTCTGACAATGCTACTCCTTCAGGATCCAAGGACCCTCAGCCTCCTAATAAGAGATCTCTGCTTGATACTCCAGCTCAGGGACTGTCTTCAGACCCTTACTATATTCAGCCTTACCAACACTAAGAGGATGACCTAGACATAATGGTGCTGGACAACCAAACTGGGGTCGAGTATTATGGAGATGACGAGGGCCAGGATGAGGAGGAAAACGATGTGGAAGTCTACAATATGGACTCCCCGGTTAACAAGGAACCACAGGTTTCTGACTCCCCTATAGATAACCAGCCCCTTCTAAATCAGGTCTTGGCTAAAGCTGCAGAGCACTTCCACACAGATACTCATGGGGAGCAGGATGAGAGGGACTTTGCAGAGGAGCTAGTGGGGGGATAAAAGACCCATTGATCAAGCTATTCCTATTCTCAAATCGATCCAATGTAGAATTGATCCTTCCCTTCTCAATCCTAATCTCACTAAAGCTGTGAACCCCAGAATTGAGATGATGTTCAGGGCCGCCCAGTCAGACCCTCTTTACATAAGAGGTCAACTGAAGCCTGACTCCTTGGTAATCACTAACACCAGAAAAAGAGCGGGGACACCTCTATCATCATCATCATCATCATCTGAGGCTCCCCCAGACAAGGAGAGCAAAAGAATTTACGGGTTAGGAAGGAAAGTAGCCTCCACTTCCGCTTACCAGGCAAGGATCGCCAACACCACCACTCTGCTGGCAAACTATAATTGCCACCAGTGGGAGCAGGTAGCTGCTCTCATTGACTCCACGCCGGAACCACTAAAGGGTCAGTTGGCCCAGATCGCGTCGGAGGGTAGAGCTGTGTCCGGTTGCATTCTGAGGACAACTTTTGACACCGCAAATAATGCAGGCCGGCTCATAGCAGAGAGCACTGTCATTAAGAGGCACGCTTGGCTAAGACAGTCGGTTTAAACCAGAGACCCAGGCAACCCTTATTGACATGCCGGTGGAACCGAATGTCTTGTTTGGCAAAGCGGTAGAGGAAGCACTGAAAACTGCCAACTTCTAACCCACCATCGGGATGGGACCTTAATGTGGTGCTTGCTAAACTCATGGGCCCACCCTTTAACCCATGAATAAAGCCAGTCTCGAACACCTGACCTATAAAACTGCCTTCTTAGTAGCAATTACATCCATAAGAAGGGTCAGTGAAATTCAGGCTCTGTCAGTGCAGGATACTTTCTTTACTGTTCATAAGGATAAACTGGTTCTAACCTAAGTTCATTTAAACATTCCATGTTAACCAGTCCATTAAGCTTCCGGCCTTCTTCCAAAAACCCAAAAGCTCTGCTGAGGTGAAACTACACACTCTAGATGTGCGAAGAGCGGTCCTCTACTATTTAGACAAGACCAAGCCACTAAGGAAAACAGACCAACTGTTTGTCTCCGTAGCTACAGGCAGAGAGGGAGCTCGCGTCTCTAAAGGTGCCATCTCCAAGTGGATAGTCGATTGTATCCTGCTATGTTACTCCCTTTCTGAAAGAACTCTGCCTTTTACGCCAAGAGCCCACTCTACAAGAGGCACTGGGGCCACTCTGGCTTTCATTGCAAATGTACCCCTTGACACCATTTGCAAAGCTGCTACTTGGAGCTCTATTCACACTTTTACTCAGCAATACTGCATTGACACCCATTCCAAGACAGATACTCAAGTGGGACAAGCGGTTCTAAGACACCGGTTTGCTCATGGCCCTTCTCAAATCCCACCTCCTTCTTCTAACACTGCTCGCTAATCTATGCACAGCATGTAATCTAAGCAGATTCCACAAGCCTCAGAAGGGATACATTACTCACCGTAATCGTATTTCTGATGCTTGTATCTGCTTAGATTCACATGCACCCGCCCTTCCTCCCCTCTGAGAGAAGGCGCATGGAGGCTTGTAGTCTTATCTATCTGCTTGGATAATCTGTACTCGCGCTACTCCTCATTCTACCTCATGTCAGAAAAAATACAATCGGAGGGTCCTACACGCGTGAGGGATCATGGGTACAGTGGATGTCGCACTAGGGATAGTATTACTGGCACGCCCTGTGTCGACGCCCATTTTCGAGTTTCAAAAAACAAACTGGAATACTCCGCAGCTTCCCCTACATGTCGGCCTATGCACAGAATGTGAATCTAAGCAGATACAAGCATCAGAAATACGATTACGGTGAGTAATGTATCCCATATACCAGGAGTGCCAGTGACTTGTGAGAGGTGGCACATGAGTTTTAGGAAGTGCCTGAACATATCCTGGTTTACGGACCTATTCCCAGAAGGGCAATTCTTGACATTAGAAGAAATCAAAAACCAGGGGGAACTTGCGCCACTAGATCTGCTTCTATACTTTCAGTTAAGGGACTCCCTGAAACAAATCTTCCACACCTTCCCAAAAGAACCTGATGCGTTCCCAATATTAGTCTACATGATCACGAGAGACGGATGTATTAAAATGGTGTCTACACTATATAATAAATGCATGGACACTAGAGTATGACGAGACGATTCGTCCCGGAACAAGTGGGAACGAGCGTTGGGATGTGCAATAACAGATGAGACATGGGCTTACTGCTACGGGGAGACGAGGAGGCTATCACTCGATGCCAGATTCAAACTGGTACACTTTAAATTCCTGCATCAGATCTACTACACCCTAGCCAAATTACACACATTCTTCCCAGATGCCTCTGGGGGTTGTCCGCGGTGCGCCACTTGCCCTGCAGATGTTTTGCACATAGCATGGGCGTGCCCAAGAATAAGGCAGTTTTGGGCACAAGTATTTGAGAAAATGAGTGAAATCATTGGGGGAAAACGCAGAATAGATACCCTTGACCGCATTAGTTGGGTTCACCAAACACATCCAGAGACGGACCAGGAAGTTGTTGGGGCTATAATTACTCTTCGCCAAGCAACAGGGTTGCAGTGGTGTGGGGGAGGATGCAGGCCCCAAATATGGAGCAATCAATGGAGGTCAGATATCCTGTACTGTAACGACATGGAGACAGAGTATGGGAGATTAACGCACCCACAGGCTAAACCTAAAGATATTTGGGGGCCGTACACACAATACCGCATTGCACAATACCGTGATGGCTGGGAGGTAGGCTGAACCCACCGTTGGTTGATCACTACTCTCCGGGAAATAGTTGATTGTGCGCTCGAGCGGGGTGGGGGGGGGAGTGGAACCACGGCACAATGGGAGAGGTATGCATAGACATTGTGAACTGTCACTGTGTTATGCTGACTGAATGTTATTGCAAAAATACATGTGGCTCAAAGAACACTCCAACACTCAGACAGTTTAAGGGGTTTTATTTCACTTTTTGTCCGGGCTCTGGGGCTGTCCCCCTCTCTTCTGTCTAAACTCACCAATAGCATGCTAACCCAGATGTTTTTACTCCCCGGGTTAATATATACTGAATGTTTCTCCCTACTGTCTACCTTATGCTAGAAGGGAAGTACCTAAAGGCCAGTGCCCTATCTGCCTAACCTCCCTCTGGGTCTGCTTAACTCTCCCTACACTATCCAATGTTTAGTGGTATATAGGGGATTGTGACATTCAGACACTCCCCAGATGTACGCGGCATCCTGTCAGGCTCACATATTATTTTCCCTGCTCCTTAAACTGATGATCTCCTTTCACTACTATTCTGCTCCAACTCCACCTGTACCCCACACACACATTCACTTCTACTCCCTGCAACTCCTCCACTTTCCCTCCCTGTCTCCCACTCCTTCTAGGGATTGCCTAATTACTACAGTCCCCTTGATGCTACTGCTCCCTCCTAACCACTTCTGCTCCCTCCTCCTCACTGCTACCTCCTCCTCACTACTATTCCTTTCTGCGCACTACAGCTAACCACTCGACTCCTTCCCAAACAACCTCCTGTCACTCACACATTCATTTCAGCCACTGTCTACCCTCCTAACACACTTGCCTCTCTTTCACGCACATTCACAACACATTATCACTTGCACTCACTAACCAATACCCTGCTTCTCCATAAATCGCCTCCACTCTGTGCTTTTTCCTTCTTCCGCATAGTCTCTTGTTCTGTCGCCTCCTCCACTGACCTCACACAAACAACCCACAACTTCATGTTTCCATCTGTCCATTTTATGCTCCCTTTCCCTTGCCAGTTGACCACTCTCCCAGGCCAAACTCCCCCACTCCCGGGTGGTGGTACAAACAGCAAAAACATTAAATATCAGGCTAGCCCCACCCACTTCTTCATGGAGGCCCCACCGTGATATAGTGATAGAGGCCCGGGAGCTACTGTGTTCAAGTCAACCGCGTGTGGGACAATGCTCTTTGTTTTAGTCCCTGGTGGTGTAGGGAATTCACTGTGGCTATTCATTGCTGAGGCCTTTTGCATGTTCTGCCTCATAGACACCGAAGTGCAGCAATTCTTTCCCAGCCGCCTCGCTAGCCAGGCATTTCTCTGCATTGGTTGGGGGAATGTGCTCTGCATAGAAGGCCAGAGTGCTGCTCTCAGGCAGTCCGAAGTCCACAGCCTTGCGCTGGAGTATTGTTCTTTCGAATGGATTGTTTCCTCCAACGTATTCCACATCTTTGACATGTAATCTCCACAGCTGTGCACTTCGGAATCTTTTTCAGCAGAGGGTGTCCTGCGTCGATGACTTCGGGTCGATGTCCCTCGAAGGCCTCTGTCAAGGGCGACGTCACTGGATGTTATAAATAGGACGCACAGCGCCCGTAGCCTCAGTTCCATTTTTTCCGCAAACGTGTTGCTTCGTTTAACTTGGCACGCCTCATGCTTTATCGTTGAGATGTCTTTTTCTTCAACCCCTTCGACTCCGCGGTCTGGCTTCAAGACCTGCCTGGACTGCAAGCCGAAAATGTCGATCACCGACCCGCATCGCATTTGTTTGTGGTGCCTGGGCGAGTCGCACAACACAGAAGACTGCTTGAAATGCCAGTCGCTGACTGCCAAGGCCTTTCGGTATCGGAAGGGGAAGCTGCAGGTAGGTAGGGGCTCTAAACCTGTTAAGTCCCGAAAATCCAAATCTTCCAAGGGGGTTTCCACCAACGACTTGAGGTGCGACTCTGAGTCGGAAGGAGTCCCGGGGATCTTGGTCCCGGAGAGGTTCCCACCATTATTCTTCCTCGTCACGGCACTCTAGGAAGCGCCGTCACCGGTCGCCTTCCACGTCCTCCTCGGAGGATGGTGCCTCGAGGAAGGTTGCATGCCCGACGAAGTCCTCTTCTCTGGAATAATGTGCTGCGTTTAAAGAGCAGATGTTAGCGATATTTCGTGCAGGGCACGGGTCCGGTCGCGCCTTCTACCGAAGCCGGTCAGGATTGGTCTTGTACTGTGGCTCGCACGCCTTCGGGCTCTGGTCCACGACGCGACTCGCATTAGGAGCCTTCAAGGTCCCGTACGGACCAGGATTGGAAAAGTCGCAAGCGAGACCGCAGCAAACTACTGAGGGCTCAAGGCCTGCGTTGACTCGGTCAACGCCGTGTCCGTCCGACTCGGACGTCGACGCTTTGCCATCGTATCAGCCCACGGCGCCGTCGGCACCTGTGTCGACGCTGAAGCCTTCGGCGCGCACGATGCCAAGGTTGTCGACGCTCTCGACGGCGAAGCCTTTGGCGCCCTCGACACCTTCGGGTATTTTTGCCCGCAATCTACTGTTGGAGTACCCTGATGGGGTGGATCCTCCTAGGAAGGCTACGGCGAAGTCTGTGTTGGAGGACCCTGGTGAACTTGATGAAGCTCCACTTTTTTTTGGAGACAGTTGGAAGAGGTTGATGCAGACCCTCCATGATGCCAGTGGGTTAGACACTTCCCTGGAAGTGGAATTTGGTAGGCCTGAGCCTGGGGCTCATGCAGAGTCTTCATACAGGAGGCTCATGGCTAGGATCTCGGAGTATCTGGGCTGGTCCAGTCCTCCTCAAGACTTTGTGCAGGATGATCTAACGGATATCTTAGATCAAGGTCCGTCCTCCTCTCACCTTGCAGAAAAGGGTGGCAGCTGCTTGGCAGTTTCCGGACTCTCTTCCGGCTGTTAATAAATCTTTGACAAAGAAGTACCGCCCTTCCATTAGTGACCCCAGCTATTTATCTACTCGCCCCACTCCCGAGAGTTTGATGGTTCAGACGGCTATGGCCACCTCGAGGCAGGTGGCATACCCTACCATCCCTCTGGAATTGGACGACAAGCGCTTCGACGATTGGGGCTGGAAGGTATTTTCTGCTTGGAGCATGGCCTTGAAATCGGCTAACAACTTGTGCCTTGGCAAGGTTCTCACACACTCTGCGGAACTGTGTTTCTCTAGCGACTGAGCATATTCCCGAGGGGGAAGAAAGGGATAGGTTCTTTGCTCTCATGCAAGACGGCAAGGATGCCATGTGTGAATCCTTTCAGTCGGGTTTGGATACGGCCGGCAGTGTTAACCGATCCATGGCTGCGAGCACCGTTATACACAGATGTGCGTGGTTGCGGTAGTCTGGTTTTGCTCCGGATGTGCAGGCCCGTCTTCTCAACATGCCCTTTGATGGCGCACACTTGTTTGGCAGCAAGGCTGACGAGAGCCATGAGAGGTTGCAGAACTCGAAAGCTACGGCTAAATCTTTAAGCACAGCTGTGCGTCAACCTCCTCCTTTTTGTCCTAGGGGACAGCAATGGAGGGGAGGTTCTTTTCGTTACTACTCCTCCTTTGGTCGAACGCGAGGGGCCACCAGTCAAAGGGGCCAGCAAAAAAGTACCCGTGGTGGTCAGGGAAATCGTGGTGCCAAAGCCATTCAGGCAGCTGCCTCTTTGCCTTCGGGCACTGCCGCAGCCGCTTCCAAACAGTCATGAGGCCATGTCCCATGGTTTGCCAGTTGGGGGCAGACTGTCTCGGCATCTCGAAGAATGGCGCGCCATTGCTTCAAATGCGTGGGTTCTGGATGCCGTTGCCCACGGCTGTGTCTTCCCTTCCTTCAGCGGCCTCACGACAATCCACCGGGGAAACTCTCTTTGAAGCTTCCGGATCCGCTCCTTGCGCAGGAAATCCTAACCCTGCTGGAGAAAGGAGTTATAGAACTGGTGTCTGTAGCGGAGAGGAACAAGGGATGGTATTCCCCTTATTTTTCTGAAGAAAGACTGGGGATTGAGCCCCATCATTGACTGTCGTTGGTTGAACAAACTTCTCAGGAAGGACAAGTTCTCTTGTGCAGAGAGGCAATGCAGCTCTGGTTCTGGGCCATCCAGCAGGATATTTCGATCTCACCAGTTCATCTGGCCGGAGACGAAAATGCAGTGGCGGATGCTCTGAGCAGGCAGAGCATGATCTCTCACGAGTGGGAGTTGGCTCAGGAAGTCCTTCAGGAGATCTTCGCCCTTCGGGGAACCCCCACAAGTGGATCTCTTCGCAACCAGTGTCAACTGGAAGTGCGAGATATTCTGCTCAAGGGAATTTCCTCCAAGAGGAGCCTTGGGAAACGCGTTTGCAGTAGATTGGTCCTTCCCACTGCTGTATGCGTTTCCTCCAGTCCCCGTCATTACGCACGATCTGCTCTCGCGCGGGCGGTGGGAGGTCAGGTTCTCCATCCAGAGGTCAAGACTTTCACGCTTGGTATCTGAAAGGTTGAGGTATAAGGATTGGGACCTCCCGGATGATGTGATGGAGGGGTTGCTTTCGGCCAGGTGGCCTGCAACAAAATCCCTGTACCATTGGTGTAAGTTCTGCGACTCGTGCAGAGGTCACAATGTTGATCCTTTTCAGGGCTCCATTCCTATGGTTTTGTCTTTCTTACTTTCTTTGGCCCACAGGGGCCTTCAAGTGGGTACCATTAAGGGTTACCTGGCGGCGCAGTCTATCTTTAAGCGCTTGTCTGAAGAATGTTCTTACTTTAGGATTCCTTTAATTTCTCAGTTTCTTAAAGGACTGACTAATGTATTCCCGCCGTCCCCTTTCCAGGTGCCAGTTTGGGACTTGAATTTGGTTTTGTAATTTCTCATGGGTGCTCCGTTTAAACCTTTGCACTCCTGTCCTTTTACTGTCCTTCAAGACTCTGTGCTTGGTTGCGGTTACTTCTGCTTGCAGAGTGAGGGAATTGCAGGCACTTTCATCTAAGCCACCCTTTACTGTGTTTCACAAGGACAGGGTTGTACTGCGGGTACGTCCCTCCTTTCTACCTAAGGTAGTATCTGAATATCATTTGAGTCAAAAGGTGGTTCTTCCATCTTTCTACCCTCCTCCTCATCCTGGTAAGGAAGAGGAGCGACTCCATCGGTTGGATCCTAGGAGTGCTCTGATCTTTTACATTTCTAGGATGTCCAGGGTCAGAGTGGACGATCAACTGTTTGTAGGATATGCTGGACACCGTTTGGGCCAGGCTGTTACGAAACAGACCTTCTCCAGGTGGATTATCCTCACCATTACGGAGTGTTTACCGATTGGCGGGTAAGGACCCTTCTGAAGGGTTGCAAGCTCATTCCACTAGGGGCGTGGCTACTTCCACCGCCTTCCAGTGGGGTGTTCCTATTCAGAATATTTGTGATGCCGCTACATGGGCTTCAATCCACACCTTTGTTGAACATTAGTCTCTGGATACAATCTATGGTCAGGATATGGCCTTTGGGAAGGCGGTTCTTTATTATGCAATCTAATTGGGTACTCTAAATTCTTTCCCCTCCTCCATTTACCTGTACTGCTTTGGAATACGTTGGGAGGACACAATCCATTCAAAGAACAAGTTGCTTACCAACTGGTATCGTTCTTTCGACTGGATGTTCCTCCAACGTATTACATATCGCCCTCCCAGCCTGCCCCTCTGGAAAATGTCCTATATGATTGCAGCTTACGTTTCCTCAACGCTATGTGCAGTCAAGCAGGCATGAGACTTGTGCCACACGTTCTGAGTCTTGAACTAAGGCTACGCGCGCCGTGCGTCCTGTTTATAACATCCGGTGACGTCGACCTCGACGGAGGCCTTCGAGGGACATCGACCCAACGTCATCGATGCATGACGCCTTCTGCGGAAAAGGTTTCCGACGTGCACAGCTGTGGACATTACATGTCAAAGATGTGGCATATGTTGGAGGAACATCCAGTCGAAAGAACATTACCAGTTGGTAAGTAACTTGTTCTTCTTGCTGTGCTCTTGGTGCTTTCTTTATCTGATAAGTTAGCTCTTAAGTAAGATAGAAACAATCTGGCAAGTATTTGGTTCATGAGGCATGGCACAAGTGGGGGAGGGGTAGGAAATGGGTCCCTCTCACCTTCGATCGTCCTCCTCAGGGCTTGGACTGGCTCTGTATTTCTCTCTGGTAACCCCTAATTGAAAGGGGTTCCCATCCGCTCTTGACCAGGCCAAGTTCCTGGCATTTTCACACACAGCTGCTACTACTCTCTGAAAGGATAGATATGTATATATTGGGGGATAATCAATGGTCTTGCCTGAATTCTATCTTGAATGTAAGTATTATAATAAGGTTGGATGGAGGTGTTTGGTTGATTACTCCCTAGTTCATTGTATCTGCATACACAGACGATATTTCCTCCTGGTATGGAGTTTGAGAAAACTCCTACATCCAGTCACCTTTCCTCCATTCGGCATGGGCGTTCCTGCAGGGACGGGACTGGAACTATTTTGCCCAGCAAAAATGTGCAATTCCCCTTTAGAGTGTGTGGAGCAGCGGCTGCAGGCGTAACCATGCTCTGCTAGCCCTCCCCTCTGGTGCCTCGCTGCGAGCCACTTTTCAGCATGGACAGGAATGGCCTGCCCCTGCATCAGCGCAAGAACCTTTTACTCTGCAACAGCTTTTCTCTGCTCACTTTTTCTTCTTATCCAGCCTCTGGCACCTCACTCCACGGCATATGTCGGTCGTGAGTGGGTGTAGCAAGTCTCTGCCCTGTGAGATGAATCCTATGGAGTCATCACTGATCCGATCCCCATAGGATTAATCACCTAGGGCAGAGACTTGCTAGGTAATGGCAGCCACTGCCTGACCCTGGGGGTGGTATTCTGAGGGTGGAATTGCATGGAAGAAGATGGATGTCGGGGAGAAGTGGTGATTCCAGCAGGAGACACTGTATTCTTCTCTGTCCCTTGAAGAAGACCCTCTAATTCCAGAGTTCCTGATGGCATGTTGTCATTATTCAGAACCTTTCGTTGGTAAAACCCAGAAAATCCCTTTTGTCAAACGTTCTAGACAGAATAATATTCACTCTTCGTGTGTACAAAACACCCCATGAACACATTTAACATCTACTGTTTATGATGGTTGTTATTTAAATAAAGATGTCCAGCAAAACAACTTAAAACGGTTTAAAATTCCTTTGGACTCCAGTCCCAGAAACTCTCAAGTACTGAGACAAAGAAGTGGAGTAAGGAGTCAATGTGGAATGAAAGTAACATCAAGTTCAATGTACGGTCTAGTCGGGTTCATAATCATCTGCACAGGACATTTAAACCTGAAGATCACCGGCAAACAGAGCGACGAGAAGCATTGCAGAGAAAGTGAAGCGGGCAGCGGGCCCAAAGGAGGAGGCAGACACACAGAGATGAGCTATGTTAGAAGAGCCAAGCGCTTACAGGCAACTGCCTGGAGGCGTACGTTACCGGAGCAGCAGAAGCCTGGTAAACCCACAGCCAGTGCTCCGGAGGGGATGCTGGAAAAAAGCCGCCACGAGACCGAAGAAGACTCGTTGCTGTGGGGTTGCCCTGGTTCCATCAAGCTGACGTGGGAACCAAACGAGTCTCTGCCTGATAGGGGAAGCCTGCCCAACAGTAATCCTTTGCTGCAGCTGCACGTTACACCGGTGAGGCGACCCATAGAAGTTGGGGTTCCTGGGATGTGCCAACAGATTTATGAACACTTGGGTCATTATTTTGAATATCACCCAAGTAGAATTTAAGGGCAAAAGTGCTACATATCTCCTTTAATGAGATGTCAATTTGGGGAAACTTGGAGCAAGTATTGCCATAAGCCAAGAGACACTAACTAATGACGATGTTGAAAAGCTAACATTTTACAAATCTCCTTATATGAATCGTCAATTTGGGGAAAATTGGAACAAGCATTGTCAAAAGCCAAGAGATAGTAAGAAACAAGTTGACAAACCCCCCTGTATGGGCTATCAATATGGGGGCGCGTTTAGCAAGAGTGGTTGCTGAGTGGGCTGTCTTGCTGTCTCCCATGCTGTTCCTGTGTCCTGTGCAAAGATCAATTTTGGATTGGACTTTGTTTTCTTCTGTGGAACTGGAACTTTGTACATTGTGTAACCAGTCCATGTCATTGGCGATTTTTGGGTCATTTCTCGGCTTCCTGCCTGCCCCTTTCCCAGCAACCTCTTCAAAACCATCAACGCTGCGCGTTTAGCGCGCACGTTTAGCAAGAGTGTTTGCTGAGTGGGCTGTCTTGCTGTCTCCCACGCTGTTCCTGTGTCCTGTGTCCTGTGCAAAGATCGATTTTGGATTGGACTTTGTTTGCTTCTGTGGAACTGGAACTTTGTACATTGTGTAACCAGTCCATGTCATTGGCGATTTTTGGGTCATTTCTCGACTTCCTGCCTGCCCCTTTCCCAGCAACCTCTTCAAAACCATCAGCGCTGCGCGTTTAGCGCGCGCGTTTAGCAAGAGTGGTTGCTGAGTGGGCTGTCTCGCTGTCTCGCTTGCAAGCGTGCTGCGGCTGTTCTCTCGCTCTGCCTAATTAGTTGATCACCAACATATTATGTCAACTACGGTCAGTAAAAAATTCAAATTAACATCAGGCATGCCTGTAATTAATCCTGGCCAATTATTTAATTTAGAAATGGCAGCGAACAAAATTAATACTAGACTAAACCGCAAAAAGCATAATCTCCAGCGCTCAATATCACTTTCATCTGACATTCGTTTGTATTATTCCCAAGACACCCTGTCCAGCCTAGAGAGTGGGTCTAATGTGTGTGTGTTAACCAGTCCTCCGCCACCTTTGACCCCAATACAATAATTATGTTCGGAGACTGGGTTAGAGAGCGTGGTGGCTGAGGCCAGTGTGAGTGATAGTTCTGGACCTTTGTCCATTACTAGCACACATGTAAAATCCATTGGTGTTGTTGAAGTCGAAAATATGAATGAAATCCCTAGTACATTGATTGTCGCTGATGTGCATGTAACCCCCAATCTTTCAAGCGAAGTGACTGATTTGACTCTTGTGACAGCCTGTACTCTGGATGATCCTCAGGGTGGTGGAGAGTCCCGGCCCCAGGTTGATGTGTGCACGCAGCCAATGTTGGAGCCCTTTTGTTGCTTAGTGGCAGCCCAACATTGTTTGTGTGCTGTCCATGAGGAGCACTTCGGGAGGACCGAGCTCTCCCTTAGCTGATGTTATGTACATTTGTTCAAATACTGGGGATCTAATTCAATTACAGCCAGATAATACAATGGGGCCAGAAAACCAGGTAAGCAATTCTGGAGGAGGGGTGAAGCCTACTGAAAATTGTCACCAAACCCCCCCAGACAATAATCAAATGTCTAACTCCAATTGTATTGATGAATCGCCCTCTTTCATTGCTCCGACTCCTCGAAGGACAAAGTTTGAGGAACCCCATCGAGAGTCTGACTTTTTCATTAATAAGAACTGCTCCAAACGGTTTTCTTTTCCAGAAGCCCCGGCGCTTAATAATACTCTTAGCTCCATGAATACTGCGTTGCTTGCATTAGCGAAACTTTACGAAGTACTAGATGGTAAGCTCAATCATCAAACCATCCTACTAGAGCAATGCAGTAATGGTATAGCGGTGCTTTCACAAAAACCACCTGTCGAGCAAGTGACCTTGCGGTCCAATGTTGAGACTGTTCAAGGCTTTCGGCCTGATTCATGTAGCATAATGAATGCTTATTGTATACAAGTGTGTGTGCTGTCTGAAACAGAAAATAACCGAAGTCTGTGTGAGGTAGATCCCAATGGTTGTAATCGACCAGCCGGGCAAATGGTTGCCGAATCTGATCCATCTATATCCAATAGAGATACAGTACAAAACAATCTCAGCAAATGTATTGATAGCATAGTTACCCATGACCCTGATGGCCAGATCAAGGAGAAAGAGACCTTACCTACCACAGTATTGCCAAACAATACATTCTTTTCATCTAAACCTATTACGATGAATCTAACTAAAACATCGGCGGTAGTTACTGACCCACTGCCCACTGCCTCCAGAAAACTATTTACGAAAGGCAGAGGTGCTAGTTCCCAGGTTGCAGGCCGTAAGTTCATCAAAGCCCTTTCTAGACGTGAACAAACTGCAAAACTTGGAAAAGACAATTTGGTAAAATCAGGCCCCAAAGAAGCTATTCAAACCTTCATGCCTTACGGGCCCCTGGACGATTTGGTCACTATTTCAGCTGGCATGGGTGCCCAAGACTCGGCACGGTGCACTAATTCTTCAAAAACATTAAATACTGACCCCAGTGATAATAACTTCGATGGTGTAGGACCATGTAATGTGGGACAAGTTGACATACAGACCAGGCCACCCACGGGTGGGAGTGATGGGCTTCTGAGTCAAGTGAATTTAGCGGTACTCAGAGAGGAAATTGGAACATCCATCAAATCATACATGTCAGACATACCCGGGGCTTCTACCGAACCTTTGAACAGTGTAAGTTCCATGGTAACTAAGGGTTTTAATGTGGAGAAGACCTCTGCCTTAGTGGAAAATCCAAAAACAGTAATAATTAGTCAAACCCACCTACAAAATGATGTGAATACAAAATTAGGCCCCTTTCTTCCATTGCAAGTTGACTCTTCTGGCCGAACCGAGCTTTCAGCCCTGCCCCGTCAATCAGTACATGTCTCGGGTGTTTCCTTGCCCCAACAACATGGCATCTCGCAAATACATGAACAGATGTCGCGGCCTGAAGCTGCCATTCAGACCCAGGACATTCGAGATATCATAAAATCTTCGATTGCAGCTTATATCGGCGAAGCCAGCCAAAGTTGCCAAGGGGCTGGAGGTACGCAATCATTGCGTTATCCTGACATGAGCCAGCTATTAAAGGGTCCGGCACAGTTGGGCAATCGAATAGCGCAAGGAAATGATATGCCATCAAGCCTTTGTCTCCAGACAAATGCTCAAGCCCACAATATGAATTTCAAGGATGGTAATAAACCACAAGTCAAGTCCAAGTCTAATTGCCTAGTGATTAGATGTCGCGAAGACCCTTATCCCAAATATGTATTAAATCGGGCTAGCATTTTGAACATATGCAGTGAAATCCCGTCCCTGTCTGATATATCATCAACAGATATAACCTTGGTTGAATTTATTAATACAAATGACCCTTCTGAAGCAAGAATCCATCTTCAATCGACAATTGTAATGAATATATTGTGGCAATCTAAAACAGTCCTATATGAATTGGGTTTTAATTTGTATCAAGACCCTTTTATAACAAATAATGTGATGGACAAAGCTCAAATCAGGACATATCAGTCTATCAAGAATAGAGAATCGAATCAGATTGTAAACTCTGCTCCACGAATGGTGGCATTTCAGGACTACTTTGCTAGATCATAATATAATGCCGGTACAGGTAGCCTACTCTCGTGGAATACGAGAGGCCATAAGCATTTATTTGACCTTGCTAGTAGAGATTTGGCAACTTATGATCTGGTAGCCTTACAGGAAACCTGGCTTGTTGACTGCCCCATCTGGACGTCCTATGATGTAATTATAACTCCGGCCATTCAACATCATAGAGGTCGACCCAGTGGTGGTCTATTGCTTGCAGTCAAGAAAGCTACAGGTTTTGTAAGTGAAAAATTAGTCTCTCCATCCTCATATTTTCAAATTGTTAGACTCCAGAGAGGTGGTGAGCTTTTGGTTATTGTCAACATTTATTGGAGCAGAGGTAATATGACCGCAGAATCTTTTTTTGGGTCACTAAATTCGATTCTCGATCGCCTGACTTTTGAAGGTAACATTTGTCAAACCATCATAGTAGGGGATTTAAATCTCCATTTGTTATCACAAACTTATACTGAACATACTGATGATGAATTAACTTGGACAAATATGATGCATGAGAGAGGATTTGTAATGCTGAATGGTGCCATCGTAGGGGATATCCCTGCTGAGTATACATGGAGTAGAGGGTCACAACGCGCAATACTTGACTATGTTTTTGTCCATAAGACATTTTTAAATTATGTACAATCTATGAAAGTGGTTGCAACCGACCATAGTGATCATAATAAGCTAACTATGCGATATTCAAGGTCATCATCTGTAATTTCGCCTATGGTTGAGACCCATCCCTATCCAAATTTTGTAAATAACAGCGGTACGCGAGTGAGATGGAATAGAAATCGACTAAAACAGTTGCATGAGGCCCTGCTTGGGTCTTCTGGGTCAACGGACTGCTATGTTACAGTAATGCATTTGTTTAAGCAGGTAAAACTGCCAGACCTGAGTGTTCGTCATGAACATTGTCATCCCTTTGACCCAATAGTACAGTCTAAGAAAGCTGAATTGCGAAGAGACCTGCGTAATTTAAAATTTGTCCCTATAATCCATTGTTTGCTTTTGAAAACAAAATTAAAAGCATCCTATAGAACATGGCTAAAGGGTCAGAGAGCTGTGCGCTATCAGCAAAATGGGGAAACCATGATGTCCCAGATTATTAAGAAATCCACTAGTGGTATATGGGCTTGCCTAAATGAGGCCACGCATAGAACACAGGATGCTGTTCAAATAAATGCTATTCCAAATGCAATCTGGAAAACTTACTGTGAAAAGCTTTATGCATCGTCCTTCTCGAACTTGATTCCAAAGACATACTCCCTAGGCTCGTCCCATTTCTTTACCATCACCGTCAATGATATGCTGATATGTATTAAAAACTTGAGTCGCTCGAGGGCAATAGGCCCGGATGGTCTACATAATAGCACACTTAAAGATCACCCACAAGAATGGGCAATGATCCTTCATCAGATCTTTAGCAAAGTCATCTCGACAGGGGTCATTCCTAAATCTTGGCAGAAGTCCATCATTCTGCCCATATTTAAGAAAGGGGAGCGTGATGACCCAGCTGCTTACCGCCCCATAGCACTCTTGGATTGTCCTGGGAAAATTTTCGCCCGACTAATCCTGAATAGATTTAACATTTGGTTGGAAGAAAATAACTATCGAGACATCTTCCAAACAGGATTTTTGCCTGGAAATGGGACGACTATAAATGTTATTACCCTTACAAGTATTATTCAGAAGGATTCCCACCAACACCAGCCACTCTATACAGCATTTATAGATTTTAAAATGGCGTTTGACGCTGTTCCTCGTGAACTTCTTTTTAAAAAACTTATGGATAAAAAATGTCCCTGGTCAATTGTCAAGTGGATAATTGACTTACATACAGATACCTCGATACAAATCAAACTTTCTAGTGAGGGACTATTGTCTGACCCAATTAAGACTGCATGTGGGTTGAAACAAGGTTGTTTGCTAGCTTCTGCTTTATTTACTTTTTTTATCTCAGACATTGGTGTAGACCTCAGTAAAACTGTGGCAGATCCACCCAAAATTAATGGGGTTAATGTTACATATCTACTCTATGCTGATGACATGTGTTATTCTCAAAGACTCCCAAAGGATTACGGGCACTTTTGTGTGCGTTGGATACCTACACTAAAAAGAACTGTATTTCCTTTAATTTAAGTAAAACAAAGGTTATGCAGTTTGGCAAAAGCATGGAAAGGAAAGCCACCTACAAATGGCCTTTACAAAATGTCAACCTGTCTTCAGTTTCCTCTTACATCTATTTTGGGGTCTTCATAAGTAACTCACCAGATAAGAATGCGAATCATCAACATCTAAAACAGCGTCTAACAACGGCTATATCACAAAGCAGACTAATAAGGAGTAAATATTGTAAGTTTTCAATAGTACCATTATTGGTTTATTATAGACAAAAATGTATTCCGGTAATTCTTTATGGTTCAGAGGCTGTCTTGGGAAAATCATATCAATACTGGGCCATTATGGAAGGATGCTATTGGAAGCGTGCTCTCAACCTCCCATTGTCAGAACCCATTTGCATCCTGCGACACGAGCTAGGACTCCTGTCTTTATATGCCATCTATAAGTGGAGGCTATGCTCGTTGTATCGCAAATGCATATTGAGTGTTAATCAGCCTGGGTTGTTAGGAATGATTGCTATTTACCTTTTAAGATCTGATGATCCATTTGCAGTGTCTTGGAGAAATCAAGCAGAAAAAATCATTATTAATGTTGGATTTTCAATGGCACTATTGCTAGGCAATCCCACTAAGGCAAAAAAACGGATATGGGAGGATGGCTGGATAAAAACAAGATCTGCATGTCTCCTATACAAAAAGTTTAAGAAAAACCCATTTGCCTTAAAGCGCTATGGGGAAACAGAAAGTTACCTAATGATGTTCCCACTTTCCCGACAGCGGGATGATTATTTAAGATTTCGGTTAAATATCTGGCCCGTAAAAGAAATTCTGTGCCATCGCAGAATTATCAGAAAAGACGATGCTTTGTGTCGGTTTTGTCAATTAGCCATTGAAACAATGCAACACTTATGTGTTGAATGCCAAAGTTTGCAAGCAAAAAGAATTGTGCATTTTGAACATTTATTTACTGGGTACATGACCATGTCTCAAACACGTTGCTGTTGTCTCCTATTTAATAGTCAATTGAAAGTTGTTAGATATGCAATATTGAGTTTTTTGTATAGTTTGGGACTTAAAGGCAAAAAAAAAATTAGTGTGCAAAGTCACACTGAAGGAAGTTCACTAATCAGGTTTTAGTTACAGGATTTATCTTATTACTTGTTTTTTTTAATGCTCTTATTTTGTCTAAAGTGATTAGGTATACATCTGTATCTAATTAGTTTGTTGTTATTAACTATGTAAATCTGCATATGGACGTAATTCTTGTTAGTATCAATTTTATTTTTCATAATATGTTCTCTTTTAATTTTAAATACGTTATGTTAATTTTGTATGTTGAAAAATCAAGATATACTTGATTAAAACAACTTTTAAATAAAAAAAAAAAAATATGGGGGAAGTTGGAACAAATAATATCTGAAGTCTGAGGTATAAACAGTGAAGACGTACAACTGTGTTATACCTTAAAGAAAGTGAACATTGTAGAAAGACCTGGTGAAAAATGCACATCAGGCAGTGAACCCTTTTTGGAAAGAGATACCTAGCAGGAGAGGACACCAGGGAGGGAATTCCTGGCAGGGGAGTAAACTATGATATCTAAAGACTCAGTTGAGGAAATTCCTGCCAGGAGAGTACACCAGGAAATCATTTATGAGCAGTTTTGTAAAAGAGAAACTTTGACATTTCAAGCAGTTGTTGAAATTAAACGTTTTGCCTTCCTGTAAAGTACCTTTTACTGTAAAGTACCTTTTACTTATACTCCAAACAGTATTGTGGAAAATACATTTGTTTTGCCATCCTGAGGAAAGTATTATGTGAAAGAGACATTTTCATTAACTTTAACAGAGCATTATTGGAACAGAACATTTTCAACGATTTTCCTGAAACCGCTCAGGGGAAGGAAACCAACCCCTGGATACAAGGATTGTTTTGTTGGAATTATACATTTGGACTTTAATACACTTTTGTTGAATTGAAAATTGAGACATTTATCTTGCACCTTTTGATTGTGTATGTTAGTGTGAGGGTCAGATATATTTTGGACACAAGGTCTGCTTGCCTTAGTTTTATTTTCGTAGCCAGGGACACTCTCATTAGGATAGGCCTTTATCCAAGCCTCCTTTTCTTTTAATAAAAATGACTAATGTTGAAAACATTACTTCGAGGGGATTGGGTCCTCCGACGTATTCCATATCTATGACAGTAATCACCACAGCTGTGCTGCTTTGGAAAATCTTTTGGCTCCTGCGTTGATGATGTCGATACGCCGCCCTCGAGGACCTCCTCCGACGGCCGACGTCACTGGATGTTATAAGTGGACGCACGACGCCAGTAGCCTCAGTTCTGTTTTTTCCGCGAACGTGTTCACTTCGGAGATCTCGGTGCACCTCGACTCTTTGAAGTTTCTGTTCTTTCGGTTCTTCGAACCTGTTCGGTTGTAAGAAGTTTTCGAGATGTCTTCCTCTTCTTACACCCCGCGTCCGGGCTTCAAGAAATGCGGGGACTGCTGGTCCAAGATGTCGGTGACGGACTCGCATGACGCCTGCCTCTGGTGCCTTGGGGAGGCCCACGACACGGATGATTGTGTCGACTGCCAGTCGCTTACGCCCAAAGCCTTGCGGGGGCGCAAGAAGAAACTGTTGGTCGGTAAGGTGTCCAAGCCCCGGAAGTCGAGGTCCACTGGGCTTTCGACGGACGATTCGAGGGGTGACTCTCCGCATCGTCTTTGTAAGTCTAGGGAGTCTCGGTCCCGGAGTGGGTCCCGCCACTCCTTTTGCCTCTTCGAGGCACTCCCGAAAGCGCCGTCATTGGTCGCCTTCCTAGTCCGAGGACTCCGCCCGTCGGGGGGTCGTTTATCCCACCAAGCATGCGACTCTGGAGGAATGGGCTTCCTTCGGTAAGAAAATGCTGGCGATTCTTGAATCGCAGGACACCGGTCCGTCCGCGCCTCCGAGTGGCGTCGGGTGTGACCGTACTAGAGACACCGCTCGTACGCCTTCGGGCTCGGGTGGCCGGCACCATTCGCGGGAAAGGTCCCGCTCGGTCAAGGGTAATCGTTCTAGTCCTGCCCGTTCCATGTCCCGGTCCTTGACGCACTCGAGACCGTGTGCACCTGTGAGGTTTTGGAAGAAGACGTCGACGCCTGTGGCACTGAGGTCATCGAGGGACTCTCTCGAGGCTCCGCCTCTGAGGAAGTCGTCGATGCCACCCGGCGCCCAGGCTGTCGAAGGACATGCTCGGGGCTCCGCCCTCGAGGCCTGTGTCGATGCTGTCGGCGCCGCGTTCGGCGTCGACGCCGATTCACTCGACGCCTTTCGAGGCTGTTTTGACGGGGGTACCCCGGGGTACGGTGGAACCCCCTAGAAACGGCTCTGGCCAAGACCAGGCATGGCTTTGTTCCCCATTCTGTGCCCACTTTCCACCATGTTCATTACATTTCGGAGGTGGATGAGGGCTCTGATGATGGCATGGTTCCTGATACGGTGCCAGATGAGATTATCTCTGGACATAGTCAGATTGAGGACCTGCGTCAGTCACTGTACGACGCCAGTGGTCTGGACACCTCTCCGGGGGTGGAGTTTTGTAGGCCTGAGCCTGGCACCCATGCCGACTCCTCGTATCAGCGCCTTATGTCAAGGGTCACTGAGTACTTGGGGTGGTCTGCTCCCCCAGGGGATTTTCTTCAGGATGACCTCACGGATATCCTCGACCAAGGTCCACCAACTGACCCGGTACTGCCGTTCCATATGGCTCTACAGAGGAGGGTGGTGGCGGCTTGGACTGCTCCGGAGAGTCTCCCAGCAGTGGGCAAGTCTTTGCCGCGAAAATACCTCCCAGCCAGTAGCAACCCCTGCTACTTGACCAAGCACCCCACTCCGGAGAGTTTGGTGGTGCAGGCGGCTACGGCCCCAGCAAAGCAGGTGTCGTATCCTACCATCCCTCCTGATAGGGACGACAAGTGTTTTGATGGTTGGGCGAAGAAAGTGTTTTCTTCAGGGGGTATGGCTCTTCAGGCTGCCAACTCCGTATGTGCCTTGTCACGTTTCACGCACACTCTGTGGAACTGTGGTTCCTTAGCGGCTGAACATATTCCTGTAGGGGACGAACGGGATG
Source organism: Ambystoma mexicanum (assembly GCF_040938575.1). NCBI lineage: Eukaryota > Metazoa > Chordata > Amphibia > Caudata > Ambystomatidae > Ambystoma > Ambystoma mexicanum. The sequence continues at coordinate 1,414,377,497 of NC_090935.1, forward strand.
GTTTTCTTGCTATGGTCCAGGATGGCAAGGATGCCATGTGTGAGGCCGTTCAGTCGGGTTTGGACATGGCAGATTGCGGCAGCCGGTCCATGGCGAGCACCGTAATACGCAGGTTTGCGTGGTTGCGGAAGTTGGGGTTTGCTCCTGATGTGCAAGCCTGACTCCTCAACATGCCCTTTGATGGTGTCCATCTTTTTGGCAGCAAGGCTGACGAGAGCCTTGAGAGGTTGCGGACCTCAAAAGCTGCAGCGAAGTCGTTGGGCGCTGCAGTTCGCCAACCTCTACCTTTTCGTCCTAGGGGACAGCAATGGAGGGGAGGTTCCTTTCGTTTTTACTCATCCTTTGGTAAAGCGAAAGAAGCTGCTAGTCAAAGGGGCCACCGTAGGAGTGCCAGAGGTGGAAAACAAGGTACTCGAGGTGCCAAGGCCGCCTGGGCTGTTGCCTCTTTGCCCTTAAGCAACGCTGCAGCCGCTTCAGCTCAGTCATGAGGCCATGTCCCATGGTTCATCGGTTGCGGGAAGGCTGGCGCAGCATCTTGTCGAATGGCGTGCCATTACTTCAGATGTGTGGGTTCTGGAGATCATAGCCCACGGCTACTGTCTTCCTTTCTGGCAGAGGCCTCACGACAATCCACCTGGGAACCTCTTTGAAGAGTCCGGATCCGCTCCTTGCGCAGGAAATTCAATCCCTGCTGGAGAAAGGCGCCATAGAACTGGTGCTTGTAGCGGAGAGGAACAAGGGATGGTATTACCCTTATTTTTTTATTCAAAGAAAGACGGGGGATTGAGACCCATCATGGACTTGCGCGGTTTGAACAAGCTCCTCAGGAAGGACAATTTCAAGATGGTTACTCTTTCAAGTCCTCCAGACCCTTCAACTTCAGGACTAGTTGGTGTCTCTCGACCTCAAGGATGCTTATTTTCATGTGCCGATCCATCCAAAGCACAAGAATTACCTGAGGTTTGCGGTTGACGACTCACACTTTCAGTTTCGGGTCCTGCCGTTTGGATTGACCTCCGCCCCAAGGGTCTTCACCAAGCTCATGGTAGTGGTGGCCGCGCATCTCAGGAAAGGGCAAATTCATGTCTACCCCTACCTGGACCATTGGTTGATCAGGGCGCGCTCTCCCGAGCAAGTCCTAGATCATCTGTCCGTCATCGGCCTCTCCCTCCACAAGCTGGGCTTCTCCCTCAACTTAAAGAAGTCTCACTTGACGCCAACTCAGAGGCTCCAGTACATCGGAGCAGTGCTCCCTGCGTTCGAGTTCTTGAGATTTCTCGGCCTCATGACATCCTGCATTCTTCTGGTGCCAGAGGCCATGTTTTGGATGAGATCTTTGCAATGGGCACTCAAGCTCCAGTGGTCTCAGTCCTCCGGCAGGATGTTGAACCCCGTTCAGGTGCTGCCCTCGGTCACCGAGGGCCTTCTGTGGTGGGCCGTCAAAGGCAATCTGATGAAGGGGCTCCATTTTGGCTACCCTGGCCCGGAGGTGATGATCGTGACAGACGTATCCCTCACGGGATGGGGAGCTTATGCCAACGGGTTTACAGTCCGCGGTCGATGGTCTCCATCGGAGTCCAGACTCCATATCAATATGCTGGAGCAGAGGGCCGTCAGGCTTGCCCTGAAGGCTTTTCTGCTGACTGTGCGAGGAAAGAATGTCCTGATTCTGATGGACAACACCGTGGCCATGCACTACCTCAACAAAAAGGGGGGGGGCAGGGTCACTTCCTCTGTGCTAGGGGGGTGATGCAGCTCTGGTTCTGGGCAATCCAGCAGGAAATTTCGGTCTCGGCAGTTCATCTGGGCGGAGAAGAAAACGAGACGGCGGACGCTCTGAGCAGGCAGAGCGCGATCTCTCACGAGTGGGAGTTGGCTCAGGAGATTCTCCTGGAGATCTCCGTCCTTTGGGGGACCCCTCAAGTGTATCTCTTTGCCTCCAGTGTCAACTGGAAGTGCGAAAAGGTTCTGCTTGCGGGAATTTCCTCCAAGAGGAGCCTTAGGAGCCGCGTTTGTGGTGGAGTAGTCATTCCCACTGCTGTATGCGTTTCCTCCAGTCCCCGTCATTCTGCAAGTGCTGCGGACGTTACGGAGGCTCGGTTCCCGGATGATCCTCATTGCTCCGGCATGGGCCAGGAGGACGTGGTACCCGGACCTTCTCGACTTGTCCATCTGCCCTCCACGTCGTCTTCCCTACCGAGACGATATACTCTCACAGGAGGAGGGTCAGGTTCTCCATCCAGAGGTCAGATCCCTCAACCTTCACGCTTGGCTTCTGAAAGGTTGAGGTATAAGGATTGGGACCTCCCTGAAGACGTGATGGAGGTGTTGCTTTCGGCCAGACGGCCGGCAACAAAGTCCCTGTACTGTTGCCATTGGAGAAAGTTCTGCGACTGGTGCAGGGTTAAGAATGTGGATCCTTTTTCATGTGACATTCCTGTGGTTCTGTCTTTTTTGCTTTCTTTGGCCCACAAGGGCCTGCAAGTGGGTACCGTTAAAGGTTACCTGGCGGCACTGTCCATATTTAAGCGCTGGAGTGTTCATATTTTAAAATTCCTTTAACTTCTCAGTTTCTACAAGGGCTCACTAATGTGTTCCTTTCGTCACCTTTCCAGGTGCCCGGTTGGGATTTGAACCTTGTTCTCACATTTCTAATGGGTGCTCCGTTTGAGCCTTTGCTTTCCTGCCCTTTGAGACTGTTAACTCTTAAAACTGTATTTTTAGTTGCGGTCACTTCCGCTCGCAGAGTGAGTGAGTTACAGGCACTTTCAGTTAAGCCACCCTTCACTGTGTTTCACAAGGACAGGGTTGTCCTTAGAGTTTGTCATTCCTTTCTTCCAAAGGTGGTGTTGGAATTTCATTTAAGCCAGAAGGTTATTCTTCCGGCGTCTTATCCTCCTCCGCATCCTGGTAAGGAAGAGGAGAGGCTCCATAGACTGGATCCTAGGAGAGTTTTAAGCTTTTATATTTCACGCATGTCCCGGGTCAGAGTGGACAATCGACTCTTTATTGGTTACGCTGGAAGGCGTTTGGGACAAGCTGTTTCTAAGCAGACTTTGTCTGGATGGATTATCCTGGCAATTTCTGAATGTTACCGCTTGCGGGTAAGGACCCTCCGATAGGCTTGCGGCCCCATTCTATCAGGGGTATGGCTGCCTCTACTGCCCTGCAGAGGGGTGTTCCTATTCGTAACATCTGTGATGCAGCCACCTGGGCTTCGGTCCATACTTTTGTACATCACTTGTATCCGTGGGCAGGATCTGGCCTTTGGCAAGGCGGTCCTTTACTCTGCAATTTGATGGGGCATTCTAAATTTTTATCTTCTAAATTCTTTTTCCCACCTCCTTCCGTTGGTACTGCTTTGGGAGTCTGTCATTGATATGGAATATGTCGGAGGACCCAATCCCCGCGAAGAACAAGTTCCTCTCTTACCTGGTAACGTTCTTTCGATGGGATGGTCCGACGACATATTCCATATCGTTCCCTCCCTGCCTTCCCCGCTACAGAATTTCTTATGCGATTGCAGCTTAGGTTTCCGCAAGGCTATGTGTGGTCAGACTGGCAGAAGACTGGTGCCACACGTTTTCGGAAAAACTACAACTGAGGCTATGGGCGTCGTGCGTCCTACTTATAACATCCAGTGAAGTCGGCCGTCGAAGGATGTCCTCGAGGGCGGCGTATCGACGTCATGGACGCAGAAAGATTTTCTGAAGCAGCACAGCTGTGGTGATTACGGTCATAGATATGGAATATGTCTTCGGACCATCCCATCGAAAGAATGTTACCAGGTAAGAGAGTAACTTGTTCATCTTTGTGTCTGCCTCTCATTTCTGACCCTCAAAACTGTGAGTGATACTTCCTGGCTTCAGACACCCTCACACTGTACCTATAGTACCTGGGGATATGAGCCCCGGTGGGGTCATGTGCAGTGGGCAAGGCACTTAACCCAACATCTTTCAAGAACCGGCTCTCCAGGTGGAGAGAGATTTTGTTAGATCTCCTCCAGAACATCTAAATGCTTTTGCGTGCCATACGTCCAAGACCACCAAATAGGTAAGTCACTTTTTTTTTGTAGAGCACCTCAGCATGGTTACTCCTTTCTGGGGAATTCGTCTGCCGAGAGGGGGTCCATGTGATCCTTGTACCAGCGCCCAGCTTGAGGCCTCAAAGACTACCGCTGCTTGCACCGAAGGGTATACTGGGTCTCGTGACAAGGGGCCAACAGTCTGATACCAGACCCTGGTCTGGGGCTACATGGCACTACTACTAGGTACACACCTGAGGGGGGCTCCTAAACGCAGCCAGACTACCCGGCCAAAACCTGCGGCTAACCAGCCCCCAGAGTTTCCTTAGAGTTCTGTACCAGTACCTAGTTCGAAATTGTAGCGCCAACATAGGCCTTAACTGCACTGAACTAAGGTTCAGTGTATTCCTGTCAGTAGTACCACAATAATGGCAGCTAAACTATGGAGCATCTCAGTGACTGCATCAGACGAGAAGGCCCAATCTTTGAGTTGCTCGTCTACCGCTGAATGGGCTACCCAGTCAAATAGGCAGTTGGTACAATCTGCTCAGTCTACTGCTAGAGAGTATATAGAAGGGGTGAGCAGCCTCAGGCATGTGTACCTTGGTGCATGTCATATCCCACATCTTCCTGGAGAACTTCAGAGAATGGTGGGCTATCAGCCTAGATCAACTTCTGGGAAGGGCCTCTGCTACATGGACGCCCACAGCCGTGGATCAGACCTCCACAACTCAAGCCTCACAGGCAGCTTGTGAGAAGAGATTATTGAATAGTTTAATGAATGTCCTAAAATCCCAGTAATATAAGGGCATTCTTAAGAACCTGATTAGAGAGGTGGTGCCTCAGATGCAGCCTCTGCCTCATAATTAATGCACCTACCTCAGCCTATGCCACAACCCATTCTGCATTCACCTCTTCAGCCTATTGTCCAGCCAGCCCTGGCCCTTACTCCTCAGCCGAATGAGCACATCTCTGCTCAGAGCTGTCGAGCTCCAGCACCAATGAGGGAGATACATCAGAAAAAGCGGTCTCCTACTACGCCCACTGCTCAGCTTGACAAATCACCTCAACAGTAAGATACTGATGAAGCGGATATACTGTCCTCTGCAAAGTAATTCCTTGATCTGAATGAAGGGTTAGTGGAATTCTTGAGAGTTCATAAACCTCATCAAAAGCAACCAGAAGTGGGTGTTTTGGCAGCCTGCAATAAAATACATACATGCCAAATGGGCTCCTTAAAATAAACAACTTGTGAGTGGGTACAAGTGCCCTGCAGCCTGTGACTGTGTCTTGAATGTTTTTCGAAACCCTTGATCAGTACCTCCTCAGCATGAACCAAAAAGCAATCCTTAATTAGGATCCAGACGGAACACCATGTTTTGACACCTTAAAGTTGCACCCTGTTCCCCGTTTTCACAGACTAAGCTGCACTTCAGTAAAACCACGCCATGGGGGCTTCAAGGTTGGCTGCCACAGCCCCTTGAGCCCCAGAGCTGTCATTATTGGTGCGGCTTGAATCCCATGGGCCCATATAACCTGGTACCTAGGTAATGCCACTCGAGTTTTATGAAGGCATGAACAGAGTGGAAATGCAGGTGCTTGTGAAATACTCTGCAGAAATGTTCGCTTCAGAAGACATTTCATCTTTATATTTGTAAAGAGGAAAGATCTCGTGCTCAGAGGAGTATAGGCTGGGGACTGAAGCCAGCGAAAGGCTTAGTGCATGCCAACTCGGAAAAGCTATCTTTCCTCTTAAAAGCTGCTTAGGGGTATTTAGGAAATCATTGAGAACTTCAGGAGCATTTTGGGGTCACACTCGGTCACCTACTTGATGGCTTAAAACTGTGGGCAAGGTGTTCCCTTGCCTGAAAAAAGAAACTTGGGCCAATGCCGCCTGCTGAGGCATGACATCGGGCACAGTTCTGGGGGTGAGGGGCGTCACTATTTCTCTATTGCAGGGCATTTTAAGAGCCGCGTGTCTTCGTTGGGGGGTGGGGCATGTCATGCAAAACAGAGTTATCACGGACATTGAATAGCTTGCCTTTTAAACCCTCTTCTCAAATGAGGACTTGGGAGGGTGTGGTAGGGCACAAGGGCTGTATAGCCAAATACCATTATAAGCATAGCCCTGCTTTTAATGATGGCATAGCAGAGCAATGGTAGTTGTCTCCTGCCTACTGTACGTGCAGTGCCTTAAGAAAAGCACACTGACCATCAGGGAGTTTAGATTATGGTACTGCCACGAAATACCAGAGCTTCTCGCTTATGGTAGGGATGTGATGGCACACGATCCACCATTACTGGAGCTAATGCTGCCCATACTAAGGAGGCTAGTTTCATCACAATATAATCAGAAAACTATGCAATTTTAGCTGGTATGCCCGTCCTCTCCAAAGGGAATCAGTATGGCCTTCCTAGACAGCCATTGATCAGTGAAATTGGAAGAGGAGATGGTTTCGAATGATGGTGACTTGTTCTGATAGTGGCAGCAGAGTCTGGCTAATTCACCCTTTAGTCCCTGACAGCTGTTCTTGCTTGCAGATTAACCTTGCTAGTACCGCACTCTAAAGGTGAGGCTGCACCCGATTCAGTAGTACAGCGAGGCGATGTTTGAAGCCTTGACTAGGTGATCCAAAGTTAGAATTCCAGAACCAAGCTTTATGCAGCCTGCCCTCTCTCATATACGTGAGCCAGACATGTGGCTGAAATATCCTGCAGCAATGGATATCTGCTCCTTGTGATGGTGGAAGGTTGAACATTCTTAGGCGGTTTAGTTGTCTGTGTGGGTATTGTGCTGAAAATCAATCACACATGCAGCAATTGCTTCAAAGTGCTCTAGACCAGGGCACGCCATAAATGTAATGGGCCATATTTCTGAAACTGCACTTGTCCAAGTGCAGTTTTGCTTTGTTAGCACCACAGCAAGAATTGCCCTATGGCAAAAATGCCATAGTTCCTCAATGCGTTTTCGTGCCAGAGTAATGTTTGCTGTAGTAGTAATTGGGAACAGTATAATCGTGTGCACAAATGCACTGGAGGAAGTTGTTTTTCAAAAGGACAATTTTTGCTCTAGTGCTCTTACACAAGTCCTACATTTCTGTAATACTGCCTGTGTTGGGGATCGCCTTAAGAAGTTAATTTAGCGCAATTAGCGCAGGCTTGTAGCCAAACAGTTCTAACATGCTCTCAGCAAAGTGTGACTTGGTTTCAAATTAAAGGGATGGTCTAGTAAAAAATTTGATTTAAAAAATAGATAGGCCACATAAAGAAAATATACTAGCATCCTCTGTTTTAAAACTTCCTATGTAAAATTTTGAGCTATTCAAGCTCAAAATTCGAAAAAGCAAGCACAGGGGCACCTCCATTTTGTGAAATGGAGGCCCTCCTGTGCTGGCTTTTGCTTTTGCGGCACTAATGAAGGAAAAGCCAGCCAGCTGTAGTAAACAAAGTCTACCGCTGGGTGGCTTTCCCTTCATTAGTGCCGGGACTCGGAGGACGCGGACCGGAGACCAGAGCAGGAAAGCTGCAGCTGAATCTCGGTAAGTGCTATTTATTTTTTTTTACAAAAAAATAAGCACTAGCTGCGTTTTTTTTTCTAAGTTTTCCGGGCTGGAGGAGCCCGGAAAACTTAGAAATAAAACCGCAGCTTTAAAAACGTATTTATGTTTGCGGTCGCTTTTGAAGCAACCGCAAACATAAATACAACGTTATTGTGTTGGAAAACGCTGCGGTTTTAAAACCGCAGCGTTTTCCAACACAACCGCGTGTGTTTCTGCCTGCTGTGGCTATCACTTTGGGTCTCTGGTGCTCCCAGAGCACCGGAGACCCAAAGTGAAAGCCACAGCAGGCAGAAACACACGCGGTTATGTTTACATGCCGCGTAGTGTTTCTACCTGCAGCTGATTTCCCATTTGGGGCTCTCCCCGTGGGGAGCCCGAGAGCCCCAAATGGGAAATGCTAAATGCTGTGTTGTCTGCCGGAATCTGCTTTCCCATTTGGGGCTCTCGGGCTCCCCACGGGGAGAGCCCCAAATGGGAAAGCAGATTCCGGCAGACACAACGCGGTTGTTTTCCGCAATGCCGTGTTGTGTCTGCCTGAATCTGCATTTCCATTTGGGGCTCTCGGGCTCCCCGTGGGGAGCCCGAGAGCCCAAATGGTAAAGCAGATTCAGGCAGACACAACGCGGTTGTGTTGGAAAACGCTGCGGTTTTAAAACCACAGCGTTTTCCAACACAATAACGTTGTATTTATGTTTGCGGTCGCTTAAAAAGCGACTGCAAACATAAATACGTTTTTAAAGCTGGGGTTTTATTTCTAAGTTTTCCGGGCTCCTCCAGCCCGGAAAACTTAGAAAAAAAACGCAGCTAGTGCTTATTTTTTGTAAAAAAAATAAATAGCACTTATGATATTCAGCTGCAGCTTTCCTGCTCTGGTCTCCGGTCCGCGTCCTCCGAGTCCCGGCACTAATGAAGGGAAAGCCACCCAGCGGTAGACTTTGTTTACTACAGCTGGCTGGCTTTTCCTTCATTAGTGCCGCAAAAGCCAGCACAGGAGGGCCTCCATTTCATAAAATGGCGGTGCCCCTGTGCTTGCTTTTTCGAATTTTAAGCTTGAATAGCTCAAAATTTTACATAGGAAGTTTTAAAACGGAGGATGCTAGTATATTTTTTTTTATGTGGCCTATCTATTTTTTAAATAAAAACTTTTACTAGACCATCCCTTTAAGAAACGCCTCATTGCCTTGTTGTTTCGCTGCATTTTTCGCAGGCTTTTTTTATATAGGATTGATTGCAAGTGAAAAATGCCTTGTTTATTCTTGGATGACCAAGAATATAAATGAAACTTGAACTTTGAACAAATTTGAACAAATAGCCCGGGACTTGAATTGTGAGTCCATCACTCAGCCGGAAAAAGAGCTCCGTCTTGCATGGACAAAGCCCCATCTGTCCACGGGCCATTTGATCTCTTCTCTCACTACGAAAGGACAAGAGTTAAAAGCAAATTGGGACAACCCTCATTTAAAAAAATGGACCATTAAGAAACCGGGTGAGTTCGGATTGGAACATAAGATCCCCAGTGTAAGGCTTCGTTTTGGACTCATCAATACCCGCAAGGCGATCCGAAAAAACCCAAGTATCGCCAAAAAAGAGACGACTTAGTGACATCGCAGTGGCTATGCAAAATGAATCGCCAAATAAAAAACCGGACATGATAGCTATCATGTCGGCCATGACCATCGTGTTAGCACTCTTCTGCAAATTATATGAAGCTATAAAAGAAAATGTTCATGACAACACTGCAATCCTTTCGAATATAATAGGGAAATTAGCCAACGTAGAAAGTTATATAACAGCAATTGAAGATAAAGCGCTCAATCAGAAAACCTTTTGGGAAAGGAACATTTTAGCCCTGGAAAAAAAGATCGAATTTATGGATACACAAAACAGAATTAAAAAATCAACAACACTGGTGCACGAGGAAATGGTCCAAGAGGTTCAGGTGCGGCAAAAGGGAAAGGATAAAAGCGCGCCAAAGCTCCCTCAACTGTCAAATGAAGGGAGCCATTCTGCAAAACCTAAAAAGACCCTGCTACCTATAACCCCCAGATTGAGAGAAACGCTAATTTGAAGAACACCATTGAAACGTTGGTTAAATCAGACGGTAGAACTGGAGCGCCCCTAATAAAGGTTAACCAACTTGAGCCACTGATACAGCCTGAAGAAAACAACGCACCAAGATCGCCAAGAACAGCGGAAGAATTTTTAGTCTGCTCGGACTTAATGAATACATCTATCCACACAGAAATGGAGAGGAAGGAGATCAAGGAGGACCGAACAGAAGGTAACGAAAAAAGGAGACGCAAGGATCATGAAGTTTCCTTTATAGACACAGATAAAGTAGTCAAAGAAGGAGTCGTCGTGAATAACGAGAGCGGTCCCTCCCAGCCGGATTCAAATGAGGCCCGGCTCAAAACCAAACCTCACCGAAGCTGTGAAGAAAAGCAGGATAAAAGCTATGAGGGTAGAGCAAGAAGGAGTCCATCGAAACCCCGATATGAACGAAAGGAGGCAGACAAACGAGGAAGCTCGTGGAAATACCGAGCTGAAAGGGTTGAAGTGGAGAACCATCAAAATAAAAATGGAAAAGAAGAGACACAAGTTTTTAAATTGGAGCAAATGGAAGCAGATAAAAACTTCCTAATACTGAATAGACCGACAGTATTGCAAATAACACGGAAAACAAAAACATTGAACAGACGACTTTGAGCTTGTGGAACCATACCACAGGGAAATGAAGGCAAAAGCCTTTCTACATATGAAATCAGCAGGCATCCAATATATTGATGAGTCCGCCTATGAAAAGCTTGAATCTTTGGGCTTCCGTCTGACGGAAATAAAAAGGAAAACTGATAGACAAGATTATGAAGTTGAAAAAAAAAGAAAGGAACAAAATCCAAAAGCACTATCGATCAAAAACGGAGGATCTGTACCGCAATAATCGATGGTACAGGTCTCAGGAGTCTGATGAATCCAGCAGAAGGGTGGGGCTGAGAAGCGTTGGTTTGAGGCAACTAAGAGGGACTCTCCCAAAAATAAAAACAAAGGCAAAGCCCCAGCAACCGGGAGCATCCTGAATCGGGTTGCAAGGGACCTAAATCCCAAAAAGGGGAACACCAGCAGCCCTCTCCCCGTACAGAATTAGGTCCCAAATACTCAGAAAAGAAGAAAAATTCATATGGACATATTCAAGAGACATCAGGATCGAGACAACCTAAAGGGCCCTGGAAGTGGCTAATGTCAAACTGGAACAAAAATACTGGCAAATAGCAACGACCAGGGTTAGCCCGACTCGACAACATCTGCAAGAGAGAAATCGAGAGACCCATAAAGGAAAAGTATAGTCTGGGCTCATGGAATACGAGAGGACATGTTCACCTCACAACACCTTGAGATGTCAATCTGGGTCTTTTCGACATAGTTTGTCTGCAAGAGACCTGGTTGTTGAACCAACCGGCTCTCGATGGCTTCACAATGACAATATCACCAGCAGTGAAAGGCCTGTTAGGTAGACCATCATCGGGTCTTTTAACTGCTATCAAAACAGGAACGGGTCTGAGTGAACCCATAAAGTGGAAAGAGTCCTATGAAATGCTGGACATCCTGATCTCGCAGCCAGAATTGAACGACAAGAACCAAAACGGTCTGTGAAATCCTTTGGCTATAGCCAATTGCTATTGGAATCCACAGCGGATGTCGATAAAAACATTCTGTTCCAACATGAGTGCAATGATAGACCAGCTTTACGTTGAATTTGACAAAATTGAGCTTATCTGTGGTGATTTCAACGCCAAATGCTCGGTGATGGCGGTCGACCAACAAAGACCCGTCCAACCACAGGGAGGCTCTGATTGTACCATCGAGAGAGGCAAGGCGTGGAACGAAGTTATTGCCTCAAGAAACATCCAAAATGTCGCCTCCTTGTTCCCAAACCAAGTGAACATCCCGACATAGGAGCGTGATTCTTCAAAAGCAACTCTTGATTATATTTTTGTCTCTAACGGGTTGATTCAAGACCTGATGGGCTTCAAGGTGCAAAAAACGGTGCACAGTGATCATAACTTATTGATGTGTACGTGGCAAACAAGAATTTTGAAGCCAAGCTATTACGATCTGGCCATTGAAACAAATCTCCAACAGACCCGGCTACGATTGACTGAACAAGATATCGTGCTAATTAAACCGGCCTGAGAGCAGAGGGTCAACGGTGACATCTTGAACGCAACGAAGGATAGACCGAACTACCTGCCTCTACTATTGTCATTCCAAGTAAGGGGGCAAGAAGAAATTAACGAAACCTGAGCATACGAACCATACCCATGACAAAGATTTGGTTGCGAAAAGAAAGGTAGGCCGCAGATTGAAAAGAATAGCGAAGAAATCAAATGCCCCTGAGGATTGGGAAAAATGGCAACGAAGTGAAAAGCTATAACACCTGGCGCAAACAACACAGAGCAGCTCATTATCAAAACAATGCCGAGAATATGATGAGCAAACTTCAAACAAAAAAATCGAACACATTTTGGACTGTGATAAAAGCAAAGAATAGCCCTCAAAGTGTAGTCCAGTGTAATGCCGTGCCGGAAATAAGGTGGATCAACTATTTTACAACGGAATTTGAAGGCGTAAATCAAGACCCAGCAGTGATCAACCAGGTTTTCAACACACCTTGGGAAGACCTCTTGAACGCAGAAAACATCGAAGTAGCCATAAGGAAACTTAAAACATCGAGAGCCCCAGGTCCTGATGGGTTGACGAATGTGGACTTAAAAATGTTCCCAAAGCAATGGTCGGAAATGATTAGCAAGATTTTTGCCGAATGCGGTAGAACAAAGATGATCCCTGAGTCATGGCAGAAAGCGGTGATAGTCCGATTTACAAAAAAGGAGCTAGAAACGAACCTGAGAGTTACAGGCCAATAGCCCTATTGGACATAATAGGGAAAATCTATGCAACCCTCCTGTTAGCTCACTTCAGAATTTGGGAAAAAGACGGCCCTTCCAAAGACGATATACAAACGGGCTTTCAAAAAAATGGCTGTACAACAACCAACCTAATGATAATAAACATCTTGAAAGCCAAAGTCAAAGAAGGTGCACCAAAGATCTACTTGGCTTTTTTTGACCTCGCGAAAGCTTTTGATAGGATCGACAGGAACAGATTGTGGCTGAAACTTCAAGGTTGGAATTGTCCGAAAAAAATACTCGACCCCATAAAAGCTCTTCAATCGCACATGAAAATCAGAGTTAAACTAAACCTCCAAAGCGCACTTTCCGAGGAGATAGTGGTGAATAGAGGGGTTAAGCAGGGCTGCCCTTTGGCCCTGGCCCTGTTCATAACGTTTCTAGGCGATTACCAGCTCTCAGAAACTAAAATAAGATCTTTTCCTCCTAAAATCGGAAAATTGAAATCCCACGTCTTCTGTCCGCCGATGACATCATCTTAATAGATCAGACCAAAGTGGGGCTTCAAAGAAAACTAGCAAACTTGGAGAAATACATTGCTGAAAACCAATTGGAGATAAATAAAACAAACACCAAAGTTTTGGTAATTGAAAAAGTAACCAACAAAGCAATGAAAAAACTAAGGGGCCGATTCATGGAACAAACGTGCACCGAAAATCCCAGCGCAAGGAGGCGCAAGCGTGAGAAAGTAAGCGCACACGCACGTGTGCGATTCAAGGAAGGCGCTGCGCTACTTTCGCACTGTTTGTGCGCCAAATCCGTGCATGGCGCACGCGGGCACACACGTCATCAAACGGCGTGCACTTCGCGCACAGCAAAAGCGCACATAGCGCAGCGCACACAACAAAAGTGGGTGGAACAGTGGGCGTAACACGCGGAATGGGGAACAACGCGTGAAAAAGAAGGCGTAACTGGGGAAGTACTGCAGGGAACTACATGGAATGCCCACACGCACGCTCATGAATTTGAATACGGGAAAGCGGCGCACGGCAAAAGACGCACACAGGTGTCAACGCGTCTGCCACACGAAGGCAGGCGGAAGCGTCCCCGCGCACAGCATACAAGTGTGCGCAAACAACAAACACTTATATACAGCTACGATGAATGCCCCATTTGTCGCAGCACTCATCGTGGGACACCGCAGGAGGAGGAGAATAGCCAAGGAATGCATTTTTTCACCACGGACAAGCCTTTTTGGGATGCCTGACGACCAGGTCTATGGCAGGTACAGGTTTCCACCCCAGATCATCCTAGACCTGGTCAGGGAGTGGGAAGATGACCTAACATCCCCCACCCTCTGCTCCCAAGCATTGAGCCCCTTAAAAAAGGGGCTCAATGTCCTGCATTTTTTGGCCACTGGGTCTTTTCAGCGTACTACTGCCATGGTGGGTGGGGTCTCACAGGCCACGCAGTCACGCTCTCTACACCAGGTATTGGCAATCATGACAGCGCGCCCCTCAGTCCGCAGGCACATATGCATGCCCAGAACACCCGCAGAAAGGCAGGCCGTTGTCCAGGACTTTTACAGGGTGGCACACTTCCCCAAAGTGCTCGGTGCCATAGATTGCACCCATGTGGCCCCACGTCCACCTAAGGCCACTGAGCACATCTACCGAAACCGCAAGCACTGGCATTGCATCAACGTACAGGTGGTATGCGATGCAAAGGGAATCATCTCCTCTGTCTATGCAAACTACACTGGCTCCACCCATGACAGTTTCATATACAGAATGTCCGCCCTGAGCCGGGCCCTGGAAGCTGGGCAGCATGGCGACACATGGCTCCTAGGTGAGTACAAATGCCCGTGCACATGCATGCATGTCACACACACACAAATACACAAACCCCAATAATCACAACCATCCTCACCTCTCCAGGGGACAGTGCCTACCCTCTGAGCAACCACATGATGCCAATCCGGAACCCCGCCACACCACCCGAGGTAAGATACAACACGGCCCATATTGCAACCAGGGCCATAGTGGAGCGCACATTCGGAGTGCTCAAGTCATGCTTCCGCTCCCTTAACCGCTCTGGCGGGAACTACTCTATGCACCCCCAGTAGTGTGCAGGATCATTGTGGCAGCATGTGTCCTGCACAATGTTGCAACACAGCAGGGCGTACCGGTGGACATGGTGGTGCCCCCACATCCCCAACCACAGGCACAGGCGCTGCCCATGGGAGGGGATAGGGCACGTGGCGAGGAAGCCCGGTCCCAGCTTGTGGCCAGATTTTTCACCTACACTCCCAACCCTGCGGAGTGCACACAGGCCTGGCACATACCAGGTGACAATCGATGATGACAAAGAGACAGTCAACTGTCACAACCTTACCACCCTGAGATTTCTGCCATGGAATTGCCACATTGTGTGCATCCCTAGCTACTTAAACACAAGCAATCCTGTGTGACCAAAAGGCACACATGCAAGGTGTGAATCACACAGACCTGCAAAACAGGCCATGACTATCACTGGTATGTCACTCAAACCCTCCCAAACCACAACATGACATGGCAAGCAATAGCCATACACCAACAAGGTACACATTGCCATGTGAAAAATGTAAATGGGCATCAGACAATGATGCCTGACATGGAATCAGATGAAATGACTGACCAACAACCTCCCACCCAAAATAAGTCATACCCAAATGCATTCCAAAAGTCATATTTGAAACATAACAATGAATGTCTGTCCACATGCACAATGTGCATTGCATAATCAACACTGCAGCTACTGTGTGCCGTGTCCACCTCCTGCAACATACTGCTCAGCGCACAGCCATTGTGTGTGATGAACACCCTGAGCATCACATCTAAGCGACAAACTACATAAAATAACAAAATTATGCATGTACAGGATCCACAAATGGTCATAGAACATTCGCTGCAGGGACACAGTGGGCACCAGAAGGCAAACGGAGTGTACACGTGGACATGTAAGGGTGGTTGTACATGTATTGGATCATAGTGCGAGTGTGTGGGTCAGTAGGGACATGCACTCAACATATGCATGTGAAATCAAATGACCATCACTGTCCTCTACACATCACATGTGAACATTCACCATGTGTATACCTCAGCATGTCAAACCACAACTATCCCCTCACACCTGAAAGGTAAACGCAACACATGAACAGGCATTGATGAGCAGAATACATCCTGTAAATAGTAAAGCACAATTACAATTTCAGGGTGCCCATCACACTGCAGGGCAAGGCAACTATCAACAACAACCCCCCCCCATAAATCACCATGACCCACTAAACAACTGCATCTGGGTTATTCATCCGACATCCTTGAATTCCACCTGGCCACAGGATCACCCTTCCTCTTTGACACCATCTCCCACCTTGTGTGTAAAAAGTTGCCAGCACCCTCAGAGTCCACCTAGATTTGCAAAAGCACAAAATCCAAGAGAACCCAAAGCAGGACAACACAGAAGCCAAGCAAATACCCTGCAGGCAGTAAGACAAACCAGAACAGCCTCCAGTAGATGACTTCAAGTAGCAGTACGCCACAAAGGCCAAGTACTACCACAATGATGTTAACAACCAAGGTAGCACAGTAAAACAATGTCAGAACAGGATCTGAACCATGTGTGGTACATAACATAGAATGATGCAACACGAACAGATGTCTACTGTCACAGCTCCAGTGTACAGGCGCAGTAGTGGCACAAAGCAACCATCCCAATCGTGGTCTGTGTGCCTGCAAGGTCTAACTCACACCGGCCTCTGAGACCCTGGTGGGGAAGGAGGGTCAGGGATATGCAGTCGGCATTGGCATACTGGATAACTGGAATGAGGGGCAGGAGAGGGGAGTGGGATTGACACGGGAAAGTAGGGAATGCACCAAAATGTAGTACACACATTAACACATACACAAATAGACCAAACTTGCTCACATGCACATAGCAGCAAATTACTCAAATGGAAGTCAAAGAGAAATTTATCTCTGGGGTGAGTGCTGGCCTCCTGCCTGCGCACTCTCCGGTCCGGTAACAGGAGCAGTTCAATGCTGCAAAGAGAGCCACAGTTAATAATCTGTGCATGCCCAAAACACACAAACACACCACCAAATATGCCCCAAATTAACAAAATACTCTACAAACAGACGATCTTGTGTGGATGCTTCATACCCATATGTAACATTACCCCAGTGATGGTTCATACACAGTCAATGCATTAAGTCAGGCACCGGTGGGTGCATGGCAAATGGAACACCAATGTGTCACGATTCACACAACATGCAATGTTCCCTGGGTAAGCAGACAGAAGCATATAGCAAGGTCTGACTTCAGAACAAGTCCTGTACCACCATGACCAAAATAAAGTAGCAAGTGCATCTATCAAATTCTACTTGGAAATGAAATGCACTGCACCCGAGTCTGTCCCTTGCTGTCTGTCCCTGTGAGCTGCTTCATTCCATGTCTTGCAACGCTACATGGCTAATACAAGTGCCTCAATGGACCATGGTGGAACGGAGGGTATGTGCCACTGCCCATGCAGGTGCCCGAGACAACTTTCCCATCAACTAGCCATCAGTCCACCAACACATCTGAGCTGTATTGTGCCCTTCTACACCAATATTTGTCCAAGCTCACCGTCAGTGCTGCTACTAAGCATGCATGTTCAACTGGCCAGGTGGAAGGTTTGCTGTGTTGTGACCCCCCTGTGCTGCTCACCTTGCCTGGAGTCCCTTGAAACACGTCATCGTTTATTGGCTGTATGATCGCAATCCCTGTGCCTCTGCTTGCGCACACATGCGCATGTCGGCACCACCAAACGTGTCCAGATTCCAGATGTCCAATGGCCCATGTTTGCTGGCAAAGGTGGTCTTGACGCTCACCCCCCTGCAGAAAATCCATGAAACACATGATTAATGCTTAATATTAATCTGTGTGTCTCTTCAGGCATTACATGAGTGGACCATATCAGAGACGTACATCAGTCCGTCTTTCACAGCAACAGTGTGGAATACACTATCTACGGCATGATTTTCAACAAGTACATGTTCATTAAAGATAAGAAACATACTACACAATGCATAGCAATGAATGTACACATGAATCATTAAACACCCCATCTAGCAAAAGAACAGTGGTCAATTACACCCTAATCATCCTCACTAGGGGTGTTAACACAAGTTCCACAGCAGCAGGCATGCCACAGATATGACAGTCCATTGCCCTTGTGTAATAGGCTGTTACACCGAACCATCCTTGCGAGCCCATGGATAAGGGAAGCAGGAGTGGCATATGTGAGTCAAGGACCCCAAGCAGCAAACACCTACACAAGACAAGCTTGAAGGGCCCAGCTGGAACAGACAGTGGATGCTTTCAAAAGCCACAAAGCACCACACTGTCACATGAAAGCACAATAGACTAGCAATTTTAAACTATATTAACTAATTACACTAACTATGAAAAACCTACTTTACCTATTTAAACTAACTATCAAACAGAAACTTAACTAAACAAAAAGAAGAATCAAACATGAACATACGAACTGGGGGGGCACCCAGGAGGGGGGAGGTACAGGGTGCTGCTCAACACCCACATGCGATGATGCTGAGGAAAAAAAAAAAACCTCCATGGGCTCAACGCCTGCACAGCCCGACCTATGTGCGAGATAGATTGTCGTCCGAGTCTGGCCCTTCCTGGAAAGGAGGACGTGGCACAGGAGCATGACCATGCATAGCCGCAGCTTGCCCCTCATTGGCAGCAGGTCTGCTGGACGGGTGAGCCTGGTTTTGTGTGGCGATGACACATAGGTCTGCATGCAGAACCTCCCGTGATACACGTGCTTCCTCTTGCAAGGTAGCACGTGTAACACGGAGTTCCTCCTGCAAGGCCTGGCTGGACAACCGCTGCACCTCCCGGCAAGCATGTAGCTCAGCCGAGATGGTACGCTCAAGCTGTGCAAACCTCTCCTCTGCCCGCTCCCTCTGGGACATCAGAAGGACACCCAGAGTGGATCTGAGGGAAGCATGCTCCTCCCTCAGGGCCTTCATGTGTGCCTCTGCGTGAGCAGCAATTGCTTGACGCAGAGACATTTCAGCCTGGAGTGCCCTGTCTGAGGACGCCATGCCCAGCCTGAACGAGCGGGCCGTGGACTGTGCCACCTGCTGCTGGAGAAGCACCTGCCTAGCAGGGGGGAGCACAGATTGGGCCACACGCTCCATGCTCTCAGCAATGTTCTCCATTGCTGCCCCCTGCCGTTCAGAATTGGCAGTCATGTCTTGCTCCCACTCAGTATACTGTGGTTGTGCGCGGCGACCACATTGCTGGGCTTGACCCCTGTGGGACCCAAGGACCGTGTGTCCTCGCTGTGTTGGCACCGCCCGCGGCTGCACGACTACATGCCCCCGTCACCGTGATGTCCCAGGCACATCAGTGACTGGTGTGGAGGGTGACCCTGCTTCCTGATCCACCACGGGAAGAGGTTCCAAGACTGTCTGACCCCTCAGTGCAGGTGTCGCGGATAGAGGAGTGTCCACATCAGAATCACTCACCCCTGACATATGGACCTGATGCTCATCCAACTCGACATGGTCGTCAGAGTGTTCTTCAGGGCTGGTCTCATAGGCCGCCAGAGACAAGATAGACTGTAGCACTTGGGGGTTTTCGTGGTCTACCATCCCACTAACCCACTTGTGCTGGGTTGATGTAGTGATAACAACCCTGTGCCAGGCATGACAACACCATCCTCCGGCTCCATTGTGTCATCATCTGAAAAAGAGAGAAAAAAGGTCACTACACATGTTAGAAGCACACAACACATACACACACTGACAACAAACACATCAGGCAGACATGTGACACACAAAATAGAACCTAGCATGCATGCTGAGTCAACTTGGAATTGCTTCTATGATCAGACCTGTTGAAAGGTGGCAGTCTGCATTGAAGTGGGTCTATGCAGTGCAGCAAATATGTATGTTACTCACTACCTACATGTACAAGGACTCCATGGTGTGTGTCAGAAAATATAAAGGCAGTGCAAGGTCAACTTCAGGCATCGCATGCAATGTGCATTCAATGGGTAGCATATCTACAAGCAAAGCACCCCTCCACCCAAGTGCAAAAGCATGGATGCCTAGCATGGTATCAAAAGGCTGAGCATAGACCTGTGTATTGACAGACAGTGTTGACTAGCATCAACAGCTTCATGTGAGTCAAGTGACAACACTGCAAATGATGATGGGCCAGTAAGCAGGACACATCCTGAAACCTCTGGAGTCCACCCATGTGTGAAGAAGACACTACACCAGTTGGACAGAATCATTGGCCATTAAACAGGCTGAGGCCTGTGACCCTCACAGATTGTCAGACCCTAAACATGTGTGCAACGCAGTACTGAGCCACAGTTGACACGGGAAGGCAGATGAAATGCCATGCAATTTGGGTCATTATGGACTTGTGTAACAGTGATCATCCAGTCATGGACACATATGGGCATGCGTGGAATGCACATGGATCATGAATAGGCACTCATGTCCCTGCGGGGCATCTGACCTCTGCACAGTCCAAGTGAGACACCTGCATCAAGTACTAAGGAAGTACCACAATGGATATATCTGGCAGATTGGCCGCTGGATGTTAGATTGTACACAGGAGGCATGACCAGGGAAGTAACCAACAGCAATATTGTAGCAGACCAGTGCTAAAATGGAATTGAGGTGCAGAGCAGGGGGTTGAGGGGCAAGGGAGCATGCCTACATTGGCTACCCCCTTACAGGCAGAGGACACATGCACGTCAGTCATGCTATGCATAGTTCCTGGGCTGAGAGGAAGCTCACCCCACGCTACATGCAGAAGTGCCAGTGAGCTGGAACATGGACCGGAGGGGCATACTGGTAACCAGCATGTGACTACGGTGCAAAAGTGGTGATGTGGACAGTCCCTGTCTGCTCCACATGTCCACCATCCAGCAGAGTAGACATGCATCAGGAAAGCATTGCATTACTTACACATCATAACAATGTACACGTGACATGTAGTGGCAGTCATGCACAACACATCACACAAGTAAAACACACACGTCCTCGACAAACACGCATCAACACTCACCAGACTGGGCATCAAAGTCCAGCATCTCTCCCACTCCTTCGACCAATTCAGATGGTATGAACTCTGCAACGAGTGACTCATGCGGAGTGAGGCCTTCCTCCTCCGGTGCAGGCCCACCACCAGTCACCAGAGTCAAGTTGTGATTTGAGGCACGCTTAGCCTTAGCGCTGCGTTTGAGGTCATTCCAACGCTTTTTGCACTCTTGCGCCATGCGCACCTCATGGCCGAATGCACTCGCATGTTCCGCAACTTGCTTCCAGTGGGTATCACGGTGGGCAGCCGTAGTCTGACAATTAGCACCCACTAGCATGTCACGGCTGTGTTTCCGCACGTAGCCCACAAGGAAGTCCAGTTCCTGGTTGCAGAAAGGCTTCTTCCTCGACGTGCAGGAGGTCGTGGCTGTGTGTGGGGTCCCAGCCTGTGCTGCAGGTGCAACCTTCCTCCTCTTGGATTGTGGTGCAGACCCTGGCTGGCTGATGCCGCAATGATCGGTATGGCCAGTGGGACTGGTGGATTGAGCCAAGGGAGTTGCAGGTGGAGGGACGACCAAAGGGCTGACTTGTGTCAGTGGCAGCTGGGTGCCCTCTAATGGACCCTGCGCATCAACATCCGCTGTGGCAGGGTCATTGACCGCAACTGTCCTGGTTGGCAGACTCACAACCGGGGTGTTGTTGGCTGCATCTGCCCCTGCACTTGCCAACACCCGGCTGTTCGGAGCAGCAGATGACATTACTGCCCCAGGGACACGTGTCTTGGTCAGGGCCTCCCCTGCGTGCCCTACGGTTTCCCTCCGGTCCTGTTGGAAAGCTTTCAAGGGCTCTTCAATCACCAATGCATCCTGCGCTGGCAGACCCTGAGCCTGGGTGGTGGTGTCCATAGCTGCACCTGCAGCTACCACTACCCTTGGGCCCGTGGCAGTTGATGAAACGGACTGCCGGGTCACACGGGCGCCAGTGCCAGATGCAGAAGCTGCATCTCCCGGAACCACAGGGGGTGGTGGCATGACTGCACCGACACAAGGCACAACATCGTGCTCAAGTGGCGCACCCCTGCCTCTTCCCCCTCTGCGGCCACCCTGGAGTCCCCCGACTCCCTGGTCCTCCCGGCCACGTCCCTGACCACGCCTGCCACAAGGAGTATGCCCAGCTGAGGCGCCCCTCACCTTTGGTGGCCTCCCAACCATGGCACAGATGGAGTAGTGCCAATGGGAGGTGTACACCACAATTGACCTGGGCAATTGGGGTGAAGGGGGTGGGATGCAAGATGTTAACAGCCCCCCTGCACCTGCAAGGCTGTATGTGACCCCTGTGATGTAGTGAAGGGTCACGCTACCCTCAGGCACCCCAAAACTGCAGTAAAACCGTGCACACAACCCTGAAGCCTACATGCGTGGAATCAACCTCCCGCAGTACACGATGGCACTCAGTAACACGAAAAATGCATATGCGTGGGACACGCAGGCTACTATGACCTTGAAAATGGGTGTGATACACAGGGGCACCCGCAGTGGGAAAAATAGCGTGAGCGACTCACCGTCTGACTAGCGTGATAATGAAAAACACGCGTAGCCAATACCCCTGCCAAAAGAAGAGATACATCCTCGATCGCTGTGAAGATGTGATGGCACGTGAAACAACACGAAGCAGCTACACACGTCGGTCTCCACGAAAGGCACGTACAGCGAACTGCTGGCCCCGCTCACCTTTAACCCGTGCTGAGGGAAACGCCCACGCGCGTCACGTCACTTACGCGTGTAGGCCCTTTCCTCTGATTACACGCATTCACATGCGGATGTGCAGTTTTTTCACGCACGCTGAACCACTATGCCCACGTCACGAGGGAAACGCCTGCGTGTGTAACGTCAGAGAAGCGCTTACGTGCTAAGGGCCTTTTCTCCAATTACACGCTGACGTGCAATTTTTTCACGTGCCAAATCACTCCGTATCAAGCTGGCCACGCGCAAACACACAGAAGACCACGCTCCTGCCCAGAAGGCCGAATTACTGCCCCCCAGAGCCCCAAGCACGCTCCCACCTGCCATCTGCTGCTGCCTGACTGCCTGCTGCCCACGTGCCCTGCTATTTGCTGCCTGCACATCAGCCAGGGGTGCAGATGCTGTGACCACCCCTGCTGGAACCGAAGACTCCCGACTGGGATACCATCGCTCCACAGCCCAGCCCAAGGACCCAGTTGCCCACCCACTCCTGCCTCTGGGGTTGCCATGTCGGGCACAACACCATCTGGCACCACTGGCAACCCCCAGCCAGAGAGGTAGAGGGCCACCAGCTTCAGTGCCAGGGAAGTTGGTGTCCTGGTGGAGCAAGTCCTGGGGCAGTATGATGCTCTCTTTGGAAGTGTGCGCGCCGACAATGAAGGACGGACCAGGATCTGGATGGACATCGTGACTGCCATCCACGCGGAGGGGGTGGCAGTCCGCGACTTACACCATGTAAAGAAGTGCTGGGAGGACTTCAGGTCCAGGACCCTCAACGAGGCCCGGCGCCTCTTGAAGGCAGCGGATGCCAAGGGGTGCCGGGGCCACCTGTCCGACCACCAAATGAGGGTCCTGGAACACATATGCCCAGCGCTCCACGTCTAGGTCCTTGAGAGGCAGACCCGCCTGGAGTCGAGCGGTAAGTGTACATGCATACTGATTGGACGCTGTGTGTGTGGTGGCGTGCCAGTAGTGTGCAGGTTGCACATGTGTTTTCGTAGGGCCATGTAGGGATGTGTATGAACAGGGGCATGAGGCTGCCACATGTGAGTCCTCTTAGGTGTGAGACACATCGATGGTGTATGTGTTGGTAAGCATGCTGTGCAAATGCAGGTGTGGTAGCACACATGTTTGAATTTCTGTGTATGTACGTTGGCATGGTTGTGGTGTCACACATGGATGGTGGTTCCTGCTGCATATATCGGCACTGTGTACATGTGCATGTGTGTGTATTTGACAAGTGTGCAACTGTGGTGCAACATGGATGCACGTGACACTGATATGTAGAAGGCTGAATGACAGATGTGACATGTATGGCGATCGCATCATTGCGACAGTTGGAGGAGATGTAGACATGCATGTAAGTGTGGTGGCGTGTGTGCGTGTCTAGTGCACTCCCTGTGTTTCATGTGATGTCATGCTCACCTTCGGCTATTCATGCTGTTGTATGTATATGGATGTTGCTGCCTGGTGCAATATTGCTGTGGAAATGCTCATGTGTGTGAGTTGAAATGACATGTGTGTCTTGGAGTGTGATGCCATGTCTGAAGTTTGACACTGCCACTCATGTGCAACTGTCATGTGTGTATCAGTCCATTGTACAATGCCCTGATGTCTGTGTTTTATCTCTCTCTGTCTGCAGCGTCAACTGATGAAGAGGGCGGAGAGGTTGCTGTGGAGCACAGCGGCAGGGATCGCACCACCAGCCGGAGACGCAAGGCCCGGCTCCCCTCCCAGATTGTCATCTCGTCGGGGAGTGAGGAGTCTGGTGCCGTGTCCCAGGCCGCATCTGCCGAGGGAAGGTCCAAGAGGCAGAGGTCGGAGGTGGACTCCTCGGCAGCAGAAAGGGCAGCTGAGACCCCACAGGGTCCAACGGAGGAAGATGGCACAGAGTCATCCAGGTTGGTGGGGGGTTTGGTGGAGGAGGAGGCCACGGAAGGGACACACACGGGGTCTGGAGGTGGGGATTTCACTGGTGCTAGTGGTGCAGTGCAGGGGTAGGGACAGGAGGCAGCACAGGCCGCTGCGGAGGTGCCTGTGTTTAATCCTGTCCCTGATCCTGTCACTGCATCATCTGGCACCAGCAGGGATGCCTATGTCCAGACCCGTTTTCAGGGAGGGGATGAGCGCACGACAACTGGCCTTCCTCTCCCTGCAGACATGGCTATCCGGGACCGTGTTGAGCCTGTCCTGAGTGGGATAGCGTTGCGTCAACGGGGCATGAGAGGTGACCTGCAGTCTTTTTGTGGAGAGACTGCATGTCGTCTCACATGCCTCTTTGACCACGTTGACCTACTGGGACGGGTCACTGGTGCTGGATTCCTCCGTGTGCTGGACCTTCTTGCGACCCCCTCCTCACCTGACCCCCCTACGCGCCAGTCGTCCTCCATGCCATCTTCCCACCCATGTGTCACCTGGGTACCCTGTGGAGCTGCCCCTGACCCAGCGGCGAGGCTGGTGGAGGACACATCCCTGCCACATTCGGGAGTCGGACGTCCAGCAGGGGTGGCCACCACGACAACTGCACCCCAGCCGGAGGAGGACGTGCAGGCAGCAAGAGCCAGGGCGCAGGCACAGGCACAGCAGCAGCAACATGGTGGGAGCAATGATGGCTCAGGGCCTTCAACATCGGAGGGGCAGGCATCGGCCATAGGGCAGGAGGACCCCGGATTTCAAGTGTCTTCCGTGTGGCAGCGGTTGGGCCACGCCATAGATGCGGAGCGGCAGCGGGCAGAAGAGGCACGGCTCACAATGGTCAGGGCTGAGAACTCCATGCGGAGGGCCCTGAGGCAGGCCGAGTGCCTCGAGGCAATTCACAGGGAGTTGGAGGTGAGCATGTTGTCGTCCCTGCGAACCCTCGGGGCCATGGAAGAGGACCGCCTCCAGGACATTGAGCGGGAGTTCGATGATGCCCTGGTCCGGGACATCAATATGTGAGCCGTCGGACTAGCCCGCTGCCATTGTAAATAGTTAGATAGTGTTAGGTTTCCTTTCTGTTTTTGTTTATTTTGGGGCGATTGGACAATGCACCACGTTTTTGTATATAGTTCTTTATTAGGTAGTCTTTTTTTGTAGGTTTCATTTCATTTGTTGGGCTCATGTACCCTGGATTGGTGATTTGTATATAGTTGAACAGTGGATTTATTTTTATTTTTTTCATTTTACCATGGAGCAATGGATTTCACTTATTTTTTTCCCTTGGATTTGCTTTGTTGGACTGAGACTTTGGACACCTTTTCATTTGGATTTCTTTGGATTCTGATTTCATATTTTTGATTATTTTCTGGACATGCTGCGTTTTATTTCTTCTTCACATTGTGTTTTCTTTTCATTACATTCATTTTGGATTCAATACATTTTTGTTTCATACTTTGGTGTGTGGTATTCTCTCATTGATTTCATGCATGTCATGATGTGGGTTTTCACATTCACCTGCACCCATTGTGTGTGTGTGACGGACATGTGTTCATTTACATACTTGCCATTCGGGTTGTAACATGTAATGGGCATTTCTCCAGCATTGGATCTTTCATGGATTCACATGCTTAGAATATTCCCCGTCGTCAGGCTGGGAATCCCCGGTACATTATATATAGACCCTTTCCCGTAGGAAAACTTTTTCGACGCTTATGCGTCCTATCCACCTTGTTTTGTATCATGCGTGCCCGCACCGTCAGGACGTCATGATATAAATACAGGCCCCGCCCCCGCGCTCCCTCAGATTTCAACCGTCTTTCAAAGTAGTGGGATCCTCGTGATTACTGCTAGTGAAAACTAGGTTGTTTTTTCTGTTTCGCTTCGGCGAAGTTCAAATTCTGGAGAATATGTCTGGAAAAGCGTTATTTCGCCCTTGTGCGACATGTGGTCTCAAAAAGGTTTATGAAGGAGATGCCCACATGGATTGTATCTACTGTCTCCACCCGCACCACACGGCGGATACATGTGAGATATGCCAGGGTTTCTCCCAAAAAACCCTTAAGGACCGTAAAAGAAGGTTGGTAGACTGGCTTAATGACGGAGCGGGTGCCTACCCGGCTTCGGAAGTTGGCTCCACGGCCTGCAGGAGCAAGTCGGAACCTCCATCAAAAAAGGTACGGCCAGCAGAAAACCGCGCTGAGGACAAGCATAAGGGGAAGCATGCTGGGTCCTCCTCATCACATAAAAAGCCCTCCTCCTCCTCATCTAAGATGGAGAGGCAAGCGCTGTCAAAATCCTCCTCAGGGGACCGTCCCAGGTCTTCCGTGAGTCGAGATGTTTCAGCCGGGAAGTCGGCATCGAAATCGGCGACGAAGTCTAAGGGCTCGACAACGACAACTTGCTCGTCGACCTCGGTGTCATTGACGATGCCTATTACCGTTCAGGCAGCAGCGGTGGGGATTCCTTCGTCGACGGAGACTCAGTCTATGGCTTGGCTGCCAGAGGTCTATGACCCGATCCCCCCTGAGGTCTTACTGCAGCCAGACACGGCCTGCTCGGTGGAAGGAGAAGGTGGCACGGTTCTGCAGCCATCGGATTTAGGCTTACGGCCTTCCACGTCGACGACGACGAGTGCGAGTGGGGGTATGGTACCTATATCATCAACGTTATTGAACCCCCAGGCAGTTTTGTCTCTGGATGTGCTTAATACTCTTCAGAAGCTCCTGCAGCGGCTGGATACACAGATCCCTCAACCTGGGACTTCGTCATCACCTTTTTCCGTAACTCCTGTCGACGAGCAAACTTGTGCGGCTCGCTCGACGACTAAAAACCCATCGACTCCTCAGGCAGTAAAAGATCGTCCTCGAGCACAGGAGGAGGGTGAGTTGTCGGAGTCCGATTCTATACCGGGTGACTCAGGGTCAGACATCTCCCTGTCACCTTCGAGGGACCCAACATGGAATTCGGATGTAGAGGTAGAGTCTACGAGGAGCCAGTCACAGCCATCCCCCCCCGGATGATGTGGGAGCCTTCCATGCAATGATGGGAAAAGCTTGTTCCGAGTTTGGCTTGATTCCTGAGGAGCAGAAGAAAGACTGCTTCCTTTTTGACCATATGGGTCAAAGGAGAAAATCGGTATTTGCCATCCCAATTCTGGACCACGTGTGGCAGGAAGGTCTCAAGATGATGCGCCATCCGTTTTCGGAGCCGGCTATAAAGGGGCGGATTGAGAAAAAGTTTAAAGCTCCGGAGTCCACTCCAAAATGTCTAACATCACAACCTCTGTCTGACTCGGTGGTGTCGGCGGCAGCGGCTAGGAAGGCCAGGTTACAGCAAAAATGTTCAACTCCACCAGAAAGCGAGGCTAGGAGGCAAGACGCCTTTGGAAAAAAGGTGCTCTCGGTCGGTGCGACGACGGTAAGAGCAGCCAATTCCTTAGCGATCGTATCACGATACGATAGAGAAATGTGGCACAAACTAGCCCCTATCCTAGAACACCTGCCAGACGAACACCGGAAAGCAGCCATGTTACTGTTGCGGGAGGGCGAAGAGGCCTCGTACCACGCAATTAATATTGCAGTTGACCTAGCAGAGTCTGGATTCAAACAAATCAACCATGGCGTAGTACTTCGTCGACAAGCGTGGCTCAAATGTACTACTTTCCATCCTGAAGTCCAGTACAAAGTCCTTGACATGCCATGTGAAGGGGAACAACTGTTTGGCGAAAAGGTTGACGAAGCGTTGAAGGGGATGAAGGAAGACACGGATACCGCTAGGTCCCTCGGCGCCCTCCAAACGGGTAGAAACTTTCGCTCTTTTCGCCCCTTTAGGGGTGCTTCTGGAAACTCCTGCTTTGGAGCCTCGAGGGATCGGGGATTTAACAGGCCCTCGTACTCTTCACAAGGGTTCAGACGAGCGTCCCAATCGGCACGTAGAAGCAGAGACTATCAAGCTTCCAGGCGGCGAGGCTCGGGTCCCTCGTCGACGAAGAACAAGCAAACCAGCAACCAATGACGGACTTTGGAACGTCCTGGGGGGACGAGTCTCTCATCACTTCGACCAATGGAAATGCATCACCACAGATCGATGGGTTCTAGACACGATTCGCATGGGTCATGCGCTACAATTCAAAGACAAGCCTCCACGTCTTCCGCCTGTATTTTCGACCCAGCCCCACCTCCGAATCCTACGACAAGAGGCGGCGCTTATGTTGCGAAAAGGAGCGGTAGAGAGAGTTCCTGTGGCACAGGAAGGACACAGAGTTTATTCCCGGTTCTTCGTTGTCAAGAAGCCAAATGGAAAATGGAGGCCCATTCTCGACCTGAGGGTGCTCAACAAATGGCTAAAGAGCCTAAAGTTCAAAATGCTAAAGCTCCAGGAGGTTATCAGGTCGGTGCAACCCATGGATTATCTGGCGTCACTAGACCTTCAAGACGCCTATTTTCACATCCCAATACGCCCACGACACAGGAGATATTTAAGGTTCGTCGTCGGGTGAAAGCATTTTCAGTTCAAGGTCCTCCCGTTCGGTCTCAAGTCCTCCCCCAGGACGTTCACCAAGTGCTTGGCCCCCATAGCGGCCCATTTAAGGAAGGACGGTCACCATGTCTATCCCTATCTAGACGACTGGCTGGTCAGAGGCTCGTCCAGGGAGCAAACACGAAAAAGTCTGGGGGCCACGATGTCCCTCTTACAGGAACTGGGCTTTGCGATAAACTTCAGCAAGTCCTCCGTAGAGCCTTCGAGGACCTTGGTCTTCCTAGGAGCGGAGTTTCATATGCACACAAGTCTGGTAAGACCATCCAGCGAAAGAATACAGAAGCTACAAAGCAAGGCATCGGAATGGAGATGCGGTACCAGGGTGTCGGTGCGCAAATACATGTCCCTGCTAGGGACCATGTCATCCTGCATTCCGCTGATAAACAACTGCCGTCTGTTTATGAGGCCCTGCCAGGAATTTCTAGCGGATCGTTGGGCGCAGAGCCAAGGTCGCTGGTCCGACAGACTGATCATCGACGATCAACTGGTAAAAGCACTCTGTTGGTGGAGAGTTGCTACTCATCTAACGAAAGGAATGCCTCTGGTGGAACCAGAGTTCCAGAAGACGGTGGTGACGGATGCATCGCTGAGCGGATGGGGAGCTCACCTGGATACATTACAGGTACAAGGCCAGTGGTCGTTGCAGGAGTCATCCCTGCATATCAACCTGCTAGAACTGAGAGCAGTGAGATGGGCTCTGAAATCTTTTCTTCCTCAACTAAGGGACTCGGTAGTGCATGTCATGACGGACAACACCACTACGATGTTCTACTTGAGGAAACAAGGAGGGACACGTTCCAGGTCCCTATCGACGGAGGCACAGAAAATCTGGCATTGGGCCCTACAACACAACATGCAAATCTTGGCGTTCCACCTACCAGGTGTGAGAAATGTGGAAGCCGATGCCCTCAGCAGAGAAATGAACGAAGTTCACGAATGGATGCTGAACGACCAACAACTACAGCAAGTATTCAAGAAATGGGGACATCCTTCCATAGATTTGTTCGCGACGAAGAACAACAGGAAATGCCATCAGTACGCAAGCAGATGGCCTCAGCAGGGCTCACTGGGGGATGCGTTCTCCTTCCCATGGTCGAACAAATTCCTGTACGCATTCCCTCCATTTCCCCTTGTCCGGAGGACGTTACAATGGATCCTCAGGTACCCATGTCGAGTAATTCTGGTGGCCCCGTACTGGGCCAGACAGGTGTGGTTTTCAGACCTGCTGCACTTACCCGTGGCGGAACCGATGAGATTCCAGAAGACCCCCGACCTTCTGTCTCGACAGGAGGGTGTAGTTTGGCATCACGACCCGGACAGCCTCAAGTTGACGGCCTGGCTCCTGACTTCACCGAATTCGGTCGGCTAACGATTCCGGAGGACTGTCGGCGTATCCTGCAAGCGGCAAGAGCGCCTTCCACAAACGCCTCATACAAGTACAAATGGAGAAGTTTCTGTCAGTGGTGTGAGGATCGACCAGGGTTGGCCCCGCAATCGATTAAGCCGGATCAGCTCCTTCCATACTTGCTGTTCTTAGCTCAAAAGGGCCTATCGGTATCGTCAATAAAAGTACACCTGGCCGCCATTTCCAGGTTTACTCGTCAACGGCATTCGACACCATTGTTCAGCGACCGCCTGATTAAGCACTTCCTTAAAGGCCTCTTTCAGAGTTTCCCTCCAGAGAAGAAATTTCCACCGGAGTGGAGCCTCAATCTGGTCTTAACGTCTCTTATGAAGCCTCCTTTTGAGCCAATGTCATCATCGTCTCTAAAGTTTTTGTCGTGGAAATTGGCCTTCCTGGTGGCCATCACTTCAGCCCGACGTATTTCGGAAGTTCAGGCTCTAATGGTAGACCCACCGTACTTACGATTTTTCAAGAACAAGGTAGCCCTTGCCACTAACCCACAGTTCATACCGAAAGCTCCTTCGGTGTTCCATAAACACTCCTCTATCGTGTTGCCTACGTTCTTTCCGGAGCCATGCTCGGTAGCGGAGCGCACGTTACACACATTGGATGTAAAAAGGGCTCTCAAGTTTTATCTTCATCGTACGCAACCATTCAGAGAAACAAGACAACTGTTCGTGGCCTATGGTTTGGGTGCTAGAGGAAAAGCCATTTCTAAGCAAGGACTTTCAAGATGGGTGTCATCTACCATTTCGTACTGCCATTCCAGGGCAGGGAAGCCTCTTCTACGACGATCAAGAGCTCATTCAACTAGAGCAGCGGCAACGTCGACGGCACTGTGGGCCGGAGTCCCTCTGGGGGACATCTGCATGGCGGCTACCTGGGCGGCTACACACACCTTTACCCGCCATTACTGCCTGTCGCAGCAACATGCCAAAGATACCAAGATGGGACAGGCGGTGCTCCGACACCTATTCCAATAAGGTAAGCCCCGACTAGGGGTGGTATCCTGTGGAATTTATGACTGTATGTGGTTCGTTTTCCTATGTTAACAATTACTAATGTATACATGATCATAGGGAACGGGCTTTATTCTAAGCATGTGAATCCATGAAAGATCCAATGCTGGAGAAGGGAATAGTTTCTTACCTGTAACTCCATTTCTCCAGCATTGGTATCTTTCATGGATTCACATGCGCCCGCCTGCCTCCCCCTGAACATGCAAACCGGTTCCCCCACTACTTTGGGGGCCGAAATCTGAGGGAGCGCGGGGGCGGGGCCTGTATTTATATCATGACGTCCTGACGGTGCGGGCACGCATGATACAAAACAAGGTGGATAGGACGCATAAGCGTCGAAAAAGTTTTCCTACGGGAAAGGGTCTATATATAATGTACCGGGGATTCCCAGCCTGACGACGGGGAATATTCTAAGCATGTGAATCCATGAAAGATACCAATGCTGGAGAAATGGAGTTACAGGTAAGAAACTATTCCCTTCTATGTGGGTGGATGCAATACTTGGTTGGGTCTTTGGGCTAGGGTGGCATGGGGTGTGATGTGGCTGGCCATTAGGCCCATGATTGAGGATCGTCATGACGTGGGGGCAGGGGGACATGAGTGGGGGCCTGCTGGCAGGTGCCCCTGACTGATGGGGGGTGGGGGTGCTGGGGGACATGAGTGGGGGCCTGCTGGCAGGTGCCCCTCACTGCTGGGGGGTGGGGGTGCTGGGGGACATGTGTGGGACATGAGTGGGGGTCTGCTGGCAGGTGCCCCTGACTGCTGGGGGGTGGGGGTGCTGGGGGACATGAGTGGGGGCCTGCTAGCAGGTGCCCCTGACTGCGGGGGGGTGGGGCTACAGGGGGACATGAGTGGGGGCCTGCTGGCAGATGCCCCTGACTGCTGGGGGGGGTGGGGGTGCTGGGGAACATGTTTGGGACATGTGTGGGGGCCTGCTGGCAGGTGCCCCAGACTGCTGGGGGGTGGGGGTGCTGGGGGACATGTGTGGGGGCCTGCTGGCAGGTGCCCCTGACTGCTGGGGGGTGGGGGTGCTGGGGGACATGAGTGGGAGCCTGCTGGCAGGTGCCCCTGACTGCTGGGGGGCGGGGGTGCTGGGGGACATGAGTGGGGGCCTGCTGGCAGGTGCCCCTGACTGCTGGGGGGTGGGGGCGCTGGGGGACATGAGTTGATGATCAGTAGTGCAAGGTGACATGTGGCTTGGCTGGGGGGCATGCCCATGGTGGATGTGTTGCCTGCGGGACATGACCAGGGGTGCAGGGTAGTCCCCTGTAGTGTGGGCTGCCTGCAGGGGGCATGGTGGGTGTAGGGGGAACACCTGGGAGGACCCAAACTGCCAATTCACGGGTAGGACTCCCCGCGCACCCCCGAAATTCACGTACCCCGCTCTGACAGCAAAATTGCGTGTGAAACTTCCCGCGCACCCCAATTATATACGTACCCCACTCGCACAGGGCCAAACGCGTGTGAAACTTCCCGCGAACCCCAGTAATACACCTACCCCACTCGCACAGGGCCAATCGCGTGTGGAACTTCCCGCGCACCCCAGTAATACACGTACCCCACTCGCACAGGGCCAATCGCGTGTGAAACTTCCCGCGAACCCCAGTAATACACGTTCCCCACTCGTACCGGGCCTATCGCGTGTGAAACTTCCCGCGAACCCCAGTAATACACGTACCCCACTCACACAGGGCCAATCGCGTGTGAAACTTCCCGCGCACCCCAGTAATACACGTTCCCCGCTTGCCGTGTGCTGTGTGGCAGCCATGTATACTGGTACAGGGTTAGCACAGCCCTTTGCGCTGGATTGGGGATTTTGATGGATTTTCCCTGCGCGAGGGGCGTTCTTGGGGGCGTAATTGGCACTGCTGCAGTGTTGCTGCGCCACTGTGCGCCACGGCTGGTTTTGGTAGCTAAAATCCATGAATACGCTGTGCGCGGAAATGGATTTTAGCGCATGCGGCTGGCGCAGAGATTCGCACGCGCACACTGTGCGCCAGCCGCGTGCGCCACTTGTGCACTAAATTCTATGCATTACCGCCTAAATTGGTTTCTCGACAAGACCAAAATTGAAATTGTTAAAAATATCAAATATCTAGGGGTCCAGATGGACAGCTCAAGAACAGATCTGAGTGCGCAAAACCAACTCTGGGAAAAAGTGAGATGTCTAACCTCCCAGACAAGAGCGGTTGACTCCAAGTTTGGAAAGTTCTCCTTAATACCAGCGATAACCTTCTATAAGGCTAAAGTCATTCCCGCGATGACATATGGAATGGAAGCTTCTTTGTACATACCACGCCATCTCTGGAGCAAACTAGAGGGCTATGTTTGGAAAACACTATTGGGCCTTCCGAAATCAACTGCCATGCCGGCCATCAGGAGAGAGCTTGGGCTAGTCTCACTAGCGTCGATGGTATATCAAAGCGCCATGAGACTGTACAGGAGAATAATCATGTCGGATACATTACCCATTTTTAACTTCATGAAGGAGGAAATTGAAACAGGCAATTGTGAGGCTTTGAAAAAATGGGTCAAGGCCAGAAAGGCCGATCTAGCACTAATAGCATGCACAGAAGTAGAGATGAAGGAAAACCCAGATCGAATCAAAAGAAAAATGGAAGAGATGGACTGGATCCTGACAATAGAGAAAGCGGTAGGGAACAAACTCTTAAGCCACATGCCACCGGCTTTTAATAAACTGAGAAAACCGATGAACTACTAAATTTCCGGACAAGAAGATGAGAATATACGGCATGAAAGCGAGATTGAACCTTTTGTTGACCCGAGAGATCATAGCAACTCGAGGAACCACAACCGACAAGAGATGTCGCCTATGTAAGGAGGATTCATCTGTTGAAACACTTAAACACCTGGTGATTGATTGCTCTAAAACCAACGCAAACAGAAACTTCTACCTCCCATCGCTGGTGGAAAACCTATGGATATTCAAATCTGACGATATGTGGAACAGACTGATCTCTGGCGAAAAAACGAGATGGACCATTGCACTGGTCAAACTACTCGAACTCGCATTCGAACAGATAAATCGCCAAGGGCCTGAGGGTGGTGTGGCGTAGGGTGTCGATTTCAAAAGGCTATTTTTTAGTTCCTTGTTCTCATATAACCGCCACTGCTACGTACCAGTTAGTGTGGGAGGTTTGTAGTTGGTGAAGTTTTTTTTTTCTTTTTTCTTTCTCTTCTTTTGGCTGCAGATGAGGTGAAATTTTGATAAAACTTATTGTTAATAAGTAAAAGTTCAAAACAAAAAAAAATGAAACTTTAGCTACCTTACCTTACTTAAAATAAAAAAAGTAGTAGGAATTTAATGTTTGTAACCATAAGTACATCACTGTGTAGGATGTTTTAATCTGGTGACAATTAGTTTGGGGAAATGTTCCACCCACCATAAATCAGGCAAGCACAATTTTGTATTTATTGAATAAAGTTCTTTTTATGAATCTGGGACCCCCAATTTAACCATATTAATTTCATACAGCCTCCCTTCCTTTTCGGGACAAGAAACACACACAGTTGCACAGAAGGTCTGTTTATTAATAAAATGGAAATAAATTAATCAATTTAAATATAAGAAAATTATGCATCCATGAATTTCCAATTCCAGTGGTGAGCAATACATTAGTTGCATCACTTTTCTATGCTGCATTAACTTGAAAATACTTTTGTAAACATGCATCATCATCTATACATTTGGTTTACCCTGAGCGATGTAAGGAAGGCATGGTATCAAACAGTGAAGACAGACACAATTGATCACAGTTCAAGGGTGTTTATTGAACTTCAAATGGGTTGGTTGAACGCCTATCTAAACCTAAAGTTAAGGATGGGAGCAAGCTACGACCATCAAATAATAATAACTCAGTACTGGTCAAGTCAAGACTTTGTCAAATAAAAGGGCCTATACTAATAAACCTATTGCCAATCCTTACTTGTAACACAAAATGGTTTGGGACAATGGTGTATGCAAAAAGAAAAGTGTTAAAGAAATAATATGTCAGGGCGGTTGAGCAGTTGGCTTCCCTTCCGCACATTTTCAGCACGGGGCAAGGCGGCATGTTCGAGCTTCGCACACACTCCGGCTTTTCAGCCACGAGGATACAGTTCAAAGCACAGCCATTAGGGCCTTCTGCCAAAGCCTCTTTTCCAATAACAGTCTCTTACTGCAGAGGGTCTGTCGTAACAAACAATTCTCAAAGTTCCATTCCTCTCAGGATTTTCACATTTACAAATTCTTGCTTTCAATGTTCATCGCTTTTTATCACAATGTTCACACTTGGTCTCCCTCATTTGGGCTTGGATCCTCTTGATATGGACTTCAACACAGATCGGTCTCCCCAACTCACCGGCTATGTTGATCTTTCTGGTGCTCCCTTATTCTTGCAGCCAAGGACGGTACCACTGCGGCTGCTGCTGCTCCTCTTCGCTGTTAAGATAGATTTCTGAACTCTGACCTGGAGGGGCACAGGTTCAGAAGGCCAGCCTAGTTTCTTGGAACAGGGTAACCTCTGGACAAGCCAGACCAGTCAGGGTAGCTATGGCAGGCGGTCAAGACTAAGTCTCAGGAGGGCTGAGGGTGACTGAAGGACCTCAATGAGCACACAAAGAAAGTACACTTACAGATTACTCCAGACAGGTGTTATATCAAAAATATAGACATATTTATTACAAGGCCTTTGTAACATAGACCATAGTAAAAGAATCACAGTAACACTAAGTAAACACAACTCTATCAATACAATGTATATACAAGACCATTGGGGTCTAAAGGGTTAAATGCACGAAATATGTTGACAACCTAGAGGGGAAGGAAACAGGCATGCAGATAGTTTTTAGGCCCAGTTCGACATCGACAATACACCTAAGAGGCAGTCCAAGCCCTAAGAAGAGAGGAGCCTTGTGCTCAATAGTACATGCAATGCCAGCGCACGCGGTTGTTCCAATGGGCAAAATAGGGTCTCTTCAGGGGTCTTTATCAGTTCGGGAAGCAGCTCACTACTCAAGAAGGACCTCCACTTGAAGGCAGAGGCAGTTTGAGAGTTTGGGATGGAGTCGCTATTTCGTAATAGCAGTGGAAAGGAGAGGGGGCCCCCAGGGTCCACTTGTCCGTAAAAATGGGCGCTTGCGCTAGGGGCTACCGGTTTGGGTATGGAGTACTCGCCGGTCCCCGACGCAAGCGGACCCAGACTTCGCCAGTTCAGTCCACTTCGCTTGCAGGTTCGAATGCGGCAAAAAGGACGTCTTGGCACCTTTCAGTTCCTGAGATGCAGCAATGATTCCCACATGGGACAGTGGCGATTTCTTCACTCCGGGTGGATGAATTGACCCAGTTTTACTGCAGCAGGCTTCAGGGGCAAGAGGGTCACAAATGCAGCAGACTTGCAAAAGACGTTGCTGCGGTAGAGCAACACGGTAACCACTTTCACTCTGGTCCTGGTGCACTCGTCTCACTGCAGACCTGGGAATTCCAAGTGTGCGGAATTCGGTGTGAGGGTGCAGGGGACACAGAGCTAGCGGTATATCAAGTTTCGAGGGCCTCCCCGAAACGGCGGCGGTGACAGAGCAAAGCAACTGGGTAAGCTGGTCAGTCCACTGGTTGGCCCAGGGGCACTTCCGAGAAAGCTTACTTGCAGGGCTTGATGAAGTTGCCGATAATAGTTGGTCCCACTATTCCAATGGGTCGGAGTGTCATCGCAGACCTTCTTGGATGACCAGATGCAGAGGGGTCCCACGGGACGACAGCAGGCTCAGGTTACCAAACCTTCCAGCGGGTCACCAGCAGTTCCTCTACACCGCTTCGAGTTGCAGGATACTTGGATCCTATTCTTTGTTCAGTGAGAACTCAGGAGATCGACATGGTATGTGTGTTTTGGGGCTCCTCTTATCCAAAGTTCCCTTTGTGCCAAAACGGAGACGACCCAATGGGAGATCTGCTCACAAACACACACTCCATACGTGGACCAATCATGGACCACGGTGGTCCCAGTCATTCATGGCACTCAGACTCTCAGGCACCCAGGATGTGTATTGGAACCAGACGTTCCAGCCCACACCCTGGAGGCACACATACAAGGCATGCAGAAGCCCGCAAAAGCATTGGGTTTCGCGGGAAATTGCATGACCAAATAAGGACTGACCTCATGGCATGGCCATTTTGGAGCCAGGCCATCTTTTCGTGCCAAATGCACTAGAAAAGGGTTAAAGAGAATGCGAAAAGATAGCTGCCGCCAGTCCTGTCCATGGCACATCTGCACAGTTCATAAAAAGTCCAGTGAGAGTATGTAGGGCCTTTGGAATTGGCTATAGACCCAAGTGTGCTGTATGGTAAGATACATTGCACACTTGTTACATTTTGCACAAAAGCTGCAACATGGGAAAAGGACTAAGGGAAACAAAGTCTCCCAGTACTGACTGTCTTAAGGGCATGTCAGTTTCCCCATAAAAAGTAAGCGAAAGCCCAGAGGAGTGCAGCTGAAGGCTGTGCGTCTCTGGCAAAGTCAGTCAATGGTGTCTAAACAGCAGCAAAAAGTTTGGGGGTTGACATATGGAGGGAAAATTACATACAATTATGAAATCTTTCCTAACACTCGCCTCAGTTATGCGGGAGAGCTTTTGGTATCTCCGACACACAATGCAGGATTCTTCAGTCCGATCTCCTGGCCTTACGCTTTCTGCCTCGAATGTTTCTTGAAAGTACCAATGTCTTGCCGAAAAAAGGGTAATTCCATTCTGACTAGCCCTTCTTGGTTTGCCGTCTTGCTCCCCTCGTTCAGCTGCAGACTTGAAACTGCTGTAACTTCGTGTGCTTCTCCTCGCTCTCAGTGTGCTTTCGTGCTCCGCCTTTTAACCGTGTGGGGAAGTCTAATGGAAGTCAGGTGATTGTCAGTAATTGCCTGACCACAGTAGTAGGACATGTTGGATACATTGCTCGGGTGTGAGTTTGTTTTCTCCCAGAGTGGGCTGTCCGTGTGAAAGTACTGGGAAAGGGAAAGGGGGGTAGAGGGTAAGTTTCCCACATATCCTACCTGGTAGGATGGGGTAAAGGTGTTGCAGAGGGAGGGATACTGTGTCTCGCCATCCAGCGTCCCGCCCCTCCAAACCCCCCCACCCAGGGGATCCTCCTGCACTGGTCCACCCCCAGGAACTGGATCCAAAAGCAATGGCATTGTCCTGGCCACCTGGATGACAGATCCCCAGGGACTAGCAGGTGAGACACTTTCTAGTTTCTCACAGCGCCCGTTCACTATGGATGGAAAAATTAATGAGTCCCTCTACTTCCTGTTACGCTCACCTGGTATCCACAGGGATGCCACCCAGCTGGGTTACTCGCTGGTATGCTTCCCAGCTTTGCCCTGATGTGGTCTGCGGGGAAGGTTCTGCCTTGTGGTAGAATTAGGCGTGCTCTCCGTCCTGCCTTCTTTGCAGGGGCGCGTTGTCTTTCATGGGTGAGTGCGGTCCAGTTACTTCGCTGACGCCGGCCCGTTTGATATTGTTCAGGTAGGTCTTATTGCTGTTCTTTAGTTTTGTTGCTATCCTGCATGCCTTTCTTTGTTTAAAATGTCCCTTTTCTCTCCCTTAGGTATGCCGAGCTTCAGCGCGGCGAACTGGCTTGGTTGAGCCCCGCTGGTAAATGATGGTGCATTAAGAGCGCTATGATGCGGTAAGTAAGCGCTATGCGCAGCGCTGCGAAGTCTTGCCTTTGCTAACCTGTGTTTTCCTTCCTTGTAGGTCGCGGTGTTCTTCAGCGCGAGTGGAATGTCCGGAGTGGTGCCAGCCGAGAGGTCGACCAGCCAGGTAAGCCTTTTGAGCAGTTCGTAATTTGTAAATGTCTCTACAGCTTTCTTTAATGTTGCCTCTATCTTCCTCTTTCAGGTCGTTCTGTCCGGGAGGCATGCAGATTCGAGGAAGCTGTTCTCAGTAGCTGCAAGTGTTTAAAGATGAAGACTGCAGGTAAGATGCTGCTGCTAATGATGATCTTTTTGTCTCCTTGCAGGTTCTGCTTCTCCAAGGCTCGAGGGATTAGCTGGACATGGTGAGCGTCACGTTGCAAGCTGCAAAGTAACACGAAGCATGTTCTGCAGTCAGGGTGTGGTTTATATAGCCCAGGTAAAGTAGTACCAGGGAAAGTAGTTCCAGGCCTGCCACACCCAAAACACTAGATCGCCTAGCTTGGTTCTTAGGAACCAAGCTATCTGGATGCCTCCATGTTGGCTGACAATACAATAAAGTAGTTCCCAAGCACATTGTTGTCCATGGTGTATGAGCCTGGTGCCATAGGCACCAGGACTGGCCCCATGAGGGCTTTTGAAGAGGATGCCAGGCTCTAGAGGCCCGAGTCCTGACTCCACCTGGCCAATGGGTTTGCAGAGGGGGTTTTGGGCGAGGGTCGTGACACTTCCCCTTTATTGAAAATAAGGATACCTCCCCCCTTAATCTATCGACATGTCAGAATTTCAAACAGAGTTTTAGAAAACTCAATTGAAATACTTGCTGCTTGACATTCCTTCATGTAAATCGCTTGTATACAAAAAAATGTTTAACATGGCCGCTTTCTAGATTCCATTCAATGGTGGCTCTATTGCAATGCTGTGTAAAAGTGTAACTGTCTCATCTTCAATGCACAACTTAAAGGCAGCAAAATGGGTAGCAGTTAATTACCCATTCGCTTTTATCTTGAAAGGTTCAGCTTCAGTAACGCAACTCTGCTTTGTGATGTAACCAGGAAATTATTCCATTTACATTATTTTTCTAGGTTTGCACGCAGTGAGAGTTCCCTTTGGCTCGCAGAATAGACTTCTATGTTTGGTCACTACGCAGAGTCGGGAGCTCTCCCAGCACACACCCCAGAGGACCTATTCAATATATAATCCCAGAAACGTGAGACCAAGTAAGACTAACTCAATGTATGGAAATTATTTGAGAGGCAGAGGAGTTGCTGGGTAAGTGAAGAAATGAGATTAATGAATCCAGTCCGGAGGAAATCTCTAAAGTATGAGATTCTTCTAAAAATTGTAAGGCTGATTAGAACTAGGATGGTTTTAACATGTAGCTGATCACGGAGACAATCGGTTTGACCCTGCCTGTGTTTTTCTGTTAAATGCCTTGTATGGTTGCGTTTATCCTCTTCTCTGTCTTTTTAAAGATGATGTAAGATAAGATCTTTTTCAAACGTTTGTATAAACTAAATGAAAATAAATTAAACAAAATTTAAAAAATAATCCCAGAAGCACATACACTTCTGAAATATTTCCTAACGTTTCAGGATCTACAATCAAGGTACATATGTCCGCCACTGAGTACTTACAAATGACAGGGGCTACGATTTAATCTATTCCCCTTTGAAGTATTTCTCCCCTCTAAATTATATGTCCCCTTGACATTATGCTTACATAAGAATTTGTTGGCATTCTCCCAGACAGGTGAGCATCCTCTTAAGGACTGGGTCAAATCTCCCCCTCTAGGAACAGGTGGGCATTAGTCAACAAGATGGGATCAGCTTCCCTCCATAGTCGGATTCAGTTGTTTCTGTTTTGGACATGGCTGTTGTTCCACTGAAGAAGGCCTGGATCTTTAACGCCAGGTAGGCCTCGCTTAGTTGCGGCTAATAATCAAAAAATGGGTCCAAAGGAAAGTAATCTATTGCCGTCTTCTGTTATCAATTCTTCCTTCTCTCCCAATTCGCCTCCATCAGCCAGCCAGTCAGTGAATGTCCGAGAATGTATGGGTTTGAATGTTTATAGATCAGAAACCACCCCTTTTAGAGGTGTGTATCATTTCTCTAATCCAATTGGTCAATGTATGTGATTGGACAGTGTTCCACAAGTAATATCACACTAAACCATGCCCTTCCTGCTCATTGGACATATTAATGAAGAGGGCAGTCTAATGGGAGTGACTTCTACACCCAGTTTGACTCCCACTTGATGTGATGTCATATTAGAGATTTCTACATTAAACGATTGTAACCTTCTGTGGAGAATCCGACAGGATTCCCCACAGAACCGTGGTCTGGGACCCTTCTCATGTGGCCAGTGGAACGCAGCTGCTCTCTGATTCCAACCCTGCTGGTGGTGCGGGAGGATCACATGACTGGTGGATGGGAGGGGGTCGGACGAAGAAGACTAGGAGGAACCCCTTTTTTTTTACTTTACCCGTAACCCCAATCTTCTGATGGCCTTTTGCCATTTTAACCCTTTAAGTGCCATGGGTTTTCCCCCGCCCCAGTGCCAAGGCCTTTTTTGGTGTTTTCGGTATGTCGCCATTCAATGCCTTGCAACATTTTTGTTACATGAGATATCTCGGCCAAATTTGGCCCCTTTCTTCCCCACATGAAATCCTAGGTTGCTGTAGGGGGTGGGGGGTGGGGGGGGGGTGAGAGAAAATAACCAAAAAAGGGGAAGATTTGGGATTTTTTCAAAAAATGCCAATAAAACGATGTACAAAGAAGCCTGTGTTTTTTTCCTTGTAAGAGCTGGGAACAAATGGTTTGCTGTGCTGAATACCCCAATTTCCTGGCTGTTAGGAATAGGTTGAATGGAAACGAAAACAAATTATTTTGATGTGGTTATCAACCGTTTTGTGAGAGGTAGGTGATTTTGGCCATTTTTGCCAATTGGACATGCGTGGACGGAATGGAAAAGAAGGGTATGAAAGCTGAATTGGAGGACAGAAAGGCATACATTTCTGTAAAGTAGACACAATTCCAATTTCAGGAAAGGGTGATTTGCGTAGGTCAGGCAACAACTAGGTAGGGGAAGTTCCATAGTTTTGGGAAAAAGCGGGACAATGACCAAAAATAAAGGTATGTGGTGGACATGGTTGGCTTGGTATGGCAATGGTTTCTATGAATTTTGAGAAAACAATGCTCCGCTACATTCCCCTGACTCTTGCAGTTAGGAAATCACACATTATTTGTAGTGTTTCACAAAACAAGCAATACCACAAACCAAACACTGAGCTATGGTACACTGGAGTTGTATACTTATGGCCTGAACAGACGTACTTAGCATGTGTAAATCAGGAAAGCCAATGTAGTTAGGAATGGCAAGCATACATTTTCTGAAAGAGCACAGACCTTTTCAAGGGTAGGTGGCTTGTGCAGGTTACAAAAGTGTATGGTGCCTAACGCAGCGACTAAATGTAGGGCACATTTGGTAAATGAAAGGGTTGTTTGACAAAGGGCACCAGCAAATGGGTTGAAACGTTATGAAAACCACACAAACACAACAAATGTCTTACCTTCCCCCATTCCCACACTGGTCCCGATGAAAACGGTACCTGACATGTGTGGGATGTAACCTACCTGCGCGCCAAGGGGAAAGCCTAAAACACGGCTAACCCCAAGTCTTTTCCGACAGCTGAATTTCTGGATTTTGGCAGACGCACACCATACAGATATGGGCCTAGGGTGTCCAAGCCACGAAGGAAAACAGGAAACCCCATGCATTTCTAAAAAGAGGACACCCGTGGGAATCTGCAGACGTCTGACTTGCGCAAATCAGCCCAGAATGTATTACCCAGAAACCCCCGGCAAAGTCCAAAATGTGGCAAAAAAAACCAAATTTCTTCACATTTCACTCGGCTCACCCACCGAAACACGGTGCCAACAACACATGGCCTACCTTCCCGCGTTCCCAGATGTGTCCCGATGAAAGCGGTACCTCACATGTGTGGGTGCACCTACCTGGGCGCCAAGGGGAAAGCCTAAAACACGGCTAACCCCTAGTCTTTTCCGACAGCTGAATTTCTGGATTTTGACAGAAGCGCACACCATACAGATATGGGCCTAGGGTGTCCAAGCCACCAAGGAAAACCGGGAACCCCATTCATTTCCGAAAAGAGTACACCCGTGGGAATCCGCAGAGGTCTGACGTGCGCAAATCGGCCCAGAATGTCTTACCAAGAAACCCCTGCAAAGTCCGAAATGGGGCAAAAAACCCCCAATTTCTGCACATTTCACTCGGCTCACCCACCGAAACACGCCGCCAACAACACATGGCTTACCTTCACGCGTTCCCACAGCTGTCTCAATGAGAGCCAGACCTCGTTTGCGCGGGTGTCCTACCTAAGGGATAATGGCCAAATCATTCGTACAGTAACCTATCTTTAGTGTGCGCAGTAAAGAGTAAAGTGCTGTCAGTAAGCCCATTCACAAGCACCTTTGCTCACACTTCTCATACATACAGGTCATAATGCAGTCAGACAGCCAAAGTGGGTTTTAGCACAAGGAGGAACCTCCTTGTGTAGCACAAGGAGGATTGTCCTTGTGAGCAGTGATGCCACAGGAAGGCACCCACCGTATCACTGGCCATTCGTACCCCTTTCGTGTCTGCAGTCAGTAGGCATCCATTTCAGCAGTTGCACCTCCTCCTAATCACTTGCGCCAGAGCAAGCGTATCAACACACTTACACCATATGGACATCTGCTCACAATGCAACCGTGTCTCTAGCAATATCTTGTACACCATTTTTCAGCAATTGCATATGACCTGTGTCTGCATTCAAATATCATGCGTCTGCTTTCAAATCCAGATATTGATAGCAAGTACACATTGCCTAACTTGGCTACCTGCCCTACAGGCGCTGTCTTTCACACTAACCTCGAGTATGGCCATATCACCTATGTGGAGACATTCATATGTGCAACCTTACCCACACAAAACACACACCCTGTAACATGACAATCATTTCTGCAGTGCTGGGACAGTGCATTCACAGAAATGACATCTGCATTTTCTACTTAACTTTACCTCATTCACACACCAATCGTATCCAATTAATTCCCACAGAAGACATGTCACTTTAACCACACATAATCTCAGTTGAAGTAAACCAATAAAGAAGGCAGGGTGTTACGAGGTACGCAAGACACCGCTGTCATACAAATGGTGCCCAAGTACCACTTTCATGACACTTAGGACTCAAGGGAGGGAGCCAAAGTGGTGTGTACATTTTTCAAAAGACACCCCTTGAGTGGAGGGAACCTGAATGGTGTT
The DNA here is from genome assembly GCF_040938575.1 of Ambystoma mexicanum. Classification (NCBI taxonomy): domain Eukaryota; kingdom Metazoa; phylum Chordata; class Amphibia; order Caudata; family Ambystomatidae; genus Ambystoma; species Ambystoma mexicanum. The sequence continues at coordinate 1,414,421,719 of NC_090935.1, forward strand.
ACGGTCTTCTCCAATGCACCCCTTGAGTAAAGGAAGCAGGACTGGCAGGTTTTTTGCATGCCAAACCTTAGGTGGAAGTAGCCGGAATTGCATTCCTTTCCAATATACACCTGAAGCAGAGGAAGCGTCACTGACGTTTTTTCCTACATCAGGCCTGAAGTGGAGCAAGCTACATTAGCGTGACTTGCCAAGACGCCCCAAAGGGGAGTGAACCACAGTGGTGTTCCCTTCTTCTCCAAGGCACACCTCAAGTGGAGGGAGCTGGAGTGGCATTCCTTTCCAAGATGCGCCTTATTTGGAAGGAGCATGCATTCCGTTACTTTGCAAGTCACACCTCGCGCAGAGGGAGCTAGACTGACGTTTCCTTCTGAGGCAGGCCTAAAGTGAAAGGTACCAGGGTGATGTCCCTTTCCCAGGCAGACCTCAAGTGGAGGAAGCAGGACTAGCACTGCTTGCCAAAGCACGCCAAAGGGGAGTGAACCAGAGTGGTGTCCCCATCTTCTCCAAGGCACGCCTCAAGTGGAGGGAGCTGGAGTGGCATTCCTTTCCACAATGTGCCTGATTTGGAAGGAACATGCATTGCGGTACTTCGCAAGTCACAGCTCGCACAGAGGGAGCTAGACTGCAATTCCTTCTGAGGCAGGCCTGAAGTGAAAGGTACCGGGGTGATGTCCCTTTCCCAAGAAGACCTCAAGTGGAGGGAGCAAGACTAGCACTGCTTGCCAAAGCACGCCAAAGGGGAGTGAACCAGAGTGGTGTCCCCATCTTCTCCAAGGCACGCCTCAAGGGGAGGGAGCTGGAGTGGCATTTCTTTCCAAGATGTGCCTGATTTGGAAGGAACATGCATTGCGGTACTTTGCAAGTCATACCTCGCACAGAGGGAGCTAGGCTGATGTTTCCTTCTGATGCAGGCCTGAAGTGAATGGTACCGGGGTGATGTCCCTTTCCCAGGTGGACCTCAAGTGGAGGGAGCAAGACTAGCATTGCTTGCCAAAGCACACCAAAGGGGAATGACCCACAATGGAGTTCCCCTCTTGTGCATAGCACGCCTCGAGTGGAGGGATCCGTAATGATTATTCTTTCGCAGGCACGCCTCAAATGGAAGGACCCTGATTCGCTTTCCTTTGCAAATCACGCCTTGAGCTGAGGGATCTAGATTGATGTTTATTTTGTAAGCAGGCCTCAAGGGAAAGCTACGGCTGGGTTGTGCCTTTTCAAGGCAGGCCTCAAGTGGAGGAAGCAGGACTAGCAATGCTTGTGAAGGCACGCTAAATCAAGTGAAGTGAGTTGACATCCTGTTACATTTTCATTGAAGGTCCACCTGCAGTGCAGGGAGCAGGAGTGGCATTCCTTTATACGACATGCACGAATTCAGAGGCTAAGGGTACCTTTCAAGGAATGATGGGCATTTTCGAAAATTAGTCGATCTCCCAATATTATTCCTTTGTATGATACAAAAGGAAACAGGGCGGGAAGGGCATTGGGGACAGTACACACGAGTATCCTTCCTCTTTCCTTGTTTTGTACACACCTTACTTCTTCTGTAAGGTTGTGCCTTCATGGCTGTGGGAGGAACATAAGCACCAAAGTGTCGCTCTTGCAATCTGGCCACATCTTCTACCTCTCGAAAGGAGGGAATTTGTACATGGACCATAGTCGGAGATTGAACAATTGCTAATTCAAAGTTCATAAAGGAGAGGTTGTTTTGTGGACTAGCTGCACGGTACACCACATAACCATTGTAAGCTACCATATGCACAATGTGTGTGGCTAACTTTTTGTACCAGAAGTGCGACTTGCGTTCAGCACGGTATGACTCAAACACTTGGTCGTTTTTGTCTACTCCACCCATGTACTTGTAGTCCAGAATGCAGTTGGGCTTCCACACTTGCAGAGTCTGCCCACGCAGAGTGACTGCTGAAGTACTTTCATCATGAATAGTACTTTGCATGTACACATCCCTTTTGTCACAGAATTTCACTACCAACAGTTCATCCTGCCGCAATGCCATACATTCTCCCTTGGCCAACTTCTTACACACAAGTTGTCTGGGGAAGCCTTTGCGGTTACTGCGGATTGTACTGCATGCCAGTGTGCCCACATTGAACAATTCCTTGAACAGTGGAATTCCTGTGTAGAAATTGTCCACATACAAATGGTGACCCTTGTGGAGCCATGGTGTGAGAAGATCCCAAACTATCTTCTCACTTGTCCCTAAATGGGCTGGGCAGCCCAGAGGGTTTAGGGTAGAGTCTTTACCAGTGTAGACTCTCATGCTGCAGACATACCCAGTGTAATTTTCACACATGTACATTTTGGTCCCATATTGTGCTCTCTTGCTAGGAATGTATTGCCTGAACAGTAGCCGACCTTTGTACAACACCAATGATTCCTCGATGGATATGTTCTGGCTAGGAACATACACCTCCGCAAATCGGTGAGTGAAGTGCTCCAGAAATGACTGGAGTTTGAAGAGCCTATCAAAGTTTGGGTCAGTTCTGGGTAATACTGCCGAGTTGTCATTGAAATGCAACATACAGCGCAGTGCTTGAAAGCAATTTCTACTCAATGTAGCTGCAAAAAACGGGCTATAAAGTGGAGCTATAGTAGACCAGTACATCGAGAGAGAAAGCTTCTGCGATATTCCCATGAGCAGAATGAGTCCCCAAAATGTTCTCATTTCAACATTGGTTGTTGGAACCCATGCTTGTGCTCTGGAATGGGGTTTCAGAGTGGAACCCTTTGACCTCAAGAACTGTGTAGTGTATAAATTGGTTTGCTGAACCACATCTGCAATGAACCCATCATCAAAAAAAAGGTTGAAAAAATCAATAGGCTGAAACCCATCTGTATTCACTGTGCACCCTGATATACCAGTGAAAGGGGGCACAACAGGCTGAGCCATTGCTGGAGGCACCCACTGCGACTCTTCAGCCATGTCAGGAACTGGCACATTGCGTGGACATCCTGCACGTCCCCTCCCGCTTACAGGTCCCCTGCGTGTGGGAAGTGTGCGAAAAGGTGGATGCACTCTTTCTTCCTCTTCATCATCAGATGATGACGAGGATGAGCAGGAGGAGGAACGTTCTTCAATGGACAACTCACTTCCCCAATCACTTCCCCCCTGACCCTCAGAAGCACTATCTGTTTCAGATTGCATGTCCACCTTTGTGCCTTGCTCTGAGCCAGACTCCATCACTGCAGCTAAAGCCTCCACACCAGACATTGATCGACGAGAAGCCATGAGTACTGTCGCTATGGAACCCTTCTCTGCCCAAAGACCAGATGAAGACTGAAACAATAAGTATGTGTGCTTCTTACAGTATGGAACATAGCAGAGTAAGTGGTATTCAGTGCCACAAACCTACTCCACACAAGTACACCAAAAGGTCCAGACTTTGCTCACAAACTATAGCAGCCCTCTGCAATATGACGTATCCCTGCATGCTACACTAAATGGAGTACTATTTTGCAAACACTCACGTGAAATTCTAAGGACCAGCTGACTGATTTCCTACAAGGGGGTAGACTGCTACAACACACCTGCACCTAAAAGAAAGACAACAAAAAAGCTAAGGATGATGTCCTCTTCCGCTATACATTACACAAATACAAGTGTGGGGACGAGGATTGCAGCCACACTACCAATTCAGAAACAGCCAACGTGCTTTGTACCATGCTCTCCTCCAGGGGATGCTGGTGGATGGGAAATGGAGGTGAGAAGCAACCCTGCAACATATTAGTGAACGGGTGAGTTGAAAAGCCAGGGGCAATCAAGACCCAGACAGTGAAGATAAGAAAAGTACACGGCAGGCCCTTCCAGACAATTGCTGGCACACTTTTGACGAAAACACTTGCTCATTCACATAGGGGTCTGTGTTGGAAGGGAAAGGTCACAAGGACGAAATTAATGCCAGGGCAAGCAAGTTGATTTAGGCTGATGCAAGTGGTGATGGGTAGCTAAGAAATAAGCAGCACTGACATACTGAATGCATTGACATGCCATGAACACAAACAATTGCTAGGAAGTGGGAGGCTCACTTCCAACATACTTACTACCATTTTTATTAGCATTTCACACAATCCAGTAAGTCTATCAGTTACTGTGCTCACCCCGCCCCTGCAAAATAGTGTCTGGGCAAATTGCAAAATGTCCTCAATGAAGATCTCCATGCCTGTTTTTGAAAGGTGCACCCCATCTCTGTGAAACATCACTTCACCTTTGATGAAGCCATGATGAATAGTCCGAATTCGCTGTTGCCCTTTGTCAGTCATGCAAACTCCCCATTGAGTTTCCACACCGAGCGGTTGATGGCCCTTGCATTCCCTGGAGTTCTCCAATCCCTCCTGGGAATCATCTGGGACCACGCCACCGCAGTGTTTGGAAACCTTTGTACAATCCATTCCAGGTCCGCCATGAGCTTCTCCCGTACCCGATGATGGCTCCTCTGAGCCAGAGAAGGCGCTTCCCCCCGATCCCAAACCAATGCACCACAGGGCCATCCCTTCGAGATCCAGATGTGCTTGGCCCTCGGAAAAGTCGTGCAGCCCTTTGGATGAAAGAGTGGCCGATAATCCACACAACCCTCCTCCTCACTAGGAAATGGAAACAAGTAAGCCCCCATGAATATGGCCAGACATACAGTTTACCAACTAGCACAACGATTGCTTCAACACATGGCTCTTGTAACAATCCCAGACATGCACTTCACCCAATCGGACATGCACCTCTCATGTGAGATAACAGTAGGTCGATTTGTAATTGGCACATGCTTTTCGGGGGAAAACGGTGAAGAACACAGTATGTCACCCTGTGCCGATAAAACAGTTGTGCTGGCGCAATTGTAATCAGTGAAGGTTTCTGCTCCTGTGGGCCACCGACTGCACTGCACAGTGGTATGGTGACTTGCACATGCTACACCGTTATACTTTGGCAGGGTGACTAGTCTGACAGTGGATATGAACTCCACAGCAAGTGTGCTTTGAACGCTCTCTGAATATAGGTACCCTGCCAGAATGTGCATCATTCATCACAAATGGATGCAACTTTGGACAGTTTGATTTTGGGAGCTTCGGCCACAGCTGCAGGGCCACTGGTGACCTTGCGGGCACTCGACTACCAAGGGAGAGAGGCAGCCAAGGTCACACACATCAACCACCACCATCCTACATCTCTACCTGGCCATTGCTACAGCTTTCCCCTCCAGGAAGGGATGGGGACCCTGCTGGGGCCCTGCACCCACTGTTGAACTTGGGGGACACAATACCCACCTGCGAGACAGGCGCTCATGGCCAATGACATCACCCCTCGACTGTCTAGCTCTAGCTACCCTGCCTTACAGCTTTTCTCCCTGCAAAAGGATGGGGACCCTGGCGAGGCTCACTGGGACCGCTGCTGGGATTGGACCACAGAAATGATGACCGTTGCAGTAAAAGGAATGAGCTCTGTACCAAGTGTGCATAGCAGGCTCAGAATAAATGACCATCTGCATTACCACCAGAAGAATCTTTGAAATGTTACTGCTACTTATGTTGGCCAAACTTTTTCTTCTGCAAAACAGCCACCTTCCTCAATGAAAGGCACACCCATCACTGCCCCCAGAACCTCCCCACTACCCATTCCCACCCATACCATTGACACTGCAGCCACAGTTCCTCCCACCACAGTAACCCTCCACCCCCACATTACCATGGCTCCCAACAGAAGTAATATATGTAGTACTTACATAAGTCCGCAAAAGCTTTTCAGTAGCCTGCAAAGGAAACATAAAAGAATTACATTCAGCACTTTGCCCACCAGTAACACATCCAAACTGTCTGGCAGCTATCTGCAAACTTTTCCATTCCTTCCACCAGATACATGACACATCTCAGTCATCTACCACCACGGAAGGCTGGACTGCACAATGATAGGAAATGAGAATAAGAACAATGGATGTATGGCAACCCCCAGCACAAAAAAAACTTGTACAGATGGCTAAGTGGCAAACTGCCCTCCCTAGGGAACAGTACTGTTCAGCTGGACTGGGGGGCATTTTGTGCGCTACCTCAGCAAGTGTGTCCCTGGCCACCCCAATACCTCCCCAGAGCACCCAAACCCCTTCACAACACCAACACTACGGGCCCATTTCCCACCCACCCCAATAGCAATCTGCCCTTCACGTACTATACAATGTTGAAATCATCAAAATTCCATACGTACATAACAAAGGAGAAGCTTGAACTGCTCAAGACCTGTAAAGGGAAAAAAAAAACATAAATGATCTGTGTCAGCCCAGCCAAATACCAAACCACCAATACTGGCCCGCCCCAATTGCATTGGCCAGTACATTTTGGGCACCCTGCGCCCAGATTGGCACACTAATGTGCCTATCTGTGCCACGGGAAGTTTGGTAAACAAAGACAAAAATTGAAAATGGCAGGCTGCACTTTAGGTGGGCTGAGGGGCACCCTAAACCGCCAGGGAACTTCATAATGTAAAGGGGAGTGCACCTCTCCACCCCTCCCCCCAAATGGAGGGGCAGGGCATCTCTTGTAGCCCTCTCTGGGGGCAGATAAGGGGGTGGCAGTCATGCACTCCTCCCTGTGGCCAGGTGTTTCTTCCTAGGAGCAGATATCTGCCCCCAGGGAGGGCTGCCTGACATGGCCCCCACTCCATTGTGGTTGGGTGGGAGGGAGGGGACCATCCCCCCCTTCTCATTAGAAAATTCCCTGTCGGTTTGGGGTGCCCCACAGCCCCCCCCTAAAATGATGTCTACCATTTGTCCTTTGTTTACCCAACTGCCCTTGGCGCAGATGGGCACAATAGTGTGACATTCTGCCCCCAGGGTGTCCAAACCCTACTGCCACACCCATTGGGGGGGGCAGTCCAACATTTTGTGGTGGCCCTCTCCCCCCTCACCACAAATGGGTGGCATGGGGACCTCATGCAGGCCTCCCTGGGCCTCCTACAAACGGCTGTGTGAGGTACACCTCCCTCCATTTGGGGTGGGGGGGAGAGGGCCACCAAAGAATGTGGGACAGGCCTCCCAGGGGGTGGGGCAGTAAGGTTTGGGGACCCTGGGGCCAGATTGGCACACCAATGTGCCCCTCTGCGCCAGGGCAAGTTTGGCAAACAAAGAAATAAATTGAAAGTGGCAGGCTGCACTTCAGGGGGGGCTTAGGGGCACCCTAAACCGCTGGGGAATTTTGTAATGTGAAGGGAGGTGCACCTTTCCACCACCACCCCAATTGGAGGGGCGGCGCATCTCATGTAGCCCTCCCTGGGGGCAGATAAGGGGCAGCTGTCATGCACTCCTCCTTGGGGTCAGGTGTCCCTTCCTAGGAGCAGATATCTGCCCCCAGGGAGGGCTGCATGACATGGCCCCCAATCCATTGTGGGGGGGGGGCACCACCCCTTCCCATAAGAACATTCCCTGTCGGTTTGGGATGCCCACAGCCCCCTCTAAAATGCTGTCTACCATTTTCACTTTTTTCCTTTGTTTACCCAATTCCCCTTGGTGGAGAAGGGCACAATAGTATGCCATTCTGCCTCCAGGGTGGCCAAAACCTACTGCCCCACCCATTGGGGAGGAGAGGGCCACCAGGAATGTGTGGGCAGGCCCCTCAAATGAAGGGGCCTACAGGGTAGGACCCCCCTGGGGCAGATGGGAGCCCATCTGCCCCAGGGAATGGGGGCAAAGAAAAAAAAAGTAAGGTCTGGTGTTGGAAGGAGTGCTCCCCACTGGACCACCAGGGAATTTTTTATGGAAATACAGCCAGAGATCGAGGCAGAGGGAGAAGGGCGCTTACCTTCTCTCTTCACCGCGCCAGCAGTAAATGGCTGCCGCAGTGAAAATACTTTCTGTTTCATGTTGGCGTGCGTTATGCACGCCGACGTGAAACTGAAGGTAATCCAGCCCCCGGGCAGTGAGGAGGGACCGCCCCCTCACATAGCCCGGGGGTTGGATTACTGTTTTGAGCGATCCCTGGTTTGCTTTGCTTTGCAGGGATCGCTCAAAACAATGTGCCTAAAAGGACAAGGTATCTCGTCCTTGGCAACACAGAGGTAATGTCAATGATGAGATACCTTGTCCTTGGCACTTAAGGGGTTAAAGAAGTAGGAAAAATGAATTTCTCTCAAATTGACAACTTGTCCTGTGACGAAGAGGGCTGAAGAGGCATGTGGGAGCCAAAGTCAGGCAAGGTCAGGCAATTAGTCCCAAGGGTCTGTACCTGAAGCCAATTAACCCACCTTAGGGGCATAAAAGGCTGCAGCAGGAAGGAGCAGTAGAAAGAAGCTGATGCAAGGGCCGGAAGATGGGAAGAGGTAGTAGTCGAATAAGCAGAGCACAAGGCTGGCAGTTCACTAGGAAGTGTGACTACAGAAGCGACGCTGGAGCAGAGGAAGAGCAGATTTCACCTTCAGGCTCTGAGTTGGTCCTGTGTTCACAAACCCTTTTTGGCTGTGGCAGCGTTGGAAAAGACTAGGAGAAACAGGCAGCCTTTTAGGTTTGGGGTTGTTTGTTTGATAATTCTTTGCGGCAAACTGTTTGAAATTAATCTGCGGACAATTATCAGACCAAGAAACAACCCCAATCCCTATACAAATTCACCCAAAATGCCCCCAGCTCCCGACCCTACTTACCTGCTTGCTTGGCTCCAGGTCCATGGCCACCCTACTGTGTCAGATCTGTCCCTCTAACGTGGGTCGGATCAGACGCTGCAGGGTTCCCTTTTATTCTTTTTTGTTTGTCCCCTCCTCCAATGCTGAGGAAGCAGCGGACACCCCCGCAACACTCAAGGCCAAACATACCGAACATGCGAAGCAGGGGACAAATGTACCATTTGATCGATCTATGATTGGTCAGTTAGGCTAATACCGTCTATCCAGGTGCGCCTAATTGCTGTGAATGCAGAGCTGAAGTCGTGCATCCACCCAAGGCCTGTGTGCAAAAGCAAGCCGAGGGAAGCTGAAGAAAGGAAGACTCTCCATTAATGAAACCGGATCAGAGACACTCGGGTTGCAGAGGGGTGGGGGTCACAAGAGTGCCTGTAGCAGTAGCAGCAGAAGAAATTAAGTCGGAAAGTATAAACTGCCCACAGCCGCTGTGATTGTGGAGTCAGTGAAGGAAGCTCCATACTCCAAATCATTTGGAATACCTTGCCGGTAACTGTAACCAGCTCAAATTATACTTGCATGCAAGTGAGAGCGAGTAAAACTTGTTAGCATAAGTGGGATGTTGTTTTTACAAGGGAATTGTATCACACACTTATATCATCAAAGCTAAAGTACCTGCATGAAGAGAAAGCTTCTCTTTTTCCCATTTTAGTATAAACTGTTGCTGAATGGTCACGTGTCTCCTTTTGAAGAGGAGAATGTTGCCGGTTACACTTATGAAGTAGAAGCTGACTTTCCTGCAATGTTACAAGCCCACTTAACATCGAAAGAGGTTGCACACAAGAAACTGTGTTTCCCAATGTATTTTGAAGCATAACCCTGACTGAAAAGAGCCAACGCACATCTTTAAAGTGGTAGTTTATTCTCAAACGAAATTGCGTGTGCCTCATTTAGTTCACACAGAGAAACAGACTCCTTGTAACATACTGAATACTTATGTAGCAGTTGTAGAAGTTGCTGAAGTCAAATGAAGACCAAGTAGGACCAACGCCAGTAGACAAAAGTGCAGCCAGCTCAATTAAGAACTGAACACCATTGTTCTAAAGATGCTGAATTTATTGTAACCTCAGAATCCTCTGATACGAGGGTGACAAGGTTATCCAAGGCTGGAAGAGTGGCAGTACAGCTTTGGGTAACTACTGGAGACAAGGTGTATATGAAGCTGGGGATGGGAGCTGGCTACTTGTTAAAAGGAACCCATTTAAATCTGTAGAGCAGAGACTGGTCAAGTTGAGAAGCAGCAGTCTGGGAGCTAAAAACAGATTTGGTGGTAGATGCAAGACAGAGGAGCAAGGCAAAGAGGCTACCCTTTCTTGCCATACAAGAGAGCACATTGCCTACCCAGTTTTGTGTACGCTAGGAGGTGTTCCTTTAGATTCTAGACTAGGTAGGGAATCCCCTGGTAGAGTAGGTTTTGTAAGGGTTTATTTTCTATTTTTGTGTAAAATAAAATGTCAAACCTTGAGAAAACTATGCATAGTCGTGAGCCTCACATTACTGACCACTCACACTTCTAAAACATTATATTCCTCACATGTGATCCTGTTACTAATCAGTTCATCAGATTGCTCTCACTCAGGTGCATCAAATAATGCTATTCTGATCTCAGACAACATGGGATGTATGTGTTACAAATTTTGGATTTTTACACACAAAGCTTACAAAGGATATTTGTCCGTCTTATATTAAAAGGCTTGCCGGCATGGACGCTATGATATATGAATTATTGGTGCACACTGTTTCTGTGTGAGAATATCCACATTTGCCTAATTTACATAATTAACATAATGTGAAAAAATATTGTTTTACATTCAGCAGATGGAGCTTTTCACCCTTAACATTTTTTTTTAAATGACGTCTCTAGGATATTTCCTTCAAGTGTCACAAGCAATATTGTGATTCCAAATGAAACAAAATATTAAATGACATCTCCACTTCCTCTGCCTGCTAACAGAACATCTGGTGTCATACAATGCTAGTTTTTTTGCATTTAGGAGCTGGGCCATGTATGACTCCTGCGAATGCTGATCATCATGGTGCAAGTTTTTTGAGGTTAGGCTGCTGGCAAGGGCCATTTATGACGCAGTCCTGCCCCTTGAGTGATTCCAGCATCTGCCTGTCCCTGTGTCAGACATCAAGTCTCTAAAGGTGTATAGTCTTTCCTTTGGGAAATGCCTTGCTGATTAAAAGATCAGATTATCTGAGAGGAGACCACTGCAGACCACTTCCCAGAGCAAATTAATTGTAATTTTAGAGTTCTTAGCCCAGGCTCAGAGACAGATGGAAGTTGTAAATGGGGAGCATTTGCTTTGCTTACAATGCCTGAATCCTAAGAACCAATTCCAGGCAAGGTCATAAGGTTTTATGGTGTGCTTCAAAACCAGTGTTCACAATGTTGCATTTGGAAAAGCAGGCCAACCCCCAACCCCCTTTTTTCTTGCTGTGTTGCTTTGGCATAAAGGAAAGGAATGCCATTTGGCTGTCCAGGCCGAGTTGCCGGATTTATTTACAAATGCACCAGTTATTTTCTTTTTTCCTTTGCTTTTACATCCACATAAAAACATGCAGCATTATGCATTTCTTTGTAATCAAACCCCTGTCAACAATGATATTTTTGAGTAACTGTGGGTGTTTTACTGCTGATTTGAATCATGCTAGGAGATGAAAACAAACACCAGCACGCCTTTTGATGATGGCTCTTCTATGAAATGCTGTGCTTTTCATCCCAGATTGGACTGTTTTTCCATTTTAATAAAAGCTACTGGATACTTTAACTGCAAAGAATCCTTTTTATGCCTTGTCGTATAATGTTGGAAATATACTCTTGTTGTAGCTGGGCTGCTAAAATCACACATTTCCTCACGCGTATAATTTTTCAGATGATGTGCGCAGGCTGCAGCTCACATGTTTGTTTTTAAATGTAAAGTTTTGCACCCTTTTCTTTTGCATAGATTTCTCTATAGCAGAGGTTAAATTGTCCCTGAAGATCGCAGTGCCTGCTGAAAATGACTGACACATTTGCCGAAACAAGTTAACCTACTTCCCTCCTACTTAGATGCTCTTTTCTTAATTTTTACCTATGTTATGCTATTTTCTGTATCCTTCTGTTTTGCTGGCTTGACTTGGAAATAGTCAGTATTTTGAATATTCTATCTAAAACATGCGTTCTAAGTATATTGAATGGATACATTGAATGTGACACCGTTTTTTGGTACTCTTGCTGCATTCATAAAAGTAAGGAAATGTAAAATGTTATGGAGTGCTGTTTTATTTGTCTATTTAAAATTTGGTATACTTTATGTGCTCTTTCATATGAGAAAAACAAGTCTAGTTTGTATTAGTTACGTTATACTAACCAAGGGAGAGGAATATTTTTTCACCACTAGCCATTTCAGTTCACTGTTTCGAACCTAGGGACCTTTCCCTTTATGGCCAATGAGTTGTCCAAGTTCCTGTTGGGTCTCTTTAACAACACGGTCTGATATTCATTGTTCCAAGGGACACATTCCCTATCACTTTGCAGGGACAATTGCCAGCACACCTGCTTGTGGTTCCTCGGGCTCAAGATTAGAGTCACCATTAGCCTTTGATCTGGTCAATTCTCCATCACAAGGACCCATTTACCAAGTGGATGGAGACCTTTTGCCGTTTATTGAAGGCATCGGAGATGCTATGAAATGGTGGCTCAGTTATAATAATCGTGTCAAGGACTGTTCACTGTTTCTCTGTTGTTAACAGTGGATACATGCAGATAGTGCTACCTACATGCCTCGCAAGGGACCCCATGATCAAGCACACCAACGAGATAATGTCCCGCATTGGCATGTATTGTGTATACTGGTGTGGTGGGTCAGGGGAGACCCAGCAAAGCCCTGGCTCAGCACCACTTTTAGGAGACTGCTGGAGTTCTGCACTGACCAGCTCAGGCGCACTTAAAGTCCTGAGATAGTCACCTGTTGGCCTCTCAAATTGAGAAAGTTGAAGGCAGAAAGCAGCACTTAGTTGTGAAACTAAGCCTTGGCACCTGTGCGCTACAGCAAGAGCTGGTCAAGAACAGAGTATTTACGTTTAAAGGGCCTCCTTATGAATTTGGTGGTAATTTGACAATAAATCCACCAATTTACCTGCAAACTTGTTTACCGTTGCTACCACTCTGTCCTGTCGGTTTACCTTGGGTTTAATAGTGGTGGAAGGGCAGTGTTAATCCCCATTTATGGAGTCCACATGGGATCTTGCTGTAATTACCACGAGGTAATTCAGTCACAGTAATTCTGCTGATATTTGGCATTTAGTGGAGTTAAATCCTCCACTTCAGCATCAAACTCAGAATTTTGTAATGCAGTAAAAAGGGCAGTAATTGCGTTACTGTAAATAAAAAAGAAAAAGTGGAATTTATGGAATATCTGCCACTTTTTTACCCCACCGACAAACTTTAAATGGGGCTAAAAAGAATCTTTTTGTATGATTTATTGATAATGTGCTTTAGTTTAATATGAACTTTTCGCATATACATTAAATCGCAGTATTCAATCATTAACAGTACATTAAAACACATAAAAATACATACAATTAATACATGTATCACTTCCACCTTACATTTTTTAGAAAGCTGTATATATAGTATCACTATGATTTCATAGATTCTACGTCTCACTGTCTCTTATACTCATCTGAATTTAATGAGGCCTAAAGAATCATTAGCAGGCAACCACAATAAACGTACAGTGACGGATGACAGAAGGACACCCCTCCCATATCAGTATACCCTAATGACGAAACCAAACACTTAACATCTCTTCTGAGCTCAGGGGTAATGCATTTGTCTTGGAAGCAAGACAACGCACCTCAACGCAGGTTTGAATCCTGATCCCTCTGGTATTAAGCATGTTATAAAAGAACAATTAAAATTATAAATTCATTCCATTGATGATTAGTATATCTTTGTAAAACTTAATATGCTCTGAATTGGTATGAAAGATGGATATGCTAGGCCAAATGAAGGTATAATATGTATTCAGTCTCATGGCCTCAAAGGAAGGGAAGAGGCTCACTGCTCAATCCGTTAATGCACTCTGACGATTTATGGGATCGCTGCACTTCTCTGTGAGGCTAGGGAGGAGAGCCAGCTATGCAACATTCCCCCTAGTGGTGGTGGAAAGCGGAACCCCATACGGAGAGACTCCCCTCCTGGGGATCAGGACTTTCTTTTAGAGAACTCCCTAACACCCTCTCTGGGGAAGTTCCAGCAAAACCCCAACATAACAATCCCAGAAGCCTCTGCTTATTACAGTAATGCTGTACCAAATATTCCTAGAGTTGACAAAAATACTAAGAAGAGGATACCAGAAATAAAGGTGACCCAGGGGTTGGCAGCCAACCATACTGGGACTAGGAAAATTGAGCGAGTGTAGGAGAATGCTTATGAGAGAAAGAGAGTGAGAGAGAGACAAAGGACTATGGTGCTATGCTGGGGCAGAACCAGCACTTTCCCTTAACAACAGAAGAAGGACCAACATATGTTGTTGGTGGAATCCGGGAGCTTCAAAGCTGGTGAGAGACCAGGGAGCCACGGGAAGCCCAATGACCGAGAGGACACCGGCAACCACGAAGCGGAAGGACAGAGAGGGCAAAGAGCCAAACTGTGTATGCCCAAGAAAGGCAATCGAGGCTTTGGCATGACCCTGAAGAGGGAGACCAGTTGGTCCTCAAACAACGCTGAGACTGCAACTAGAAAGGCTCTGTGGAGCCGCACACTGGTGCCGGTAGAGAGAGAAGGCCTGCTAGATTCGCAGAAGAGAAGAGGCAGCCTGACCCCACAGGAAGACCCAGTGATGTCAATCACTCACAATCGAGGTGACTGGAGAGGTGTCAGGAATCGCTGGAGGAAACTATGGCATGGTTGGAAGCTTTAGTTTCATCTTAGTTACTTTCCGGTCTAGTCCTCATCCAACATGGCCGACGCAGGTATATATTCTTGCCCCGCCCACTACTTTTTGCGTTGTATCTGTCTTTCTGGCTGCTCACTCCGCTGAGCATCTGCTTTGTGCTTTCTTTCGTGCCATCTATTGTTGACACTCTTCGTATTCCTCTTGCGTCGCTTTCCTCTGGTTCTGTTATTCCTTTTTCCTCTTAGAGCTCGCCCGTGCTTTTCTCATTCTAACTTACCTATCTTTCTGCGTTGTTCCGCTATTTCTCTCTTACCCGATTTGTTCCTTCGATTCAGGTTCTCCTCGCGGCTCTCCCGCGATTCAGTTTTTGGAAGGGTGTTTACCCTGCTTTGCCCTTCTTCTTACGGCTCAGACCATTCCAACTTCAGTCTTGTTTCCCCAGTCTTTCGGCTTCTGCGGCCGTCCTCTCTTTCCCTGTCCGCCCCTTCATATCGGGACTCTGCTCGTGGTGTATTTCAGTCTGCGGGGGAACCGTGATTACTGATATTACCGGTACCTTTGTTCAGTCTTTCTTTTTCTTTTCTTTCTGACTTCAGTTTGTTACTAAGCTTTCGATCCTCTTGCCTCTTTTATTCTTTACTGCCTTTCTCTCTTCCTTCTACAGTACAGTCTTGCCTTTCCTTTTTCTCCTGTTCGACTACCACAGATTTGACTTTAGTTGCTGGTATCCCTGAGTTGCTGAAGTATTAATTCAACCTCCTGCTGCCATCTATTTGACACAGACTCCTATTATCGGCCTAGGAATTTGGACTTCAGGGTTTTTTGTAGCCAATTGGCTTTTTCCCTAATTGTTTGGGGTTTGGCTCCTCAGGATTCTCCAAGGGCAGGTACCAATCCCTGTCAAGGTGGCCTCCGAGGGAGCCAGACCCTATTTACACGATTGGAAGGATCGAAGGTCTAAGGAAAGACAATCAACAGACAATCGGAAGTCCCGCAACAAGACAACCTTGACGACCAAGGACAATTCAGCTGAAGAGACAGGTGAGGAGGTTAGGGAAGGTGGGTAGAAGTCTGACAAGAGGCAGGAGACAGGAGTGGAATACGGCAGGAAGAGCCTCATGGGCCTAATCCCGCTCGTCCCAGTGGTTGTGAATACTTTAGAGAAAGTGAGGAATACACATGGACTCATCATACACGTCCCACTGAATGTGACTACCTTAAAGAAAGTGAAGAATACACAGGGACTCATAATCGTCCAAGTGGTTGTGACTACCTTAAAGAAAGTGACGAATATAAGGGGGCTCCTCATACTCGAACCAGTGGTTGTGAATACTTCAAAGAAAGTGAAGAATATACGGGGGCTGCTCATACTCAACCCAGTTGTTGTGAATACTTTAAAGAGGGTGAAGGACAGTTGATTAAGTCCATAGACTGGTTGAAGTATAATCCAAAGATTGAAAGCCACCTATAGACACTGCAAGAAGCTGAATTAGATAAGGCTCAAAACCCTATTGTGAGTGACCAAGGAACGCTATTGAAAGCATTAAGGGAAAACTGAAAAGGTGGAAAAATCCCCGCAAAAATATCGGCATACAAAAATATCACCATATTTTTGCGGCAATATTAAGGTATGGAACCTGCGGGGGACACCCCCACAACCCCTGCATTATTTTTAAAGGAGCGGGGGACACCCCTGCAACCGCCGCTCCCAAAAAACACCAAAATTATCCCCCCCCAGAAATATTGCATATGGCCGTTCCAGACGACCATATATGCGGCGATATTTTTGGTGGGGATAATATATAGTGATACCTGTCCAGGAGGAGGGAGTCATTCTCCTGGCCCCCTTTCTTTTCCTTTTGGTATTTAATTAGTGGTAGAATTAGAATAGGATAGCTTTTGATGGACAGATCAAGGCCCATAGTTAGTTTTATGTTAAGTAGGCCAAACCTTTGTGGTGGGAACAGATGGGCTTTTTCTTATTATTTAAATAAAAGAATTATACAAATGCCACCATTTGGTCTGCCTCCTCCTGACCTACCACATATGGTGTCGGAGTGGGATTGGAACAACCAAATATAAAGTTGACCCATGTCAAAATTCCCACAGAACATAATTTTCCCACAGAACATAATTACAATAAAAATAGTTTGGGCCTCAGTTTTCATAGCTTGAGTCCTAAAACTGTTCTGCCCAGTAGGAAAAGCATGTAGGGGAACGATAATAATATCTTTAGTCCAAGGCGGCAATGGGTACTTGGACAGGATAAGGTAATTCTTAGTCTAGCGTTCCATATAGGTCCCACCTGGTTTTTCCATCTATGTAATCCCACTGGCTAAACCATGGTGGAAAACAGGATTATTTGTGCTGTCCCTTTTTCACCAGGAGGAGGAATTCAAACCCATCCTCCTAAATTACTCCAAAGGACCTGTTGAAATCCAGAGGGGTGAATTGCTAGCCTATCTTCTATATGAAGTTCTCTTGGGGGACACTGTTCTCAAAACGACATATACCGCAGCAGGGGATAAACACACTTCTTCTTCTTACTCTGCAGTAGATAGCTATGCCATATACAAAAAGAAGTTCCAATGTATCAAAACGTGTCTCTGGGTATCCTCTCAAACAATTCCAATAATACTAAATTATTTATGTTTCTTATTCACAAAACTGTATCAATTTTATTAATTACACAAACCTCATGTTTCTTAAAAACAATCATAAAAATGATCATATAACATAAAACAAATTACAAAAACTTAAAACAACACAAGTGAAAGCAACATAATTAGGTCCTAATAAAGTACTTTTAAAGGGTCACAACGTGTAACTAATACACGCTACGATCCCTAAGCCTCCATACTTTTGGCTATTTCCTATTCTTCTTATAAATGTACTAATTAATAAAATAAGATACATTTTTGTGAATAAGAAAATAAATAATTTCGTATTATTGGAATTGTTTGAGAGAATACCCACAGACACTTTTTGATACATTGGAACTTCTTTTTGTATATGACATAGTTCTCTTGGGGGAACAATTAGACCAAGAGACCAGAGAACAAAGTTTGGGAACCTGAGGGAAGATTGGGTCTTGGAGAAAGAGGTCCCGAAAACGTTGTGTCTCTCTAAATTGGAGAAAAGGGAGTGTTCCAACAAGATTGACATAGATCTTGCAGCCTCCTTAAGGGACACAGAATATGGTAATTCCATAGGACTAAAGGAAGATCCTTCTGCAAATGAGAGAGTGGGTTTTCAGAGCCTTGGGACAACACTCCTTTTCGTCTCCCTCCCAAACTGACTTTCTCATAAAAGATCAAGAAAAGGAAGAAGGGCAATTTGCCCACGTGGAAATAATACAGAGTTTAGATGGGTTGAAGTCATCAAAACCCTTAGAACCTGTAGATCTGCCATGCGAAAGTGAAAACCCCCTTCATCACCATGAGGAGGAAATTCAGGAGGTTTACCAACCTCCACATTTCTTTTCCTTCACCAAGGTACACAAGTGCTACTTGCGTGGAGAAGTAGGACACCATTCTAGACACTGTCCCCTTCATTTGTTTTCTCCTCCCTCATCATCCCTGAAGAAGAATCCCAAAATAACTTGAAATCAAGAGTCAGAAAAAACCAAGAGCTCTTTTGTGTCCATTTTATATGCCCAGAGTTCAGAAGTCCCAAGCTTAAGAAGAAAGAATCCTTCTATGTCCATGGCTAGAAAAGCGAGATCCCAAATAAGAGCCAATATTTATATGCGGGAGAACAAACCCTTTCTAAGGTCCCCGCCATCGTACATCAGAAAAGGGTCTGAGCCTAACTTGATACTTGGAGTAAGGGATGTGCAATCCACCCAAGATTACTATCATTAGCATGGAACTCTCCTTCAAGGAACCAATACATTGTATCCATGGGGACAGTGAAAATCTCCCCTTTACCCCAGTATCAGTGACCATTTTTGGGGAAACCCTAAACATAGAGACAGCAGTCATCCCTAACCTACCGAAGATGTAATTCTGGATAACAATCTTTCACAAGTACACCAGTGTTTACCTAAACTAGCACAAGAAGCCACAGTAAGGGCCATGTTACCAGACAAAGTTGTCATTGATATAGATTTCCAAAACTTTAACTTATTGGGAAATCGTGACAGTCCCTCTAATAAATACTTGCCTTTAAATACCTTGGAAAGGGACTTTTGCGCAGTGAAAAAAACCATAGGGGACTGGTAATAATCTTTTTCCAAGGTCCCCTATATCGAGGAGGAAAGGAAAGGCAGGCTTGTAAGAGAAAGGGTATGTGATGATTCATGGGAAGACTCACCTCTTGGGGACAAGGACTCCCTTTCCTTTAGAGAACTCCCTAACACCACCTCCCAACATAACAATCCCAGATGCCTCTGCTCATTATGATAATGCTGTACCATATTTTCCTAGAGTTGACAAAAGTACTGAGAAGAAGAGGAGGACACAAGAAATAAAGATTACCCACTGGTTGACAGCCAATCATAATGGACTAAGACGATTGAGCGAGCGAGTGAGGAAAAATGCTCATGAGAGAGAGACAAAGGACTGTGGTGCTACACTGGGGGGGGGACCAGCACTTCCCCTTAAAATCAGAAGAGGGACCAATGTATGTTGGTAGTGGAACCCGCAAGGTTTAAAGCTGGCGAGAGACCAGAGAGCCACAGGAAGTCCTCTGCTGAGAGGACATCAGCAACCACGAGGTGGAAGAAGCACAGAGACGGCAGAGAGCCAAACTCTGTATCCCCAAGAACGGGAATCGAGGCTGTGGCATGACCCTGAAGAGGTGAACCGGCTGGTCCTCAATACAGAGAACACAACTGGAAAGGCACAGAGGAGCAGCACAATGGGGCAGGGAGAGCGAACGCCCGCTAGATGTGTAGAAGAGATAAGAGGCAGCCCTACACCACAGGAAGAACCAGTGATGCCAATCTATCAGAATCTAGGTAATGGAAGAGGCAGGAGACCCGGGAGGGTAATACAGCAGGAAGAGCCTCAAGGGCCTAATCCTACTCGTCCCAGTGGTTGTGAATACTTCACAGAAAGTGAAGAATACACAGGCACTCATCATACTCCTCGCAGTGGTTGTGAATACCTTAAAGAAGGTGAAGAATACCCATGGACCTATCATACCCATCCCAGTGGTTGTGAATACCTCAAAGAATATGAAGAATGCACAGGGGCTCATCATGCTCGTCCCAGTGTTTGTGAATGCCTTAAAGAAAGTGAAGAATATAAGGGGGCTCCTCACACTCATCCGAGTGGTTGTGAATAGCTCAAAGACAGTGAAGAATACACAAGGACTCATCATGCTTATCCCAGTGGTTGTGGATGCCTTAGAAAAGATGAAGAATATAAGGGGGCTTGTCATACTCTTCCCAGTGGTTGTAAATACCTTAAAGGTGAAGAATACCCATGGATCCATCATACTCGTCCCAGTGGTTGCGAATGCCTTAAAAAGGTGAAGGATATAAGGGGGCTAGTCATAGTCATCCCAGTGGTTGTGAATGCCTTAAAAAAAGGTGAAGAATATAAGGGGAGTGTTACTGGACTAAGGAAAAGTGCTTCTTTTTTTACAGAATACGAGTGCTCTGTTTAACGGATAACATCTCGGCATTGCGAGCCGCCAAGGGGCTCTTGCCGCATTCAGCTCGCTTCCTGGAGGAGGCGGAGCCAGCAGAAGCACGTGAACAACCACGTGATCCATCTCACCTTCAAAAGCCAGACTGAACCACCCTTGCGGCGTGAAGCCCGTCAGGAGTAAAGCCCAGGGACTGTTGTGCGGCTGTTTGGTGGCGATGGTGCAAGGCAGCTGAAATTAAAACAGAACCTGGTGAAGACAATCCTCACGAAACAAATAGGGTCCATGCAAGAATTGACAGTGGAGACTGCGTGCTTATAGCCTTTGATCCACTGCAAGATACAACGGTCTGACAGATACATCCAGACAAGGGTCCTGTGAACAGAACCCAAGGAAACAACGACCAAATGATTCGGACAACAAAGCGCGGAAAACCCGCTAACTTAACACCACTGCATATGAATCTTAGAGGAAAGGCAATGGAGACGCCTGAAACACAACACGCAATAATCAAATCAGGCGCCATTAACAGAGACACCACCCTAAGGGAATGTAATACCGAAGCCCCAAACACCTGCATGGAAAGTGACACCAACAAATGTGGAGAAACAGAAATGAATTCAATAACCCACACACACAATGAAAATGAGGGAAATACAAGCAATTCTCCATCTTCAAACATGACAGAAGACACAACAGAAACCCCCCCGACCAAAGTGATAATAAACGCACTTGAAATAAACGCGAAGCCTGTACCAGGCTACTTAGCACTTGGGGAAATAGAGGCCATAAAGGTGGAACAAAAAAACAGAACTCCCACCAGCCCAAACGACAAAACAAAAACAACTTTGGAGGATCAGACAAAGGGTAATGAGAAGACACCCCATTTACTGGCACTACAAGAACGAAGAGAAGACAAAGAAAGAAAAATTATAACACAACAAGAAAAAGCTGCCAAAGCTCAAAAGAAATGGCAGGCTCTGTATGAAAGTCGCAGACACTCCCAACAACTTGAACCAAAGAAAAATGAGAATATACATCCTAAAGCTGCAAGATTATCACTTGACATAACAGAAATCAAAAACCTAATGATGAACCATGAAAGAAGAAAAGAAGTCTTTGGAAATTCATCATTACTGACAAAGAAAACAGATACAGATCCATGGATACAAAAGTCACAAGAAAGTAAAGTACCAACATCAAAAGAACAAGATTTCCATAGCAGAGATAAAAGAGCACAAAACCCAAACAATACGAATATAGAAGGAGAAAAAACACAAATTCCAAGCTTAGAAACAGCAGATAAATGCAGCTGCGACCTCCGCTCGGACCACGAGCTAGCTTTAATACCAACTTCAATGCTAGACTTACAAAATATGCTGATAACAACTACAACGCAATCTTTATTACCGTACATGAAGCTACAAGAGGCACTAGTAGACTCAATAAAAGACCAAACAACACTCATGGCTTTGATACACTCCAAACAATGTTATCTAGAGCAACGCATGAATAAAATATTGTAGCGACTAGACATCGAAGCACAAAATAGCCACTTATGGCAAAGCAGGCTATTTGACATTGCCCGTAGCGACAGAGCTGAAAAGCCAGACCTCACTCACGCACTAATCAAAATGATGACAGAAACTAACCAAGTAAAATCAAAACAGATGCCTCATCCAAAATACCAAAGTCATAGTAATATGAGAAAACAGCAAGAATGGGCTGAAAACAACGAACCCTCATATTTACTGGAAAAACACAAAGCAAATAGGAACCTTACTCCTGCAGAAATAAATCTTATTGACCTTACCGGAGAACCCTCCAAGGAAAGGAAGGTACACACCCATATAGACACAGACAAAGGAAAAGCGATTAACAAACCGATTGACGATGAGGGACTTATACCCCATTCAAAAGGGAAAGAGACGTATGAAATCTTCTCCAAAGGAAACAAGATACAGCCCAACAGAGAGCAAGAAAAAAAAGGAACAATAATCAATAAACAAAAAAAGCAAAGGGGCTCACGAGCATTCTTGAGAAATCTAACAAATCCTCCAAAAGAATTATACCCCAACATGAACAAAGCAACACAGCAGAATAAACAAAACAAACTTGAACCCAAAGCAAAAAAGAAAAACCCAAACAACAATGAAATAGACAGAGAATTAGATGAACTAATCAACCTATCAACCTACATGTAGGACGAAATTGATCAATCTGAAGAAGCCCAAATCGAAATGGCAGAGGCATCATTGATTACGGTAGATGAATACGAAGGTGAGAAATCAGAAGAAGACCAAAACCTCGAAGAATCAGGATATGAAATGACACTCGATGAAATATCCAAAACAGAATGCGAAAACAACGATGAAACAGCATCGGATACGAATAACCATCCCTTACCCATAAGGGAGACCCAAAGCAGCCACGATGATGATAAAACAACCGATGGACAAACAGAAAAAATAATAAAACTGCCAATTTTTGTGCTTCCACAAAAACAGCAGACGGAAATAAAAGTCAAGAAAATAAAATTATCAAGAATAACAACAAAAAATTATAACCTAATCATGAACCGCACAAATGTACTAAGATTGATACACGCCATTCCTAACATGAAAGAAATTACAACTAAAGATATAAGAACAGTCGAATTCTGTGATGAAATAACATTGGGCCAAGTGAAGATATTTTTTGATTCTGAAAAAACACTGAACAAAATGATAGACAATAAAAATATTTATAAGCAGCTAGGATTTGAAGTGACCCTGATCGAAGAAATACATAACACAGAGAGGAGGAAAAAACAAAAAACAGTAAGCTGGAACCAGCCTGAAAAGAACCAAAGCAAATACGAACTGGACGATGCCTATAGAAATACAGCACCAGAACACAAGAACGATGGCGACATGTATGAGAGTAGAGCAAACGACAACAAAGATTATCAAAGTCGTCATGACCTCTATAGAAAATATGGAATATGGAGGCAATCAGAGAACCTACTCACCAATACAGAAGATATACACAACCAAAGAAGATAACAATTAAAGGAAGAAAGTCTACATCCAACCAGGATCTGCTCATGGAACACGTGGGGACACAGCCATTTATTCAATACAACAAATTCAAATCTCATAATGGCTGACATAATATGCATCCAAGAGTCATGGATAACGCAACAACCAATAGCAGATGGATACACCATACTAATGAATCCTGCAATCCAAAAGCAAAAAGGCAGACCGTCTGCCGGACTCCTAACTTTAATCAAAAATGGACAAAACATTGGCATACTAGAACACGACAATTTAAACCCATGGACTCAAATTACCATACTTAAGCAACGGTCGGACAATAAAGAGAAAGAACCCACAACTAAGGATCACAAGAAGGAGTGCTTATGGGCCCTAATGAACCTATATTGGAACCCAGCAGGAATAACGGACGAGAAATTTATAGACACAGTAACATCAGCAATAGATAACACCAAAGGAAAATACAACGAGATAGAATTTATATTATGCGGCGATTTAAACATCCATATATTCAATGCAAAAGGAGAAGAAATAGAAAAATCTAACCTGTCACCCCGAGCCAAATACTGGACTAAAGAATTAAATTGCAGAAATATTAGGAGGTCTGACAGTATCGACACAACCACTGGAAAACAAAAGGAAACTTGGGCAAGAGGCAAATCCACCGCCATAATTGATTACATATACATGACCGAAAATTCACACAAAGATTTGCGGGAATCAAGAAATATCAAAACGTAAGAAAGTGATCATTACATACTGGAAAGAACGCTGAATACTAGAAAAATGGTGAAAGATAAAGCTGATTCAACAAAAATCGAAATAAATATCAGCAACAACAGATTAAGAATTGGTAGGAAAAGAATGGAAGAATTGCCAAAAATAATGACCAACTCAACACTAGGCGATCTAGAAAAGATCAACTATGGATGGTTACTGTTACCTTACAGATGCAATAATACACAAAATGGAAAATCAACAGCTAAAAACCACATCCACGCATGCAACAACAATATAATGAACAAGAAAAGAGAATTGAGAACAAAAATAAAATTACTAATGAAACAAAACTTACCGGATAAATATAAAGAAATCAAAACAGCAAAACAACATTACAGAAATTGGCGAAAGAACAACAAAGCCTTGATATTACAAGAGGATGCAGAAAAGATGCTGCTGACACTAAAGAACAGAAACACAAAACAACTATGGGCGTTACTACACGACAAAACCCACACACAAAACAGCATGGTAACTGATGTACCAGAAGCAAGTTGGACCGAAT
This sequence comes from Ambystoma mexicanum, assembly GCF_040938575.1. Lineage (NCBI taxonomy): Eukaryota > Metazoa > Chordata > Amphibia > Caudata > Ambystomatidae > Ambystoma > Ambystoma mexicanum. The sequence continues at coordinate 1,414,446,184 of NC_090935.1, forward strand.
ATTTCACAGAGATCTACGGGGGCAAATATCCAACGAAAGAAGCAAACAATATACAGCAACACATATGGCAATGGGAATGGGACCATGAAGATCTAAAAAGGGCGATTAATACTCTAAACGCTTCCAGAGCCCCAGGCCCGGACGGCCTGTCCAACATGATAATCAAGCAGAATGCAGCAGTATGGACAGAAATATGCGAAAGCATCTTCCAAATGATACAAAACACTAAAACAATTCCAATTACATGGAAGCAAGCCACCATCGTACCCATATATAAGCAGGGCGACACAAAAGATCCACGAAACTACCGACCGCTGGCGCTCCTAGACCCTTTGGGCAAAATTTCTGCTAAAATATTACTTGATAAACTAGACAGATGGGCAAAAAAAGAAAAGAAATATGCTACAAGACAAATTGGCTTCATTAAAACACTGGGCACCAATATCAACTTATTTCTACTAAACATATTAAAGCATGAAGCCATAAGGAACCAAATCCAAATCTATGCCGCTTTTGTCGACTTATGGCTAGCATTTGACTCTGTCAACAGAGACATTCTATGGGACAAACTGACCGCTTGGAAGTGTCCAACAGACATCATCGAACCGATCAAACTCTTATACGCGGACACCAGCGTTAGAGTCAGATTATCGAAAGAAGGGGCACTCACGGATCAAATCAGAACATGGAATGGACTAAAACAAGGATGCCCATTGGCTGCCACTTTATTTCATCTCTATATGGCAGATCTCGAACAAAACATCTATACACCTCAAACGAACCCCCCAAAAATCAATAACACAGCGATACCTTGCATTATATATGCTGACAACATAGTACTCCTGGCTAAAACTCCGAGAGGCTTACAGATTGCACTTGAAAAATTAGAAATATACATGACAAAGAACAAACTGCAAATAAATACGAAAAAAAACAAAAATCATGCCTCTAAAAAAAGAAAACAATATCAATCGTCAGCTCGCCTCCTTTTATATAGGCAAGGAAAAAATGGAAACAGTAAAAACCATAAAATATCTTGTAATATGGATATCCCAATCAACAACAGAAGAAGAATGGGCAGCACATCTTAAAGAAAAAACCTTGTCCCTAGCCCGACAAGCAAAAACAATACATCGAAAGTATGGAAAATTCTCCATGACCCCAGTAGCTACATTTTACAAACTAAAAGTCACAGCCATCTTAACATATGGAGCAGAAAGCATGATAAACATCAACAATGACATCTGGGATAAACTAGAAGGGAGCTTCTGGAAAAAAGTGCTAAATTTGCCAGCTTCATTACCTACCATACGAATCCGAGCTGAATTTGCACTTCAATTGCTTGAGTCCATTGTTTTATGGAAAACAACTTGACTTACACAGGAAAATAATGACTAAAACCAACACCCCACCTTTGGAAATATTCAGAACAGAAAACAGCTGCAACTGCGATCATGTCTTGGAAAAATGGAAAACAGCGAAAGAAGTGAAAAGAAAAGAGCAAGAAATATCGATGGAAATGCTAACAGAGAGACCAGGAAAATCAAAAACAAAATTAAAAGAATTGGATGAAAACCAACTGAGAGAAAAACAAATATCGGCACAATATACAAAATCCATCTGACAACAGAAGACTCAATCAACTCCCTTCATACTTACAAATATTTCCATCGTCTAAAACAAGAGACACATTTATGAGATTGCCGCTAAATATCCTCCCGACCCGAGAAATAATGGCAGCCAGAAAACAAATACCCGAATGCAAACAATACTGCCGATTTTGCAAGAACCCTCAGATGACCGAGAGCTTTCATCATATAATTATGATATGCCCGGCACTGAATGAAAAACGACAACAATCGAGAGAATGGTTCATGAACACACAAACTGTTCTAACACCAGAAGATCGTTGGGCAAGAATGCTCTCTGGAAACGAAAAAAAAATAGTATTCGCACTAACATCGTTCTGGAACAACATCATGTATAATAAAGGAACAGCGTAAAATATAAGCATGCGGGATCAAAACAAGAAGAAAGAATAAGAATAAGGACAACATTTCATTGGCCCACACTTTGCAATCTGAGCAATAAACACAATGAAAGTCAGATGAAAGGTTTAAAGCGCAAACCAAACATCCAAAAAAAAATAAATAAGGGGACTCCTCATACTCGTCCCAGGGTTTGTGAATACCTCAAAGAAAGTGAAGAAAACACAGGGAGTTATCATACTCGTCCCAGTGGTTATGAATACCATAAAGAAAGTGAAGAGTACAAAGGGACTCATATTCGTTCCAGTGGTTATGAATAATTTAAAGAGTGTGAAGGACAGTTCATCAAGTCAACATAGTGGTTGAAGTATAATCTAAAGATAGAAAGCCATCTAGAGGCACTGCAAGTTTCCGAAAGGGATAAGGGTCAAACCCCTATTTTTTTATTATTGTGCTTTTAGTACACAGAGGGCCTCTTCACGAGTTGGACGTTTGCCCTTAAATACTGGGGTAACGGTATTACCACTGCATTTAAGGACTGGCCCTATCACGAGTTGGGCGCTAAAGGGGCTGTTTTACCTCCAGCTTTTTGCTGGAGGTGAAAATCCCATTTAGGGCCTCGTCACGAGTTTGGCCTGAGCCCTTTAATGCGGTGGTAGCAGTATTACTGCCACATTTAAGTGCTGGCCAAATCACGAGTTGGGCAGAAAATGACATTTTTTGCCCGTTTTTGGCGCTATTACTGCCAGCACAATTACTGCTGGTGGTAAAAGCACTCCCCAACCCAATTGGGTCTTATGGACCCAATCGGGAATGGGGATTTACCGCCCCCCTGCAACTTTTGATCCAGTGCAAATTGCGCCAGACTGAGTTGCGGTAGTGCTATTAGCATTCTACAGTATCCCGGTGGTAATACTGCAGGGATACCGCCCAACTTGTGATGAGGCCCTGAGTACCTTAGATAAAAGGAAAAAACACAATTTAATTATACAGTACTCCAATTATAAAATGACAACATACAAAAATCTTAATTCCAATTACACGTTATCTTTGATCTAAATATTAAACTATTCAACAAAAAGAGAGGAAAACCATAATTCACATAAATGCAAGTACAAAGCACGCTCTAACATGCATAAGAACAAGAACTTTCATGAGTTTGAATCCTAAAACACTAGATGCAAATCTCCTTGATCTACTACTGCCTGAAAATCTTCAAAGATTGTTTAAAGAAATATAGACCGAGCCAGTGTGGTCGATATGAGAAGCCATCACAAGCCTATTCCAAAGGCTAGTGTGTAACACTTCTTACATTGAATGCACGCAGGAACGATCCCAAGAGTTCAAGCCTAAGTTTGCTTAGGCTGGGACATTCCGTTACCACGTGGTGTAGTGATTCCTAGCTCTCATTCTTGCAAAGTCTGCAACTCTTGAGATCTCTCGCAATCCCTAATTTAGGTCCAGATCACCTCCAAAGTCGGTAGACCATTAACTTTAGAGACCAACCACATAGTATTTTAGAAGCATATTTTCTAGAATAGGTCTGATAGCATTGGTGGGTGTGTAATACATGCCATTGTTTTTGTATAGCATAAGTCTTTGCAAATCCTCAAGGTCTGAGATCCTTAATTTTGGTTTTTATCAACGTCTGAGAATCAATGATGGATATATCTGCTAGCTCCATAAACCTTACGCACTGTTTTTGAAATGTCAACAAAAATATATCGGGGCCCTTCTTGAGCATCTCACACAAGTGAAACACGAGAGAGAATTTCTCCGAATTCCGAATTGTTTTCATATATGAGGATTTGTTTCATATACTGAGCCCACCAAGTTAGCAGACCGATCTCCAGCCGAATGACACTGATGTACACCGACTTGGGCACACCTAAAACCTCTTTAAGAATGCAGCCCTCTGTACAATCCAAGCACTTTCTATTGGGAAGCAAGGTTAATTGAGAGCCATACAGACACATAGGAGTAACCTTCAAACAATAAAAATCCATCAAAGGAACCAAAGAAAAGGAGCAAAGCTTGCGGTTGATCACTTTCAATAAGGATATGCCAGACCTACATTTTTCTTCCAATTTCACTTTATATTTGAGCAAGGCACTTTTAGCTGAAAACACAAAACCCAAATAACTAAAAGACTCTACCTCACACACCCCTACCTCATTTATGAACCACTTATGCCTTTTCAGTTTGCGCTTTGCACTAACAGTCATCACAAAGGATTTGGCAGAATTTATCTCTAAGTGATAGGTTCTTAGAAAGAGTATGGCTCCATTCAAGGAGCATTGCAAACCTGCCGGGTTGCAAGCCATCAATATTGGGTTGTCTGCGTATCGAATGCAAGACATATGCAGACTCCCACACTTCAGAGGATATCTCCCCACAGCTTGCATTCGCGTCACAGGTCTGCCAAGTACAAATTGAATAGTGTTGGTGCGATCATGCAACCTTAATGGATTCCTTGGTACAAAGATATTGGACTAGAAAGAGCCCCTGAGGTGTTTAGCCTGACCCTGGCAACATTGTTAGTATACAGAGGCCAAACCATACGTAGCAATCCCCCCACTATGCAAGTTTGTTCCACAAAAGGTTTAGATCTACGTTCTCAAACGCAGAGGATAGATCCAGGACCACCACGTAAAGTGCTCTGCTTGTACAATCACTAGCTTGAGACATAGCTTGAGAGTGTCTACATAACGGACACCCTGCAGCTGTTTCCTCCCATCTTCATTTTCCTACATTTGGACAGCTACTGATCTGGGCCTCCTACCTCCTCATTGGACCCTATTCCCCCTCGCTACCTGCATCCACCTGTACTCTACTCTATTGCCAATACCCTCCCAACATGATCTCACCCTTCCTCAGACCCTGGCTCCTTCTAATTGACCCTCTAAGACCAGGACCGCCTATTTCGTCCACCTCACACTCTTTTCCTCCCAGCCCTCCCCATCACCTCCTACCCCTCTTTATTTCTCTTTGTCACACCTCACAGCTATCATCTTTCTTACTGCATCCTCTCCCCCTTGCCATGCACATTGCCAGATTTCTCCCTTCTCTCCCACCTTATCCCTTACCCCATCCCCCATTCTCCCCTTTGCCCCCACCCTCTTCGCCTCGTCCTTTCACTAGTCTTCATGTCTATTCCCTTGCTCAACACCCTTCCCCTTACACCCCCTTTCTCTTCTTCCCTTTCTCATCATCGTAAACTCATCTAACCCCCCAATCATCCAACCCCCCAGTCTAATCAACATAGCTCTTTGGAATGCCAGATCGCTCTGTAATAAGACTGCAGCTGTTCTGGACATGTCTTTCCACCTCAACCTTCATTTCCTCTGTCCAACTGAAACCTGGATCCCTCGTCACAACTCCACTGTCCTTGCCTCTCTCAGCACCCCTTCCTCTTCCTTTTCTCATGTTTCTCATTCTTCTGGTCGTGGTAGAGGTGTTGGTCTTCTCTTCCACTCTAAATACCTTTCATCTATCTCCTCCTTGTCCCTTCCTACCTTCCCTTCTTTCGAATATTTGTATAAATCCTTTACTTTCCCTCCCCCACTCTCTTCCTTCTATGACAACCTTGACCACCTCCTCTGTCATCTCCCCCTCTCCCTCTCCCCTCACTGTACTTGATGACTTCAACCTTCACCTTCCTTCTCCACCTCAGCCCCCACCTCTTCTATCCATTCTTGATTCCTACCTTCTCTCTCCCCTCCCCTCTTCACCTACCCATTCTTCTGGCTCCACTCTTGATCTCATCTTTAATTCCACCTACTCCTCCTCACCTGTCTCCTCTTTACCTATCCATCTCTCTGACCATGCTTTGCTCTCCATCTCCCTTACTCCCTGTCTCCCTCCATCCTCTTCTTTACCCTCTCCCATATCCTTTACTCGGTGTGACCGCCATAATTTTAACCCTTCTCTCTTTCTTGATACCTGCTCTTCTTCTCTTCCTGCTCTCTCTGACTTCTCCTCTCTCCCTGCAGACCTTGCCCTTTCCTCTCTGTTCTCCTCTATCTCTACCAGTCTCGATCAACTCTATCCCTTCTCGTCCTTCCACCCTACTCGCAAACCGTCCCAACCCTAGCTCTCCCCTTACCTTCTGTCCATGCGTCGTCTCCTTCGTCGCCTCAAGCGCTGTTGGCTCAAATCCCCTTCTCCTTCTAACCAATCTACCTACTTCTCTTATCACTCTCTATATGACTCCTGTCTCAACTCCGCTAAACGCTCCTACTTTTCTAACCTCCTTCACTCCCAAGCCTCTCATCCCCGACGTATCGTTCAAACCCTTTCTCATCTTCTCTCGCCTCTCACTCCTGACCAGGGATGCCTGATGACCAGGTCTACGGCAGGTATAGGTTTCCACCCCGTATCATCCTAGATCTGGTCAGGGAGTGGGAAGATGACCTAACATCCCCCACCCTCGGCTCCCAAGCATTGAGACCCTTGGAGAAGGTGCTCAATGTCCTGCATTTTTTGGCCACTGGGTCTTTTCAGCGGACTACTGCCATAGAGGGGGGGGTCTCACAGGCCACGCAGTCATGCTGCCTACACCAGGTGTTGGCAATCATGACTGCACGCCCCTTAGTCCACAGGCGCATATACATGCCCAGAACACCCACAGAAAGGCAGGCCATTGTCTAGGACTTTTACAGGGTGGCACACTTCCCCAAAGTGCTCGGTGCCATAGATTGCACCCGTGTGGCCCTACGTCCACCTAGGGCCACTGAGCACATCTACCGAAACCGCAAGCACTGGCATTCCATCAATGTACAGGTGGTATGCGATGCAAAGGGAATCATCACCTCTGTCTATGCAAACTACCCTGGCTCCACCCATGACAGTTTCATATACAGAATGTCCGCCCTGAGCCGGGCCCTGGAAGCTGGCCAGCATGGCGACACATGTCTCCTAGGTGAGTACAAATCCCCGTGCACATGCATGCATGTTACACACACACACAAATACACAAACCCCAATAATCACAACCATTATCACCTCTACAGGGGACAGTGCCTACCCTCTGAGCAACCACATGATGATGCCAATCTGGAATCCCACCACACCACCCAGGTAAGATACAACGCGGCCCATATTGCAACCAGGCCCATAGTGGAGCGCACATTCGGAGTGCTCAAGTCACGCTTCCGCTCCCTTGACCGCTCTGGCGGGCAGCTACTCTATGCACCCCCAGAAGTGTGCAGGATCATTGTGGCAGCATGTGTCCTGCACAATGTTGCAACACGGCAGGGCGTACCGGTGGACATGGTGGTGCCCCCACATCCCCAACCACAGGCACAGGCGCTGCCCATGGGAGGGGATAGGGCACGTGGCGAGGAAGCACGGACCCGGCTTGTGGACAGATTTTTCACCTAAACTCCCCACCCTGCGGAGTCCACACAGGCCTGGCACATACCAGGTGACAATCGATGATGACAAAGAGGCCGTCAACTGTCACAACCTTACCACCCTTAGATTGTTGCCATGGAATTGCCACATTGTGTGCATCCCTAACTACTTAAACACAAGCAATCCTGTGTGACCAAAAGACACACATGCAAGGTGTGAATCACACAGACCTGCCAAACAGGCCATGACTATCACTGGTATGTCACTCAAACCCTCCAAAACCACAACATGACATGGCAAGCAATAGCCATACACCAACACAGTAACAATAAAGTACACATTGCCATGTGAAAAATGTAAATTGGCATCAGACAATGATGCCTGACATGGAATCAGATGAAATGACTGACCAACAACCTCCCACCCAAAATAAGTCAAATAAGTCATACCCAAATGCATTCCAAAGGTTGTAGTTGAAACATAACAATGAATGCCTGTCTACATGCACAATGTGCATTGCAAAATCAACACTGCAGCTACTGTGTGCCGTGTCCACCTCCTGCAACACACTGCTCAGCGCACAGCACAGTGAACAGCCATTGTGTGTGATGCACACCCTGAGCATGACATCTAAGCGACAAACTACATAAAAAAACAAATTAGGCATGTACAGGATCCACAAATGGTCAGAGAACATGTGCTGCAGGGACACAATGGGCACCAGAAGGCAAACAGAGTGTACACATGGACATGTAAGGGTGGTTGTACATGTAGTGGATCATAGTGCGAGCGTGTGGGTCAGTAGGGACATCCGCTCAACATATGCATGTGAAATCAAGTGACCATCAGTGTCGTCTACACATCACATGTGAACATTCACCATGTGTATACCCCAGCATGCCAAACCACAACTATCCCCTCACACCTGAAAGGTAAACACAACACATGAACAGGCATTGATCAGCAGAATACATCATGTACATAGTAAAGCACAATTACAATTACAGGGTGCCCATCACACTGCAGGGGAAGGCAACTATCAACAACAAAACACCTCCCCTCCCTCACAAATCACCACGACCCACTGAACAACTGCATCTGGGTCATTCATCGTACATCCTTGAATTCCACCTGGCCACTGGATCACCCTTCCCCTTTGTCACCATCTCCCACCTTGTGTGTAAAAAGTTGCCAGCACCCTCAGTGTCCACCTAGATTTGCAAAAGCACAAAATCCAAGAGAACTCAAAGCAGGACAACACAGAAGCCAAGCAAATACCCTGCAGGCAGTAAAATAAACCAGAACAGCCTCCAGCAGATGGCCAAGTACGACCACAATGATGTCAACAACCAAGGTAGCACAGTAAAACAATGTCACTACAGGATCTGAACCATGTGTGGTACATAACATAGAATGATGCAAAACGAACGGATGTCTGCTGTCACAGCTCCCGTGTACAGGCGCAGGAGTGGCACAAAACAACCACCCCCACTGTGGTCTGGGTGCCTGCAAGGTCTAACTCACACAGGCCTCTGAGACCCTGGAGGGGAAGGAGGGTCAGAGATATGCAGTCGGCACAGGCATTGGCATACTGGATAACGGGAATGAGGCGCAGGAGAGGGGAGTAGGATTGACACGGAATAGCAGGGAATGAACCAAAATGTAGTACACACATTAACACATACACAAATTGACAAAACTTGTTCACATGCACATAGCAGCAAATTACGCAAAGAGAGCCACAGTTAATAATCTGTGCATGCCCAAAACACACAAACACACTACCAAATATACCCAAAAGTAACAAAATACACTACAAACAGACAAACTTGTGTGGATGCTTCATACCCACACGTAACATTACCCCTCTGATGGTTCATACACAGTCAATGCAGTAAGTCAGACACCGGTGGGTGCATGGCAAATGGAACACCAATGTGTCACGATTCACACAACATGCAATGTTCCCTGTGTAAGCAGACAGACGCATATAGCAAGGCTGACTTCAGAACAAGTCCTGTACCTCCATGACCAAAATAAAGTAGCCAGTGCATGTATCAATTTCTACTTGGAAATGAAATGCGCTGCACCTGAGTCTGTCCCTTGCTGTCTGTCCCTGTGAGCTGCTTCATTCCATGTTTCGGAATGCTACATGGCTAATACAAGTGCCTCAATGGACCATGGTAGACCGGAGGGTATGTGCCACTGCCCCTGCAGGTGCCCCAGACAACTTTCACATCAATTAGCCATCAGTCCATTAACACATCTGAGCTGTATTGTGCGCTTCTACACCAATATTTTTCCAAGTTCACCGTCAGTGCTGCTACTAAGCATGCATGTTCAACTGACCAGGTGGAAGGTTTGCTGTGTTGTGACCCCCCTGTGCTGCTCACCTTGCCTGGAGTCTCTTGAAACACGTCATCGATTTTCAGATGTATTATTGCAATCCCTATGCCTCTGCCTGCGCACACATGCGCATGTCGGCAGCACCAAACGTGTCCTGATTCCAGACGTCCAATGGCCCATGTCTGCTGGCAAAGGTGGTCTTGAGGCTCATCCCCCTGCAGAAAGTGCATGAAACACATGATTAATGCTTAATATTCATCTGTGTGTGTCTCTTGAGGCATTACATGACTGGACCATGTCAGAGACATACATCAGAAATCACACCATCAGTCCGTCTTTCACAGCAACAGTGTGGAACACACTATCTACGGCATGATTTTCAACAAGCACATGTTCATTAAAGATAAGAAACATACTACACAATGCATAGCAATGAATGTACACAATGAATCATTAAACACCCCATCTAGCAAAAGAAGAACAGTGGACGATTATACCCCAATCATCCCCACTAGGGGTGTTAACACAAGTTCCACAGCAGCAGACATGCCACAGATATGACAGTCCATTGCCCTTGTGTAATAGGCTGTTACACCGAACCATCCTTGCGAGCCCATGGATAAGGGAAGCAGGAGTGGCATATGTGAGTCAAGGACCCCAAGCAGCAAACACATACACAAGACAAGCTTGAAGGGCCCAGCTGGAACAGACAGTGGATGCTTTCAAAAGCCACAAAGCACCACACCGTGACATGAAAGCACAATAGACTAGCAATTTTAAACTATATTAACTAATCACAGTAACTATGAAAAACCTACTTTACCTATTTAAACTAACTATCAAACAGAAACTGAACTAACTAAACTAAAAGAAAAATCAAAAATGGCCACATACGACCTGGGGGGCCACCTAGGAGGGGGGAGGTACAGGGTGCTGCTCAACACCCACATGCGATGATGCTGAGGAAAAAAAAACTCCATGGGCTCAACGCCTGCACAGCCCGACCTATGTGGGAGATAGATGGTCCTCCGAATCTGGCTCTTCCTGGAAAGGAGGACGTGGCACAGGAGCATGACCACGGCTAGCCGCGGCTTGCCCCTCATCGGCAGCAGGTCTGCCAGACGGGTGAGCCTGGTTCTGTGTGGTGATGACATGTAGGTCTGCATGCAGAACCTCCCGTGATATACGTGCTTCCTCTTGCAAGGTAGCACGTGTAACACAGAGTTCCTCCTGTAAGGCCTGGCTTGACAACTGCTGCACCTCCCGGCAAGCATGTAGCTCAGCCGAGATGGTACGCTCAAGCTGTGCAAACCTCTCCTCTGCCCGCTCCCTCTGGGACATCAGAAGGACACCCAGAGTGGATCTGAGGGAAGCATGCTCCTCCCTCACGGCCTTCATGTGTGCCTCTGCGTGAGAAGCAATTGCTTGACGCAGAGACGACATTTCAGCCTGGCGTGCCCTGTCTGAGGCCGCCATGCCCAGCCTGAGCGAGCGGGCCGTGGACTGTGCCGCCTGCTGCTGGAGAAGCACCTGCCTAGCAGGGGGAGCACAGATTGGGCCACACGCTCCATGCTCTCAGCGATGTTCTCCATTGCTGCCCCCTGCCGTTCAGAATGGGTAGTCATGTCTTGCTCCCACTCAGTATACTGTGGTTGCGCGCGGCGACCACGTTGCTGGGCTTGACCCCTCCGGGACCCAAGGACTGTGTGTCCTCGTTGTGTTGGCACCGCCCGCGGCTGCACGACTACATGCCCCCGTCGACGTGATGTCCCAGGCACATCAGTGACTGGTGTGGAGGGTGACCCTGCGTCCCGATCCACCACGGGCAGAGGTACCAAGACTGTCTGACCCCTCAGTGCAGGTGTCGCGGACAGAGGAGTGTCCACATCAGAATCACTCACCCCTGACATATGGACCTGATGCTCATCCAACTCGACATGGTCGTCAGAGTGTTCTTCAGGGCTGGACTCATAGGCAGCCAGAGACAAGATGGACTGTAGCACTTGGGGGTTTTCGTGGCCTACCACCCCACGACCCCCATTTGTGCTGGGTTGTTGTAGTGAGATCAACCCTGTGCCTGGCATGACAACGCCATCCTCCGGCTCCATTGCGTCATCATCTGAAAAATAGAGAGAATAAAGGTCACTACACATGTTAGAAGCACACAACACACACACACACCGACAACAAACACATCAGGCAGACATGTGACACACAAAATAGAACCTGGCATGCATGCTGGGTCAACTTGAATTTGCTTCTGTGATTAGACCTGTTGAAAGGTGGCAGTTTGCTCTGAAGTGGGTCTATGCAGTGCAGCGAATAGGTATGTTACTCACTACCTACATGTACAAGGACTCCATGGTGTGTGTCAGAAAATGTGAATGCAGTGCAAGGTCAACTTCAGGCATCATGTGCAATGTGCATTCAAGGGGTAGCATATCTACAAGCAAAGCACCCCTCCACCCAAGTGCAAAAGCAGGGATGCCTAGCATGGTCTCAAAAGGCTGAGCATAGACCTGTGTATTGACAGACAGTGTTGACTAGCATCAACAGCCTCATGTGAGTCAAGTGACAACACTGCAAATGATGATGGGACAGTAAGCAGGACACATGATGAAACCTCTGGAGTCCACCCATGCGTGAAGAAGACACTACACCAGTTGGACAGAGTCATTGGCCTTTAAACAGGCTGAGGCCTGTGACCCTCACAGATTGTTAGACCCTAAACATGTGTGCAAGGCAGTACTGAGCCACAGTTGACATGGGAAGGCAGATGAAATGCCATGCAATTTAGGTCATCCTGGACTTGTATTACAGTCATGGACACATATGGGCATGCGTGGAATGCACATGGAGCATGAATGGGCACTCATGTCCCTGCGGGGCATCTGACCTCTGCACAGTCCAAGTGAGACACTCTGCTTCAAGTACTAAGGATGTACCACAATGGATATATCTGGCAGATTGGCCGCTGGATGTTAGCATGTACACAGGAGGCATGAACAGGGAAGTACCCAACGGCAATATTGTAGCAGACCAGTGCTAAGGTGGAATTGGGGTGCAGAGCAGGAGGTTGAGGGGCAAGGGAGCATGCCTACATTGGGTACCCCCTTGCAGGCAGAGTACACATGCACGTCAGTCATGCTATGCATAGTTCCTGGGCTGAGAGGAAGCTCACCCCACGCTACATGCAGAAGTGCCAGTGAGCTGGAACATGGACTGGAGGGGCAAACCGGTAACCAGCATGTGAGTAGGATACAAAATTGGTGATGTGGACAGTCCCCGTCTGCTCCACATGTCCACCATCCAGCAGAGTAGACATGCATCAGGGAAGCATTGCATTACCACACATCATAACCATCTACACATGACATGTAGTGGCAGTCATGCACATCACATCACACAAGTAAAACACACACGTCCTCCACAAACACGCATCAACATTCACTGGATTGTGCATCAAAGTCCGGCATCTCTCCCACTCCTTCGACCGATTCTGATAGTATGAACTCCGCAACGAGTGGCTCATGCGGAGTGAGGTCTTCCTCCTCTGTTGCAGGCCCACCACCAGTCACCAGAGTCAAGTTGTAATTTGAGGCACGCTTAGCCTTAGCGCTGCATTTGAGGTCATTCCAACGCTTTTTGCACTCTTGCGCCGTGTGCACCTCATGGCCGAATGCACTCACATGTTCCGCAACTTGCTTCCAGTGGGTATCACGGTGGGCAACCGTAGTCTGACAATTGGCACCCACTAGCATGTCACGGCTATGGAACGCACGTAGTCCACGAGGTAGTCCAGTTCCTGGTTGCAGAAAGGCTTCTTCCTCGACATGCAGGAGGTCGTGGCTGTGTGTGGGGTCCCAGCCTGTGCTGCAGGTGCAACCTTCCTCCTCTTGGATTGTGGCGCAGACCCTGGCTGGCTGATACCGCCCTGATCAGCATGGCCAGTGGGACCGGTGGATTGAGCCAAGGGAGTGGCAGGTGGAGGGACGACCAAAGGCCTGACTTGCGTCAGTGGCAGCTGGGTGCCCTCTAATAGACCCTGCGCAGCAACATCCACTGTGGCAGGGTCATTGACCGCGACTGTCCTGGTTGGCAGACTCACAACCGGGGTGTTGTTCGGTGCATCTGCCCCTGCACTTGCCAACACCCGGCTGTTCGGGGCAGCAGATGACATTACTGCCCCAGGGACACGTGTCTTGGTCAGGGCAGCCCTGCGTGCCCCTACGGTTTCCCTCCGGGCCTGTTGGAAATCTTCCAAGGGCTCTTCAATTGCCAACGCAGCCTGCACTGGCAGACCCTGAGCCTGGGTGGTGGTGTCCACAGCTGCACCTGCAGCTACCACTACCCTTGGGCCCGTGGCAGTCGATGAAACGGACTGCCGGGTCACAAGGGCGCCAGTGCCAGATGCAGAAGCTGCATCTCCCAAAACCACAGGGGGTGGTGGCATGACTGCACCGACACATGGCACAACATCATGCTCAAGTGGCGCACCCCTGCCTCTTCCCCCTGTGTGGCCACCCTGGACACCCTGGAGTCCCCCTACTCCCTGGTCATGCCGGCCACGTCCCTGAGCACGCCCGCCACAAGGAGTATGCCCGGCTGAGGCATGGGTGGCTTACGCTGATGACTTCTTACTTATTTACACTACCAAGGTAGGTTTACAGAGATTATTAAATGCTTTCGAGGACTTTATTAAGGGAATTTCGCTAAAAATCAATGCTTCTAAAACTGTGATAGTTGCCTTGGTAGAGTCAATAAGAGGGAGAATTCCTACTCATGGATGTGTGGTAACAACAAGCTCAAAGCAATGCCCCTATTTAAATACTTGGGCTACGTAATCTCAGGTACAAACTCGAGAGCCTTATTCAAGTCCCAATTAAAATTAAAGGCTGACATTGCCATTAGGTAAATGAGAGCACTAGAAACAAAGTATGGTAAATTTACAATGACGCCTCTAGGGGAATTTTATTTGAAAAAAATCATCCCTCGCTTGACCTATGGCGCAGAATTTCACATGATTAGCTGGGAGGCCGATCTGACGTACATTGAGAATTACATATGGAAAGAAGTTCTTTATTTTATTCCTAAATGTATACCAGGGGAACTGGTCAGATATGAATTTGGACTAAACTCACTGGCTGCAAATGTGAAATGGAAAAGACTAGCTCTGTGGAGGAAGTGCAACGTAGGGATGGAAGGGTCATTGTATTCATGTGTGGGGTTGGATTCCGCTAACCCGTTTACTAAAGCTTTGACTGTGGAGACCTTTAATTGCTTGAAAATGTTGGGTATGTCTGTAACCTCTTTAAAGAACAAACCTTTGTGGGTGAAATAGTGTGTTATTAGTTTTGATTGGCTTAATACCAAAGGAAAGATAGCGGAATCGTCACTCTATCGGCAAGCCTGCTCTGTACATAAATGGCATCCAACTATGGAAAGATATTTACATAAATATCCCAGTAAACAGATTAGAAATTACTATATGCGCTTCAGGTTCAATGTTGTTTTAACAAATCAAATCAATGTCATCAGAAATAACTACTTAGATGATTGAAAGTGGTGTAGATTTTGTAGAGTTGAAGGCATGGTTGAATCATTGCAACATGTTCTACTTGTATGCCCGGCTTTAAAATCCAAAAGGATAAAATATTTTGCAAAATATGTACACGATACTGCCAATGTAAATAGGGACTTCATTTGGACTAGAATGTTACATAACTGTGAAGATAATCTAAACATCACAGTGGTTACTTATCTGAGGAATGTGTGTACTTTCTCATAGAAGGAAATTCCTTGTTGTTTTAGTTGCTCTTGGTTTTCAATTGAAATGTTTATGATGTTTATAACTTATAACTCTGTAGGAAATGTTGTAATTATTATGAATTGAGAATTAGGTGTCTCTTCTTTTAATTATTTTTGCTTATTGTACCTTGTTCTATATGTATGTTTCTCCTAAATACAAAGTTATGTCTTTTATTAGTTTTATTTTTGTAAAGGTTTATATAAACCAAAACAAATAAACAAATAAGTAGTATTTTTGGTAGGTTTCATTTCATCATTTGGGCCCATGGACCCTGGATTGTTCCTTTGTTCATAGTTCACCATTGGATTTTTCACATTTTTTTTATTTTCACCATGGCGCAATGGATTTCACTTTCTTTTTTCCCTTGGATTTGCTTTGTTGTACTGTGACTTTGGACACCATTTCTTTTGGATTTCTTTGGATTATGACTTCTTGTTTTTTATTCTTTTACGGACATGCAGCATTTCTTTAATTATTCCCATTGTTGTGTGTTTTTTTTAAATTACATTCATGTTGTGTTTAATACATTTTTTCTTCATACTTCGATGTGTGGTATTATCTCATTGGTTTCATGCATGTCATGATATGGGTTTTCACATTCACTTGCACCCATTGTGTGTGTGTGACGGACATGTGTTCATTTACCTACTTGCCTTTGGGGTTGTATCATGTAATTGCCTTTTCTATGTGGGTGGATGCAATACTTGGTTGGTTCTTTGGGCTGGGGAGGCTGGCCATAAGGGCCATGATTGAGGATCGTCATGACGTGAGGGCAAGGGGACATGAGTGGGACATGAGTGGGGGCCTGCTGGCAGGTGCCCCGCACTGCTGGGGGTGGGGTTGCAGGGGTACATGAGTGGGGGCCTTCTGGCAGGTGCCCCGCACTGCTGGGGGTGGGGGTGCAGGGGGACATGAGTGGGACATCAGTGGGGGCCTGCTGGCAGGTGCTCCGCACTGCTGGGGTGTGGGGGTGCAGGGGGACATGAGTGGGGGCCTGCTGGCAGGTGCCCGGCACTGCTGGGGTGTGGGGGTACAGGGGGACATGAGTGGGACATGAGTGGGGGCCTGCTGGCAGGTGCTCTGCACTGCTGGGGGGGTGGGGGTGCAGCAGGACATGAGTGGGGGCCTGCTGGCAGGTGCCCTGCACTGCTGGGGGTTAGGGGTGCAGTGGGACATGAATGGGACATGAGTGGGGGCCTGCTGGCAGGTGCCCTGCACTGCTGGGGGGGTGGGGATGCAGGGGAACATGAGTTGGTGATCAGTAGTGCAAGCTGACATGTGGCTTGGCTTGGGGGCATGCCCATGGTGGATGGGCTGCCTGCGGGACATGACCAGGGGTGCAGAGTAGTCCCCTGTGGTGTGGGCTACCTGCAGGGGCCGTGGAGGGTGTAGAGGGAACACCTGGGAGGACCTACACTGCCAATTCACGTGTAGGACTCCCCGCGCACACCCAAAATAAACGTACCCTGCTCATATCGCATGTGAGACTTCACGCGAACCCCAGTAATACACGTACCCCACTTGCACAGGGCCAATCGCGTGTGAAACTTTCCGCGCACCCCCGAACTACACATAACCCACTCCCACAGGGCCAATCGCACGTGAAACTTCCCACGAACCCCAGTAATTCACATACCACACTCGCACAGGCCCTTTCGTGTGTGAAACTTCCCATGAACCCCAGTAATACACGTACCCCACTCGCACAGGGCCAATCGCGTGTGAAACTTCCCGCGCACCCCAGTAATACACATACCCCACTCGCACAGGCCCTTTCACGTGTGAAACTTTCCGCGAACCCCAGTAATACACATACCCCACTCGCACAGGGCCAATCGAGTGTGGAACTTCCCGCAAACCCCAGTAATTCACATACCCCACTCGCAAAGGCCCTTTCGCATGTGAAACTTCCCGCGAACCCCAGTAATACAAGTACCCCACTCGCACAGGGCCAATCGCGTGTGTAGCTTCCCGGGAACCCCAGTAATACATCATCCCCGCTTGCCGTGCTGGTACAGGGTTAGCGCAGCCCTTTGCGCTGGATTGGGGATTTTGATGGCTTTTCCCTGCGCAAAGGGCTTTCTTGGGGGCGTAACTGGGGCTGCTGCAGGGTCGCTGCACCACTGTGCGCCACGGCTGGTTTTGGTAGCTAAAATCCATGAATACGCTGTGCGCGGAAATTGATTTTAGCGCATGCGGCTGGCGCAGACAATCGCACGCGCACAGTTGCGCCAGCCGCGAGCGCCACTTGTGCGCTAAATTCTATGAATTACCCCCTTAATCTCCTCCCTAATCTTCTATTGTTCTTCTCACTTCTTCGGACTGCCCGCTTCCCATCTCGCCCCAATCAAATCCCTCTACCACTCTGCCATCCGTACCCTCTGTCTTCTCTCTCCTCATGACTCCATCTCCAACTCACTCTCTTACCTAAGCTGGCTTCCCTTCCACTCCCACCATAAATTTTACTTTCTCTGTCTTGTCTTTAAATCTCTTCATGATCTTGCCCCTCCATATCTCTCCTCTCTTCTCTCATTTTACACCCCCTCTCGTTCTCTTCGATCTGCCGATCTCTTCTTACTTTCTGTTCCCCCCCTTGTGCTTCTTCTCGTTTCCGCTCCTTGCTCCCCTACACTGGAACTCCCTACCTCTTTCTATTCGCTCCATCCCCAACTGTTCCACTTTCCGCTCCTCTTTGAAATTACTGCTTCTTCATTCCCCTCCCTGATCCCTTTCCCCTTCCCCTTTCACCTTTCTCTCTCACTTCTTGTACCCCTGTCTTATTTCCCTTTACCTTCCACTTTTCTCTCCTAACTCCTCCCTTCTTCCTACAAACTCACACTACTCCCTTCACCTTCTCCCTCTTCCTTCCTTCCCTACCTCCTCCTCCCGTCTTCATCCTCGTAGGCAAATTGTTATACATGCTGTTTTACTGGTTTTATTAATATATATTGTTATTGCTTCAACTGCTCCATGTTCTATATATTCTTGTTGTTAATTTGTAAAGCATTTTGGATGAAAGCGCTCTATAAAATCAATAAATACAAATACAAATGCATGCAAAAGGCCAAGGGCAGACCACACTATGTGGTCCCCATACCCAGTGCTTTAAGTGGGGTAAGAAATTGAAGGGGGGCCCTCATTTGGGGGCGTGGCATCCGCTGTGGGCATGGCCTAAAAGTGCACAAATCATAGTAGGGTGCGCAAACAAATATATAAATGTATGTGAGCATTCATATATTTGTATGCCTACTACTATGGTTTGTGTATTTTTCAAGCCTTCTTTTATAAACATAGCAATGTTACATATTTCTATGTTTATAAAAGTTGGCTTGAAAGTGTACAAACCATAGTAAGTTATGCACACTTGTGTGCTTACCTTACTATGGTTTGTGTACTTTTCAAGCCACCTTTTATAAACATAGACATTTGTAACATATTTCTATGTTCATAAAAGATGGCTTGAAACGTACACAATTCTAGCCATCTTTTATAAATCGTTGAGGACGGACAAAACCCAAGGTGGCTTTGTCCGTCGACAAAGCTTATAAAAGATGCCTTGAATTGTGTACGTTTCAAGCCGTCTGTTATAAACGTAGAAATATTTCTAAGACTGGCGGGGCCCGGCCCCGGCAGGACCTGGGCACACCCCTTCTATAACCAGGCTGCAAAGGATTAAACCGGCTGGCACTCTCTGCCCAATTTATTAGATATTTTAATGAGATAGAAGCCAAGATTTTCGCAGAGACATCTATTAGAGAAATTGGGCGATAACTGGTGGGGTTCCTTCTTATTCCTTTTTTAAAGATCTGCACAATTGTAGTTTGGTTCCAAGAAGCAGGAATTACTTGTTTATAGACTACTTGCGTAAATAGCCTACAGAGTATATCTGCCCATAACTTGCTATTATTTTTCAATAATCCATTAGTTATGCCATCCGGTCTACACAAACAAGATTTCTTTAGCTTAGCGATCAGATATTTTATCTCATCAATCTCAAACTTGTGTGACCATAAATCCCCATTGCCGTGATACCAACTTGTATGACCAGATTGAGTGTTATAAACACTGAATTTGGCAGAGAAGTGCTTAATCGAATCCACCTCCATAACACAGGATGATTGAAATATAGGTTGAGCAGAGTCCACCAGATTCGTCTAATGTCGTTCTTTGTAATGTCCGCGAGAAGCTCCTGGTTGACCTTAATATGACTTGGCACTGTTGTTTTAGCCAATTATTTTATTTGTTTCATTATTTGTCTTTTTTATTTCTCTTTCCAATCCTTAGTTTAATGCGTGGTAACTTTGCTTAAGCCTGAGTGTATGAAACACTGCCTAAGATTTATAGCTGGATCGTACTTGAAATCTTTGTCGGCAAAAACATGTTGCTTCCAACAATCTTGTGCAGGAGAGCCAGCAGCTGGTGAAATTCAACATGAGGCGTGTGTACCTCTCTTATACTCTCTCAAGTTATTCCACCATTTTGCTAAGTTCGAGTTCATTTTCTCACAGTTTTTACACACCTGACGAACTCTATTTCCTGTAGAATTTGTAATCAGATTGTTGCATCTCTGTTCCTGCATTTTGTCTCCACTTCACGAGTGTGAAAACGAGAGATCCAGCATTGCATGATCACTAGCATTTGTCTTGGTCACCAAAAATAATCTTATTGTTTTTGGTGCCATATTGGCAAGATAGATGTAGTCGATAATGGAACTGGAATCGATTCCAAACCAGGTAGGGACAAGGACAAGTCCCTTCCTAAATAGCAAGTTGACTTGAAAAAAGCCCCACCTACCCAGGAAAGTTGTCCAGATTAAACTGTCTTGAATCTTTTTGCCCTGAATCTCAGGGCAGTTTGTCTTGATGTGTCTATTTCCACCATCGAGACCTTCAAGGCAGTAATCCATCTCCGGGCAGGAAGAGTGAGTCTCCATCAATGATTATAGTATAGGACTCAGACTCACCGACCATATAACCAATATGTTTTCTATATCGTTTATTACTTCTTCTAGTCTTACACGAACAGGATTATAATAGATATTAAGTATTAAGGTGTACATCTCCATAATACTATATTTATCTACCACCTCTATCTCAAGTACGGCGTCCGTGTTGGTTATGATTTTTTGTAGGGACCGGCCCTGCTCATTTTTTATGGCAGTAACAATGCCACCAAAAGGCCTTCCCCTCTCTCCCTTTTTTGCTTTCTTCGTAGCAATACAATATCCACCAATAACTTGATTCTTCCTTTAACCATGAATCTTGATTTAAAATAATATATTGATTAAGAATATCACTCATTTGAAGACCCAAGAAACTTTTGTAACCCCACGAATTCCAGCAAAGTATTCTACAATTTTTATTCTCTAAACCCCGGTCTAAGACCTGAGGTCATGGGAAGTGAGAAGGACAACCATCCCCAACTACGTGTGTCATTTCCACATCACACCTGCCTCCGTCCTTACTTATTAATAGAGCACAAATGTTTGTGGAACAATGGGCTGACTCAGGAGATTGTTTTCTCACTTTGATCCTTGTAATTTTGTTGACTATAGAAGCTTTTGAATCCTCTTAAGGATTTCCTGTGTGTTTTTCACAAACCAAGTTTCCTGTTTCCTATCAACTTTGAATAAAAATAAACAGCACACTCCCCGTGCACCCATGGTCAAAGAGATGTACAAAGTGAATGTCAGAGGATGAAATCGACATTAAGTCTGAAATAGTGGCAAAAATTGAAATAATTCTTGCCCTGTTGAGGGGACGTGTCTCTCCTCCTCAACCACTGTTTTCAAAGATAATGAGCAGTAAAGGTTCCTGTTTGTGACTAATGTCGCCACTTGTCGAATTTCCTTTTGGCAACTCTGCAGACTGACGCATAGGAGATGCTATTGTCACATATAGACCTTCCGCCATAGCTCCTCTATATCGAGAGATGGTCACAGTTGTGTTGTCTTTCCTCCCATCCTGAGAGATGGTTGCGATAATGGTATTCAGCTTCTGAGTACTTCCCATGCTCTCCTCAATTTTGGATGGATCTATGGCATCCATACCATAATCTGTACCCCCATTTGTCTTATGATACCGCCCTGTGGGATGTTCTGACCCACTAGGCTCTGCCTTGCAACATCACTGTGTGCTGCTTTCATCAAAAACAACAGAATGGCCACCGAAAAGCCCTATGCGCGCTAAAAATCTCTGAGAAGTGAGCAGGGAAATCGGAAAAATAGGCTGCCAGATCTATTTTGCCTGCATCAGTGGTAGAACAGGAGACCACACTGCCAAAACCTGTCATTGGGCTGCCCACAGAGTGAAATGGAACTACCTAAAAAGGCAGTGCTTCATTGCCAGGAAAAACCAAAAGTGCTCTAAAATCCGTTTTTTCTTTGGCTGTTAAAATTGCAAAATAATGGTTTCCAAACACCAGAAAAGATCCAACATCCTTGTTGGGTGTTAACCATCACCTTATTTAAGGAATCCCCTTGTTAGGAGAAGCACATTTCGTCACCAGAAAATCCACATTCAAAAGGTGCTTGCCTGGGAAAATTTGTCAGATATGGGCGCAGTACCGCCGCCTGCCTGTGTCCAAGTTGTCATTTTCTTATGCTGGCAGTTTAAAACTTGTGTCTTAAAATCAAATTGTGTTAAAGAAGAGACTTGCCATCAAAAGCAATATAGATTGCTACTATGCAATCTCTATGTTTTAAAAAGACTGGAATTAAGAGATCTGTGTGTATATTTGTTGAAAATGTAAAGTTTATTTAGAAAAGACAATTTTAAACAAAGTGTTTTAAAGTGAACTGATGCCGGCCATTGGACTTCAAAAGCACATTCCACAGTTTGCCCCAAACAAAGGGTGCCTTCCTTTTGCTCTCTGCCCAGGAACTATCATTTAGATGCTAATGAAAGGAGGAGGGGATTTTGCTCTGCTTCTCTGGGAGAGAGACAATAGGCTTCCTGTACTGAAAGGGAATGCAAATTCGGGTGTCAACAGAAACTAATTGCCAGCAGGAAGATGCCAGGAGTGCTCTGGACCCAGCCAAACCTTGGGGGCGGGACCAGACAGATACGTGTATCTTAAACCACAAGGAAATATCTTTTTGAAAAAGACTCATAGAGAACTGTGCAAAATTTGGAAAAATCTGTACATTATGGGTTGCTAACATGAAAATTCTGCTCACAGTTTGAAACTACTCTGAACTCTGTGCGATGTTCAGAGACAGGACTACCGAAAATTTGATGTAGCAATTCTGATAATGGTAGAAATATGAAACTTCACAGGATTATGCCCAGATGTAATGCGCATATATGTAGAAAAATGTGTACAGATCTGACACTGGGTAACCAACCAAAAGCGCGAAAAACGGTCAAATTTGAACCGAAGCTCTCACTAAGATGGGACTCAGACGGATACTTGCTCTACTAAATCTGTGATGTGGATATGAATTGCCAGCAAGTTGGTGATATTGTAAATATGATTTATACTGTACAGACACAAAGGGGGGGTACTCCCTGGATTGTAAAATACTGCATCCTCATGAAACCATGTGTTCCTTCTCAAATCAGAGGAGAGGACAGACCTTAACCAATAGGATTCCTAGAGGGTGTGCTCAGTATAATTTTGCATAGAATTGTCCATAGCCAGTATCTTATCCATAAGTAATCCTATCCAACCCATTCTATCATATCCAGTATTGCATTGTAGAATCTCTTTTGTTTTCCTGAATCTTTCCCTCATCCCTATAGTCCGTTGATAATAGTAGTGATAACATCATCTTTGCGCTAATATATTTGCTGAAGAAAGACAAGTGTCTTGGTGGGCAAAAGTCAGAACAGAGGCGCCGCTGATCTGGTGGCTGTTCCGTTGGGTATCTTGTATCTTCAGAGCCTCCATAGTGTAAAGAAATCCTTGTTTGTAATTCAAAAGCGCATCTTCCATTTGAAAATCTTGACTCTTACTGAGAAAAACCGACCTCTACTAAAACCATCATAACTTCTGAACCTTGCATGCAAGAAATAAAATGTAAGTGTCAAATTGAAGCTAACATCCTTAGCTTTCAAACGAATCTAAAACCGCATTCCAACTCATATTGTTTGCCGCAATCGCATTTCTCGCGCGCTGAAACGTTTGCCGCAAATTTGTGTTTGGCTCAATTTCATCACGTGTAAAACAGCTATTCTTTGCAATTGACCTCAGAATTCAGTTTTCAATCTGCTAGTTATTCAATCATCAGTGCTAGTGTTTACCTGAAACTATACAAAGCGGCTCCCACTAGTTTTGAATCCAATTTAGAGAATTAAAACCATTTTTCAGTGTTTTTCCCATTTATTCAAAACCACACTCAAAAGCATTTGACCTGTTTTGAAATCATTCCTGTTTCTCTCTATGCTTGCTGGGGGGAACTGGGATTGAAACTGTATTTGTTGAGATTGTATTCCTGAAACCTGTTTTCTCTCCTTCCATCTCTTTATACTGCATATTGGGGGGAATGAGTAGTGTGCAGGGGAAAGATTGACATTGCATTTGACTGAACCCACACAAAGTTTTATTCTGTGCTGCATGATTTTTCTTATCCATACTCCTTCTGATTAAAGAGATTGTTGATTATGACATCACCCCAATGGTGATCATTGTATAAATATTAAATAGTGTGATATATATTTTGTTCAAATTCATAAAATAAATCTTTTAACTTTGCAAAACAGCCTGCTTCCTGGTTCAGTGAGACCGTGGGATTCAAAAAGAGGGGCGTGATATAAGGGTACATCATTCAGAAATAAATAACTTATGGACACAAATATATAATTAACGGTTCCAGCTGTGCATCACACTCTAGGCATTGACTTAGGTGGAGTGCCGGGTTGAAATCACTTACAAAATTGGGGGCTCGATTTCTGAATTAGATATACCACTTGGGACAGCTTAATACAGTGTGCTAACTCACGGGGTACATAAATCCGGTTGAGCTGTGTTACACTGTGAAAAGCACCCCTCAATAGGAACGCTCTAAGGAAACGGTCTGTTTTGCAAAAATAAAATAAACTTCTGTAAGTCAGGAAAGAAATCAATATTTCCAGAATGGTGACTTTGGTAGAAATGAATATGGCTAAACAACACCTATTGCATACATTATTTTTGAGGGGTGAATGGACAGAGCAGGATCAGAATGTGCGGTTGCAGGCAATCACAGAACAGATCACTGCAACAGGGTTAGACATATGGGAAGACCAGGGTCCATTACATATGGCCCTGAGTGAATTATATATGGCCCCTAAGGCAAAGGAAGAGCAAAACAAGATTGCCAAAATAGCGGCATATCTATACCTATATATTGGAGCAATACAGGATAAATATGCTGAGGGCCAGGATCTGGCAAACAGGCAACTGCAGGCATTAGGAAAGGCCCAAACTCATCTGGACTCTTCTGAGCAGAGGCTGCAGAGGTGCCAGGAATCAGAAAATGAAAGTAGGCAGTATCTAACCAAAATAAAAGAGGACATGGGTATCCTGCAGCAGGTAAAGGCAGAACAGGATACCAGAATGCTGGCCCTACAGAAGGAGTACCAAGAAAGTTTGGACTCCCTACTGCAGAGCCAGAAAAAGCTGGAGCAACAGATACATTTCAACATGACATGCGCAGAGCAGGTAGTCACCCTGCAAAGCCACCTAGTGTGCAGTGTGCAGTCTCTGGCAGTCACTCTACTCTTTCTACTGTTGCTGTGGGTGGTGCTACTACCCTCCTGTTCCTACAAGAACCCTACATTCCGCGGAGCAGACCGCGGAGTGTGGCTGCGAGTGTGCAGTCTCTGGCAGTCACTCTACTCTTTCTACTGTTGCTGTGGGTGGTGCTACTACCCTCCTGTTCCTACAAGAACCCTTCATTCCGCGGAGCGGACCGCGGAGTGTGGCTGCGAGTGTGCAGTCTCTGGCAGTCACTATACTCTTTCTACTGTTCCTGTGGATGGTGCTACTACCCTCCTGTTCCTACAAGAACCCTTCATTCCGCAGAGCGGACCGCGGAGTGTGGCTGCGAGTGTGCAGTCTCTGGCAGTCTGTGCATGGCTGCCATGGCGGCCGTTACTGAAACTTCACCACTTTTGGACATTGCCTCTGTTACCGTGTCAGACTATACGGATCTTGAGGAGGGCAGTTTGCTTAGAAGCGCACTCCCCCGAATTGCACAAAAACAACACCTTCACCCTAGAGGAGCTTCGAGCCTTTTAACCTCGGATTCATTATATTACCAACTACAATCTCAAGTTCCCCTCCGGCGGCGGGCCGAAAGTAAAGAAAACAAAGATCCAGCCGCAAGAAAAATCCTCGCCACAATGGCGCGAGGAAGTCAGGCTGACACAGAAATTCAGCGCGATGAAACACAGCGCGTCGCAGCTCCTCACTCACCTCTTGGTCCTGTGGCGCTGCGACTCCCGTTGTCACTTCTGCAGCCGCGGATTCCTCCCTCACAGCTCCGAGCCTGGGATGCCTCCGGAGGGAGGACCGAGGCCCGTGAGCGGGGGGGGAGCCCGCAAAGTGCTCTTCAGCTGCCCGCAAATCGGATCCCATTCAGGGGGAGGAGCCTGAAGACGCCAAGGAGGTGGCTCCAGCTGAAGCATCGAGCGTGGAGAGCAGTGGGGGGAGGGGACTCCTTCTCCCGCCCCCGGCAAAGCAAACACCACCATCGTCCCTCCTTGTGCGTCTGGACAAGTCCCCTCTGGGTCAGAGGGAAAACAGAGATCTGAGAGCTGAATCAAGTCCTCAAATTACTGTCGCCAACGCTTTGATACAAATCGAGGCGCAGGTCTATTTGGGCTCGGACTCACCAGCCCCTGTTTTCCTGGAGGAAACCTGCCCCCGCTCTCTGGCGGACCGGAGGGGCGCGGGATCTCAAACTGTCAAACCACTCGATCACACTTTATTTCCGCTTGCGGAGACGAGCCCTCCCTCCTGCACAGAAACTTTAAATCCAAAAAAACGTTGCTGGAAGGAGGTGGAGGCGTCTGATTCCAGAAAACCTCGTTTTCCCAGAAGAAAAGACCTGCTGAAGCAAAAAACACAAAAAAATATCTTCACAAGTCTAGCGTCGAACAAAACTAAAACCAGCGGCCATTCCGTAAAAAAACCATGGAATCCTGAGTCCATAAAGCCCTCAGTGGCAAGTCTAGTTACAGACTTTTTCCACGCCTTTGCTCCGGATTCGCAGAGCAGACAAGTGGACCTTACCGATGAGGAAATTTTGGAGGCAGTTAAAACGTGTCAACCCCCAGAAAAAACAAGAAAAAGGTCCCTGGCGCCAGATCAGCTGCTAAAGATGAAAGACGCCTCAAAGCAGCAAATGGCTCAAATCTCTCCAACTCGGCTGCCGCGGGCTCAACCTTCTCCCGACCTGCCTGGCAGAGTCTTATCAGCTGAACCAAGCGACAAGGGCGCAGTCGTCCAAACTACACCGACAAACAATAGTGAAAAGTCTCCTTTGGTCCTCAAGGGAAAACCAGTCCTGGTCAAACAAACAAATACACTTGGCACGGTACATGGTTCTACTCATTCAAACAAGCAGACTAACAAGGACCCGCCGGGATGCCCAAGCCAAGGTCGGCCCCATTCCATTCACCCTTCAACTCCCTTAGACCAAAGGGTGGTGGCACCTCCAAAGGCTCGGATGCTTGAAACTACACCACAAGCGCTATGCCAAGTATCTGCTGACATAAGGCAGCAATCGCGTCTGTATCAGGACAGCCTGTTGGCCGATCTTCAAAATAAACCGACTCACTCGGACAGAATCAGACGTGGATCCTTGGAGCTAGCATCCTCTCCTGTAGTAAGAAGACTTTTAAATGAGAGTCAAACAACAACTCCAAACCGGAAAAGCCTCACGCATCAACCAGTGCACCAAACGGACTCTCCTTCGCAAAACAAGAGGGACTTTCTATCAATTATGTCAGCGGTCACCATAGCGCTAAATCCGTTTACTAAACTCTACGAGGGGATAAATGAGTCCTTAAAAGACCATACCTCGATTCAAGCGAGGATGTATACAAAATTAACCTTTCTAGAAGGCTATATCACCACCCTCAATGGCAAATTGTCAAGCTTAAAATCGGACGTAGTTAAAGGAAATAAAGCTTTCGCGGAAGTCCACACAGATAATCAGATGGAAGTCGGGGCGGGTGGTCAAAATAGGCTGGCACAACCTCCTAGCATAGCCTCCACCTCGGTTATTCAAAGGCCTACC
Source organism: Ambystoma mexicanum (assembly GCF_040938575.1). Lineage (NCBI taxonomy): Eukaryota > Metazoa > Chordata > Amphibia > Caudata > Ambystomatidae > Ambystoma > Ambystoma mexicanum. Next base: position 1,414,473,908 of record NC_090935.1, read on the forward strand.
ACTGCGGCTGCAAATAGATCAACACCGGAAGAAGTAATTGACATCACAGATGAACCACCGTCACTGCCTCCCCCCAACATTTTCCGGGAGGAATAGAGGAACGTGCATATTCAATGTTCTCTTCAACGAGACCAGACCTCCACCCACAAAGAGGTGTGGTCCAAAAAAAAAACCAAAAAGAAAAACAAGCTACCCCGCGGATCTCTACTCCAATTCTAAGAACTGAGGCAACTGAAAGTACGGCTCAAATTTCGGTTCTTCCACAGGCCACACAAACTTGAACAAAGCCTCACCCCGTTCAACGGAGGAATTTCTGGCAGAGGCGGACATGATGAACCTCTCTCAGCATCTTGATGATCCCCAAGCCCAGCAACAACTGAAGGAAGGAAAGAAAGCACGGGGGCTTCGCGCTGCTGCTTCGCCAGTGGTTCACAGCGCTTTGGCTGACCTGAAAATTACTGAGGATTTATCAGAAGATGAATCATCACCAAAGTTCAGCACCCTGGAAGATCGCAGGAAGAAATTACACCACGGGTCCAAACATAAGCTCCCTAGTTCCCCTAACTTTCGAGTTGTGTCATTTGCGTCCCCCGGGGACCAAGAGCGCACAAGGCGGATCCCCGGCATACAACAAGCGCGAGAGAAGGTGGGCGTCGCGGTATCCAACAGGTACTCCACGTCACAAAGTACCAAATACTCGGGTGGAAAAACAAACGATAGCGGGAAACACCCAAAAACCCACTTTTCTTCACAAACTGAACAATACTGAAAAGCCAATTCATATGCAAGAGCGTCTCCTATGAAGCTGGCCCAGCATCCCGAAAACAAAGATGATATAATCCTAAATAGAAGAGGATTACTTGCATTGTTCAGCCTCGTACCAGCTCTACGTGGGATTAAATCGTCAGACCTACAGTTATTGGACCCTTGCCACTCAAACTTCCGAGCAAAAGCCTATATTTACCTTGCCTCTACGAGTGCAAAAAAGGAAATTGTTCGAGCTGAAGAGGATTTGGCATTCCTTGGTTTCATTTTGGAAAATCAAAATCAGAAATCTCACTCTCACCAGTCAGGAAACCGAGGGTGCAATTTGAGAGGCAACGTCAAAAGTTGCGATAACGAAAACAGGACTGAAAGGAAAAGTCACTCCGATCCCAAGCAAGTTTCTGAAAGCCACAACCAGAAGCCCTCAGCTTCCATCAACGCGACTTCAAACCGAAAATCTGCCCCGCTGGGTTTAAAGAAAACCTTCGACCACAGGGGGCCTTACTCGGCTAAAATGAAAGTCGCAAAGGTGACAACTATACCCGATACTTCCACTGTTCCAAGCAACGCCGGCCACTGTTTAGCTAATAAAGACCTTACGGACAGCATCAACCAGCCAAAAGACAAACTTCAGAGTTTGTGGGCCTGGCTCCCAAAGGCTCTCACACTCAAGAATAAATAGCAATGCGCAGGTCGGCCAAGAGGGCTTTCAGCCACTTCAACTGCCGACCCAACCCCACCCCCCCTTCGTCTCTGCTCTTGGAACACCCGTGGTCATTTGCACCTAACAATGCCGGGCGACGCAAACCTGGCTGTTTTTGATATCATCTGCCTACAAGAGACCTGGCTCGAGAAATCGCCTGCTATGGATGGCTACAACGTCATTTTGGCACCAGCTAATAAAGGACTAGTGGGCCGCCCGACATCGGGTCTTCTCATCGCCTACCGGCAGGGGAGGGGTCTGAAGATCAAGGCCACTCTCCTATCCAACCTTTCAATTCTGGCAGTATTACTTGACTGGGCGGATCAACCAAATTGCGGGCCCTCTCAAACCGCAATTAGTAACACCTACTGGAACCCAGCAGCCATAAACCAACAGTCATACTTAGCGATGATGGAAAATCTAGTAGATGAAATTCAAGCTTCCAATCAGGTCCCTTCGATCATCATTTGCGGCGACCTGAACGCCCACTGCTCTGACCACCGCACAAAGTTGGGCAAATCTTCTTCTTCGAATCCTGCTGCAAAAAGAGGGAGCCTGTGGTCAACACTGATGGCATCAAGAAAAATTGAAAATTTGGACTCAGTTTTCCCCAACGCTGACTGTCCTCCCACTTGGGAGCAAGGTGCTCACCACGCCACTATTGACTACATTTTTGCCTCGCGCTACCTTCTTTCAAAGGTAAAAGACTTCGAGGTTCGCAAAACCAAAGCGAGCGATCATAACCAGATCACCATGTCTCTGCAATCCCATTTTAACCCACCGGCACCGTATGTGGTAGGGGTTGACTCAAATTCACAAGGCAATCGCTTGAATCTGACAACGTCTTAGATCTGTCTGCAAAATATGCGTTGGGGTTACGTTCTGGCGGAAAAGATTCATTGGACTACGTACCTCTTCTACTACAATACAGGGCCAAATCAAAAATGTCGGCCCCTTCACTTACTGTTCCGAGACATTCTTTTGATGCAACACTGGTAGCAAAGAGACGCAAACTGCGCAGGCTGAAACGGATGCTTGGGACCCTTCCACAAAATCAAGACCAACTAAAGTCGAAATAAAGGCCTACATAAATTGGGCAAAAAACCATCGCCACAACTTGTACCAGCAGGACGCTGAATCCATGCTAAAAGCAATCTGCGGAAACAAAGCAAAAGATTTCTGGTCTCTGCTAAAAACTTCAACACCTTCTCTAAACAACACGACCATCAACGCCACGGCGGAAGCAAAATGGATCAGCCACTTCTCGTCCCTTTTTCAAGCTCCACCCACCACAGGCTTGCCTGATTCGAAATCGAAAAACGAAAGCTGGTTGAAATTGGACGACCTGGCGGAAAACAGAGATCAAATTAAAAAGCTGAAGAACTCCAGAGCGACGGGTCCGGATGGAATCTCAAACATAGACTTGAAAAAAAATGCAGACGAATGGGCACCATTTATCCTGTCTATCTTCGCGCAGTGTGCCGCCCAGAAATCGCTCCCTCCATCGTGGACGAGGGCGGGTTATCGTTCCAATTTACAAGAAAGGCGACATCACCGATCCACAAAATTACCGCCCTATAGCCCTCTTGGACTGCATTGGGAAAGTCTACGGGAGCCTTCTTTTGAAAAGATTTGATGCCTGGTCAAAGTCGGCCCCCTGCAATGACAGGTTCCAAACGGGCTTTAAAAGAAATGTGGGAACAGCGGCAAACATACTCACCATCAGCGTACTGAGAAGCAAGGTCTTGGAGGGCAAACCAAGGATCTTTGTGGCCTTTGTCGACCTTTCCCAAGCCTTTGACTTGGTTGACAGGAAGCGCCTCTGGTACAAACTCGAAGGCTGGGGGTGCCCCCAGGAGATTCTGCAACCAATCAAGGCTCTCCACTCAGAAACCACCCTCAGGGTCCGATTGTCACAACTGGGCAACTTGTCATCTGAAATCCAGACGGGTCGAGGGGTGAAACAAGGTTGCCCCCTAGCTTCAGCACTGTTTCTTGCCTATATTGGTGATTATGGAATCTCACAAGATCCGTCAAGGACTTTTCCGCCATCCCTGGCCACAGCAAAAATAAGCCACCTATGGTATGCTGATGACCTCATCCTACTCGACCAGACCCAGATTGGCCTCCAGAGGCAAATATCAAACCTCCTGCGTTACATGTCTGAGAACAACCTAAAAATAAACAAAGAAAAAACTAAAATCATGTCCCTGGAGTCGGGCCAGAAAAAAAACGCAGAAAACTTTAAATGGTATCTGGAAGAATATGTGATTGAGAAAGTCACAGTATACAAATACCTTGGAGTCGTGATGGACAGCACCAAACGCGAAAGTTCAATGCAGGCCTTCCTTCAATTCAGAATAAAGAAGTTGACATCTCAAGGAAAGGCGATTGACACAAAATTCGGTAAATTCTCTTGTATCCCTGTGATCGAATTCTACAGAAAGAAAGTCATCCCCTCCATCACTTACGGAGCCGAAGCCATGCCTCTGATTCCAAGTAAAATCTGGCAAAAACTTGAAAGTGTGTTCTGGAAAGGGGTCTTGTCCCTTCCAAAATCAACGTCCATAGCTGCTATCCAGAGAGAACTGAGCCCAGTGTCTTTAAAGACAATAGTTGACATTAGTTCCCTGAGGCTGTACCGAAAATGCATCATGGATGGGAGTGATGATATTTTTGGTCTCCTAAACAAGGAGTTAAATTCTGGCAAGGTGCACATGCTGGTAGTATGGAAAGAAGCAAACTCGGCTTTACTCAACTCAGTCGCTTGCTTGGAAACCGACCTCACCTCACATCCAACTAGAGTGTTCAAAAAATTGAAAGAGCTTGACTGGATTCAAACCCAGGAGTCCGCTTCAAACAACAAACTTCTCCAGCACTTGCCTCCAACATTCCATAAGCTCAATGAACCAATGAAGTACCTTCAAAAATTCCCCAACAGGGGGGCTCGGAATGCTCTTCTAAGGATAAGGATGAACTTGGTGGCCACAAACGAAATTCGCAAGATCAGAGGTTTATCTGATACGAGCGCCTGTCGCTTATGTGAAAATAAAACCGAATCCATCAGACATTTGCTTCTGTCATGCCCGAAAAACCAGAACCTTAGAGGGGCTTACCTGAATCATCTAATAGTGGACGATCGAGGGTGGGACGACGATACCTGGTGGAATAGACTGATCAGCGGAGACAGAATAACCTGGCTCCTGGCAACCGTGAAAATATTGGAACACATGATGAAAATGACAACAGCCACATGGTCCCACCCTGGCTAGTTATCGTGCAATTTACTGCTTCGGTTCTTTTTGTAAAATTCTTTTGAATATACACAAATAAAAAAAATTTAAAAAAATAAAAAGAAAGCCACCTAGACAGAGAGAAAGAAGAGAGTAATAAATTAATCCTGAAAGATCTGGACACCCAGGCAGAATTTGATGAAGAGCGCCAGAAAGCTGGTGCGCTCCAAAGACAGAGGGACGACCTGGCAGCACAGAGGCATGCTCTTGCTCAGGAAAGGGACCCCTTAGGCCGGAAGTCTGTCATTTAAAAAAGAAAGTAGAAGAAAATCACCTGGCCCTTCAGGGACTGCGTGACCTCCAAAAAGAGCATGAAAGATTATTAGAGCACACCAGGAGGGTGGAGGAGGCTCTAGCAAGGAAGGGCCAGGCCAGTATGGATAGGACTCAGGAGGTAACCTTCCTGCAGCAAAGACTGGCCCAGTACTCTAAAACAACACAGGAAGCACAGAGAGAAAATGAGGCTCTCTGTGAGAACAATGACAGGCTCCACAGACAGGTAGCCATGCAAGAGAGATTGATAGAAACTAGCAAGGCCTTGATTGAGGAACAGAAAGCTCAGATTCTTGCATGGCAACAGGGAGCAGGGGCTGACAGAGATGAGGTTTGCTGGGAAAGGGAAACGCCAGAGCATAACCCCAGAAACCCTAGTACCAGAGGCCTTCATCTCTTCCAATCCCTGGACTCTGCCACCCCCATGTCCACTGGCGCACATGAACCAAGGGCCACGGGGATGGTAGATTTCAATCCAATTAGAACTATGGGGCTCATAGACCAGCACCTTCCAGGAATGAATGGGCGGGCATCTGGGTATGGGTTTCCAAGTATGGTAAAATTTACTCTGGAGCTCCATGAGAGTAGGCCCACTAAGGGCATCCTGAAAACCTCTGCCCAAGTAGGACAGTGGGGGGGCGGGTACTCATCAAATCCTGGGAGCAAGGAGGAATCAGAAGACTCCTCTGAGCACCCCAGGACACAGGAGACTAGGTCCCCACATTCTGCCAGCCATTCCCAGGCTCGCAGAATCCGGGAGAGCCTAGAAGACCAGACGGGGACCTCTGGGAGCAGTGCCTCTGAGTCAGAGGAGGAGTGGACCAGGGTTACCCGAACCAAAAAGGCCAATAAGGCAAAAAGGGCCTTGCTCAAGGACCCCTTAAAGCAAATCAAAGCGATAAGGAGCATCATCACGCCCTATCATAAGTATTCTGTTTGGGAGCACTTAGAGCTCTTTGAGCAGATGATGGAAACTTTCCATTTGAAGGACAGCCAAAGCTGTGTTCAATATGTGAAATGGACCTTCTCACCAGAATACTCTAGCTTCTTTGCGGGGCTGGAGGACCAAAATCATTCTAGATGGTAGACCTATAGGGCGGCCATCTTGAAGCATTTTTCTGTGCATAGAAATCCTCAGGAGGCTTGCAAGGCAGCCTACAACTTGCAATGTGGGGAAGATCAGGCCCCACAAGAATTTGTGCAGGAATTAAAGTGTGCCTTTGCGCAGACCACCAGAAGGGTGCGCACGGACAGCAAAGAATTTGTGAATACTTTTTTCCACGCTCTCCCCAAATACATCATTACCCAGCTAGTGAGAGATTTTCATGAGAAAAGATCGCTAGACTGGCTCATTGAACAGGCCACACAAATTTATGAGGTGCAAAAGCCCATAGAAAACAGAAATAATGCAAAAAGCCCCAAACCAACCAACACCCCTGCTGCTGCTAAGGTGGCAGAGGTGAAGGTTGCCCCCATTTTAGATTTGGAGATGGCGGGGCCTCAAAACCTGCCTGCACAGAATCAGAATAATCTCAAGGCCAGAAGGCCCTCGGGCCAGTCACAAACAGGGAGCCAAGGAGGTAGTCCCACAAATGGGACCACTCACTCCCCTGACTACATAAGCCCCCGCTACAAGGGGAACAGACCCATTCTGGGTTATGTGTGGACTCCTCCAGGCCAAGGGGGGGATCCAACCAAACAGTAGCTAACCCAGGGAACTTCCCTCCTCACTTCCCTCAGTAGGGCAGAAATTCACCAAATCCTGGACAGAACTTCTTCCCCAGGTACCCGCAGAACTTTCAACCGCAAAACAATCCATCCTTATTTTCCCAATTTCCTGAGCCCAGACAACCTAATCCGGGAGAGGGGAGGCCAAAGGTGGAGGGGTACCCAAATTTTCCATACCCAGGGTATTTTCAGAGAAGGGATAGCTACCCTTCTCGGGATCAGACCAGGGGAGACAACAGAACCCCATATCAGCCTGAGCGGGTGTCACAACTAGAGCGCCAGGTCCAAAACATGGCACATGATCTGGGTCGCATACTGAGAGCTCAACAGAAACCTCAGAAGAGCATGCCAGTGCAGAATGCCTCAAACTCCGGACCTGGGGCTCCAGAGCAATGACGGGGGCAGAACCCCAACAACCCACGGTTCCCAGGGAGGAGGCACAAGGGGAAGGGGGGTGTAAGGCCTTGAAGGAAGCTTCCTTCCCCACTTGTAGAATGCCCCTGGAAACCCAGGAACCGGAACCAAAATCTCCTGCCCCTGAAAGTTTGCCACCCAAGGAGCAGAGAGGGGGGGTAAGAGAAACAAAGAACCCAAACAGACCCATTTTGAGGAGGAGGTACAAATCGTCCAATTTGAAGGAGAGGGATCCTCAGAGGATCCTGGGAAAAGGATCTTCTCCTTCAGAGATGGGGGAACTCCTCCCAAAGAGAAATGGGTCCCAAAGGATTCAAATCCAGACTGGGTAGATGTAGGGACGGAGTTAGCACCGCCCATCATCCAACCCCAGAACCAACAACATGAAAATCCCCTGGTTCAAACCCATCCTGGTGACTGCCTCCAAAAAGGGGGGGGCTGCCGAGAACCGTAACCAGGGGAACCCAAAACTTCTCCCATATCTAGTTGCCACCTTCTTTTCAGATTCCCAAGACTCCCCACGGAATTCTGCCCAAATCACCTCCCTATCAGTGTCCAAAACTTGAAAACTAGCCCACCAGTTGTCCAAAAATGTACATTATCTGTGCCCCCTTGAGGAGAAGGAGGGAAGATTCTATGCCCCGGTCCAAATACAGGGGCAGGGTGCAATTTTGGCACTGGTGGACACTGGATCCCAAGCTACCCTTCTGTCAAAAAGGGCCTTTGATAAACCGAATTCGGGAAGGGGGGAGAATTACCAAATTCCTCTCACCCCTCTTCCTGGACAACTTCAGAACTTTGACGGGAAGGAAATTTCCGTCGAGGGGACTGCGGATTTGGACATTAAAATTGAGTGACACAAAGTGAAGCACCCGGTCATCGTTATAACTCCAGAGGGCACCCCTTGTTTACTAGGGAATGACCTCCTGCGAAGGTTGTCCCCCCTAATAGATTGTGTAAACAAGGTCCTCTGGACCCAGACTAGCCGACCCATAAAATTAAAACAGAGTGTCAACCATGTTAGTTTAAACGGCACCAGTCACATGGTTGAACAAAAATCTGATCAAGTAGAATTTCACTTCCAGAATAACCAAATCCCAGACGTGACAGTAATAGCAGTAGGACAACAAACTGGTGATGGGGGTCCTCCCTATTTCTGAAAATCAACCTTCCTTCCAGTCTAAGGTGACATTCCACACTGGAAGGAAACACTCTGAAATTCTTTACCAATCCACAATCAGACATTCGCACTCCTATAATCCAGAAAGATGAAAAATCAGCTCAGAGCCTGGTTGATATTCAGCAACTTGGAGAGCAGTTGTTCATCCCTATTCAGTTAAATGAAGGGAAGGGCTCTGTTCTCGCCCGAGTGTGTGTGAACAACGGTAAGAGCTTCATCAGCGAGGCCATGCTCCGCAAACTCCCAAAAGATCCAGACATTCCCACATTTAAACTGATAGACAAATGGGAAATGGATCTGGAAACACCCAATTCCAAACATTTCCTGCCAAGCAGGTGTATGCTCAAAATCTCCATAAGCAACAAGAGCACAGTCCATAATTGTTCGGTCGTGCGAGACATCACTTCCGCCTTTTACTTAGGCTGTGACATTCTCAATCGCTTTGCCATTAGTTTGGACCTAATAAACTTCAAAGCTTGGTCCCGATTACCGGAGAATCCCGTGGGCTTTGATGACCCAGAGAAAGCATTTAGGTCAGCTCAACTGCTGCCATATGCAGTTGAAATTCAGATTGGAGAGGAAATCACCATCCCAGAAAGGACCCGACAATTCTCCCTGGAAGTGAAAGTTAAAAGAGGACAGAAATTGAAAAACCCTGATGCCTATATTCATCTGAATGCTTATTTCCAACAGCAAGGGTTGGGGGTAAACCCAACACCACTAGGTCAACATAGAACATGACACCATTTCAATAGAGGTGGATAACAGCGACTTAAAGAGTATCACTCTAGCCGCAGGCACCATTATTGGAATGGCGGTTGATGACCGACAATTTTTCCATAGATTTAGGTAATGAACTGTTAGGACCAATCCCAAAGGACTGTTTTGACAGTGATAGTGATGACAACACAACACCAGACAGGAACTTTACCCGGCATGGGGGGAACTTCCTGGTGTACACTTCCTGCCCTTATGGTAAGGAAAATGTGACCTGTGACTTCAGGAGGGATGAGGTGATTTTCAAGTCCGCAAGGACTGCCTTCCCCACCTGAAGCCACCAGTCCAAATCAGCACTCTGACCAGGCACATCTCCACCCAGCTGGAGGAGGCCGCTGAGATAGCGAACCGGAAGTCTTTCCAGGCTTCATGCAGATGTTTGAAGAGAGAGTCAACCTAGCTGATGCCTGTGAGACTCTGGAGCATAAGCAAAAATTGAAACAAGTTTTCTTGGATTTTCAAGATCTCTTTGCGGTGGACTCATATGACTGTGGTCGCACCGAAATCCACACAACAACAATTCCCACGGACCCTGGCATGACTCCAGTGTTTGTGAAGCAATATCGCTTGCCTCTCGCATCAATGGAGCCCCTTACTGAAATAATTAAGATGCTTGAGTCCCGTGGGATACTCCGTCCAGTCCACAGCACCTTCAATAATCCGGTGCTGGGGATTTTGAAGCCAAAGGGCCAGTGAAGACACTTCGCCGACCTTAGGGAGCTCAACAAACGGGTCCATACTTCCTGATGGCCTCTTCCCTACATTGACCAAGGGCTGGCCCAGATCCAGGGGTCACAGGTATTCACTGCAATAGACCTGACCAATGGATACTGGACTGTACCTGTCAGTAGGGAGGACCAATACAAGCCTTTACCTTCGGGGGCAGCAGTACACATGGACCCGGACTCCCTTCGGATACATCAACTCCGGCAATGAATTCCACATTTTTCTACATAAGGCCATGCCCGACCTGGGTGAAAGGGGCAAGCTGGCCTATGTAGATGATATTCTCAACAAAAGATCAACTGCTGAGGAACACATAGCGGAGATCCGTCATTTTCTGACACAGTTGAGGGCTGCCGGAGCAAAACTCTCCTTTCAAAAGGCACAGTGATGTAGAACCTGAGTACAATTCTTGGGGCATGAGATTACTCCTCAGAGTCTCTGTCCCCAGGAAAAGAAAGTGGAAGCACTCCAGAAATTAAAAGACCCCACAACTCTGCGGGAACTAAGGAGCCTCCTTGCACTGACTTATTACAGTAGAACATGTCATTGAGGACTACGCAGAGATCACAAGACCCCTAATTCATCTTTTGAAGGGGGGGGTAAAGTGGGAGTGGGGTCCAGAACAAGATAAGGCAGTAAGACAACTCAAAAGAAGCCCCTCACAAGCACCTTGCCTATCTTACCCTGTCAAAAACAAGGAGTTCTTCTTGGAGACAGGGTTCTCAAATACATGCTGACTGCAGTATTATACCAAAAGCATGACAAGGTCAATGAAGTAATCTCCTATGCGAGCAAAAAATTATCCTCTGTGGAGGAAAAATTCAACGATTGTGAAAAGGCACTCCTGGCAACAGTGTGGTTATTGAAGAATTACCGCCCGTTTATCCAGGGGGAAGACATCATAGTGGAGACTCCACACCAGCCTCTGCAATATCTCCAAAGTGACAGAATCCAGGCCAGAAATGTAAGTAATTCCCGAATTACTTCCTGCATTCTGTCAATGCAATGCTTTCCTGTGGAGGTCAGATATGGACAAAACAAGAAGAGTACCCTCGCGCAAAGGTCTGGCTGACTTGCATGATTGTGCCAGAGAAAACTGTCTCGAGGACGAAAGTCTAAAAATCAAAGACAACATGGAGGCATACCTCAATTCCCCACACAAAGTCTTTGAAGAAGACAAGTGTGAGGGAATGCCCACTGTCTATGTGGATGGATGCTCTTACCATGTTGACAACAACGGGAAAAAGAACGTGTGGCCGGCGTAGGGAATGCATGGGTGAATGAGGCCCCAGAACCCTCCGCTGGGTACAAGATTGGTCCCCGAAGTAGTCAAGTGGCAGAGTTGATGGCTGTGCATCAAGCCATCCTCACTGCTGTCCAACATCAACCCCACCTGGTTAACTGGAAAACCAGAGGCATGCTAGGTGCTAATAATAAACCCTTGAAACATGGGAAATTAATTCAAAACATTGATGATCTGGTCACCTCAAATGGGATGACCATCTACTGGAAAAAGATCAAAGGTCATTCCAAAGTAGAGGGACCAGACAAAACTGGAAATGACCTAGCTGATCAGCTGGCCAAATCAGGAGCCATCCAAGGGGATCTACTTGAGATCGAGTCCCTGTTGGGGGAAATCCAGGTCACTGCTGTCACTAGGTCCCAGACAAATGCTCACAAGGAACTCTCAACTGCACAATGGAGTAACGAGACCCCAGATGCTGATTTGATTACGGCTCAAAAAGGGGATCCAATAATTGGTAAGTTTTATCAACACATTGAGGACCCTGAGAACTTTCCCCTGACGGATACCGATTACATTGGGAAAGAGGACCAGTGTTGATGAAATGTCCAAAAATGTTCCGAATCCAAGGTGGTTTGTTGGTAAGGAGATCCTTAGCTGGCCATGATCAGGTGGTGGTCCCTACCTCATTCCGAAGCCTGATGTTAAGTCACGCCCATGATGCGGCCACAGCCGGTCATAGGGGGTTTCATACAACACTTGTAATCTCAAGAGAGGTTGCATACTGGCCACACATGGGGCAGGACCTCGACCAACACTTGAAGGTGTGTCTTGAGTGTGCACAATTTCAACCAACATCCCTCACACACCGTGCGCCTCCCGAAAAGAGGGGGATCACACTGCCATGGTCAGATTAGCAAGTTGATTTTATCGGGCCCGTGATTCGCTCCTCTAGGGGAAGCAAGTACATGTTGACCGTGTGTAATGCTCACCTGGTATCCACGGGGATGTCACTCAGCCTGTTCTGACCTCTTACGAACTCGAACCCTTCCCTGGAGGCTATTCGCCTGGATACTGGGCCTGAAACACAGGATTGGTAGAGTTTAACTCCCTATTGTCTCTGTGTGCTTGAACCCCTTCTTCCCCGGGGTCCAACCCTTCCCTTTGATCCACAGCTCACCTTGTTTTCTTGGATAGTGTGCTCTCCGTCCTGCTTTCAGCGCAGGGGCACTTTGATTGATGCAGGCTCGTTGCTGCCTAGTTACTTCACTGGCAGAAGTCCGACAGATAAGTATAATGAGTCTTTTGAACAGTTCTCTAACTTCGTTCCTTTCCTTCCTCAGATGAGGGCCGGCGTCCGGGGATGGCGGCGTGCTGCTGAGATGAGTAGCACTTAAGGTGAGTGAGAGCGCGATGCGCGATGCACCCCTTTCGTATTTGCATTGAACTGAGTTCTTTTCTGTGTCTTTCAGGTGCCACGACGTTTTCAGCGTGGATGCCGGTTATGAAGAACAAATGCGGTGGGTAAGCGCGGTATGCGGCGCCTCTAGATGTTTCCACACTAACGTGGAGTGTCTTTTCCCTCTTGCAGATGGATGAGAAGTTCCGGAGACAGAGTTCTCCCAGAGCGGCTTGGATTCAGGAAAGCGCTTGAAGCTCGTACAGTATTTAAAAATAAGCAAAGATTTACAGAATGCTTACTAATGCCTTTTTTCTGTTCTTTTCCCTTTTCCTTAGGAAGCGGCGTGCCGGGATGGGAATGACACCGCCGAAGATACCTGCAGAACAGAAGGAGCGATGAATGATGGGCAGAAGCGCCGCAAGGTAAGGCTGTTCCTAACGGTGTTCTTGTTCTTGCAGGAGCTGAGCGCAGAAGAAAGATGCAGGCCTACTGGAGACCGATCCGAACACGGTGAGTGTCACGCTGCAGGTGCAGTAAACGCAAAGCATGTTTCTCAGCCCGGGTGTGGCTTAAATAGTCTCTGGGTATCTCAGGTGTCTCTGGGCTGAACCACACCCAAAAGAATAGACCGCACATGCAGTTCTGGGAACCGAAATATGTGGGGGCATCCATCTTGTCCCCATCAATGCACTACAAGTCCAATCCCCAATGTTATCCTATGGGAGTGAGTGAGTGAGTGAGTCTGGTGCCACAAGTGCCAAGTCTGACTCCTAGTGCATCTTTGGAGGGTTGCAGAGGCCCTTGAGGGCCATGTAGGTGGTCGTGGCCTGGCTCCAGTCTGACATATTGGAGGGCTGGGGACATGAGGGGCAGGAATCATGACACCGTGACATGCTTGTTTACTAAGTGGGTGGAATGTCTCCCGGCCCCAAATTGCAAGGCATAAACAGCAGCTGCCCTGATGATCAACCACATCTTCTTGTGTTTTGGACTACCCCAAAGGATCGAGTCAGACCGAGGTAGCCACTTTACTAGCGAAGTAATGACAAAGATGTGGGAGATACTTGGGGTCAAAAGGAAGCTACACATTGCTTACGGGATAGCCTCTAGTGGTGCAGTAGAGAGATACAACAAGACAATTGTAAGCATATTCAAAATGTTTGTGGCAGATTCTGGGCCAAGTTGGGATATTCGATTACCTCTTGTCCTAATGGCCATCAGATCTACCCCTTCATCTGCAACTAAAATGTCACAGTTTGAGCTGATGACTGGACGGAGGATATTGCTTCCGCAGCATCTGCTCTACAGAACCCAAGAGCAGACATTGATCAATGCCTCCACAACTCATGAGTATGTTGAAAATCTAAGAAAACACCTTCAACATGCTTTTGCCCATGCTCCGTGAAATTTAGAAAGATCTGCTGACAGCATGAAGACCCCCTATGAGTGAAAGACTACCAGGAAAGAATACCATGTAGGAGACCGGCTTTACTTATACAATTTCCAAAGGAACCAGGCCAAACAGCGCAAATGTTTGCCTACCTGGAGGGGTCCTTTTGAAATTATAGACAAAATCTCACCAGTCGCCTACAAAATCCGCATCCCCAAAGGCAGTTTGGCAGAGGGGGAAGATAAGTGGGTCCATATCAACCAACTGAAGTGTTGCCATCCTATCACACTCTGCAGCAACTGGAGGAGTCTTCTGGAACCCCAGAGGGGGTCACTCCAGCTCCCTAGAATTCCAACTATAAAATATTCCATCTATATAGTCAATAAATTGCCAATAGAAAAATGTGTCCTGATTTGTCAAAATGTATGTGTCCGCCCCAGTACATTAATAGTGGTGGGGAAATGTCTACAAATATGTTTTTGCTTTGTCATCCTAGAATTGGAAACAATGGAGACTAAAACCAAGGAGGACCACCCAGGGATCGGAAGCAAAGATCCAAGGGGCCCGGGATATCGCTCCATACTCACATCAGGACAGGCGAGGAGAACTGATCGATCCACCCCTGATGGGAGAAGCTGAAGAAGTTTGCCATTTGAACCAAAAGAAAAGCTGATGAATTGCCATTTGAACTGAAAGAAAAGAAACTGTTCATCCCAGTCTTGCGACTTCCCATTGACGGGATCAACGCCAAATCGCGGGGGGGGGGCTTGTGGGATGTTCTGACCCACTAGGCTCTGCCTTGCAACATCACTCTATGCTGCTTTCATCAAAAACAACAGAATAGCCGCTGAAAAGCCCTATGCGTGCTAAAAATCTCTGAGAAGTGCACAGAGAAACCAGAAAAATAGGCTGCCAAATCTATTTTGCCTCTGTCAGTGGTATAACAAGAGACCACACTACCAAAATCTGTCATTGGGCTGCCCACAGAGTGAAATGAAACTACCTAAAAAGGCAGTGCTTCATTGCCAGGAAAACCCCGAAGTGCTCTAAAATCATTTTTTTCTTTGGCTGTTAAAAATGTAAAATAATGGTTTCCAACCACCAGAAAAGATCCAACATCCTTATTGGGTGTTAACCATCACTTTATTTAAGGAATCCCCATAATAAGCACAATGTCAGGAGAAGCACATTTCATCACCAGAAAATCCACATTCAAAAGGTGCGTGCCTGGGAAAATATGTCAGATATGGGCGCAGTACCGCCACCTGCCTGGGTCTAAGCTGTCATTAACTTACACTGGCAGTTTAAAACTTGTTTCTTAAAATCAAATTGTGGAAAAGCAATATAGGTTGCTACTATGCAATCTCTATGTTTTAAAAAGACTGGAATTAAGAGATCTGTGTGTATATTTGTTGAAAATGTAAAGTTTATTTAGAAAAGACAATTTTAAACAAAGCGTTTTAAAGTGAACTGATGCCGGCCATTGGACTTCAAAAGCACATTCCACAGTTTGCCCCAAACAAAGGGTACCTTCCTTTTGCTCTCTGCTCAGGAACTATCATTTAAATGCTAATGAAAGGAGGAGGGGATTTTGCTCTACTTCTCTGGGAGAGAGACAATAGGCTTCCTGGACTGAAAGGGAATGCAAATTCGGGTGTCAACAGAAACTAACTGCCAGCAGGAAGAGGTCAGGAGTGCTCTGGACCCAGCCAAACCTTGGGGGCAGGACCAGACAGATATGTGTATCTTAAACCACAAGGAAATATCTTTTTGAAAAAGACTCATAGAGAACTGTGCAAAATTTAGAAAAATCTGTAAATTATGGGTTGTTAACATGAAAATTTTGCTCACAGTTTGAAACTACCCTGAACTCTGTGCGATGTTCAGAGACAGGACTACCGAAATGTTGATGTTGTAGCAATTGTGATAATGCTAGAAATATGAAACTTCACAGGATTATGCCCAGATGTCATGCGCATATATGTAGAAAAATGTGTACAGATCTGACACTGGGTAACCAACCAAAAGCGCAAAAGAATGTCAAATTTGAACCAAAACTCTCACTAAGATGGGACTCGGACGGATACTTGCTCTTCTAAATCTGTGATATGAATATGTATTGCTAGCAAGTTGGTGATATTATACATAGGATTTATGTGAAAAATAGATATACTGTACAGTAGCAAATGGGAGGTACTCCCTGGATTGTAAAATACTGCATCATCATGAAACCATGTGTTCCTTCTCAAATCAGAAGAGAGGACAGACCTTAACCAGTAGGATTCCTAGAGGGTGTGCTCAGTATAATTCAGCCTACCCACCCCTTTGGGAAATAAATAAATAGGGACAGTTTAGGACCTAGAGAGGACACACAGATTCACCCATCAACTGACTTACTGGAGAAGCACTCTGCAGGAGAACCCAGATCCAAGACTCCAGAACTTTGAAAGCAGAGAAGGCCCGATTCAAAAGCTGAACCCTTCTCAGCTTGGCCTTTAAAATCTTGCAGCCTGATTTTACCCCAGACTTCCAAGGGGCACAATAAAAAGAACAGCATGGCCATGCTGTTTCTGCTTTCTAGAGCTTTCAAGAACTCTTGCTAGAACCCACAGATCCAAACCAGTAGAACAGAGCGGTAACCAGATAGCTGCAACCCAGAACCAACCCATTAGATCCACTCCAGAGGCCGTGCAGTGTCCAGAGTGCCGTGCTGAGTGCAGAATCCGGGTGCCCTGAATCCTGTCTGGTGGGCTAGCAGAATTCCAGTCCAGACCCATTTGACCAGATCCTGACGGGCCTATTCCAAACCATAGTTGTGAGTATCTATAGCATAGAATTGTCCATAGCCAGTATCTTATCCATAAGTAATCCTATCCAACCCATTCTATCATATCCAGAATTGCATTGTAGAATTTATTTTGTTGTCCTGAATCTTTCCCTCATCCCTCATCTCATCATTATCGGTTGATAATAGTAGTGATGATATCATTGTTGCGCTAATATATTTGCTGAAGAAAGACAAGTGTCTCGGCGGGCAAAAGTCAGAACAGAGGCGCCACTGATCTGGTCCCTGTTCCGTTGGGTATCTTGTATCTTCATAGCCTCCCTAGTGTAAAGAAATCCTTGTTTGTAATTCAAAAGCGCATCTTCCATTTGAAAATCTTGACTCTTTCTGAGAAAAACCGACCTCTACTAAAACCTTCATAACTTCTGAATATTGCATGCTAGAAACAAAATGTAAGTGTCAAATTGAAGCTAACATTCCCAACTTTCAAACAAATCCAAAACCGCATTCCAACTCCTAATAGTTTGGCGGCAATCGCGTTTCTCGCACGCTGAAAAGTTTGCCACGAATTTGTGTTTGGCTCAATTTCATCACGTGTAAAACAGCTATTCTTTGCAATTGACCTCAGAATTCAGTTTTCAATCTGCTAGTTATTCAATCATCAGTGCTAGTGTTTACCTGAAACTATATAAAGCGTATCCCACTAGTTTGGAATCCAATTTAGAGAATTAAATCCATTTTTCAGTGTTTTTCCCATTTATTCAAAACCACATTCAAAAGCATTTGACCTGTTTTGAAATCATTCCTGTTTCTCTCTAAGCTTGCTGGGGGGATCTGGGATTGAAACTGTATTTGTTGAGATTGTATTCCTGAAACCTGTTTTCTCTCCTTCCATCTCTTTATACTGCATATTGGGGGGAATGAGTAGTGTGCAGGGGGAAAGAGTGACATTGCATTTGATTGAACCCACACACAGTTGTATTCTGTGCTGCATGATTTTTCTTATCCATACTCCTTCTGATTAAAGAGATTGTTGATTGTGACATCACCCCAATGGTCATCATTGTATAAATATTAAATAGTGTGATATATATATTGTTCAAATTCATAAAATAAATATTTTAACTTTGCAAAACAGCCTGCTTCCTGGTTCAGTGAGACTGGGGGGATTCAAAGAGAGGGGCGTGATACAAGGGTACATCATTCAGAAATAAAAAAACTTATAGACACAAATATATAATTAAGGGTTCCAGCTGTGCATCACACTCTAGGCATTGACGTAGGTTGAGTGCCGGGTTAAAATCACTTACAGCCCCTTCTAAATCGTGAGCTGAGTCCTCACTCCTAATAGGTTCACTATCATCTCTCATATTTACCACACTGGGCATAGTTCTTAAAAATGTTCTTGATCCTGTCTTCTTGGATTTAACACAACCTTTAATGTTCTTAGTTTTACGCGGCTTAATAGAGACATTCATTCTCGTCACGGGTTGCCCCATATCTTGAAGGGGAATTACTCAATTTCATGAGTTTGTCCCCACTTAGTTGATCGATGATACCCAAATTAGCTGACTTTCTGTTTCTTATCATTAATTCTACTGCGTTCAGCCTGGAATTTAGATTTCTCGGTTAGTTTACTAATAAGGACGCCTTTAATTTCTCTCATTTCCAGCACAACAGTATCATAGAGGTGTATGAAAGATTGTAACACAATATTTAATTCTGCTAAGGGACTGCTTGAACTTTCAGTGGCATCATGGAATAGGACGAAACGTCTGCATAAAAATTACCGACCCCACCAAAAGACCTAAAACACACACCAAGAAAGGTTCTAACTATTAAAAGTTCGAACTTTTCTTGGTATGTGTTTAGGTGTTTTGGTGGGGTCAGTATGAAAAATATTTTTTTTTAAAGGCTGCGGGGGGCTGGGAGCGGTGTCTCCTGCAACAGCCCGCTCACTAGAGTGAGTGGGGGTTGCAGAGGACACCCCGAGCTCTCCAAAAAGAACATTAAAAAACAGGGGTTTCTGCGGGGGTGTCCCCCGCAACATAACGCTCACTATACTACACAGTATAGTGAGCGGGGGTTGCGGGGGAAACCCCTGCATGTTCACATGGGAAATGTACGAACATTTTGTGTTTGTGCATTTCCCATGCAAACATTTCCATCGCAGGAAATGCAGCCGCGGTAAAATCACGTAGATCCGCCATCATGCAGTAACTCAGACTCTCTTTGGAACGGTAAAGCCGACCGATTGCCCATACTTGATGTCTCATACGAGTTGTCATCCACTTGAGTAACGTTACTTGTTACCTCTCCCCGTTCCGGAGTGGTAAACAGTTGGGAGATACGCTCAGTCTTGGAGACTCTGCATCAAGTGCCTGGATTTCTTCATCCAGGCTAATACATACGTCCATAAGCGAGATACTGGCTCTTCTTTCTACATCCTGGAAGACAGGGCCTGATTTTTCAATACCTTTGCTGCAACCCATCCTGACCCCACGATAAGGGAGTCTGGTATTTATTGGTTCATTTGAAGCACGTGACTGTGCCATTTTGACAGTTCTTGGGAAAAACAGTCTTAATTTTTCCTTGATTCACTGGTTTGGGGTTTCTGTTTTTGTTTGCAGCCTGAAGATTGAAAAACATCTCTTTGTCCAGCGGAGTTTGGTCAGTACTGTGTAAGTTATAGCATTTAGATATACCCTGCATGTTCTCGCGCCGATTGACTTAAGTGCGTTGCCCTATGATGGTGTATATCGTAACACACTTGTGAACGTAGGCGTGCGTCGTGGAAATCCCTTTACTCTCTACTAGTATCTGCAACCTGCAGACTGCCAGATACTTGGCAAAGGACAGACTGCTCCCAATCTCCTGCTCGACCTCGGCAACAGACTGCCAGATGCTTGACAGTCACTTCGCACAACCCTATTGTGAGAAACCAATTAACTCTGTTGAAAGCATTAGGGGGAAAGCAGAAAAGGTTGAAAAATTGCCTAGAAGAATTAAATGATTTAATTGACATGGTTACCAGGAAATATTTGAAAATAGATGAAGTAGCCTATCCAGGAGTAGGGAGTCATTCTCCTGGATGCCTTTCTTTTCCTTTGGTATTTTATTAGTGGTAGGGTTAGAATAGGATAGCTTTTGATGGAGGACGGATCATTACTTTGGACGGCCATACTGCTGACGAGACGCATTGTTCGTTTTATGTTGGATAGAGCAAACCTTTGTGTTTGGGACAGATAGGCCTTTTTCTTATTTTTGTAAAAATAATTGTAAAGAATGCCACCATTTGGTCCACCTCCATCTTCAAACCTACCACTGCACCCACTGCAGTTGTGTGGGACTTGCTTGCAGGCAGCACATCCCGTTCTTGGGGAGATGGTGGGACCTGTAATCACCTCAATCCCGAGAAGGTGCCCTTGACTGCCAGATCAAGTAACTTACCAACACTGACCCTGTTACAGTCAGACAACAGACCCCCTGTGATTCACTTTTTCCCTTTAGTGTTTTCTGGACATTTGGGAGCACAGCACTTATGTGCGAGAGTTACCAGTCCAGACTACCCAGAGCAATGCACAACTGATAGTGGCCACTTGGAAGCGGCAGTGGATGGTCAATTACGGCCCCGCTCGTGCCAGAGGCACGTTGTTGGGGGGGGGGGGGACTGAGGGGGCTATAGCCCCAGGTCTTTTAGTTGTAGCCCCAGATAGAAGCTCAGGGACTATAACCAAAAGGCTAGCAAGCCCCAGTCCGAGCCTGTTGGTACGGTAACCGTTTTCTTTTTAGTGTGTTTTAAATCGAATATTGCAGACATTGATTTGAGCGAATGACAAGCACACCTTTAAAGCAATAAATGTTATTTGTACAGGGTTGTGGCTGTGGTTCTTCTAATGTACTTCCAACTAGTAACAACCGCGTGATATTGGCTGTTAATATATAACGCCACCAAAGGACCAACGTGTTTGAATTTTTGTGCCGTTTCTTTTTTTAAAACCAGAAAGTCCAGCGGCTTCCCTTCCCCCATTCAGCTGGAATTACTTCTGTGAGCAGCCCAGCAGGAATGCCTCTGTCATCACCTGCCAATGTGCTCTTGAGTGCACAGCAGCAGCGCCCTGCAGCTAGAGCAGAGAACAGCTCCCCTATGAGACCACGCCCCTGGGCTCTCCCAGAGCAGCCACACTCGCGCTCAGCCCATAACAACGCCATGCTTCTCTTCTCTCTGAGGGTAACGGCATTGCCTTATTCCGGCGACGCGGGGTTGGCGGGGTACACACAGAACATCGCCTGAATTGCCGCAAACTCTTCTGGTTTTGTGTAACTTGTTACTGAAAGATCTGGCCATCCTCGTTTAGTGAGGTTTCTAGGAAAGAGTATCGCACATTACAAAATGTACCTCACGATTCACCTTACAAAAAATTGTGTATTTTTTTTTTGGCCCAGGATTAATATAATTCTAAACCAAACGCCGAGGATTGTCTCCCACATCCACTTTTGCTAAGCAAGAGAGCTATGGAGGCAGGGGTGCAGCCAAACATACATTTCGCAAGGGGGGCGGGCCTAAGTGGTGATGGGAGGGGCCACTTCAGAAAATAGTTGAGGTAAACTTGGAGGCTAGGCCTTCGCTGTTCTGCATCCACCCACCCCATGGTCTGGTGTGGGGGCCAACTATCAAATAGTATGTTTTAAAGCCAATATGCAGAGATGCGATGGAAGTCTTTCTTGAAAGTAGCAGCTTTGACGTTTTACTGTGTTTGTTCAAGTACATTTTTCTGAACAAACACAGTAAAACTGCAACACATTTGAAGAGTCCGGCCCCTCTCTGTCTAACAAAATGCAAGTGCATACATCCAGTGCTGCACCTAGGCTAAAATGTAGGCGGGGCTAACCCTTCAAATGTTGGGAGAGGCGCTAACTTCAGAGACATGGAGGAGTGGCAAACTTACTTGTGTAGAGGCATCTAACTTCATTTCTTATTGTAATCAGACTTTTCTAGTGCATCTTCAATAACTCTCTCCTTTACGTCTGAAAACACCCACTTCTTGCAGATCCTGAAGGTCTTAGAAAGTATGAAAATGGCAGATGGCGTGCAATGAAAGAATCCATATCATAGCCTAACAGGACATTGCAGAGTCTGGGGCAGTACTCTGGACAGCCCAAGCAGGGGTAGACTGGCCTATAGGGAACTCTGGAGATTTCCCGGTTGGCGTCTGCACCCTGGGCCCCTTTTGTGTGGTATTTCCAATTGTTTCTATAGGAAAATGTTGGGGCCTATAGAAAATATGCAATATGTGACCACTTCGAACATTATTTCCAGGGTCTTTTTTGGTTCCCAGTCCATCCCTGGGCCCAAGCAACTTCAGTGGCTGGGAGCAACAGGGGAGAAAATGTAATGTTGTTTCTGCCACAGTGAGTGCGCTATACTAGAATCTCTGGTGCACTGACTGGCTGGTGAGACTATGTTTGCCTGTCAAATCTAGTGATATGAGACTGGGGAGGGCCAGTGCAGCAGTAATGCAATTCTATGTGACAGTATTGGAGCCACTAGCAGAGGAGCACAAGGGTACACCAATTTGTCCCTACACTTATTTAAACTGTCCTATTGTAGGGGTGTAATCATAATCACTTATAAGCACTCCCATTTTTGCAGTTAAAGTCAGGGTGAGATTACATTATTTGCCCAGGATCACACACTTACGCTAAACAGCGAAGCAGGGATTTTAACCCACTCTGCAATTTAGGCACAGCCACCTTCTTCCACGCTTTACTTGGAACAAATATTTAAGTTCTGGGTGTCAAGACCTACAATAATACTTTCCTATGGAGTTTACTTGCAAAATACACAAATTGCATAGTAAAGCATCATGACAACATGTAAATCCTTATAGCAACATGTTGGGCCAAAATAATATTGGTCTACCTTTACTTTCCATATCCTGAATGGAAAACTATAAGATGCAAAAGGAAAAAAATATCTATTTACCCACTTTTATTTTCAGTGCTTTAAGACACACAATAAAATAAATTCACTTAGGTTTGGAGATTCGTTGCAAACCTCCAGCGTGTTATTTTTTAAGAACATTCAACTAAGACATCAAAGCACACTTTACTTTTTAGCATATCAAGCTATTACACATGAAGGCTATGAACAAATATTTCAAAGGGTGCTTTTATTGTGTTGCTTGCTTTAACTGTCACAGATTTGCAAGGTGACTGGTGGCCTTTCAGTTGGACATTCACCATTGTGCATAAGAAAGGCTACGCTGCTGATGGCAAAAGAAAGGTGTTATCAAGTTAATTACGGGACTGGCTGCAGAGCCAGGGACGCAGCCTGTGTGCCTCAGGGAGGCTGTGACTCTAGGAAACGGTCAGTGCTTGATCATCAGAGCCGAGCAGATAGTAGAAAGCCCCGCACCTTAGCTAATACTTAGGGGGGCGGGGGCTTCTGCCCGGTCAGCTCAATGACGTTGCTTGCCTGCGTGGAGATTAGACGCTGGGGAGATGCGTGCCTTCTAAACTGCTGCAGCCTGCAATCTAACGCAGGCACTATGGCAACCTGAGGTTCCCATTCCGCACTTGCGGTTATGCAATCTTTTCATTTGAATTCAGTGTGCACTGTTCTGTGGCTCACCGTCATTAAAGATCAAATTGTAACAATATCATGTACCTACTTGTATAGGTTAGCCATATCTTGCATATAGTTGAACTGTGCATTTAGCTATATTTGAAATTAGTCTGTTACTGTACAGGGTAACCATAGTCTGCATCTGGTCTAATCCTATAGTTTAGCCTTATGCTCCGCGAGGTAGGCACTGTGTAAAATCTATTTCGTGTTGGGTTCTGCTCCCTGAGATGGATTGTTGGGGGTGGGAAATGTGTTGCACTTGGATGGAATGTTGGGGGTAAGAAATGCATCGCACTTGGATGGATTGCTGGTGTTAGGAAATGTGTCGTATTTGGATGGATTGTTGGGGTGAGAAATGTCTCATTATAATGTCCCATCCATGCACTGCACCTTCCAAGGACAGGTTTGATAAAAAAGTACAGTGTCCCGGACTCGGCCCTGCCTGCCTTCGTACACAACCCACTCCAGATTCTGTAGTTTCCACAACAGCCCGCAAGTGGTCCTACAACATGTCATCCTCATGCTTAATCCCACCTGATAAGGAGGGTAAGCGCCTAGATGCCTTCCAGAAAAGGGTCCTTACCAGAGCCACCACTGCCATCAAGGATGTGCACGCCATGGCCATCCTTGCCAGATAGGTCAGCAAATTATGATTCAAGCTCAGACCTGTTCTTGAATTTCTCCTGGAAGACAAAGGGCTGGAGACACTAGCAATCTTCCATGAGGGCGAAGCTGCGTCGGAATCGCTGACACCGGGTTTTGTTATCTAGGGAATGGTCCGGTGCTGCAGTGACCAGGTTGACTGAAAGCAACAAACTTCCGACCAGATGTAAAATCAAAGAGGATGGATATGCCATTCAACTAGCGCAAGCCCAAATTTAGGGGCCAGTCCTGAAAGCAGGGTTGACCGATTCAGCGCCCTGCCCTCCCCACTCGGCATCCACTGTGGTGAAAGGCTATCACAATTCGTTCAGAAGTGGAGAAACATCACTACCGACAAATGGGTGCTCTCCCTCATCCAGAAGAGGCACACGCTGGAGTTCATAGGTCCGCCATCGAATGCCTCGCCAATAAAGAAAGCAGAAAAGCTCAATTATCTGCTGCAACGAGAGTTCAAAGCATTGCTAAAACAGCAGTGGGGAAGGTTCTAACTGCACAGTAAGCGACAGGTGTCTATCTATTGCAGATACTTCCTGGTAAGAAAGAAATTGGGGGGTTGGAGGCCCATTTTAGACCTGCAGGTGCTAAACAAGTTTCTAAAAGCTCAAACCTTTTGCATGGTCACACTGCAACTGGTCCTATCACAGCTGCAGCAGGGAGACTTCCTAGCGTCTCTCTACCTGGAAGACACATACTTTCACATCCTATTGACCACTCACACTGCCGCTACT
Source organism: Ambystoma mexicanum (assembly GCF_040938575.1). Lineage (NCBI taxonomy): Eukaryota > Metazoa > Chordata > Amphibia > Caudata > Ambystomatidae > Ambystoma > Ambystoma mexicanum. The sequence continues at coordinate 1,414,498,606 of NC_090935.1, forward strand.
TGCGGTTTATAGAAGCTGAAGTCCATCATCAATTCAAAACTCTTTCCTTTGGCCTACGGTCTGCCCCAGGAGTGTTTACCAAGTGCCTCACTCCAGTGGTGGCACATCTGCGCTGAACGGGCATTCATGTGTACTCATGTCTCAACGATTGGTTAGTGCAAGCACCTTCTTACACCGAAGCAAAGCACAGCACATCGTTAACCATTTGCTGTCTGAAATTCTTCAGTTTCTCAAAAAACTTATTGAAGTTTTCCCTCATTCTAGCTCAGCAAGTGGTATACCTGTGTGCCAAACTCGGCAGGCTCTCCTGCACAGCGACCCCATCTGAAGAATGGGTGTTAGCCCTCCTCTGCAAGGTACACCAACTCACCACTTCACTGTCAGTTTCAGCCCGCAGTTACAAGTCCCTATTAGGCATGATGTCCTCATGCATCCCTCTACTGAATCACTGCAGGCTACGCATGTGGACTAAACAAGAGTTCCTGGACGCCCAGTGGGTGCAAATCTCCGGATCCTGGGAGGAACGCATTTCATTAACAAAGCAATTCAGGAAACGTCTTTGCTTGTGGTCAATCAGTGCCCATCTTGTCCAGGACACGCCTTTCAACTGCCCCATCTCGAAGTCACTGTCACCACGGATGCCTCTTTGGAGGGCTGTGGAGCTCACCCAGGAGACCTTTATGACAGAGGTCTCTGGACGGAGGAAGAGAAGATTCTTCATATCAATATCCTGGAATTGCACACAGTTTTCTGGGCGCTCAAATCATTTCTCCGGCGACTGCAGAAAGGTCGTGCAGATCCTCATGGACAACCCCACCGCAATGTTCTACATCTGCAAACAATGGGGGGCGCATGAGCCCCACACCTATCGGAGGAAGTGTAAACCATTTGGCACTGGGTGCTACATCACCAGATGTTCCTGCCCCCCCTTTCACCTTCCAGGGATCCAAAACACCATGGCGTATTCCCTCAGCAGAGAACTCTGTTCATGACACAAGTGGGAACTGCAGAGAGGTTAACATCACCAGGTTTTCCACTGTTGGGGCAGCCTGGAAATAGACCTCTTTTGCAATGTACAGCAACAAGAGATGCAAATACTTTGCCAGCAGGTTTCCCTACCCAGAGAGCCTGGGGATGCCTTCGCATTCCCGTGGAAAGGGACGTTTCTTTATGCTTTCCCACAGATTCCTCTAGTGGCGTGAGTGATAAACATTTTCAGACAATATCGGTGCAAAATGATCGTAGTGGCCTCTGCATGGCAAAGACAGTTGTGGTATTCCGACCTCCTTGCCCTATCCTCTGCGAATCCTATGAGGCTAGCTATATCCTCACCACAACCTACTATCCAGGAACGAAGGGGAAGTGCTCCTTCACAATCCATCCTCTCTCAATCTGACAGCCTGGCTCCTGTGTTCCTAGAGTTTGTTTCCATTCCACTGCCGCAAGATTGCCAGGACATTCTGGCTTGTGCCAATGCTCCCTCTATACATGCCTACTACAGGAGCAAATTTAAAGAGTTCAAGACCTGGTGCAGGACCCACAAATTGGACCCAATAGACACCCGACCAAATGACATTCTGCCATACTTGCTGTCTAGTGCCTGTCAGTTTGGCTCATTCCTCTATTAAAATGCCCTTAGCTGCAATCTCAAGATACAACCGTTCATCTGACACGCCTTCCTTCGGGTCTCACAGATTAGTGAAGGAATTCATGAAAGGCCTGTTTCTTTCCTTCCCGCCAGTCAAACGACCAGCCCGGGAACTCAACGTCGTCCTGTCCAGGCTCATGAAACCGCCCTTTGAGCCGATGCACAAAGTATCTTCCAAATAGATCTCTTGGAAAACCGCCTTTCTGGTCACCATAACATTCACCCGCAGGGCAGGCGAGATGCAAGCTTTTTCCACTAAAGCCCTACTTGACATTTCACAAATCCATGGTCATCATGTGCAACCATCCTCGCATTTGTACCTAAAGTGCCGTCCACATTTCCTCTCAATGAACCTGTGGTGCTGCAAGTATTCTTTGAGTCACCTACCTGACCAGCTGAGCGTTTATTACACTCGTTTGACGTAGTATGTGCTTTAAAGTATTACATCGCCTGCACAAAATCTTTTCGGCAAACGTCTCATCTCTTTGCGACATTAGGCTCCTCTGCAGCAGGGAAGGCGCTTTCCAAGCCATCGATTTCTAGATGGATATCCTCATGCATCTCATTCTGTCACCAACAAGCTGGCAGGGCTCTTCCTGTCAGGCCCAGAGCCATTCCACTAGAGCAGTAGCCACCACAACGACTTTCCTGTCTGGGATCTTCCTGCTGGACATTTGTAGGCAGCCACTTGGAGGTCGATACACGTTTACCAAGTTCTACTGTGTCAACAGGGATTCTGCGGCAGAGTCCAAAGTTGGCCAGTCTGTCCCTGCAACCTGTTTGCATAAGGTTAGTGTCTCCAGTGGTGAGTTTACTGCAAGGAGCTTGTCTCTGCCCTTTTTATAGTTATGGTACTTATTTGTAATCTATTCACAGCATGTCAATCGATGAAAGATCCAACGCTGGAGAAGGAATACGTTAGTTGCCTGTAACTCCTGTTCTCCAGCATTGGTATCTTTCATAGATTCACATGCGACCCCCCCGCCTACCCGCTTGGTTCTTCTTGGCTCATACTGCCACTCACGTGCGCTATGCCAAAATCTAAAGATGGCCACCAGGGGTGGAGCTAAGGGAGCTTTTTCAATTGGCTGTTGGCATTATGACCCGACGTGACTATACTAGAGCACAAAAGTGACTGAAATTCAGTGCAAATTTCAATTGCTCTATGTTACAGAGGATTCACGGCCTAACAATGGAATATTTACAGCATGTGAATCTATGAAAGATACCAATGTTTTGCAGTAACGGATTGCTTGCAGTAACAGCAAAGAAGAGTAGCTCATTATTGCCTACATCATAAATTGTACAGGAGGACATCTGATCAGTGTTGCCAGGTCAGAGGCAAAAGATAACCCAATAGAGCTTGGAAATAACCCCAAAACCAGCAAACACCCACCAAAATAAGCACAAAAAACAATTCAAACTTTGGAAGGGTGGGCGCACCTGTGGGGGCGTTCACTGTGTGTGGGAAGCTCCTGCGCCTGATTGACTGCCAGTTCTTCCCTTTGATTGAAGTTGTTATTCAGCTTCTGAACCAATCGGAGAGAACAAGGCAGCCACTCATTCATCAAGCAGGTGCACTGAATCTGCGATATTGGGAAAAAATGATCTGAAAAAAAACTATGCAGCAACCTGTTTGAATTGTAAGCGGCACTAGTCAAAAACAAGCCCAATGCCGCTTGTAATAGGCGGACTTGGCAACATTGCATCTGATCCCATCCTTAGCCTGCCTACTGCCTTCCTTCCCACTATCCTTCTATCCTCCCTGAACCCTGAAGCCCATCCCCTTTTTTTCCTTGATGGAACCCCGTGGCTCCATTTAGCACCAGAGCATGTGTGGGTCTGGGCTTCACCCTGGACCATTGTGCATTAATGCAGTGGCCACCAAGGCCTCACAGTGCATCCTCTGACATTTGGAAGTTTGTGGTTTATAGGGGCGTAACGTTAATGGAAGGAGTAAAGTTCTTGATTAAGGCTTTACCGTCTTCCATAAACTACACGTTCCAGCATTTGCGTCGGCATGGAATTTCACTGGAACCAAGATCCTGCTCACTGGAGGTGAATAATGCCCTGTGAGTGTCCACAAAGCTCCCTGGAGTGGGAGTGCAACAGAAGGACTTACCTTTTCCTGGAGCCCGTGGATTTGGACTCACAGCAACTGCAAAATGTTATATTTTATTTATATCGCGCTCATACACACGTGTTTCAGAGCGCAACCAAGCAAAAGGGAAGGTGGAACAAGGGAGAACAAAACAACGATCTTACTAGGCCCAGTGACATTAAGAATGCACAAGTGCAAGGAAAAGGGAAAAAGGGGAAAGTACGTGAAGGGGGAAAAGTGGAAAGTGCGGAACAGAGGAGAGAACAGAATAAATAATAAGTGCAATAAATAAATAAAGGCAGTGAAATGTGGTAGTGCAGCCAGCAAGTGGCAAGTGCATGATTAGTCAGATAGGGTAAATGTGATAAGTGCAGAAGAGTGAGGGGCTGTATGGGTACAGATACAGATCCCAGTGCAATGGGAGGCCCGGAGGCCATGCAGGAGTGAGGCAGGGTGAGCAGGTACCTGGGCCCGAAGGACAAAGGGTGGCCAGGTGCACGGTGCAGAGAGAGAAAACAGATCAGCAGGGGAGAAGAGGGGCAAAGGCAGAAGCGAAGAGGAAGGTCTTGAGGTGCTTCCGGAACCGGAGATGGTTCTCCTCCAGTTTCAAGGTGGCTGGGAGGCTGTTCCAAAGGGTAGAACCAGCTGAAGACAGAGATCTGCCCACAGCTTGTTTCTTTGAAAAATGACTGACCCTGAGGGAGTTATAAGTAGAGTAGCGAAGGGCTTGAGATGGAAGGTATTTACGGAGGGATAGTTGAAGGTATTTTGGACCCTGGCCCCAGAAAGCCTTGTGGACAATACAGAGGGTTTTAAATGTAATCCTTGCATCCACTGGGAGCCAATGAAGGGATTTCAGAGCTGGAGAGATACAATCCCATGGCTTGAGGCCAAGGTCAAGACTTGTAGTCCTGTTCTGGATTTGTTGCAAAGGCCAGAGAGTGGAGGCAGGTAGATTTAGAAAGAGGCTGTTACAGTAGTCCAACCTAGTGAGAACCAGCGCTTGGGAGACAGTGAGCTTCTGAGGGAAGGGGAGGAAAGGCAGCTTTCCTCTAAGGAAGTGCAGTGAGAAATTTGATTTTTAGCAATGTCAGAGATGGGTGCAGAAAAGGAAAGTGTGGAGTCAAAGATGACCCAGAGATTCTTAGCCTCGCAGGTAGGGGTAGGCGGAGGGCCAAGGGAGGCCGGCCAGAGAGTGAGGGGAAAGGATGGTGAAGGTGTACCAATGAGGATCTCAGTCTTGTTGGCATTCAGATAAAGATAGTTGGTGGCGCACCAATTTTGAATAGTGATTAGGCAATCAGAGATGAGGGAAGGAGAGGAGGTGTCTGGGGGAAGCCTGAAAATGAGTTGAGTGTCATCAGCATAGCACTGAAAGTTTGAGCAGAAAATGGAAATGCAGTAGGTGAGTGTTGCCAGGTAATGATTGAAAATTCAGGGCGAGAGGTTAGACCCCCTATGGAACTGCATGGGTAGAGGGGGAGATAGAGCATAGGAAGGACCCAAGTTGTACCTGGGAGGGTGGATCAGAGAGGAAAGAGGTCAGACAGGTCGGAGCCTGATCGGTGATACCCAGGTTATCACAGAGCTGGTTGAGCAGGATGGTATGGTTGACCGTGTCGAAAGCAGAGGAGAGATCAAGTAGTATGAGGACGGATGGAATGTTATAATCAAGGTTGGAGAGCAGGTCTTCACGAATGTTCAGGAGAGCAGTTTCTGTGCTTCTGGCAGCTCTGAATCCAGATTGGTGGTCATGGAGAGAGCCAACAGAGTCAGAATGAAGTTCAAGCTGGGAGATGGCCAGCTTTTCCAGGATCTTCCCCAAAAAGGGAGTAATGGAAATATGGTGATAGGTAGCCAGACAAGAGGGATCAGCTGTGGGTTTCTTGAGGAGAGGATGCACAAGGGAGTGCTTTAGAGGGGAGGGGAAAGATCCAGATGCAAAAGGATGGTTACAGAAATCAGCAAGGGCAGGAGCGAGGGAATCGAAGTAGTCCTGAATGGTTTGAGAGGAACAGAGATGGACCTATTTTGATGAGGCTTTCATAGATCGGACTTGTCTAGCAACCTCATCCGAGGAGAAAAGAGGAAAGGAGGAGAAAGAGGGAGGGGTGTGGCTGAGGGAGGGTCTGCAAGAAGGGATGGAGAGGGGGCAGAGGAGAGGGTGGACAAAATGTTCTAGGTTTTGGAATTAAAGTGAGAGGCAAGGGCATTGCAAAGAGACTGGGAGGCGAGGGGAGGGGTGGAGACTGCATAATGGTTGGCCAGCTCCTTGCAGATCTTAAAGAGTTTGGCTGAGTTGTTGGATGCCGCAGAGACACAGGCTTGAATTTGGCCTCTCTTCTTGGAGTGGACAGCGAGACAGTATTGCCTTTGGAGCAGGCGGCAGGCCAGTTTGTCAGAGGATGAGCAGGAAGCCCTCCATTTCCTCTCAGCCACCCCACACTTGCGTTTAAGTGTAGCTAGGTCAGAGTCATACCAGGAATTACACTTTGCTTTGGACTTCAAACAGATCCTCATGACAGGGGCAAGAACATCAAGAGTGGCAGAAATAGAGGATTAGAGCAGCGACAGGGCTGTGTCAGGGTGTGAGTCCGCCTGAGTTGGCGGAGAGGGGAGAAGGTGTTAGTGAAAGCCTCGATTGACACACGCTTCATGGGACGGATGTCCACGAAGGTGGGTGGCAATCTTGGGGAAGGCTTTGCTTGGGGGGAGGAGATGGACAGATGAGAAGAGAGGAGGCAGTGATCACTCCAGGAGAGAGGGGTGGTGAGGGGAGTAGAGAGTGGGAGGCCAGAGGAGATCAAGACATCAAGTGTGTGGCCAGCAGAGTGAGTCGGCCGGAGGGGAGGGTAGAGAGGGAGAGTGAATTGCAGAGGCCGCGAAAGAGCGCAGATGAGGAACAGGGAGAATCAAGCTGGATGTTGAGATCCCCAAGGAGGAGAAGTTGAGTGGTTGAGGCCAGGAGAGAGGAAGAGAGGTCTGCCCACTCAGAGAAAAAAGAGGTGATTTCACCAGGGGGCCGGTAGAGAGTAGAAACAGTGAGAGAGTGGCTAGGAGAGAGAGAGAGAGAGAGCGCCTCTGCAATTCACTCATTCAGACAAGGCATTCGAAAGAAGAGTAAGTCTGAGTGGGGATGATAGCGGCAGGAATCCACTCGGGGAAGATCAGGGCTGCCCCCCCTCCCTCCAAGCCAGTTGGATCTGGGGGTGGAGATGATCTTGTAGCCGTCAGGGAGGCGAGTGTCAAAGCTTATGACATAGCTTGCCGTGAACCAAGTCTCGGTAAGACCGAGGACATCAAGGTCAAGTTCTTCTAGGAGGTGGCAGATGTCAGAGGAGTGTTTGACAGCAGAGCGAGAGTTGAGAGTGGCATCATTAAGAAGATTGCCAGCCTTGAAAACCTTCAGGGAAGGGGTACAAATCAGGGGTACATCCTGCAGAGGTGTGGAGGGAGCTTGAGATGGGCTGAGGCGGAAGGCAAGGTAGCCAAGGGAGGAGAGTAGGGGACAGCTGGAGATGAGAGGAAGTTGATGAGGCGAGGGAACCATCTATCAAAAAGAGGAGATTAGCCTGATGGCCTTGCACCATAACAGTACCATTCAGGTAGACATTAATGATGACTCTGGAGTTGTCCTGGATCCCCCCTGCATCTCTGAACCACCTTGCTGCCAATCTAGGCACATTCAATGTCATGCAAACTGCTCCGAGGGACCCGCCTGAGACATCCTTGTCCTGAATGCTCAACACTTTTGCATCTCTGAATTTGCTCGAGGCTGAAGCTCTACCGTCCTCGAATCTGAGACTTACTGTATCTTGCAGTGGCCCGAAATCGACACTGGGCCTGGTCTCCAATTTCTTCGAGCGTCAGCCGAAGCTGCTAAAGAACCCCAACGTTGTGTTGACCCAGCCGAGGCTCCTGCTGCCGAAGGCCAGTCTCCACTTCTCTACAGCCGAGGTCACCAAGTCTTCATGTCACTCACCCGACACTGTCTGCTGCCTCCAGCGCCAGGCTTGAGTCCTAAAATAAAGTAGGGAACTCTGATGCATACATTGTCAAAGGTTTCCCCCTTCTCACCTGTCTTTGTTGTTTGTGGGAGTTCTTCGATGGAGTTTTGTTTCGTAGAGTTCGGGTCTTGTATAACCCTGAGTGCAGGTCCTCGGGTTCCAGCGTGCGTTCAGTGTTCCGAGTCCTGGGTATGTTCAGATGTCCGGGAAGTCCGAGGAAATCCAGGAAAACAGTAAAGAGTGCACACGGAAGACGAATGCATGGGTATCCAGGATGCCAGGACGACAAAAGGAGGGGGAATGAAGGAGGAGGAAATTAGGGAAATCGGGAACCAGGAATCAAAGGAGAAACACCCGCGAATTACGGCAGCACACGTCTAGCCACAGCAAGCATTAGCGTTGAGACGCGCAGGGCCGCGGGGGTGTTTCTGCTTTATAGAACGTAATGCGTACGGCGCAGAAACTGGTAAACAGTATTCTGTGTTCGGCGGCCATGTTGGGAGTACTGTTGAGTGCAAGCCCCTATGGGTCAGGTACCAGGAAGTCCAGAAAGGACGCATCCGATGGTTCATGACAGCATGCCTCCTCCGAAGGCCTGTTCCTCCGGGTTTGCCCGGGTGTATAAGGTGGTACCTTTGAAGTAGCCTGGGGGCGTTTAGGTTTGAGACCGGTTCCCAGGTGCGCTCACTGGGTGGATAGCCTTTCCACTCCACCAGATACTGTAGCTGACCACATCTGTACCTGGAGTCACATATTCGGGAGACTTTGTATTCTAGCTGGTCGTCGACAACCACAGGGGTAGATCTTGGAGCAGACCGGGAGGTCTGGACGTATGGTTTCATTAGAGATATGTAAAATATTGGGTGGATCCTCTTCCAGGAGTCTGGTAATTTGAGTCGGAAGGCCACTGGGTTAATGATTTCCTTTATGAATAAAGGGCCATAGTACCGAGGAGCTAATTTATTAGGTTGTAAGTGTCGAGGCAGTAGTTTCGAGGATAGCCAGACCTTATCACCGACTGAATAGGAAGATCCTGGTCTTCTTTTGGAGTCCACATAGTGCTTGGTGTTAGCTTGGGCCCTTTCGAGGTGTTTTTTGGCTTCCTTGTGTATATTGATGAGAGTTTCAACCCAGAAGTCGACTGTAGGAACCGGTGTAGGATGTGGGAGAAGGGATGGTAGAACCGAAGGGTGGAATCCTTGGCTGCAGAAGAAGGGGCTGGTCTTGACAGCCGAGTGATCCGAATTGTTGTAGGTGAATTCAGCCACAGGTATTAAAAGAGACCATTCTTCCTGAACCTTGGTAGTGAAACAACGAGGATACTGCTCCAGGGTTTGGTTCACACGTTCTGTAGCCCTGTTGGTCAGTGGGTGATAACCTGAGGAGAGGGCACGTTGGATTCCTAGTATACGGCATAAGTGTTTCCAGAATTGAGATATGTATTGAGGACCTCTGTCTGATATGATCTTGGAAGGGAGTCCATGAAGTCGGAAAATATGTGTTTCAGGAACATTCCAGCGAATTCCGAGGAAGATTTTAATTTATACAAGGGTGTAAAATGAGCCATGTGAGTGAATAAATCAATGGTAACCATGATAGTTGTGTATCCCCTGGAAGGTGGTAGTTCAACAATAAAGTCTGTAGCAATAAATTCCCAGGGCCTTGTTGGTAGCGTTGGTTGGAGTAGAAGACCCGCCGGCCTCTTGTTATCATGCTTGTTTTGATTGCAGACTGCACAGGCTTGGATGTACTGCTGGGCGTCAACTTTCATTTTTGGCCACCAAAATTGTCTTTGTATTAAACGTAGAGTGTTGGTAATGCCACGATGTCCTGAATGAAGGGTATCATGACAGAGGCTTGTAATCCTTTGTCACAGTCTCTGTGTGGGAATGACCAGGCCATTGTCCTTGAACAAATACCCATCCTTGGTTTTAAGATTCCATCGATTCTTCACAGTTAATTCCTTCCAGACCTCAGAGGACTGGGTTTGAATCCGAATGTCTTCCAGGAGAGTGATTGCTTGAGCTATGAAAATTGTATGAGGAAACATCTTTGGGAAGGATCGATCTTCCAGAGTTTCATAGTCGGGACGTCGGGATAAGGCGTCAGCAATTATGTTTTGTGTTCCAGGTACATGATGGATCTGGAACTGGTACTGGGCAAAGAAGAAGGCCCAACGGGCTTGACGACTATTCCTACATTCCATGGATTGTAGGACTTGGAGATTCCGATGATCCATACGGACCTGAATAGGATGTTTAGCTCCCATGAGTAGATGACGCCACTCTGTGAAGGCTTGACGGATGGCCAACAATTCCTTTTCGAGAACAGAATAATGGGTCTCGCTAGGAGTTAGGGTTCGCGAGAGATAAGCGATGGGGTGTTCCAACTTGTCCTCGAATTCCTGCTTTAATACTGCTCTGATCGTGTAGTTAGAGGCATCCGTCCCCACTAGGAAAGGTTGATCAATGTCAGGTTGAGCCAAGATGGGGGCTTGTGTAAATTCCGACTTCAAACGTTGGAGCGCTTCGTCTTGGGCTGCGGTCCAGAGGAAGGGAGTATCCTTCTTCAACAATGTAATGATTGGTTGAACTATCTCCGAAAAGGAAGGTATACATTTCCGGTAGAAGTTGGCAAGCCCCAGGAAGGATTGAATCTGTTTCACAGTAGTTGGAACAGGCCAGGATAGTATGGAATTTACTTTTGAGTGGTCCATTCCAATTCCTTCTGGACTAAGAACAAATCTGAGATAGTCAACAGTAGAGACATGAAAAAGGCATTTCTCGGGTTTAGCCAGGAGTTATGTTCACGTAGCCGTTGTAAGACTGCCTTGACATGTTCTTCATGCTTGAGATGGTCCTTGGAGTATATCAGTATGTCGTCCAGGTAAACTATGACGAAGAGGAACAGCATTTCGGAGAACACTCGGTCCATAAAACGTTGGAAGACCGCTGGGGCATTGACGAGTCCGAAAGGCATGACCAGGTATTCAAAGTGACCAAAGGGTGTTCTAAATGCTGTTTTCCATTCGTCACCTTCCTTCATACAGATCAGATGGTAGGCACCTCTGAGATCCAATTTCGTGAAGATTATGGCTCCTCTCACCGCTTCCAGGATATCCGAGATTAAGGACAATGGGTAGCGGTCCTTGAGGGTGCATTGATTAAGACCATGATAATCAAGACAAGGCCTAAGCTCCTTAGTATCTTTCTTGGGAACAAAAAACAACGAAGCTCCCGCTGAGGATTTGGAGGGTCGTATGGTGCCATTTTCTAGGTTGGTATCCAAGTATTCTCGGAGGGCCCTTTTCTCTGGTTCTGATAGGATGAACATCCTTCCAAAGGGAATCACTGCCGAGGGTTCAGTATCGATAACGCAGTCTTCAGGTCTGTGAGGGGGTAGGGCTTGAAATATGGCAGTTGAAAACACATCAGTGTAGCCCTGGTAGGCTCTGGGGACCTGGATAATATTTGAGACGTGAGTGGGCCTTGCTGGCCTGTCAACGTAGCTTCAGAGGATCTTGATGAGGAATCCAAGGATAGACAGTGAGACATGCAATGTTCGGAGCCAAGAAACAAGGATCCTGCTGCCCAGTTGATGTATGGGTTGTGCTTCTGTAACCAGGGTATACCCAGTACCATTGGATAATGGGCAGACTTTATGATGTCAAACTTGATCATCTCTTGATGATGGTTTATCGAGAGCTGGATTGCTTTGGTTTGCAGGGTGATTGGTCCTGAAGACAGAGGTCATCCATCGATGGCCTCTACTGGTTGCATGATGTCTCGAGTTTCATATGGAATGTGGTGGGTAGTAACCAAATCCTAATCTATGAAAATCCCCATGGCTCCACAATCCGTTAATGCCAGAATGGGGTAAGTTTCTTTCTTGGACGGCGATAGAAAAGCCTGCCCGATCACAAGGTTGTTTTGTCCAGGAGACTTCAAGGATGGAAAAGATGTGGAGCAAACATCTCTCTCCCGAAGCTGTGCTCCGTCTAGGATCGGGAACTGGCGTTTCCCGCATGCCGTGGAGGGGCCAAAGGACATTCTCTCACAAGATGTTTATCTGAGGCACAGTACATACACAGCCCGGTGTGAATCCGTCGCAATCTTTCTTGCGAGGATATAGGTCCGTGGAAGGCCCCCAGTTGCATGGGTTCAGGATCTGTGGTCGGGGCAGGAGTGGGCTCGGGTTTAGAGGGAGATTCTATAGAGGTCTTTTGGTAAGGCATCTTTGTTTTCTTCTTTTCCGCATGCCTTTCCTGGATTCGAAAGTCTGTTTGTAAGGAGAGGTCCATAAGGGCCTGGAAGGAACCCGGGCGAGCTACCCTGGCTAGCTCATCCTTTATTTCTTCGTTTAGTCCTCTCCGGAATAGGGTGAAACAGGCCTCTGGGGACCAATCTGCTTCCTTAGCCTGTTGCTTAAAGCGTGTTACATAGGTAAGCATATCCTGGGACCCTTGTTGGAAATCCAATAGACGTTCTTGGGCACTGTAAACCTGTTCTGGGCGGTCAAACATAGTCTTTAGAGCCCGTACAAACCCATCATAATCATCCAGGAGGGCATCTCCAGAATTAACTAAGGGCGTAGCCCAGGTTAATGCATTCTCGGAGAGAGGCGAATTCAAAAGGCCCACCTTTGCCCTGGGAGTGGAAAAGTAATAGGGCTTAAAGGTAAAGTGCACTAAACACGAATCAAGGAAGCCACAAAGGTTCTTTGAGGAGCCATCATATTTATCCACTACTCCGCCCAGCAATACACTTTCCTTGGTCGGAGAATCACGTGACAGGACCAGTTGTTTTAATGCGGCATTCTGAGCTTTGAGATTCGGACTTCTGTGGTTAACTCTTGCATGCCGCACATAAGGTCTTGAACTGTAGCCTGCATGTCCATGTCCGTGTCCGTATCAGTTTGTCGGTGTCTCAATCTGTCACAGGTTTCCCCCTTCTCACCTGTCTTTGTTGTTTGTGGGAGTTCTTCGATGGAGTTTTCTTTCGTAGAGTTCGGGTCTTGTATAACCCTGAGTGCAGGTCCTCGGGTTCCAGCGTGCGTTCAGTGTTCCGAGTCCTGGGAACGTTCAGATGTCCGGAAAGTCCGAGGAAATCCAGGAAAACAGTAAAGAGTGCACATGGAAGATGAGTGCATGGAGATCCAGGATGCAAAGAGGACAAAAGGAGGGGGAATGAAGGAGGAGGAAATTAGGGAAATCGGGAACCAGGAAACAAAGGAGAAACACCAGCGAACTACGGCAGCACACGTCTAGCCACGGCAAGCAGTAGCATTGAGACGCGCAGGGCCAGGGGGTGTGACCGCTTTATAGAACGTAATGCGTACGGCGCGGAAACTGGTAAACAGTATTCTGCGTTCGGCGGCCATGTTGGGAGTACTGTTGAGTGCAAGCCCCAATGGGTCAATGACCAGGAAGTCCAGAAAGGACGCGTCCGATGGTTCATGATATACATTGGGGAGTGGCATCACATGAAGTGAACAGATCCTAAAATTAAATATGCAAATTCCATTCAACTTGTCTTTCACAATTGAAGAAAGTGTCCCGACTAAATAAGCATTTGCCAAGAGAACATACTTTCTTATTACATTGCTTTTAAATTATAAAAGGCATGCATGTTTGAAAGCTACGAATCTTCAACAAACCATGTCCTGTATGGCAGACTGTAAATATGAGACATTTTACTTGTCCATCATCAGTGATTCTTGTGGTCTTGTGGCCAGTGGTGGCTGGAGAATTTTTTAAGTGGAGGGGCGTAAATATTTCTCCCATAGCCACCGAGCATTGCAAGGGAGCCCAAACCGATCAAGAGGGGCTCTGGGGGAGGGGGGTTCACCTACCCCCGCATTTATTTTATATGATGGGTTTAAATGGTGCATTTTAGAGCACACTTTTTACAATAATTGGGTAAAAAGCCAGTTTGCAATTGGTTTTGTAGGGTAACTCATAAAAGAATCCAATGGATGAAAGTCACCAACAGTGCACATGAGCATTTCTCCAACCCATTTTCATTATGCCTTTTCACACAATGTGTGCCAGTATAAACGTTCACACTGGATGTGCCCATACATGTCCATGCTGGCGGCACCATTACACCCTATTATTCCCATATAAGAAAATACTCATGTTTGCTTTGCACATAATGCCAGTAATGATACTATAAGAAATATTGCCCATGTTTGGTCTGCCAATATATGGCAGTATCCCCACATAAGAACATAGTGAAGTTGGCTTTACCATTAAAAATGTATCCCACAGTATGAAAGAATGTCCAAACTGGCTGTTCCAACATTTCAGTCTAGCTACATAATAACACTTATCATACTTGCTTTATCAAAGATGCCCAATACAAAATGCCATACCACAATAAGACATTGCTAAACTGGCTGCATTGAAATGCCAGTTTAGCTACATAATGACACTTATCATGCTTGTTTTATCAAAGATGCCCACAACAAAATGTCAATCTGCAGTAAGTATAATGCCACTGATCATGCGTGCTTTATCAAAGCTGCCCAAATGGCATGGCACAGTAAGAAATGGCTACACTGGTTGCATATAAATGCCAGTCTAGTTTCGTTATAACACTTATCATGCTTGCTTTATCATCCATGCCCGGTGCAAAATGCCTTACCTGCCCCCTGGTGTGCCAGAACCTCGCACTCAAACATAATCACAATAATTATGAATGTAATTATGTGCGAGTGTGAGGTGCTAGGGGTCCAGGGAGCTGATGTGTGGCTGGTGCTGGGGTCCCAGGGTACAGCCATGGCATTATTTTACTGGGCAAGGATGCCCAGTAAAAACTAAATTAACAAGGGGGGTCCTGGGAGTCCCTCTGCCAGACATTAGTCCTGGTTACGAGAGACTTACCCAGAGTCTTTAGCTCACTATCTTTCACAGAGAAGAAATATCCCAAACATATCAGTCTTTGTCCTGCCCTGGGGCAGCCCAGCACCGAAATGCTAGGCAATTCTCCTCTGAACAAGAGTACCAACAGAAACCCCAGACAAGTGTTTCGGTCTGGTTGGACCTCATCAGTAGGGTGGATCTGTGCCTCTCTAAGAATAGTGAGCAAGGGGTCCACGTCTGGATTCCCCTAGTAACTTAGGGTGAGACCTAAAGTTACTTAAATATGCAAATTAACAAGGGGGGGTCCTGGGAGTCCCTCTGCCAGACATTAGTCCTGGTTACGAGAGACTTACCCAGAGTCTTTAGCTCACTATCTTTCACAGAGAAGAAATATCCCAAACATATCAGTCTTTGTTCTGCCCTGGGGCAGTCCAGCACCAAAATGCTAGGCAATTCTCCTCTGAACAAGAGTACCAACAGAAACCCCAGACACGTGTTTCGATCTGGTTGGACCTCATCAGTAGGGTGGATCTGTGCCTCTCTAAGAATAGTGAGCAAGAGGTCCACGTCTGGATTCCCCTAGTAACTTAGGGTGAGACCCAAAGTTACTTAAATTTGCAAATTAACAAGGGGGGTCCTGGGAATCCCTCTGCCAGACATTAGTCCTGGTTACGAGAGACTTACCCAGAGTCTTTAGCTCACTATCTTTCACAGAGAAGAAATATCCCAAACATATCAGTCTTTGTCCTGCCCTGGGGCAGTCCAGCACCGAAATGCTAGGCAATTCTCCTCTGAACAAGAGTACCAACAGAAACCCCAGACACGTGTTTCAGTCTGGTTGGACCTCATCAGTAGGGTGGATCTGTGCCTCTCTAAGAATAGTGAGCAAGGGGTCCACGTCTGGATTCCCCTAGTAACCAGGACTAATGTCTGGCAGAGGGACTCCCAGGACCCCCCTTGTTAATCTACATATTTAAGTAACTTTGGGTCTCACCCTAAGTTACAAGGGGAATCCAGACGTGGACCCCTTGCTCACTATTCTTAGAGAGGCGCAGATCCACCCTACTGATGAGGTCCAACCAGACCGAAACAGGTGTCTGGGGTTTCTGTTGGTACTCTTGTTCAGAGGAGAATTGCCTAGCATTTCGGTGCTGGACTGCCCCAGGGCAGGACAAAGACTGATATGTTTGGGATATTTCTTCTCTGTGAAAGATAGTGAGCTAAAGACTCTGGGTAAATCTTTTGTAACCAGGACTAATGTCTGGCAGAGGGACTCCCAGGACCCCCCTTGTTAATCTGCCCAGTAAAAACTGCCATGCCTGCCCCCTGGGGCCCCAAGCGCTTTGCAGGCACACAATCAGTTGAGTGTGTGCGAGTTGCTGGGGGCCAGGTATGGCATTCTTTAAGGGGCATCTATCACAGATGCCCAATAATAAATGGCATGACTTCCCCCTGGGCCCTCCAGCACCTCACATGCACAGGTAATCAATGATGTGTGCATGCAAGGCGCTGGAGGGCTTAGGTGTCAAGCATAACATTGCATGTGAGGCGCTAGGAATACATGCGGACTGGGTTGGCATTCTTTACTGAGCATATCCAGTAGAAAATGCCATAACTTCCCCCTGCCTCACGTGATGAATGGGATTGTGTGTTTGCGAGGCGCTAGGGGGCACAGGGGTCAAACATGGTATTTTTTACTGGACATCTTTCATGCCTCACAGATGCGCACAAACAACATTATTATTTGTGTATGCAAGGCACTGGGGGGCAGATGAGGTGGGGGAAGCATGGTATTTATAGTGGACATCTATGATAGATGTCCAGTAAATAAAATACCATGGCTGTCCCCTGGGTCCTGCAGCGCCTCAGAAGGAGAGCTGATTTTGGCTGCTGAGGAGGGGGATTGTGCAACAAATGCTTATTTTAAATGCCTTTGTTGTACAATCCAACTAGCCAAAATCAGCCCCAAGGACCAGCACAAACACACACTGCATACACTCACTCACACAGCTTGCACTCACCCATTCACATGAGCACCCATCATCATACACTCACTCATAAAACAAGTATACACGCATCCATACACATATTTAAATAATACATAAATTAACAGAAACGTACCTTCTGCCCCAGTCTAGAAGTTTTCTACCCAGCGCTTCAGCTCCTGCAGCATCAACAGCAATGAGGAAGCAAGAGCTTCCTGGTTCCTGCACATGCGCGCAGGGGCCTGAGCGTGGGTGAGGAAACGCCCCACTCCAGCCTACTCTGTCTGTATGTGCGAGGTGGCTCACATAAAGACATGCAGTTCCCCAGCCAGCATTTCCAATGAGCTATGCAAGGCTGGGGAAGCAAAATGCCCCCAGGCTTGCATGGCTCATTGAGCATGCACAGCTGGGGAATTGAACTGTCAAAGAGATACTGTGTGTCCAGTTGACAGTTAGCTAGCCCATGAGCGCTCCCTTAGCTGCAAAAAGCAGCGGAGGGAGCGCTCAGTGTTTCACTAGTCTGGCTCCTCCATAATGGGTGAGGTGGCCGATGAGTTGACACCCCCTTGCCCATAATGGACCAGTCGCCACTCTTTGTGGCCGAGTGTCTCCCTCCCACCCGCAAGACCTGGGTTTGACTCCTGACCATGAAGGCACGCCCCAAAACGCTCACACCAGGAAAAATACAACCGGCTAGGAAAAAAGGCCCAAGAACTGGATTCCACGTCTGGATTCCCCTAGTAACTTAGTCTTTCGTAACCAGGACTAATGTCTGGCAGAGGGACTCCCAGGACCCCCCTTGTTAATCTACATATTTAAGTAACTTTGGGTCTCACCCTAAGTTACTAGGGGAATCCAGACGTGGACCCCTTGCTCACTATTCTTAGAGAGGCACAGATCCACCCTACTGATGAGGTCCAACCAGACTGAAACACGTGTCTGAGGCTTCTGTTGGTACTCTTGTCCAGAGGAGAATTGCCTAGCATTTTGGTGCTGGACTGCCCCAGGGCAGGACAAAGACTGATATGTTTGGGATATTTCTTCTCTGTGAAAGATAGTGAGCTAAAGACTCTGGGTAAGTCTTTCCTAACCAGGACTAATGTCTGGCAGAGGGACACCCAGGACCCCCTTGTTAATCTGCATATTTAAGTAACTTTGGGTCTCACCCTAAGTTACAAGGGGAATCCAGACGTGGACCCCTTGCTCACTATTCTTAGAGAGGCGCAGATCCACCCTACTGATGAGGTCCAACCAGACCGAAACAGGTGTCTGGGGTTTCTGTTGGTACTCTTGTTCAGAGGAGAATTGCCTAGCATTTCGGTGCTGGACTGCCCCAGGGCAGGACAAAGACTGATATGTTTGGGATATTTCTTCTCTGTGAAAGATAGTGAGCTAAAGACTCTGGGTAAATCTTTTGTAACCAGGACTAATGTCTGGCAGAGGGACTCCCAGGACCCCCCTTGTTAATCTGCCCAGTAAAAACTGCCATGCCTGCCCCCTGGGGCCCCAAGCGCTTTGCAGGCACACAATCAGTTGAGTGTGTGCGAGTTGCTGGGGGGCCAGGTATGGCATTCTTTAAGGGGCATCTATCACAGATGCCCAATAATAAATGGCATGACTTCCCCCTGGGCCCTCCAGCACCTCACATGCACAGGTAATCAATGATGTGTGCATGCAAGGCGCTGGAGGGCTTAGGTGTCAAGCATAACATTGCATGTGAGGCGCTAGGAATACATGCGGACTGGGTTGGCATTCTTTACTGAGCATATCCAGTAGAAAATGCCATAACTTCCCCCTGCCTCACGTGATGAATGGGATTGTGTGTTTGCGAGGCGCTAGGGGGCACAGGGGTCAAACATGGTATTTTTTACTGGACATCTTTCATGCCTCACAGATGCGCACAAACAACATTATTATTTGTGTATGCAAGGCACTGGGGGGCAGATGGGGTGGGGGAAGCATGGTATTTATAGTGGACATCTATGATAGATGTCCAGTAAATAAAATACCATGGCTGTCCCCTGGGTCCTGCAGCGCCTCAGAAGGAGAGCTGATTTTGGCTGCTGAGGAGGGGGATTGTGCAACAAATGCTTATTTTAAATGCCTTTGTTGTACAATCCAACTAGCCAAAATCAGCCCCAAGGACCAGCACAAACACACACTGCATACACTCACTCACACAGCTTGCACTCACCCATTCACATGAGCACCCATCATCATACACTCACTCATAAAACAAGTATACACGCATCCATACACATATTTAAATAATACATAAATTAACAGAAACGTACCTTCTGCCCCAGTCTAGAAGTTTTCTACCCAGCGCTTCAGCTCCTGCAGCATCAACAGCAATGAGGAAGCAAGAGCTTCCTGGTTCCTGCACATGCGCGCAGGGGCCTGAGCGTGGGTGAGGAAACGCCCCACTCCAGCCTACTCTGTCTGTATGTGCGAGGTGGCTCACATAAAGACATGCAGTTCCCCAGCCAGCATTTCCAATGAGCTATGCAAGGCTGGGGAAGCAAAATGCCCCCAGGCTTGCATGGCTCATTGAGCATGCACAGCTGGGGAATTGAACTGTCAAAGAGATACTGTGTGTCCAGTTGACAGTTAGCTAGCCCATGAGCGCTCCCTTAGCTGCAAAAAGCAGCGGAGGGAGCGCTCGGTGTTTCACTAGTCTGGCTCCTCCATAATGGGTGAGGTGGCCGATGAGTTGACACCCCCTTGCCCATAATGGACCAGTCGCCACTCTTTGTGGCCGAGTGTCTCCCTCCCACCCGCAAGACCTGGGTTTGACTCCTGACCATGAAGGCACGCCCCAAAACGCTCACACCAGGAAAAATACAACCGGCTAGGAAAAAAGGCCCAAGAAACTCTTGCAAGGATGATAAGTTTCATTTCTACAAAAACAAAAAATAGCTGTGCCAGCAAAGAACTCTGCTGTCATGGAATGTTCTGCCGAAAAAGAGTACAAGCAGAAGCTTAAAAGGATGCACAGCATCATGGGTAACGTCATTACATATAGTGGAATCCCAAGTGGCTGATTGGTGTGAACCTATACATGGTCGGGCTGCTCCATAGAGGATGCCAGGCCATAGGTCCCATCCCAGTCTCACCGTCTTCCATCGCATGGGGTCTGCTGGGTTCATTGTCTCCAGGGAACCAAGGCCAAAGAAGCAATTTGTTACATTTGCAAATAGTGCTACTCTATCATTATACAGTGCACCTGGCATGCTCAAAGACAGACACTGGGGGAGTTTTGAGGACACACTAACCCACATATACTTGACTCATCCTGATTGCGTCTCTTGGCTTCCAAGGCTTCCACCTTTGCTTTTGAACTATAATGTACTCCTCCCTGTGCCTCGCATTACAAATCATGTCATTATGAAACAAAGGTGGGACAACCATGTTCTTAGATCTCTTATGGTTGATTGGTTTATGGTCGGTACTCTGCGGTCAACTGGTATCTCGGAATTCAGGGGTCTTAGAACTAGGGCAGTTGTAGGGGCTATAAATCGCAGTTGGCTGGGTGGGAGTCGGAGGCCTTTTCTCACCTGTATCTGATAACACGTACACCAAGGCGCCCTGTACTGTCTCGGGGCCTTGTAGGGAACATTCTTTAGAACAAAGAAGGGTTTCTTTGGAAGTAAGCAGCATGGGGCTTCTCTCATCAACGCCTGGGCATGCTCAGATTTCCCCTTCAGCTTTGCGGCCTGTGTTTAACATGCTGCCAAATATTGTATAGCTGTACAGGCCCTATGCTTCAACCATGGCTACTCAATATTACAAAATGGCATTTACTTATATGTGTGCACTATGTTTAAATGTCTTAATTGTATATAATATTGTGATTGTATGGGGACCTTTAGGACACCCCCTCACTCCTAAGCTATTAGAGGTCTTCCAATGGGGCACACCTCACCCTAAAGCGCCTAGGGGGGTGGGCTGGATTGGATCCCTTCCCAAAAACCGCAGCATTATTCAAGCCAAATGTGTGCCCTTCCCCGGTGTCTTCAACCCACAAGCCACCACTGCTGCCAGTCAGCACCACATGGTGGGGCTGCTCACTGCTGCTCCTTGACTCGACACCTACCCAGTGAAAATACTGTTTAAACGCTGAGAAGCCTTGTAAAATAAGGCACTGTGAAGAGGCCTTGTCCACCAAGTCCGCTTTTGGGGATTATAGGCCCCCCATCCCAGCCTTTTTCTGCAATGACATATCCTTTCGAACATTGACATTGACATTGGTTGCATTTTGTGCCTGTACACCCATGCTCAAGTACCGAGAGTGTGACCACAAAATTGATGGGTGGAAGGTTTTGAATGAATCTGTACCACTGGCAATGCTCTGGGCAATCTTCCACACCACCGTTTATTAGCCTGTCTGCGCCATTGCAAAAGGGGTCCAGCCATATGCAAATCAGTCAGATACTGCCATCAATGGTAGCAGCCCAGCCCGAACTGCTAGGCCAGGTCCCCTCTGCACGGAAACACAAGCAACCCCAGACATGTTTCAGCGTTGTTGGGCCTCCTCAGTGAGGTGCAGCTTGGTTCCCTATGGCGCGGCGAGCAAGGGACCCACGTCTGGGCCTACCCTCTCTCACATAGTGAGACAAACTGTGACCACAAAATTGATGGGTGGAAGGTTTTGAACAAATCTGTACCACTGGCAATGCTCTGGGCAACCTTCCACACCACCGTTTTTTAGCCCGTCTGCACCATTGCAAAAGGAGTCCAGCCATATGCAAATCAGTCAGGTACTGCCACCAATGGTAGCAGCCCAGCCCAAACTGCTAGGCCAGGTCCCCTCTGCACGGAAACACAAGCAACCCCAGACAAGTTTCGGCGTTGTTGGGCCTCCTCAGTGAGGTGCAGCTTGGTTCCCAATGGCGCAGCGGGCAAGGGACCCACGTCTGGGCATACCCTCTCTCACATAGTGAGACAAACTGTGACCACAAAATTGATGGCTGGAAGGTTTTGAACGAATCTGTACCACTGGCAATGCTCTAGGCAACCTTCCACACCACAGTTTTTTAGCCCGTCTGCGCCATTGCAAAAGAGGTCCAGCCATATGGAAATCAGTCAGGTACTGCCACCAATGGTAGCAGCCCAGCCCGAACTGCTAGGCCAGGTCCCCTCTGCACGGAAAAACAAGCAACCCCAGACATGTTTCGGCGTTGTTGGGCCTCCTCGGTGAGGTGCAGCTTGGTTTCCTATGGCGCAGCGAGCAAGGGACCCACGTCTGGGCATACCCTCTCTTACATGGTGAGACAAACTGTGACCACAAAATTGATGGCTGGAAGGTTTTGAACAAATCTGTACCACTGGCAATGCTCTGGACAACCTTCCACACCACCATTTTTTAGCCCGTCTGCGCCATTGCAAAAGGGGTCCAGCCATATGCAAATCAGTCAGGTACTGCCACCAATGGTAGCAGACATGAACACTTATTGGGATCCACCTTTTCAGTGTGGAGGCTGATCCTTATTCTGGTACCATTTAATGGGTGACCTCAAAGGACAATTTTCACAGGAGATTCCTCATAGTATATCGGAACTTCGGTCCTTAGGCGTGGGGTTTACGGGACTGCCGCCCATTTCGGAGTTAGTTGTGTTGTTTCAAAAGAACTTGGGGCCACATTTCAGAGAGGAACTGTTTTTTCTTTTATTGACCTTCATAGGAAGTGTGTGGTCCCCGAGTTATAAATCACTCGATGGTTATTCGAAAATCAAATGAAATGTTCATAGAAGAAATTTTAAAAACAAGGAACTTCATCCATTGTACAAAGTTGTATGGTCTAGTTCACGGGGTCTCCCTGGTTGGTTTCTGGGATATCCTTGGTTAAAAAGTGGTCGACCGGTTTCGAAGAAGGCTAGTTATCATCTTCTTCAGGACTGTGATTTTAGCTTTGTCTCAATGAGATCAAGGGTTGGGGAGGGTCGCAGACGCCATCATCCCATCTACCTAGGAGTAATAAAACCGAAATGGGTTTTAGGTCTTGAGGTCACTATAATTCCTTTTGGTTAATCTTAGTCTTATTCTAAAGTGCTTTCTATTGATTTTAACCAATTTAATTGATGAACTAATATCTGAACAGTCATGTGGCTATTTTGGCTATATAGAGACATGTATTGGCTACTGGTGATTACCTTATATAGGTTCTGGCGTGCAGGCTGTCAGCCGGATCTTTTGATGTATTCCGCTGTGGCCATGCGTATCTCAAGTCCTGTAAAACAGCAACAAGGTGTTTTGTTAGGAATTGCCCACAGGCGACCCAGTGGTGCTGTATTCACAAGTTAGTCGTAATGGGATCATTGCACACGGTGCAAGGACATCCTTTTGTGTTTGGTGCAATCTTTTAAAATCTTTTTAAACGGGGGTGGCCGGCAGTCAGGACGCTGGTGTGCGCCCGACTATCTGTAAATAGTAATCATGGCTCTTGTTCCATTCGCGTATGCGGCTGTCAATGTGGCAACTCGCGGTCAAGCGCGAGGAATCTCCATTCTATAGGGAAGCTGCCTTCTATTGAGAAGAGCATGAGTGTAATTAGAAGGCGCGATCGTATGCGCGGAGGCCGTGGAGGCATACCGCTGCTTGCGTTCGTGCACGGTGAGAGAATATACATATATAGAGAGCATTTCTGGCCCGCTGGGGTGCGCCCAAATGCTTTGGAATGGTGATGACAGTTCTTATGCCATTCGCGTGCGCGGCTGCCAAGTGGCAGCTCGCTGTCAGACGCGAGGAATCTTGGTTCTATAAAGAAGTTCTTTTGGGAGGGACATGAACCAAATTTACAGTTGCCAATGCGTGCGCGAAAGCAGTGGTTGCACACTGCTGCCTACGTTCGAATAGGAGGTATTTCTTTTGAATTGAAAGCTAGCGCCACTCACCGTATGTCACAAACGGCTGCTTGTGTCTGCTGGACGCCAAAGTTGTTGCTCTGTTTTTGCAACCGTTGCCCAGCAACGAGGACACTTATAAGTGGTCCGTTGTTGCTGTTGATGATCCTCCTTCATGGCAGCCATTTTGGAGTGACTTTAGAGCTATTCAGAGGATATGGCCTTTGCATAAAGCAGTCTTGTTATAAACTGCAGGATTGCTGAGGCGGTAGCTTCATAATCTCTTAAGTTTGTGTAGTTCTAGTGGGAGCTCTTATATACAATACAGTGAACTCATCTTACTCTAACAATAATGTAAAAATAATGTCCATGGCTGATTGTGCCACATACATATGTATTCACCTTCTGCCTTCGTCAGTGATGCTGTGCTGATGGTGGTCCGAAGCCAAAGGAAAGGTTATGGTTTTGATTTCTTTTAAAAAAAATATAGATTTTAGAATTCTTTTGGGGTTATTGTGTTTTTGGAAGCACTGGCACCAGTAGGCCAGGTCCCCTCTGCACGGAAACACAAGCAACCCCAGACATGTTTCGGCGTTGTTGGGCCTCCTCGGTAAGGTGCAGCTTGGTTCCCTATGGCGCAGTGAGCAAGGGACCCACATCTGGGCATACCCTCTCTCACATAGTGAGACAAACTGTGACCACAAAATTGATGGGTGGAAGGTTTTGAACGAATCTGTACCACTGGCAATAGTCTGGGCAACCTTCCACACCACTGTTTTTTAGCCTGTCTGCGCCATTGCAAAAGGGGTCCAGCCATATGCAAATCAGTCAGGTACTGCCACCAATGGTAGCAGCCCAGCCTGAACTGCTAGTCCAGGTCCCCTCTGCACGCTAACACAAGCAACCCCAGACATGTTTTGGCATTGTTGGGCCTCCTCAGTGAGGCGCAGCGAGCAAGGGACCCACATCTGGGCATACCTTCTCTCATATAATGAGACAAACTGTGACCACAAAATTGATGGGTGGAAGCTTTTGAATGAATCTGTACCACTGGCAATGCTCTGGGCAACCTTCCACACCACCGTTTTTTAGCCCGTCTGCGCCATTGCAAAAGGGGTCCAGCCATATGCAAATCAGTCAGGTACTGCCACCAATGATAGCAGCCCTGCCGAACTGCTGGCCAGGTCCCCTCTGCACGGAAACACAAGCAACCCCAGACATGTTTCAGCGCTGTTGGGCCTCCTCAGTGAGGTGCAGCTTGGTTCCCTATGGCGCAGCGAGCAAGGGACCCACGTCTGGGCATACCCTCTCTCACATAGTGAGACAAACTGTGACCACAAAATTGATGGCTGGAAGGTTTTGAACAAATCTGTACCACTGGCAATGCTCTGGGCAACCTTCCACACCACCGTTTTTTAGCCCGCCTGCGCCATTGCAAAAGGGGTCCAGCCATATGCAAATCAGTCAGGTACTGCCACCAATGGTAGCAGCCCAGCCCGAACTGCTTGGCCAGGTCCCCTCTGCACGGAAACACAAGCAACCCCAGTCATGTTTCGGCGTTGTTGGGCCTCCTCAGTGAGGTGCAGCTTGGTTCCCTATGGCGCAGCGAGCAAGCGACCCACATCTGGGCATACCCTCTCTCACATAGCGAGACAAACTGTGACCACAAAATTGATGGGTGGAAGGTTTTCAATGAATCTGTACCACTGGCAATACTCTGGCCAACCTTCCACACCACCGTTTTTTAGCCGTCTGTGCCATTGCAAAAGGGGTCCAGCCATATGCAAATCAGTCAGGTACTGCCACCAATGATAGCAGCCCAGCCGAACTGCTAGGCCAGGTGCCCTCTGCACAGAAACACAAGCAACCCCAGACATGTTTCAGCGTTGTTGGGCCTCCTCAGTGAGGTGCAGCTTGGTTCCCTATGGCGCAGCGAGCAAGGGACCCACGTCTGGGCATACCCTCTCTCACATAGTGAGACAAACTGTGACCACAAAATTGATGGGTGGAGGTTTTGAACGAATCTGTACCACTGGCAATGCTCTGGGCAACCTTCCACACCACCGTTTTATAGCCCGTCTGTGCCATTGCAAAAGGGGTCCAGCCATATGCAAATCAGTCAGGTACTGCCACCAATGGTAGCAGCCCAGCCCGAACTGCTAGGCCAGGTCCCCTCTGCACGGAAACACAAGCAACCCCAGACATGTTTCAGCATTGTTGGGCCTCCTCAAGTACCCAGAGTGCCATGCTATGTCTGCATTTTATGTGTTCTCTTACAAGGGTGGGGTTTACTTGTGTTTTCTAATTAGTTATTTGCATTTTTGATTGTTTAATTGGGATCGCTGCTGGTTTAGTAGTGGTGTGTGGGCGGAGTAGGCGGTTTAGCCACTACTAATCCCTGTACTCCTGTGGAGCAGTAGTACTTTTGCCAAAATGACATAATGCTAAGGTACTCGCACCATTTAGCAGCTGTTGCCTGGGCCTGCAGTTCCTGAATACCAAATAGGGAAAGTAGGCAACGGTTTATGAGCACCATGACAACAGATCAAAATAATATTGATTTGATCTTGAAAAAAAATTACAATCAAGTGTTCTTAAATTGTTTCCAAAAGATAGAAAAAAAGAATCAACTCGAAGAAACAAACAAAAACTTTACATTAAAGTCTATACAGACTATAGAGAAAATACTGTATTAATGTAATGTACCCATTAACACCTTAAAGCACATAAACCGGAGACATCTGAGTCACATAGGTTTATCTCTTAAAAACTCACCTTCCGGCAGCTAACAATTTTCAAAAATAAAATCCAGGGCAACCTAAATACGTGTAATGTATGGTAGGGATGGTCATCTCCATCTAGCGGGCGACATGCACACTACTTAGTTCAATGTTATCCCACTAGATCGCATGCAGTCATGCATGGGAAACCTCCAGAAACAAAGCTTTCTGTGAGTTAGTGTGTAGTGAGTTCCTGCCGATTCCAGACCGAGTAGAAGCTTCGAGAACACTGAATATATATAGGGTACCTGACTTCTGCGCAACTAAGTTAGCTTTCCTGAGTTATAATGAAGTTTGATTTAACTTCACCGTCTAATTTCTACCATAACAGAATTAATCTATCTTGTTCAGGCACTTTTACTCATTTTTGGTGGAGACTTAAGAATTATTTTCATTTTCTTGAACAAAGCGTAAATATTGTTTGTCGTTGCTTTTTTGTAGACCCATTCATCAGCACCCAAAAAGAAGAGGTACGAAAGCAGTGCAGAAAATTAAAAACACATTAGGAGATAATTTGCGAAGGGGGCCCCGAAATTTTGACTGCCTAGGGGCCTCCACAGGGTTTGATCCGTCACTGCGAGGGGCGGCCCAGGCACTCCCTGGTAAAGCAATCTGCCTGCCACTAAATATTCCTATGCTTTCAATTGAACATCCTTAAAATCTGTTCCCCCCACCCCCTCGCCTTCCCTGGGGAAATGTAAAAGTTGGCTCCCCTGGCTGTTGCCATTTTGTAGCATACCTTTTAATTCCCGGTGTTGGTGACAAAGGAGAATTTGGTTTTGGGCAGGTGAGAGCCCTCTCAAATAAACGAACAGGTAGGAGGCTTGGTGGTGAACAAATGCATTCCAATGCGTGCGAGTTGAGAGGTATGTTACCCAGGTAATACCGTTATGGAGGTGTCTGGAATGTACCAAACCCATGCCCTGCCTACATAAAACCGAAATCGGTCGGCTTTCATGTTTGCTGACAGAACCACGTCCAGCGGCGCCATGAATAATGGCAGCAGGGCGCTATTTACAACCACCTTAGATTACATTATGATAAAAGTGCAGTCAGTGTGCTTACAAAGTCCTTGGTATAGTTAGAGCGTCCCAGGTTAATATTGGCGTGCAGTGAGGTGGAGGAGGAAGACCCTGGCTAGCACATTCTTGCATGGAGCGATCCACTTTTAAAGACCTTTTCATCCCGCTCGTTTACCAATTGGCCGCCAATGTTTACCAGGTTGACTGATGGATTAGTATTGATCATTGGGAGCGGCGATGTGTCCTCCAGTTTTACTAGCACCCTTTTTCTATGGTGAAACTGAAAGCCACATTTTCAATGAAAGGAATTTACATGATTGTTTTGATCCCGTTCTCTTTGCATGCACTTTACCTCACAAAAAACAGCATTGTCCCCATTACAATGGACTCAGCTCTAGGAGACAACATTGAATTATGTGTGCCCAGCGCCAGGTCCCTGTTGTATATCAAACTGTCTTTGAACTAGTGACTCGTTCCCATTGTTCCGCGCTATCAGCCAGACCGCCCCCTAATTCTTTTCAGGTCCGACCCTCATCAATCTCTTTGTGGGAAGCTTTAGCAGCAGCTGTTGGCATAGCAGGACGCCGACGCCAGACCAAAGTCGGTAACTGCTCTGGGCCAAAACAGTAACTGACAACATCATGAATTTTAGTTTCCCTCAAAACTTGCTTTCATTGCACCGCCACCTGAAATGCGAAAAGTAAATGACGCAGCTCGCACCGCTGTTGGCAGACATGATACAGCAACGTCATTAGCAACAGCCGGTTTCACAGCAGCCAAGGCAGTGCGACACGCAAAATTAAAAACGGGGATTCGGAGGGAACATGTCAAACAAGGTGCTGGTGTGAAAGCGGTGAAACACCTCACACCTAGTACTCAACTTCCCCAAAAAGCCACGCAAGAAATAAAGGTTTGAAAGCATTACAAATATGACAAAGCATGGGGGAATAAAGGTGGACAAGAAACAGGTAATATGTTGGAGTGAGTGTTGTGTTAGCCACATTTTGGAACACATTTTGCTCCTATTTGTAATTTGACGATGGGGACCGGTCCCCGCCACCAAAGTTTCTCCATTTGTGCGGTGGTGTGGAAATGTGCAGAGCAAAACGCTGTGTACATGTGTGTACGCCGCCTTTTACCCGGCATTGTTGCACTCCACTGTGTAAAGTGAATAAACGCTGCCTGCCACGGTCTCATGATAGGCAGCGTGTACTTGTGGTTGTGAACGCTGCTTCCCATGTGCACATGACAGGCAGCGTTCACAATTACAATGAAATGCTGCCCGACATGCGGGAAAGTTAGGCAGCATTTAATTCTAAGCAGGTGATGCCTTGGTCCACAGCAGTGAATTCACCTTCACTCATAGGCGTATTGCCCCCCAAATTGCTTTTTGCACCCCCCAATTGTTGCCTTGACCCCCCCCCCAGCCCTCACAGCAAACAACACTCCAGGGGCCCTTAAGGTGCTCCTTTGACCGGCCTTGGCTAATCACATGCTTACATTCTCTTTGTTTGCTGAGCCTGCTCTTTCTTCGGCCTGACAGGTACACAGAAGGAATACATAGGCCATAAATATCATTGGGGAGGGGCCATCTGTGCTAAAAGCAGGCTTCCTACACGCTGGGCACACTATTGTTTTGGCAATGTGTAGCTTGCAATTTCATTGAAACCAAAAAGCAAGGCATTTCCAAAGTGAAACATTTCCTAAACTTAAATGTACCCGTTTTCTGTAAACATTTTTGGGATTATTCCCACAAATACCTTGTGATTTGTGTTCACCTACCTTTGAGTTTTATGGCACAGTATACTTCTAAAGCTGTTATTTGTTGGTCAAACTGCTCAATTGAATATACATGATTCTATTGTGCTTCCAGCAATTATTAGGAAACTGAGATTTGGGTTCATGGGCTCCAACGTTTGATTTTCACTATGGGGGCAGACATTTCCCCAGTTCTGACCTGAATAGACGCAAGCAGCCAGCCAAACCCCTGGCTGAACAGTGCCTTTGACACCACCTACATTCATAAGGAACTGCAAAAGGCCATAGGATTTACAGCTAGCTTTGACATCCGTGTAGAGCTTGCTAACGTATAGGTTCCAATCCCGGCAGGGACAAACTCAGCTCTTCATCCTTCCGAGGTCGATAAATGAGCACCACACACCGTGGGTAATAATAAGCAGCGCTCAGATACCTGAGGGTTCGTAGCGCTATATAAATGTGAAATTATTATTTTATTATTATTAATAACATCGCAACAAGTCACTGAACCTGCTGAGCTACTTAGAACGTGTCACACTTCCTTCCAAAAATTCAACGTCAGATCAGGATCCCTTATTGTGCTCAAAATCACGTTATTACTAACAGGGCAGTCAATGTGCATGACTTTAGAGTCAATGGTGTTTCATCTCCAGCCAGACTGACACTAAAGAGTCATTTCGGATGTACATTCAGAAAGTGAAAACGGAACATCTCTATGAAGGTAAAGTGAGGTTCCTGCCTCCATTGCCAATGGCCAAAGGGTGCAGTTGCCCTCTTTCCCCCTGTAACTCGACGCCCATGGGTGATATATAATTTATTAAACAGACTGGGCCTGACCACGAGTTTAGCAGTTGTGGTAAAACACCTAGAAATGACCATTGTCATGTTATGTTGATTTATACCGCGCACCGCTACCACAGAAGGGCAGTATCATGGCTCTCATGTGGCTCTGCAAGAGAAGCAGGCGAGATGTGTTTGTGAGGATAGGATGATAGGATAGGTTCAGAACCAGGAGAAACTGGCGTCCCTGTGCCTTGTCTTACATGTGGGAGTTGGATGAGAGGACCTTCTTGTTGTAACCATAAGGGTAGGACTCAGTGCCTCGGATGTGTCTTAGTGTTTGTGTTTGGTGTGTGGGTTGTATGAGATTAGGGTGGGGTGGCGGTCGTGTGCACAGTTCTTTTTGGTAACACTTAGTTTTTTTAACAACAATGCAATGTACAGACTTTTATATTCTTCACATAACAATGCATGACTGATTATGTCAGTTCATTCCGTAACTCCCCCAACTCCCCCCACCTTCCACCCTGCCTATTCCACTCAAATTATCCAGTAAACTAGCATGCAACAGCCTGTAACTCTTATGATGAGCAGTTCCAAGTCTCGTTCTAAATCTACCCGCCTCTACTATTCGCCCTCTGCAACTAATGCAGAACAGGACTACAAGACTTGTCCTTGGCCTCAAGCCCTGGGATCTTATCTCTCCAGCGGCTCCCAGTCAATGCAAGGATTAAATTCAAAACCCTCTGCATTGTCCACAAAGCTTTCTGGGGCCTGGGTCCAAAATACCTTCAGCTGCTATCCCTCCGTAAATACCTCCTCTCTTGAGCTCTTCGCTCCTCTACCTCGAACTCCCTCAGGGTCAGTTGTTTTTCAAAGAAACGAGCTGGGGGTAGATTTTTGTCTTCGGCTGGGGCCACCCTCTGGAACAGCCTCCCCGCCACTCTAAAACTTGAGGAGAACCATCTCCGGTTTCGGAAGCACCTCAAGACCTTCCTCTTTGCTTCTGCCTTCACTCCCCCTCTCCCCTGTTGATCTGCTCTCTCTTGGCACTGTGCACCTGGCCACCCTCTGTCCCCTGTGCCCAGGTACTTGTTCACCCTGCTACCTACCTGCACTGCCTCCTGGTCACCCCTTGCACTGGGGACTATATCTGTACCCATACAGTCCCCCACCCACATTTTCTTCTTTTTCTGCACTTATCAGACTTACCCAGTCTGCTACCGTAAACACAGCACTTGCCACTTTCTGGCTGCACTACTGCTGTTTATTGTCTCCATTATCTATTTATTTATTTTTATTTATTATTATTTATTCTGTTCTCCTCTGCTCAGCACTTTCCATTCTCCCCCTTTCAATGCACCTTTTCCCCTTTCCCTTTCCCATGCACTTGTGTGTTCTCAATGTCACTGGGCCTAGTACGATCGTTTTTGTTGTTCTCCCCTGTTTCCCCTCCCCTCCCTTGCCTTGTCGCGCTCTGAAACACTTGTGTATGAGTGCGATACAAATAAAATATATCATATCAGTTATTCCTGTGCTTGCTCCTCCTCATTGGTACCATTGTGCGGCAAGACTGTCAACACTTGTAACATATGTTTCCAGGAATCTCAATCTACATTTTGTTCACTTTGGCCTCGACAGGCCGTGTCTTGCCACAGTATGGTTTCTGCCAGTGTCCATTACTGGAGATCTTCCCACCACTTGCGTACTTCTGGGCTTTTGCAAGCTTTGCAACCCATTGCTATTCTTCGTTTCGCCAGGATATATGCCAAGTCTCTCAACTTACTAACATGCCTTGTTTACTTTGTCTAACACACCTCCCAAACAAGCAAGCAGTGGGGGATCTAACGTCCAGTTTTATACCTGCTTTGGCCAAAGTGTGGGCTGTCTCTTCCCAGTATTGTCTGATCATTGTACAGGCCCAAAACATGTGCACTAGGGCAGCATTAATCAGTCCACATTTCGGGCAGTGTTGTTCCCGTGCTTTACTGAATTTGGATATTTTTTCAGGGTTAAATAAGCCCTATGGGTTATGTACAATTGGATTAGCTGTAGTTTAGCGTTTCTAGACTCTTTCTTATGATAAGCCATCACTCTGCCCCAGCTTTCGTCTGTCAATAGTTCCTGCAAATCCGCTTCCCAGTTACGCTTGGTCTGCACCAGCAGCTCCCCAGGTCTCGACATCAGTGTCTCATATATTCTCGAAACAGCGTGCCAGCCCTCTGAGATATCATAGAGTGTTTCTATTGTCTCATCTTCCTGCAGTGCCTTGTCTGTCCCTGGCCATTTCCTTTTAAGACACATAAGAAGTGTAGTGTGGATGATATCTTGGCCTCTATGTACACCTGTTTCTGGGGCGAGTACATTGAAGTTAATTGTCTACCCCCCTGTAGCACATCTCCAACTGTCGCCACCCCCACGATTTCCCAATTCTTTTTCACATTCAATCTAAATTGTGCATCCTCCGGCTTCAATGTCACTAATGGAATCTGGGGGGAGTAATGTTTTTCTTTCCCTAACAAACAGCAAGCCCTATAACATATTGTCCAGCCCAGCTGCGGCAGCAAGGGCGGTCATGGGTCTTGCGGCACTACAGTCCATATCGCCTCTTTTTAAAAAAAAATGGTGCACATGCTGCCTGTAATACTTGAGTATCTTGGGTCTACAACTTCATTAGTGCCACCCTGCCTCTCGAGTTATGCCATAGGAATTCCCAACATATTGTATTGAGTTTCCTAATATATACTTTAGGTATATGGTACGGGACATTCGTGAAGTAATGAAGTAGCCTCGGGAGCACTACCATCTTCAATAGTGCAGTTCTCCCCATTAATGGAAGCGGCAACTTAACCCAGAAGTCCATAGATTTCCTGATTTTATCTACCGCTTTTAGTGTATTCTGTATGTGTTCTGTTTTAGGGTCATGAAAAATATCTACTTCTAGGTATCTGAATGTGTTAACTTCCCATTTAATTGGTAACTCTGGCAATGTATTTGCACGTTTCCCTCTATAACCTCCCAGAGGAAACAAACATGACTTTTGTGCATTGAACGTGATACCAGACAGGTTGGCATACTGCTCAAACACATCCAGAGGCCGATTCATGGAATTATTGTGCGCCGTGCAAGTGTGCGAAAGCGTGCGAATCCTGGCGCCAGCGCAAAAATCGTAGTGCAAGTGTACGAAAGCCGCGCACATCGATTCATGGAAGTCTGTGCGCGTGTAAATCCTGGGATGTGCGCTAAAATCCTGCGTGGCGCACGCGGGCGCACACGTCATCAAACGGCATGTGCTACGCGCACATAGCGTGGCGCACACAACAAAAGTAGGCGTAATACGGGGCGTAACACGCAGAATGGGGAACAACGCGTGAACATGTGGGTGTTACGGGGGAAGTACAGGAGGCAAATGCGCAGAACGCCCACACGCACGCCTACAACACGTATTCATGGAACCGAACAGGGGAAACGCGTGTGTCAAAAAAGAGGCGCTAATCCGGAAACACGCACGCCAGCAGGAAGCAGGCGTACATGGCTCCACGCAGCATAAAAGTGTGCACAAACAACAAACAAGCTCAGACGCTGCGATGAATATATCATTCCTCGCAGCAGTGGTCGTGGGACACCGCAGGAGGAGGAGGATAGCCAGGCCCAGAATTTTTACACCCAGGACCAGCCTTTTTGGGATGCCTGATGACCAGATGTATGGGAGGTACAGGTTCCCACCACACATAATACTCGACCTGGTGAGTGAGTGGGAGGATGACCTCACATCACCCACCCTGTGCTCCCAAGCACTGAGCCCCTTGGAACTTCTTGGCCACTGGTTCATTTCAGTGGACAAGTGCCATAGTGGGGGGGGTGTCACAGGCCACGCAGTCACGCTGCCTCAACCAGGTGTTGGCCATCATGACTGTACGCTCTTCAGTCTGAAGGCACATATACATGCCCAGTACACCTGCAGAAAGGCAGGCTGCCGTTCAGGACTTTTAAGGGGTGGCACACTTCCCCAAAGTGCTCGGTGCCATTGATTGCACCCATGTGGCTCTACGTCCTCCCAGGGCAACTGAGCACATCTATAGAAACCACAAGCCCTGGCATTCCATCAACGTGCAGGTAGTATGTGATGCCAAGGGAATCATCACCTCAGTATATGCCAACTATCCAGGGTCCACCCATGACAGTTTCATTTTCAGAATGTCACCCCTAAACCGGGACCTAGAAGCTGGGCGGCATGGCGATACATGGCTGCTTGGTGAGTATAAATGCCTCTGTACATGCATGCATGTCAGATACTGAGTAATGTCACAACCCCACTAATGATACCCATCATCACCTCCCCAGGGGACAGTGCCTACCCTCTGAGCACCCACATGATGACGCCCATTCGGAACCCCACCACACCACCCGAGGTAAGATACAACACAGCCCATATTGCAACCCGGGGCATAGTGGAGCGCACATTCGGAGTGCTCAAGTCACGCTTTCACTCCCTTGACTGCTCTGGTGGGCAGCTGCTATACGCGCCCCCAGTAGTGTGCAGGATCATAGTGGCAGCATGTGTCCTGCACAACGTTGCAACACGCCGGGACCTGCGGGTGGTCATGGTGGTGCCCCCACATCCCCAACCACATGCTCGCCCGCTGCGCATGGGAGGGAAAGGGCATGTGGTGAGGCAGCCCGTACACAGCTGGTGGCTAATTACTTCACCTAAAATCACACCCCTGTGGAGTGCACACAGCCCTGGCACATACCAGCTGTCAATCAATGATGATGACATAAGGGACAGTCAACGGTCACAACCATACCAGCCTGAGATTGGTCACCTGGAAGTGTTACATTGTGTGCATCCCTACCTACTGAAAGACAACCAATGCTGTATCACAAAAAGGCACACATTTATGCTGCATGAATGACTACCCCTTGCAAAATACAACATGAAAATAGTGCCATGTCACCCCAACCCTCCCCATCTCAGCTACCCAACACACCATGGCATGTCATGCAATGTGAAACCAAACAAATGAATGCACAACACATGACACAAGTGTCACAAAGTGCACAGTCCCAAATGGAAACAGGCCACAGACAATATGCTCCCAGTAATCAATAACAAACAGCACACATAAACAAATACTTACCAGCAACACAATACAGCAACACAGGATGAAACAGGGCCAAAATATGACAGTACAAAATCAAAATAGTGCAAGTCTTACAACCTGGATAAGCCAGCACATCGACCCCTTCCAACTGCAGAGGGTTGCTGTCAGGCAAATGTGTCAGCATACTGCATACAACATGAACTGCATCTGCAAAGGAGACGGCCTTGTGAAGACATGAAGAAGGTACCTGTGAATTAGGAGGAAGACATGGATGCACAAGCACATATCAGTACACCATGCAGTGTTCAATACAACAACAATCCCCACTAGGGATGTCCATACAGTTTTGACCACAGACTGCCCACACAGCTCATGGGAGCCCAATGTCACTGTGTACGTCACTGTCACTTGGTCACACCCTTTGCAAGCCCATGGAAAGGGGAAACAGGAGGGGTGTGTGTGTCAGGAACCCAAGCATCTAACCCAAACACAGGACAAGCCTGCATGTGCCCAGCTGGAATACACAGTGGATGCCCACGGGAGCCACACAAGGCAACACACTGTAAAAAAAAAAGAAATTAAAAAATAAATTAAAAAACAAAAATGGCCATGTGTGGGCCGGGGGGGAGGCCACCCAGGAGGTTGCAGGACAGGGTGCACACTAACACCCACCTGCATGGATATTGCGGAAAATAAAATGCCTCCATGGGCTCATGGCCTGCACGGCTACGCCGATGTGGGAGAACTGCTGTCACTCTCTTCACCCTCTGCTGCTACATCAGGAGGCGGCGGTGCTATGGGAGGCAGCCCACGCAAAGTCCTGGTATGGTCATCCATGGCAGCAAGCATGCGGATGTGGAAGGTCTTGTTCTGGAGGAAGATAGTACGGAGATCCCCATGCAGCAACTCACGGGTTGCCTGCATTTCTGCACGCATGGCCTCGTGTGATGCCCGGATCTCCTCACAAGTTGCCTGCAGCTCAGCTGAGAGCGAATGTGTGAGCTGCTCCAGCTGCTGTTCTGCTCTAAACTTTCGGGAAGCCTCAAGTTCTACCAGATTCTCCCTGAGGAAAAGGAGTTCTAACCTCAGGGCTTCCCTGTGGCCCTGGGACTCTACAGATATGGCTTTGCGCAGAGTCTCCAGTGCCGCCCGTCGGTCCCTGTTGGACGCCATGTCCTCCCTGTGTGATTGGCAAATGGACTCTGTTGTCTGCTGTTGGAGCTCCATCTGCCATTCAGGGGGGAGAATGGAAGTGGCCACCCTCTCCATTGCTTGAGCCATCATTTCAACCGATGCTCCCTGTTGTGCTGCTATACCGTACATGGAGTTTTCCCATACAGTATTGCCTGGTGGCGCTCGGCCACCACGTCGGCGGGCACCACACCTGTTTGGGGCAAGGCGATCTGCACCTTGCTGTGCTGGCACTGCCTGAGGCTGCAGGACTGCATTCCCCCTCTGATCTGCTGGCCCAGGAACAGGATCAGATGTTGTGGAGTGTGACCCTGCATCTGTAACTGCCAAAGGCGGAGTTACCAACACTGACATCCCCATAGAGGGTCTACCCCTGGTGCAGGTGGGTTGGACAGAAAAGCATCCCTGTCAGAAACACTCACCTGCGACAGCCCATAAGTCTCATCATCCGATTCAGCACCTGAATCATAGAGGTCTGGGGAGGTGCACCCAGAGACACCCCTGGACAGTATGGTCTGCAGGAGGATTGGGTTTTCACCCACCACCCCACCACGTCCTCCACTGGTGCCCGGTCGTGCCTGAGATTCCTCCTGGGTCTCCTCCACCTCTACAGCATCAAGTGCGTCATTACCTGCAAAAACATGAAAGACAAGAAATGGAAACAGGCATGAGCACCATAGCACACACATAGGCCTGACAAGCCAGAGATCCAGTACATGAACAACACATGTCCCACATGACCATAACCTTGGCATGCATGCACTATCAATGATTTGGAAGGGGAGGCAAAAAGCAGACACTGAGGACTCCAAGATGGAAAATGAACACATGTGCTGCATGGTGGATAGCACTGTCATCACATATTAGCCTGTGAGTGGCATGGTCAATCAACATGCATGGCACATGCCAGCACACAGATGGCACGTAGCATAGCCATGGTACATTTGACAAGTACATCCATATGTCAGTGAATGAGTACTGTCACCCATCCATGTGAGATGGACATGATGAGAAGAAAAATGCAAAATAGTGTGCCAAAATATGCATGTGCCACACACTGCAACACATCCAGTGTGCAATAATACATTGATGGCAGGCAGATGGATACATCAATGGTTGGTCACTTCAACTTCACAGAACACAACAGCCAAGTTCAACATTCAAACAGGGAGCAAAAATTAATGTGAGCAGGCCCTTACTCAATCAGCCTGAATGGTCAAATCATTCCCATACCAAGGTAATAAATGGGGCCAATGTGGGTTGTAATCTATGACAGAAGCATGTCACATATGTGGCATTAGGGTAGAAAAATGCGTTGCAAAAATGGGAGGATTCAAACAATCAGGCTGAATGAACACTGAAAAATCAGAACAATGTTGTTGCAAGATGACAGTTCAAGGGCAACTGCAGTAATGTGGCACTAATTGGCTACTGTGGTCAGAAGGGATACTGTCATACCCAAACCCAATGCTGGTGAATGGTTTGGAGGAAGCACATGGGTGACCCATACCACTCAGGAGTACACACCCTCACCTGGCACTCAATCATTACACATCACCCAAGAAACATACACATGGATTACACACACTTGCATGGGCACTCACCAATGCATCATAATCTGGTAGGTCCCCCACGCCTTGGATCTGTTCCTCAGTGACGAAGGTTCCAGCAACAGACTCATGTTCAATGAGTAGGTCATCCTCTGGTGGAGACCCACCGCCATTCACCAGAGTAGAGGCATGATTTGAAGCCAGCTTGTTCTTTGCTCTGCGTTTCAGATCATTCCACCGCTTGTAGCAATCCTCAGCTGTGCGCCTCACAAATCCAAGGGCACTAATGTGGTCCGCGATGGTCTGCCAGTGGGCCCTACGTTGAGCTGGCGTAGTCTTACAGCCTGCAGTCACCAACATTTCGCGGCTATGTGCCGACACATAGGCCACAAGTGCATCAAGTTCGGCGTCATTGAAGCTAGGCTTCCTTGATGTGCCGGAGTGTGTAGCCGTGTCTGGGGTCTCAGCCTGTAGTGCAAGAGCACCCTTCTTCTTCCTCTTGTAAGGTGGTGCGGATCCTGAGTGGCTTACACCGCTCTGGTCAGTAGGGGCAGAAGCGCAGGTCGACTGGGTACTAGAAGCCTGTAAAGGCACAATGACCATCGGTCTTGGTGCAGGCATTGGCTGCAGGGTGATGTCAGCAGGGCCAACGTCGGTGTGATGGACCTGGACCGACACTGTCCCCGCTGGGAGACTCGGAGCTGGGGTAGATTGAGCTGCAGCTGCCCCTGCAGCCTCCCCACCCTGCCTATTTGGTGCAGCAGATGACATTGCTGCCCCAGA
Organism: Ambystoma mexicanum; assembly: GCF_040938575.1. Taxonomy (NCBI): domain Eukaryota; kingdom Metazoa; phylum Chordata; class Amphibia; order Caudata; family Ambystomatidae; genus Ambystoma; species Ambystoma mexicanum. Next base: position 1,414,537,020 of record NC_090935.1, read on the forward strand.
TCCACGTGGCCTGGTGACAGCAACTTTCATCGGCACACGTGGATTAGACTTGCTGACCTGGAAGGCAGCCTGGGAGTCATCCTGTGCCAGTTCAGGTGACACAATGGGCCGGTCCAACAAGGGCTGAGCTGGGATGATGTCAGCTACGTTTCCCACAACCATTGGGGGGGGCATAGGTGTCCCTGACCGGTCCTCCACACACGGGGCTCTAGGGGCACCCTGCAAATTCTGGCCACATCCCCTACCGCGCCCACCACGCCCACCTTTTGGAGGTCGGCCACCTTTGCCTCCCTTACTGCTTGGTCGCCTCCTAACCATAGCACTGATGTTGTTGTGCGTATGGGAGTTGCAGTAAACAATTGTCCTGGGTAATTGGGATGAAAGGGGTAGGGTACCAGATGGAATTCGTACCCTAGTGCTCTAGCAAGGCTGGATGTGACCCCTGGGGGAAGATGACGGGTCATGCAATGCACAGGCACCCCAAAAACAAATGTACACGTGCACGCAACATCTGGTAGACCACGTGCGTGGAAAAATGAACCTGCACTACGCTGTGGCACCCAGAAACACAAAAATAAGCGTACGCGTGTTACACGCAGCCTGGGGTACGCGACACATGGGGGAAACCACAGTTGGAAAATACGTGCGCGACTTACCGTCTGCCTTGAAAAAGAAAGTGAAAAAGACACGCGTGTGCACGTTGGCAACACCCCCGCCAAAAACGCAGTCTGAAGAAACAGGGAGTACGAACTGGAAACGTTGTGAACGGGCAAGAAGTACAAGAAACACCCACTCGCTCGCCACAAAAAGCACGTACAAGAAAATAGCATGATACTTGTATCTTTTAAACCAGCCCACACGTGCTACGTCACTTACGCGCTTACGCGCTCAGGCCCTTTCCTCCCATAGCAGGGGTGACGTGCAGTTTTCTCACGTGCTGAATCACAATGCACCCGTGTTGTGGGGAACGCCCGCGTGCGTAACGTCACTTAGGCGCTTACGCACTAAGGGCCTTTCCTTGGATTTCACGCTGATGTGCACTTTTTTCACGTGCCAAATCACTCCGTATCAAGCTGGCCACGTGCAAACACACGGAAGACCACGCTCCTCCCCAGAAAGCCATTTTCCTGCCCCCAAGAGCCCCGAGCACGCTCCCACCAGCCATCCGCTGCTGCCTGCCTGCTGCCCACGTGCCCTGCTATTTAGTGCCTGCATGTCAGCCATCTGCAGGGGTCCAGTCTGGGATACCATCGCTCCACAGCCCAGCCCCAGGACCCAGTTGCCCATCCACGCCTGCCTCGGGGGTCGCCATGTCGGGGCAAACACCATCTGAGACCACTGGCGACCCCCAGCCAGAGAGGCAGAGGGCCACCAGCTTCAGTGAGAAGGAAGTTGGTGTCCTGGTGGAGCATGTCCTGGGGCATTATGATTTCCCCTTTCGGAACATCACGCGGCAACAAGGAAGGACGGGAGAGGATCTGGGAGGACACAGTGGTTGCCATCAACGTGGAGGGGGTGGCAACCTGTGACATCAAGCACGTCCGGAAGCGCTGGGAGGACTTCAGGTCCAGGACCCTCTACAAGGCGCCTCGCGGAGGGGGGCCGGGTCAGCATGAGCAACATCCAGATGAGGGTCCTGGAACACGTAGGCCCAGTGCTCCACGCCCAGATCCTTCGGAGGCAGACCCATCTGGAGTTGAGCGGTAAGTGGCCAAGCATTGCTGTGTGAGACAGGGCATGTTGCAGTGTGCTGGTAGTCTGATACTTGCCTGTATGTGTGACATAGGCCATGTATGGATGTGTGTGTGCAGGGACATCATGGTCATGCATGTGAGACCAGTAATGTGTGAACCACATGGATGGTGCATGTGCAACATGGGGAGCTGTATGCGGAATGCACACATGAATGCATGCCAGTCTCTGTTCTTGGACATGGAGAGGGGGTGAGGGATGGGTGCTGCTCTCATGTACATGTATGGTGCACATGTGTGTGTGTCTGAGAAGTGTGTGTGTGACTTTGAAACGCCATGGATGCATGACACATGTCCGTAACGATGTGTAGATTCACTCATGCAGTGCGGTCACCGTTGTATCCACTGTGTCTATCCATGTGTCTGTGGTGTACAAGCCATGATGCATGACCCTCCGGTGATGTGTGTGCATGGGATCAGTGTGAGCCATGATGCATGTGATTTTGAAGGCAACATTTTGGTTAAAAGAGGCCCTTGAACATGGATGCTGATGTTGATTGCAGGCGCCGTGCCTGTTTCTGCATGTGTGTTGCATGCATTCACCCATGTATTGTGGAGGGACAGGATGGAAGTGACATTTGACAGAGCCACTCATGTGTTATTGCTTCCTGCCTAGGGAAATATTGTACTGTACCCTGATGCTTGTGTTCTATGTCTCCCTCTACGCAGCATCAAGTGAAGAAGAGGGCGGAGACGGCGCTGTGGAGCCAAGCGGCGGGGATGCCTCCATCGGGCGGCGACGAAAGGCCCAGCCACCCTCCCAGGAATTGCCATCATCCGGGAGCGAGGGGCCTGGTGCCGCGTCTGCCACTACGGCTGTACCGGAAGGGCCGGGTGAGCCCCCACAGGGGCTTGCAATGGCGGAAGATGGTGTGGAGACATCCAGGTTGGTGGTCTCCACAGAGGAGGAGGAGCCCGTGAGCAGCACATGGGGCCTAGCGGGGGTAGTACCACTGGTGCAAGTGGTGCAGTCCAGGGTCAGGAGGCAGCACAGGTCACCACAGAGGGGCCTGTGCATGTCGCTGTCCTTGACCCTGTGACTGCACCACCATGCAACAGCAGGGATGCCCCATCCCAGGCCCGTCTGCATGTAGGGGGAGTGCCACGTCATCTGCCTCTCCACTACCTGCGGACGAGGGGTCCCACGACTGTATGGGCTCCGTCCTGGTTGGTGTCACGTTGCGTACGTGTGACATTCTTGATGACGTGCATGCTTCCTGGGCGGAGCACGCACACCATCACGAACAGCAGCATCGCGACATGGCACTGTTGGGAGGGGCCCTGTTCGGTGGGTTCCTACATGTGTCACGCACTCTGGCAGACCTCTCCTCCTCTGTGGAGACTATGCGCCAGTCGTTCTCCCTGCCGTCTTCCGGCCCAGATTCCACCAGGGCCCCCTGTGGACCTGGCCTGACCAACACAGCCAGCTTGGTGGAGATCCCATGCCTGTCACAGTCGGGAGTCGGCGGTCCAGCAGGGGTGGACACCACAACAACTAGAGACCAGCTGATGGAGGATGTGCAGGCATCATCAGACAGGGAACATGGACAGCAGCAGCAGGCTCTAGGTGGGAGCAATGATGGCTCGGGGCCATCGACATCAGAGGGGCAGGCATCGGCCAGAGGGCAGGAGAACCCTGGAATGGGTGTGTCTTCCGTGTGGCTGCGGTTGGGCCGGCGTATAGATGCGGAGCGGCGGCGGGCAGAAGAGGCACGGCTCACGATGGTCAGGGCAGAGAACTCCATGTGGAGGGCACTGAGGCGGGCCGAGTGCCTCGAGGCCATTCGCAGGGAGTTGGAGTCCAACATGGCATCGTCCCTGCGATCCCTCGGGGCCATGGAAGAGGACCGCCTCCAGGACATCGAGCAGGAGGTCGATGATGCCCTGGCCTGGGACATCGGAAAGTGAGCTGTGGGACTAGCCTGCCGCCATTGTAAATAGTTTTTAGTGTTAGGTTTCATTTTCGTTTTCATTTCTTTTGGGGTGATTGGACTATGCCCCACACTTTTGTATATAGTTATTTTCTTAGGTCGTTTTTTAGATAGGTTACACTTCTTTCGTAGGGCTCATGGACCCTTTCATAATTGATTGTACATGTGTGCATTTTATTTGGATTTCACCATGGGGCAATGGATTTTTGATTTTACATTTCCTTTGGATTTCTTTTTGTGGACAATGATTTTGGACCATTTTTCTTCAGGTCTTTTTTGGATTTCATCTACATTTCATTTTTCACATTTTGGGACATGCATTTCATTTCATGTTTGTTTGATTTTTTGGCCTTTCATTTCATTACATTGATTTTGTTAATAATACATTGTGATATTTTAATTCCATGTGTGGGATTCGCTCATTGGGTTCATGCATGCGAAATTGTGGTTTTACACAATCTATGGCAAACAGTGTGTGTGTGTGACGGACATGTGTTGATGTACATGGTTGACCTTTGATTTGTGTCCTGACATAAGCATGTCGGTGTGGGGTGGATTGGTGAAATCATTGCATGCCAAGACTGGGGTGGCGTGCAGTGGTATTTTGGTGCACATGAGGTCCATGATTGTGCATCTTCCTTTCGTGTTGCAAGGGGACATGAGTCGGGCCCTGCTGGCAGGTGACCCTCACTGATGGGGGGTGGGGGTGCTGGGGGACATGAGTCGGGCCCTGACCCTCACTGAAGGGTGGTGGGGGTCCTGGGGGACATGAGTCGGGCCCTGACCCTCACTGATGGGGGGTGGGGGTGCTGGGGGACATGAGTCGGGCCCTGACCCTCACTGATGGGGGGTGGGGGTGCTGGGGGACATGTCTCGGGCCCTGCTGGTCACTGACCCTCACTGATGGGGGGTGGGGGTGCTGGGGGTGCTGGGGGGACATGAGTCGGGCCCTGCTGGCAGGTGACCCTCACTGATGGGGGCTGGGGGTGCTGGGGGGACATGAGTCGGGCCCTGCTGGCAGGTGGCCCTCACTGATGGGGGTGGGGGTGCTGGGGGACATGAGTTGGGCCCTGACCCTCACTGATGGGGGGTGGGGGTGCTGGGGGACATGTGTCGGGCCCTGTTGCCAGTTGACCCTCACTGATGGGGGGTGGGGGTGCTGGGGGGACATGAGTCGGGCCCTGCTGGCAGGTGACCCTCACTGATGGGGGGTGGGGGTGCTGGGGAACATGAGTCGGGCCCTGACCCTCACTGATAGGGGGTGGGGGTGCTGGGGGACATGTGTCTGGCCCTGACCCTCACTGATGGGGGGTGGAGGTGCTGGGAGACATGAGTCGGGCCCTGCTGGCAGGTGACCCTCACTGATGGGGAGTGGGGGTGCTGGGGGACATGAGTCAGGCCCTGACCCTCACTGATGGAGGGGTGGGGGTGCAGGGGGACATGAGTCGGGCCCTGACCCTCACTGATGGGGGGTGGGGGTGCTGGGGGACATGAGTCGGGCCCTGCTGGCAGGTGACCCTCACTGATGGGGGCTGGGGGTTCTGGGGACATGAGTCGGGCCCTGACCCTCACTGATGGGGGTGAGTGTGCTGGGGGACATGAATTGGGCCCTGCTGGCAGGTGACCCTCACTGATGGGGGTGGGGTGCTGGGGGACATGAGTCGGGCACTGGCCCTCACTGATAGGGGGTGGGGGTGCTGGGGGACATGAGTCGGGCCCTGACCCTTACTGATCGGGGTTGGGGTGCTGGGGGGACATGAGTCGGGCCCTGCTGGCAGGTGACCCTCACTGATGGGGGGTGGGGGTGCTAGGGGACATGAGTCGGCCCTGACCCTCACTGATGGGGGGTGGGGGTGCTGGGGGACATGAGTTGGTGATCACTAGTGCAAGGTGACATGTGGGCTGGCTGGGGGGTATGCCCATGGTGGATGGGCTGCCTGCAGGACATGACCAGGAGTGCAGGGTAGTCCCCTGTGGTGTGGGCTGCCTGCAGGGGCCGTGGAGGGGGTAGAGGGTACACCTGGGAGGACCCACACTGCCAATTCACGTGTGAAACTTCCCGCGCACTCCCGAAATCCACGTACCCCGCTCGCACAGGGCCAATCAAGTGAGAAACTTCCCACGCACCCCACTAATACATGTACCCCGCTCCCAATTGCGTGTGAAACTTCCCGCGCACCCCAGTAATACACGTACCCCGCTCGCACAGGGCCAATCGCGTGTGAAACTTCCCACGCAACCCAGTAATACACGTACCCCGCTCGCACAGGGCCAATCACGTGAGAAACTTCCCACGCACCCCACTAATACATGTACCCCGCTCCCAATTGCGTGTGAAACTTCCTGCGCACCCCCGGAATCCATTTACCCTGCTCGCACAGGGCCAATCGCGTGTGAAACTTCCTGTGCACCCCCGAAATCCACGTACCCCGTTCGCACAGGGCCAATCGCGTGTGAAACTTCCCGCGCACCCCCAAAATCCACGTACCCCGCTTGCACAGGGCTAATCGCGTGTGAAACTTCCCGCACACCCCCGAAATACACGTACCCCGCTCGCACAGGGCCAATCGCGTGTGAAACTTCCCACGCACCCCCGAAATCCACGTACCCCGCTCGCACAGGGCCAATCGCGTGTGAAACTTCCCGCGCATCCCAGTAATACACGTACCCCGCTTGCACTGGGCCAATCGCGTGTGAAACTTCCCGCGCACCCCAGTAATACACGTACCCCGCTCGCACAGGGCCAATCACGTGTGAAACTTCCTGCGCACCCCAGTAATACACGTACCCCGCTCGCACAGGGCCAATCATGTGTGAATCTTCCCGCGCACCACAGAAATCCACATACCCCGCTTGCACAGGGCCAATCGCGTGTAAAACTTCCCGCGCACCCCCGAAATACATGTACCCTGCTCGCACAGGGCCAATCGCGTGTGAATCTTCCTGCACACCCCAGAAATCCACGTACCCCACTCGCACAGGGCCAATCACGTGTGAATCTTCCTGCACACCCCAGAAATCCACGAACCCCGCTCGCACAGGGCCAATCGCGTGCGAAACTTCCCATGCACCCAGTAATACACGTACCCCGCTCGCACAGGGCCAATCGTGTGTGAATCTTCCCGTGCACCACAGAAATCCACGTACCCCATTTGCACAGGGCCAATCACGTGTGAATCTTCCTGCGCACCCCAGAATTCCACGTACCCCGCTCGCACAGGGCCAATCGCGTGTGAATCTTCCCGCGCACCCCAGAATTCCACGTACCCTGCTGCACAGGGCCAATCGCGTGTGAAACTTCACGCGCACCCCCGAAATACACGTACCCTGCTCGCAGGGCCAATTGCATGTGAAACTTCCTGCGCACCCCAGTAATACACGTACCCCGTTCGCACAGGGACAATCGCGTGTGAAACTTCCCGCGCACCCACGAAATACACATAACCCGCTCGCACAGGGACAATTGCGTGTGAAATACCACGCGCAGGGGTGTACGTGTATTCGGAGGGGTGCGCAGGGAGTTTTACAGGCGTTTTCATGGTTGGGGGCCTGTATGCTGGTCCACTGGCCTGTGCACCATGTACGGGATTTGTGCGCTGTGCATGGCACACGGGGAGGGGTTGGGGGCATAACTGGCGCTGCTGCAGGGTCGCTGCACCACTCTGCGCCACGGCTGGTAATGGAATGTTAAAATCCATGAATACGCTGTGCGCGGAAATGGATTTTGGCGCACGCGGCTGGCACAGACTGTCGCACGGGCACACTGTGCGCCAGCCGCGTGCGCCACTTGTGCGCTGAGTTCTATGAATTACCCCCCAGTATATACTGCAAGTTTGTTTCTGGGTGTTGTACGCATAGAAGCATGTCGTCAGCATATAGAAAAATCAGGTTCCTGCTGCCTTGAGTGGTTATACCTGCGTCTCCATATTCTTTCCAAAGATACACTGCTAATTGTTCCAAAGTTAAAATAAATAACATGGGAGACCACGGACAACCTTGCCGTGTGCCTTTGGTTAACTGCCATTGCTCTGAGATGTGGGTGCCCATCTTGACTCGCGCCACTGGATTACTATATAACAATCACACCCATTTATATATAGACCTTATACCAAAGCTTTTCAATACTGCCAGGAGCCATGGCCATCTGACCGAGTCAAATGCCTTGACTGCGTCAAGCGAGGCTATAGCTAAGGGCTGTGTGCTTCCTTAGGTGTGTTCTATAATATGGTGTAATCTAATCAGGTTACTTACATGTTATTTTCCTGTCCGGTACGGACCCAGACTGGTCTCTATGTATGAGCTTGGATATTGCTGGCTTAAGCCCATTGGCCAGTAAAGCCGTGAGAATTTTCCGATCTTGATTGAGCAATGAAAGGGGTCTGTATGATCCGCATTCAGTAGCCGGTTTATTGGGCTTCAGTAATGGGATAATTGACTCTCTCAATGACATCGGCAGAGTGCCCATATCTAACACCTCGTTAAGCATAGCGAGCAACGGGGGGATGAAATCGACCATAGATTCCTTGTAAAATTCACTGGGTAACCCATCTGAACCTGTGGCTTTGCCGGTGGGCAACCCTCTTATAATGTATTCTAATTCATCTATGGTTATGGGTGGCTACTAAAGACAATCAATAAATACACATGTTTTTGTGATGACCATCCTGTAATTGATAAATGTATGTTTATACAAATGCTAATAAAAATATGTTAAAATGGGGGCTTCCAGCCTATCTGCAGCCTCTGCGTCCAATGTCGGGAGTTCTATCCGTGCAAGCGCCTCTTCTATTTCGGACAACTGAGTTATGGATGTCTCTGCATAAAGCTTCCTTTAGTAATCATGAAAACATTTATTTATGCCTTCTTGTGTCCTGCACTCTTCTCCTTCTTCCCTCACTATCGCTCGTATCATCTCTTGCTCGGATTCACTCTTATAAAGCCAGGCCAACAAGCGTCCTGGTTTATCTCCTTCAGCATGTTGTCTTTCTACATATTTCTTGTAACTAAGCATGCCTAACCGACTCCAGTGCTCTAGACATTGTTGCTGCAGTCAGGTGACTTCTTGGGCTCGCTCCTTGGTCATGTCCCCCGAGCATTCTATGTCTTCCAACTTCGTTTCTGCCTTATGTAGGTCCCTTTCTATCATGTTTTGCATTCCTTTTTTTTAGCTATAACTGTCCCCCTAATCATTACTTTGAAGGCTTCCCATAAAGTACCGGCAGATCCTACACTTCCTGTATTATGTTTAAAGTTATCCTTCGTCCTTCCCTAAGGTGTTCTCGGAATGCTGTATCTCTCAGGGATTCAGCTCGTAACTGCCACGTTGGACAATTATTCATATTTACATAAGTGGCAAAATCTAATGTATCAGTTCCCAATCACATGTGATCAACCCTTAAGATGATGTATTACTGAAAATGAAACTATGAACCTTTAACACATGTGTTTTTCTTTGAAATGCAAATTTGAAGGTCAACCATAACATTTGGTGTCCCCAGCCAAAAATTGTTCATATCATGGATAGCAGGCAAGATCAAATTTGTTATTTGTGCCGTTCTGTGCCAATGCGCATAGCTTATCAACCCCAAAACATTCACGTTGTGAAAGCAGCTTTAAAGTATCTCCCCCCAATTAACTCCTGCACCCCACCTTATGGGATTTAATTTAATTTCATTACCATTTTTAAAGGGCTCACACAGCCCAAGGGCATCAAGGCGCTGTTACAGGAATATGTCTTAGTTACGTATTTATAACGTGCTTAATACCCAGAGGTTTCTAAGCGTGGACCCGGGGATCAAACCTGTGTTGCTTCGTGTCGTCTTGTTTCCAGGGTGAGCACGTTGCTGCTGAGCTATCCTCCCAGGATTTTTACCATTTCAAAAGTTGCAGTTGTGCAATAGTTTGTTGATGCTTCAAAATGTGTCCTGCTACTGGTGAATTTCAATTTCCACTCTGGATGTTGGACTTGTACTCTGCTGATCAGGGTTTAGCTTTGCAACTAGAAAGGTGCAACTAGTATATTCCACAAGCCTATCTGAGCCCATTTATCACATTGGATGTATCATGGGTATGTAATTCCCAAGTGCAATAGGTTTGTCAATATAGGGATGGTGTACTACAGCACCCTTGTTGATCGAATTGTTGCCATTTTGGCAATAAAAGTGAGGGAAGTCCCTTTTTTATGTTGCATGGATGAAATGTTGTGTACTTGGGCCCTTTCTGCTCATACTAGAATGTCACATAAGGAGTGATGTTTTCTATAAGCAAACGTTGGAATACTCAAAAATGTTTGTGTTAACTAATTTTCTGCTAAAATGTGCCAATTATTCTTGAGAATATTCTTAATCTGTCAACTTTATTGCCAGTATGTCGTAACATACAGAGACAGGTGAGGATTTTTTGGGTGCCCAATTCCTTCCCTTGTGTTGACTCTCTGGACGGCCGATTGAAGTGTTACTTCATCCTATACTTATCCAACATTTACTTGTAACAGCGCCTCGATGCCCCTGGGCTGCAAGTGCACTATACAAATGCAAATAAATTAAATAAATACTATGCCTGTATCGGTGTAACCAAGAGACCTCTGGTCACCGCTGAATCAAGAATCCAACATTTACTTGTAACAGCGCCTCGATGCCCCTGGCCTATACAAATGCAAATAAATAAATAAATAAATAAAATATCCTTGTTCCTTAAGTGTATCAAGTAATTTCCTTGTTTAAATCTCAAAATGAATTGGACTAGACAATTCTTTTAACTCCTAATATTTAACTATATGGGAGTCCCTTAATGGTAGTAATGGAGTGAAAACACCTTGCATTTAGCAGATTATTCCAGTCAGGTGACCGTTTGATTTTCTCCAATTTAAACTTGCACATCCCAAAAACTTTATATGATCATGCACATTCTTGATCTATCCACACAGAATATTCAGATAGTTCCTCTTGGGTGAGTGTCCGAGACCAAAATTAACAGCAATATAGCATTTGTAAAGATTTAAATGGTACTTCCGTTGCAAATTATTAAGTACAAATCTGTTTTCAAAATGCTGACATCCACTGAAGACCCTGTAATCTGTAAATAAAATTGTTCCTTGTAGCAAAAAAAGTTGTTGTTCATAATATGTTTAAGAGCGATAATGAAATTGATTAGCTTCTTAGGCCACATGAAGTAGTAATAAACGATTCTAAGGCTTTGATGCCTTCTTGATGTGGAATCAAAGTGTATAGGCTTGTTACATCCATCCTGAAAATAATGCTTCTTTACAGGTCAGTTTGTACACTGTGGGCCTCATTCCGAGTACGGCGCTAACCAATGGCGCTATTAACGCCTTGGTTGACGCCGTACCCGGACCGGCAGCGCCTTGGTGGATGGCGGAATTACCGCCCCATTCCAAGGTTGGCGGGGCGGTAATTCCCCAATCCCCATTTACCCTTCCCCATTCCCATTCTTGCCCCATAGGGCATAATGGGAGTGGGGAAGGTGTCAATTACGCCACCGTAAATTACGGTGGCGTAATTTACATCAAGATCCCTTAGCGCCATGGTTTTTAACACCTGCTAAAAGCAGGTGTTAAAACCACCATGGCGCAAAGGGAACTCGGAGTATGGCGGTAAGGGATTACCGCCACCGCTCTCGTTAGCGGTGGCCGCTATCCCTTACCGCCATACTCGGAATGAGGCCCTGTATCCTTCAGATAAGTATTGGATTATTGTAGCAAACCAATGCGCTTGGACAAAAAGTAAACCAGAAACTAATTTTTGTTTCTTATTGATTTGTACTTAATATTAAAAATCTATTAACATGATTCAAAGTGAGCAATACATTCATTCTTTAAAGGATAGTTCCGGGACTTTTTTTTTATTGTCCCTACGGTTCGGCCATGTGTTTTTAAGCATAACTCGGTAGATCGTAGAAAACTTTCCTATGGACCTTACCCGACTTTTCGTCCATTAACGCACTCGAAATCAGCCGCCATTTTCTGATAATCCTATCATTTCCCCCCATCACCCTGGCTCACCTGCTTTTGCGGCACTAAATCAAATCCCCCGCCCCTGAGCCTGACATCAGCAGACGCGTACCACCCATTTCCCAACGCCAAAGCACGTTTCGTGTCAACAATCGCTGCGCCTCAGCTAATGAAGTGTCGCCATGGAAATGGCAGGACGCCTCTTTCCTCAATAAGTATAAACACACCGTTTCACAACACACAGCAGCAGATTTTCGATTCCATTACTCTCGCTGTGTTACTTTGAGTATTCTGTGACTCGTTTCTGTGCTCTGGTCAGCTACCTTCGCCGCTTCTAGGCCTTGTGAACACCTGTACCATCTATGTAAATTATTTTACTTTCTTTACCACACAATGGCTACAATAATGCCGTATATGTACGAGCCCGAGTACACCGAGGAGGAACTACTGGAAAGGCAAGCATGCGAAAATGATGGGGATTCGGACGGCAGTTGGGAGGACCAGTCAAAGGATGAAGAGCCTGGACCATGTCGCATGGACGGCGTCTCCACCTGGTGCACGTGCAATCGGTGCGAGCTAATGCCAACTGAGGAGGAGAACGGCTGCTGCCGTGAAAATTCCGGGTGCTTGGCCTACATTTCGGAAGGCGAGCCAAGTCCGCAATGCATCACCGAGCTGCCAGAGTTCAGGGAAGCCTGCCTCTCACGGACCGTGTTGAGGATGATGATGGTGCTTATGCACGAACTTCGCGGCACTGTCCGTCCGCGTAATCCGAGTAACGAGTAAGTATACTCTGGTTGTGATGTCAGTGATGCCACTACTATGTCATGGTCGTCTCCCACATATAAAATTACATCTACATATCATTCGAATGCATGTAAATTGGTTCCATATTGTGCATTTTCTAGAATGATTTTTTTTCAAAGCAGAATGACATTTTTTACCTGAATCGACAGTGATACGAAAGTTTTGTCATTTTAATACAGTTTGCATCTTTCATTTTCACAGGTGGTACAGGCTGGTGGCCTATCGTTGCTTCACTTGGTGGCTTCACGGGAGGCTCGGAGACCGCGTTCGGAGAGTAATACCTGCCTGTGCGGTACTTGCCATTAGACAACATTTCCCCAGCGACAGTGGACAATACCGCGGATTTTCCCTGGATGTGCTGCAACCGGAACTTTACAATGTGTAATGTTTATTATTTATGTTCAATTGAAATTAAGATCTAAAATAAAACCCAACATATATTTTAACAATGGTTGTTTTGATTTTTTAAATGAATCTAGTGTGTCTCCATTGAATAGTCTTCCTGTGCCTTGTCTTGTCACACCACATGTCTCCGGCCAGCATCCTCCCTCACGCTGGCCGCCCACCTTCAATCCACATAACCGTTGAACCCATATGCAGCAGACATACATATGTTATTTTGCGGGTTGGCATCAAGCCTCCCGGCCTTGCCTCCTCCCCCAAAAATACTTACCACACCACTTTGTTCAAGCGTTGGCAATAAAAGGAAGGCCGTTGGATTTTATTGATACAAAAATGGTTATAGGTAAATAATCAATATGGTTGATCATAATAAATCATCCTTTTGGGCACCGGGTACAGAGATGACCCCCTCTGGCCCGTGCCGCCTTGCCACCACAAGATCCTTCAGGCTGCCTCTTACATGCAGTTAGATGGCCTCTCCTTGGTGAGTCCCTGCGGCAAACGAGTCTTGTCTGCACGACCAGCGCCCTAATCCACACCCCCCCCGCCCTATCAAAGGCAGTTCGCACCGGGGTACTTGTGCTGGCAAGTGGAGCTGTCAGGGAGCGATAAAGGCCAAGAGGTGCCAAAGACCATGTACACTTCAAAGTGGTCTATAGAGCATGGGTTGTTGTTCCCATGTCTACCTCCAGACCCCGTGTCTCCTGCCAAGCATCCCCCCTCACGCTGGACGGCCCCCTGCAATCCACATAAGTGTGTCTCCATTCACAAGTCTTCCTGTGTCTTGTCTGCACGACCACCGCCCCAATCCACCCCCCGCCCTATCAAAGGCAGTTCGCACCGGGGTACTTGTGCTGGCAAGTGGAGCTGTCAGGGAGCGATAAAGGCCAAGAGGTGCCAAAGACCATGTACACTCCAAAGTGGTCTATAGAGCATGGGTTGTTGTTCCCATGTCTACCTCCAGACCCCGTGTCTCCTGCCAAGCATCCCCCCTCACGCTGGACGGCCCCCTGCAATCCACATAAGTGTGTCTCCATTCACGAGTCTTCCTGTGTCTTGTCTGCACGACCACCGCCCCAATCCACCCCCGCCCTATCAAAGGCAGTTCGCACCGGGGTACTTGTGCTGGCAAGTGGAGCTGTCAGGGAGCGATAAAGGCCAAGAGGTGCCAAAGACCATGTACACTTCAAAGTGGTCTATAGAGCATGGGTTGTTGTTCCCATATCTACCTCCAGACCCCGTGTCTCCTGCCAAGCATCCCCCCTCATGCTGGACGGCCCCCTGCAAACCGCATGATGCCACAACATATACACGTCATTCATTCACAAACACACCCCTGTTTCGAATTCTTTATAACCCACTTCATATTTCTAATGAGCACTTCTTTGCGCTTTGCTAGTCAACCCGTGAAGGTGCTGGTTATCTGCTCTTCGTCTCTGTGAACTTCCGTGACCACTTCGAGGAAACTCCTCAGTTTGCAACCTGTGAACTGCTCCCTGTTCTACGACAAGAAACTACTCTGATCACTGCATCTAACTGTTTGTTCGTCAAGGTAAGGCCATGTACCATAATCATTTTGCGTCCAATTTCTTTTCGTTCAAGACAGTACATGCAAGGAACTAGTCACATGTTCTGAGTTTACATTGGTATTCATAGAGAATTGTTGATCTTTACTTTTCAGAACTTTCCACAATGCCTGCCTGTTCCATTGGCGGTTGCCCTTCGAAGACCCATAATAAATCTGAAGGTACTATAATGCATGTTTTCCCTAAGACAATAGATCAGATAAGAGAATGGGTCCGATATTGTGGATATCCACCGTCTGAGCTTGAAAGTAGAGTCCTAGAAGTCTTTGCGGACAAGAGGGGTGATCGATACCGCATCTGCAGCAGGCACTTTACCTCTGACATGTACTCCACATCATTGCTAATAAAGAAGAACACACCGCGAGCGAGGCGAAAATTGCTCTCAACCGCTATTCCCACTCTGTTCGTCCACATCCCTCCACTGGTGAGTCAAGTTTACGTATTTATCTCTCGGCCTTGCGGTAGTGTGTAGCATTAGCTAACAATAATTTCCCCATTTATGTATCCACTCAATATGAAGGCGGAAGATTCTCCATCCGTGTCGTTATTGCAGTCATCAGCCACTTCAAGCGCCTATCGGGTAATCTTACTTGGCTATTCTGCCACTGACTTGTTTTAGGCATGTAAATCAATAGTTTTAATTTATCGTGTAATTATTTTACCTAACGGTACACCCTTGTACTCGTCCTCTAGTCTTTGTTTTCAGTTATAATTATTGTTATCCAAAATAATGCAAGTACTGTCTTTCAGGGAGATGCTGAGGAGTCCAACGTATTGACGACTACCGTTGATGTCACTCAGATGCTCGAGGTACGTTTCCGGACAGTTCCATCGATGGAGATCATCAGATCTTGCATTCTTGTAGCGTGATTGTTACACACAATGTTTCTTTCGTTTTTAGCCATTGATATGTCCTTCTGTCGTCGCCCTCCTATGTGTCTTCTTTTTTCAATATTGTGTTCATTACTAATGAAAGTCCTATGTTTCAGGGAGTCGATGGAGCATTAGTCCAAGAAGAAGGGGGAGCATGCAGTTACGGGTCGGCGCAACAGCTTGCAGAAATGTGCACCGCAGTTACATCGTCCCTTGATGTTCTTATGCATTTCGAGGTATGGATCCTGACAGTTCGATCAAGCGAAATCATATGACGTGATTACATCCGCTATACTTCCTTCTTTATTAACGCAAGTACTATGTTTCAGGGAGATGACGGAGCTTCTTCTACAAGAACATCACCCCTAGTAGTTGATGCAGATCTCTGGGTGGTGACACTTCCAACGATCGAGCAAATCGAATCATATTTAGATATCCATTGTTTATTTTAGATAACTGATCATTTGTGCAGGTCTATTTAGATGAGCCGTTGATGCCTGCACAAAGTTTCTGTTCTTTGTATCAAAATAGAAAACCATACTAATGCAATTACTGTGTTTCAGGGAGTTACTGAAGCATCATCTTCAATAATATCATCAATGGAAGTCTATGAGGAGCCCGAGGTATGGATCTTGACAGTTCCATCTAACTAGATCAACTATGCGTGAATAATTGTCGTTTGAATGTTCTACACAAAGCGTTCATTCGTGTTTTGCTATTGAGATGTACGTGGGTATTGGTCCCCAAGTACATTTTGTGTTTTCGATATTATTATACATACTAATGAAAGTTCTATGTTTCAGGGAGTCGATGGAGCGTCAGTGCGTGATGGATGTGCTTATCATGAAAATATAGTCGTTGCAGCGCAAGAGGAAGTGGAGACATGCACACACGAGTCGGAGCAACAGCGTCCTGATGTTGAAGTTCGAGGCAAGAAAGTTTCAAAGAAAAGAAAGCAAAAGAAGGTTAGTGTCCTGGTCACTATATTATGTTGTTTTTCACTGTTAATAGTTCAATACTGTAAGTTGTGTTTAAACTGAACATCCCTTTTCCAATCTGTCCTCTAGTTGCGAGTGGGTGTACGAACTAGATCTACACAGACAGTGAAGCGAACGAGAGATGTTGCTTGTCAAACCTTTTGGCAGGGACTTGAGACTGGAGATGCATCGTGCCAATGGGAAGAATATGAAGTGATTGACAACGGAGCTATACCACCACCAGCCATTGATAGTGAATGTCCTCCTGGTAGTTCGGATGCAGTCGGAGATCAATTCACAGAATCCACACCCGCAAAAACTAAGACCGCGAGAAAGTTGAAGAAATTGTTTTATTCACCCATCGCCGGAGAAGGAACAGATGTTGCAATGGAAGAGAATGAAGTGGACGACAATGAAACACCATCAATATCATTGAACATAGCGGAAGACGATATCAGAGATTCTACCTTTCATGTGAGTGACATGTCCTCAACGTTACAGGCCGAACCAGCTGGAATGCAGAGTGACAGTATAAGGAAAGAGGCCAAATTCATTGTATTCAATAGTTGTTTGATTGATATTATTATTCGGATGAAATGTGGGCATTCGGTTGGTGGGGAAGTATGTGGGGAGCCATTGATTAATGTGACTCGTGCAATTCGAGGCACTAACCTTAAAATACATACCACCTGTACAAAATATCATCCTTTCTCATGGTCTGCACAACCCATGCTGGGGCAACTGCCAGCAGGCAATCTACTTTGTGCAGCGGCTGCACTTTTTAGTGGTTCAAGTTTTAAAAAGTTAGAGTCTTTCTTTCAGTTTGTGGGAATCCATTTCATTGCGAAAACTCAGTTCTACAAATACCAAACCGATTATCTATTTCCAGCCATTAGCGAAGCTTGGAGAATGGAAAAAATGTCTATTGATAGTACATTCACGGGCAAACGGTTCAGGCTAGCCGGTGATGGACAGTGCGACAGCCCAGGATTTTCAGCCAAGTACTGCACCTACCACTTTCAGGACATGGAAAGTAAGAAAATTGTGAGTTCGGTGGTCGTGCAGGTGTCACAAAGTACATCCTCAGTGGCCATGGAGAAAGTTGGCTTTGTAGCATCATTGCAAGAACTACAATCGCGGGGAATGGTGATCGACCTGATAGCCACGGACAGACACGTTTCAATTGCCAAGACAATGAGAGAAGAGTACAAAAATATAAATCACCAATTTGACGTTTGGCATCTTGCAAAAACAATCAATAAAAAAATGTCGGCTGCAGGTAAAAAAAAAGATATGCAAGGTATTTCACAGTGGTCCAAGTCAATCAGCAACCATCTTTGGTGGAGCTCAAAAACATGTGGAGGGTCGTTGGAAATTCTACTGGAAAAATGGCGGTCAGTAATGCTACACTGTACCAACGTTCACCGTTGGAACACAAACCAACATTTCCACAATTGTGAACATGGCCATTTGTCCACAGAGAAGGCACGGAAGAAGAAGTGGTTGATTCCTTCATCACCCACTCACAAAGCCATTGAAAAGATTGTATTTGATAAAACTATAACAAGAGATTTGAGGGGACTCACGGAATTCTGCCACACAGGAGATTTGGAGGTGTTCCACAATATGTGCCTAAAGTACAGGCCAAAACGATTGCATTTTGGCATGGAGGGCATGATAAATCGGACTCTTCTAGCGGTCTTGGCACATAACCATAATGTTGGCCGTCAACAAAGTAGGACGACCGGAACTTTAGGGACGCTTCGCTACAATAAGGCCTTCACTAAAAGAAGTAAACAATGGGTGATCAAACCAGTGTTTGAGGATATGCAATATGAGTTTATTGAGAGACTTATTGTTGATGTCCTAGATAGGCACATACATGGAGTTGTGAATGAACCTGTGCAGGGGACAACTGCATTGCCACCCAACATTGCCTCTGTTCCATGTCCACCTAAAGAAGAGCTCATTGAGAAATACACATCACGGTTTAAATGATTGTAATTTGATTGTCTGTTCTCTCGAGTCTCCTCATGTCGCAGGCCCATTGAATATGTGTATCTATGTAATGTGTAAATAAAAGTGATTGCTCAGTGTACATGCAATGTGTCTCTCCACCCTTGCCCCTCCCTTCACCGTGCAGTAGTGCGAACCACCCGGGTGTCACCTGTGACTTTGCTCTCGAGTCTCCTCATGTCGCAGGCCCATTGAATATGTGTAGCTATGTATTGTGTAAATAAAAGTGATTGCTCAGTGTACATGCAATGTGTCTATCCAACCTTGTTCATTTGCGCATTAAATTAAACCAAACAGTAATATAAATCATTTTTCAAAAAATATAGAATGTCTCCGTATTTATGGTTCTTTGGGGCTGCAAAGCACGCAGACAAAATGCAAAGTTGGAGTGTAAATTTCAAGTCCTGTGAGATGGCCTTACACTGAATGTAGCTAACTAGGAATGTGTGCTCGTTCAAAGTGAAGGTCAGCTGCTTTGATTTTTTGCTCGGGTGCCGGAATGGCCCACGACTCAGTATAAGGTTCTATTGTTATTTGACCTTGACAGGCCGGGACCATCCCGAAAGACTTCTTTTTGGGGGTGTGGTGCAATAACGTAAGAAACGATAATGAATAAAATTTCAGAAATGATAGCCATTTAATGTTCGTTCATTAGAAGAAATAAAGTCGGCATAGAAGGAGTGGTATTTCGGGGCTGCCCTACGCACAGAAACAATGGAAAATGAAAATATAATGTAAGTAACTCTTTAGATGAGTTTATACCGCAATTTAAACTTGTTCGTTCTATGTGGCATATTGTTTTGTACCGCGCACTATCTTGAGGAGAACCATCTCCTTTTACGGAAGCACCTCAAAACCTTCCTCTTTGCTTCTGCTTTCTCTCTCCCTCTCCCCTGCTACAACTGGTCCACTGTCTGCGACCTCGGTCCTGGGCCCTTCCACTCTCCACCTGCACTGCCTCCCTGTCAACCCCTGCACTGGGGGACTGTCTCAGTATCCTACAGCCCCCCCTTGACGTATAATACCCAGTTGCACTGTCCTAGCTATGAAATAATTTCCCGACCGAATATATAAAATGAATAATTTTAATAAAGATCTGATGGTGAGACTAATTTCATTTTTTATGTTATTCAAACAGGTACATCCTTCATTATTGCATGTGTCACGAGTACCAGACACCGGCGGATGGGTTTTTCAACCACCAGTTGCTTCTCCGCGTGAACAACGTTACCACCCTGACCATTTTATGGGACGATCGCCAAGTACAAGTATGCCCTTACGCAGTACTAACGGCTAGATGCAACATACAGACCGTTGTGGTGGCCTAGTGCCTCATTGTTGGAACAGCCATGCGATTATCAGTGCGACCGAAGAGCTTATTTTATCGTAAACCAACACCCTGTGTACTGCACACGAACATCGCTTGCCTCAAGACGAACTATTTTGGATCGAGAGCAAATAAAAATGCAAATTGCTGAATATTCTCAAAACATTTGATGTCAAATAAATGTACTTTACCAAATTTACAATCTTGCGGTTTAATTTAAAAGTACAGTTTCATATTCCCAATTGTGGCGCGCTGTGTTGTGTGAGCTCATCTGTGTTGATTTCCGGGTTCTGTGTGGAGTCGCGTAGAAGACGCCTGGGCGCGTTTGCCTACGCAGCTCAGTCACGTCACGGATAGAGGTGGGGAATATGAATGTTTTGATAAAGTCTGTTTCAGGTGCGGGGGATTTGATTTAGTGCTGCAAAAGCAGGTGAGCCAGGGCGATGGGGGGAAATGATAGGATTATCAGAAAATGGCGGCTGATTTCGAGTGCGTTAATGGACGAAAAGTCGGGTAAGGTCCATAGGAAAGTTTTCTACGATCTACCGAGTTATGCTTAAAAACACATGGCCGAACCGTAGGGACAATAAAGAAAAAGTCCCGGAACTATCCTTTAACAGATGTGCATGAGAAAAATAATTACGTATGTAATAGCCACAGAGGACAGAAACCTATATAAGTTGGGCGAAGAGAAACATAGTGTGATATAGGGGTTTAGATGACCAACACTAGGAGTAATCAGGTCATAGTGACTTGAGATTTGGGGGGTAATTAATAGAATTCGGCGCACAAGTGGTGCACGCGGCTGGTGCACCGAGTGCACGTGCGGCAGTCTGCACCAGCCGCGTGCGCCAAAACCCATTTAGGCGCAAAGCGTATTCATGGATTAATACATCCATAAGCAGCCGTGGCGCAGAGTGGCGCAGTGACCCTGCAGCAGCACCAGTTACGCCCCCAACCCCGCCCTGTGCGCCAAAAACATTGCACAAATCCAGTACATGGTGCAAAGGCCAGTGGACCAGCATACAGCCCCCAACCAGGAAAACTCATGTAAATCTCCCCACACTCCCCCCAGAATACACGTACCCCGCTCGTGCCAGGCCCATCGCGTGTAAAACTCCCTGCGCACCCCCCGGAATACACGTACCCCGCTTGCGCCAGTGAAAATGCCTGTAAAATTCCCCACGCACCCCTTGGAATACACGTACCCCGCTCCCGCCAGGCCTGTTGCGTGTAAAACTCCCCGCGCACCCCTCGGAATACACGTACCCCGCTCGCACCAGGTAAATTGCATGGAAAAAGTCCCCCCTGTGGTGTGGGCTGCCTGCTGGGCATGGGGAGGGTGGATGGGCTGCCTGCGCGTATTCCAGGTGTGCGCGTGGAGTTTAACACGCGATAGGGCTTGGGCGAGCGGGGTACGTGTATTTCGGGGGTGCGCGGGGAGTTTCACACGTGATAGGCGTTGAGCGAGCGGGGTACTTGTATTTCGGTGGTGTGTGGGAAGTTTCACACGCGATAGGCCTGGCGCGAGCGGGGTACGTGTATTTCGGGGGTACGTGGGGAGTTTCACACGCGATAGGCCCTGGGCGAGCGGGGTATGTGTATTTCGGGGGTGCGTGGGAAGTTTCACACTCGATAGGCCTTGGGCAAGTGGGGTATGTGTATTTCGGGGGTACGCGGGGAGTTTCACACGCGATAGGCCTTGGGCGAGCAGGGTACGTGTATTTCAGGGGTGCTCGGAAAGTTTCATGCGCAATAGGCCTGGCGTGAGCAGGGTGCATGTATTTCGGGGGTGCGCTGGAAGTTTTACACACAATTTGGCATTGTAGGCTCTCCCGGGTGTGCCATTTCCCTCCTCCCCACTACCCTACACCCCTGACCATGCCCTGTAGGCAGCCCACATGGCACCATGCACCTGTGAGGCCCGACTCATATCCCCCAATGACACACCCACCATTGACGGGCAGCTGCCAGCAGGCCCAGACTCATGTCCCCCGTTGACCAACCCACTATTGACGGCCAACTGGCAGCAGGCCCCGACTCATGTCCGCCACCCACCCACCATTGACGGGCACCAGCCAGCAGGCCCTGACACATGTCCCCCCACCCACCCACCATTGACGGGCACCTGCCAGCAGGCCCCGACTCATGTCCCCCCATCCGACACGTCATCACACTCCAGACCCATGGACCTTATGGCCACCCAAATCCCACCCCACGCCACCCCAATCCAAACACCCAACCAAGCATTCCATCCACTCCACATTGAATTCCCAATGTCATGATAGAAAATAAATAACCAGCATGCCCATGAATACATGTCCCTCAGACCCACACAATGGCGACACATGACTGTGAAAAACTACATTGTGATATGCACAAAACAAATGAGAGAAGACCACACAAGTAAAGTATAGAAAAAAAGTGTATTGAAGAACAAACCAAATGAATAAAACAAACGCACAGAACAACAAAACAAATATTCCAAGTCCGGAAGTCCAAAAAAGAAAAAAGAAAATGAATGCTGTAACCAATAAAATCCAAAGTAAAATGGCTCCAATGGGTCCGTCCATCAAACAAAAATCAGAGTTTAAAAAAAGCAAAGTATTCCACCATGGGTCCAAGAAAATGAAATCCAGGTCCAAAACTATTTACAAATGAACATCCAAGGGTCCATGAGCCCAACAATCCAGAGGAAACCTAACCTAAATCCTACCTAATTAATAACTATATACAAAAAAGTGGGGCATAGTCCATGCGCCCCAAAGGAAAAAAAATTGAAAGGAAACTTATACCTACAGAACTATTTACAAAGGCGGCGGGCAAGTCCAAAGGCTCACTTGTTGATGTCCCGGGCCAGGGCATAATCGAACTCCTCTTCAACGTCCTGGAGGTGGGCCTCTTCCCTGGCTCTCAGGTCTTGCAGGGACGCAGCCATGTCCCCCTCCAACTCCCTGCGAGTTGCCTCAAGGCACTCAGCCCGCCTCAACGCCCTGCGCATGGAGTTCTCTGCCCTGACCATAGTGAGCCGTGCCTCTTCCGCCCGCTGCTGCTCCGCATCTATTTGCCAGCCCAACCGCTGCCACACGGAAGACACTTCCAATCCAGGGTCCTCCTGCCCTCTGGCCGATGCCTGCCCCTGTGATGTTGATGGCCCCGAGCCATCATCGCTCCCACCTTGAGTCTGCTGCTGCCGTGCATGTGCCCTGCCTGTCGATGCCTGCACGTCCTCCTCCTGCTGGGGTCCAGTTGTTGGGGTGGCCACTCTTGCTGGACCTCCGACTCCCGACTGTGGCAGGGATGTGTCCTCCACCAGCCTGGCCACAGGGTCAGAGCCAGCTCCACAGGGTGCGCAGGTGATACATGGGCAGGAAGATGGCACGGAGGATAACTGGCGCTTAGGGGGTTCAGTTGAGGAGGGGGTTGGTAGAAGGTCCAGCACACAGAGGAACCCAGCACTGGTGACCCGTCCTTGTAGGTCGACGCGGTCAACGAGGCATCTGAAAAAACATGCATTGTCCACACGGGAACCCTGCACGTCTTCCCGAATGCCACGTTGACGCAACACCACCCCAGCCAGGACAGACTCAACATGGTCCCGGATTGCCATGTCCGCAGGGAGAGGAAGGCCAGTTGTTGTTCGCGCATTCCCTCCCTGAAAAAAGGCCTGGGCGAAGGCATCCCTGCTGGTGCCGGATGATGCAGTCACAGGATCGGGGACAGGATTACACACAGGCACGTCCGCGGCCACCTGTGCTGCCTCCTGTCCCTGCCCCTGGACTGCACCACTAGCACCAGTGGAATCCCCCCTCCATGCCCCGTGCGTGGGCCTTCCACAGCCTCCTCCTCAACCAAACCCCCCCAATAACCTGGATGACTCCATGCCATCTTCCTCCATAGGCCCCTGTGGGGTCTCAGCTGCCCCTTCTGTTGCCAAGGAGTCCACCTCCGACCTCTGCCTCTTGGACTTACCCTTGGCAGCTGCGGCCGCAAGCGTGGCACCAGACTCCTCACTCCCCGAAGAGGTGACAACCCGGGAGGGGAGCTGGGCCTTGTGTGTCCGGCTGGCGGTGGGATCCCTGCCGCTGTGCTCTACAGCACCGTCCCCGCCCTCTTCATCAGTTGACGCTGCAGACAGGGAGAGACAGAACACAGGCATCAGGGC
The DNA here is from genome assembly GCF_040938575.1 of Ambystoma mexicanum. Classification (NCBI taxonomy): domain Eukaryota; kingdom Metazoa; phylum Chordata; class Amphibia; order Caudata; family Ambystomatidae; genus Ambystoma; species Ambystoma mexicanum. Next base: position 1,414,560,824 of record NC_090935.1, read on the forward strand.
ACTGTACAATCGTCTGATACACACATGACAGTTGCACATGAGTGGCAGTCTCAAACTGATGGCATCACACTCCGCAGCACACATATCATTTGAACCCACACACAGGCGCAAATTAACAGGAATGATGCAGCAGGCAGCACCATCGATACACATACAACAGCATGAGCATCCAAAGGTCAGCCTGACGTCACATGCAACACGGGGAGTGCCGAACACATGCACACACGGCACCAGACATACTTGCATCTGTACATCTCCACCATCGGCAACTACGTCACATCTGCCAATCAGCCTCCGATATGTCGGTGTCACATGCATCCATAGTGTATCACAGTGGCACACATGTCAAATATATACACATGCACATGTACACTGTGCACGTACATGAAGGTGGAACCAGCATCCATGTGTCACACCCCAACCATGCCATAGTACATACACAGAAATGTAAACATGTGTGCACCCACACATGCATTTGGCCATCATGCATTTCAACACATACACCATTGATGTGACTCACACATGACTGGACTCACATGCGGCAGGCTCATGTCCCTGTACATACACATCCATACATGGCCCTTTCAAGACATATGTCCAACCTGCACACTCCTGGCACACCTCAACATGCACTGCGTCCAATCAGTACGCATGGACACTTACTGGTCGACTCCTGACGGGTCGGCATTTGAAGGACCTGGAGGTGGAGCGCTGGGTGTATGCGTTCCGGGACCCTCATCTGGATGTTGGTAAGGCAGACCCGGCACCCCTCTGCATTCTTTGCCTTCAGAGGCACTGGGCCTTGCTGAGGGTCCTGGACCTGAAGTCCTCCCATCGCTTCCGGACGTGTTACATGTCGCGGGCTGCCACCCCCTCCACATTGATGGCAGCCACAATGTCCTTCCAGATCCTCTTCCGTCCTTCATTGTCGGTGCATGATCTTCCGAAGAGGGCATCATTATTCACCAGGACTTGCTCCACCAGGATACCAACTTCTGCGGCACTGAAGCCGGTAGCCCTCTGCCTCTCTGGCTGGGGGTTGCCAGTGGTCTCCGATGGTGTTTCCCCCGACATGGCAACCCCCAAGGCAGGTGTGGGTGGGCAACTGGGTCCTGGTGCTGGGCTGTGGAGCGATGGAACTTCAGTCGGGAGTCTTCTGTTCCAGCAGGGGTGGTCACAGCAACTGGACCCCTGCAGATGGCTGACGTGCAGGCACCAAATAGCAGGGCATGTGGCCAGCAGGCAGGCAGCAGCAGTGGCAGGTGGGAGCGGGCTTGGGGCTCCGGAGGGCAGGAAAATGGCCTGCTGGGCAGGAGCGTGGTCTTCCATGTGTTGTCGCGTGGCCAGCTTGATACGTAGTGAATTGGCACGTGAAAAAATAGGCATTCCCCTGGCACGGGTTGAAGGTCCCACGTGGGTTTCCATTGCTCTGTACGTGCTTTTCGTGGAAAACGGTGCGTGTGTTTTCCAGGCGTTGGGGTTCACACGCGATTACTTCACAGTGGGAGGGTGCTGGCTATGCGTTCTTCTTCTACGCTATTTTTCCTACTGCACTGCGGGTGTCCCTGTTTGTCATGTACCCCTTTTTTTCAGGGCATACTAGCCTGCGTGTTGATCGCATACATATTCTTTGGGCTCCTGGCTGCCACTACGTACTGCGTGTGTTTTTTTACATGTACATGGGTAATGGGGGTCGCTTATCTCTTTTTCTTGCTTTTATGGGATGCCTGTGCATTGCGTGACATGTCATTTCTCCTAAGGGGCCACAGAATGGGACATTCATCATAGCTGTATATACATGTTTTTTGTTTGCGCACACTTTTGTAATGCGCTGGGACGCTACCGCCTGCCTTCATGTGGCGTACGTGTTTAGGCCTGTGCGTGTCATTGGCCGTGCACGGGTTTCCCCTATTCGATTCCATGAATACGTGTGGTTTGCATGCGTGTGGGCGTTCCGTGTACTTCCCAGCAGTACATCCCCAGTTATGCCCTTATTTTCACGCGTTGTTCCCCATTCCGCGCGTTCCGCCCCGTGTTCCTCCCCCTTTTTGGTGTGTGCGCTAACGTTGTGCGCTTTCGATGTGCGCCTCGTGCATGGCGTTCTGGATGTTGCAATGACGTGTGCGCCCATGTGCGCCACGCATGGATTTGGCGCACTTCCCGGAGGAAACACGCGCAGGGCCTTCCATGAAACTGCTTTTTCACGCTTGCGCCACGATTTACGGCGCACATTTGTTGCATGAATCGGCCCCTTAATGTGCCAAGCACACAATAGTTTATAATTCTTGTACTAATTCATTTTTGTACCATTTGACGTATAAAATGTATGTTTTTAAAAAAACATTTTCTATATTGAAGTATAGTGCGTCAATATCATTGTATTTATGAATTGTATAATAAAATTGAGTTTTTGTAATGAAGTAAAAGCTTGATACTTTGAGAAGGGCCACTATTTGTTGCAAGGCCTTTCCGAGAGGTTGATGAGGATTGTATTAGGGACATTTACTTATGGACCTTCGTTTGGATTACCTAATGAGAACATAATTACAATATGGTCTGTACATTAACCACACAAAAAATAATTTGCATTTTCTTAAGTCTCTCTCCCTATATGAGGTACACCAATTTCTATACTTCATGTAAAAGTCATGATTTGCATTATATTTCTGAACCTCTATCAACACATGTTTTGGTTTGGTGGAATGAATCGTTCCACGCAGCATGCTTCCTCGGGGGCTTTGAGGGACCTATTAAAATATGACAACTACAGTCGGGAGTCACTATTGTGTAGTGTATTATTTTAATATATTTACTTCATACCTCTCAAAGATGAACTGTATGTATTTGGAAAGAGCGTGTACTTCCCATGAATTGCTATGCAGTTAAAGTTGGATTCATTCTAGCTGGAAAATGCTTTTTAATAAGGATGAAGTTTGGCATTATATAAAATTATTAAAAATATTGTGCGGTCGGCAACAAGAATGCATAATGGGTAAAAAATGGCCTACCTTTCTGCTTTGGTTTCTTGCATATTATCCACTTTCTTGGCAAAAGGTTTTTCTTTTGAAATAGGAAGCGGAGGGGTCTTTCTGGGTTGGCATGTTTTTTTGTTGAGAACGCTTATGGCAATAATCGGGTATGTTGGCCTATAAAAGAAATATTTTTTAAAGTATAAAATAAAACTGAGTGCGTTGTTTCAATTAAAAGTTGTTACCTTGATAGATACATTTGTATTTATATAAAGTTACCTATTAGGTTATGGTGCGTGCTGTACCATTGGTGCATTGTTATTGCGTTCTTGAGACATACGGTGCCATTTTGAAAAGGCTTTTATTTTGAGAATAACAGCTGAAATCAAAGACTTACTAAAGTGAGTGCCAGGGTACTGCAATATTAGAACAGTGCATCATTTATTAATTTCACTAGCTGTGTCGTTATGTGTTAGGATTGAAAATTACAATGGAAGTGTTGGCACGCTGAATATGCATTTGATTAAAGTAAAAACTGCATTGCCATTCATGATTGGTGACCATTATTTACAATATGTACTGCAAGTGAGCTTAGTTGTACATCTATATATATATATTATTTATTTATTTGTATTTCTATAGCGCACTTGCAGCCCAGAGGCATCGAGGCGCTGTTACAGGAGATTGTACATAAGCTCGATTGAGTGCTTACAAAACGACAGGTGGTCTCTTGATTGCATATACATTGGTGATAGCAACATAAGTAAAAGGAGGAAATTCATAGTTAGCATACATAAGTCATCATTACAATAGTGTGTGAAAGCAGCTAGCAATACGGCGAGATGTACAGAGTACACAATCTGACAAAAAAGCTTTGTTTTGATCGCTTTGCAGAATGTCAAGTGGGAGTCGATCATCCTCAGGTGAGTTGGAAGGGCATTCTGATGTGAAGCGGCCATTATGGGGAAGCTAGTGCAACTGGCACAGACCTTTCGTGTTTTGGGAATGGTAATTCTGTTGGTGTAATCCTTTCTCAAAGGTGAAGCAGAAGTATGTTTGGCAATTCTTTGGACCAAGTAGGGATGTGCCAGATTGTGGAGACATTTACGCGTGAAGGGAAAGGGTTTTAAAAACAATTCTCTCTTTGACGGGGAGCAAGTGAGCCTGCCTTCTTACTTCAGAGATGTGGTCTTTCCTTGATGTTCCTGTGGCCGCCCTTAGGGCGTTCTGAACAAGTTGGAGTTTACCCAAGTTTTTACATGAGGTCCTTACAAGGAGGGCATTGCAGTAGTCAAGTCTTGATCCGATTATTGCCCTATCAATGGTAAGGCAGCTCTGCTGAGATAAGAAGGGTCTAGCTGCATTGAGTACTTTGGAGTAATAGGTGGATGAGGAGGTAATAGCATTGACCTGTCTATCCATAGTCAAATCCGAGTTGAGGTAGACGCCAAGGATCTTGACGTTATGGGATACCATGATGGGTATATTATCGACAGTGAAGGACATGTATTGCTTGTCAAGATTACCCAAGGTGGTGGGTGATCCAATTAACAGAAGTTCGTTTTTTTTGCTATTGAGGCATAACCAGTTATCTGCCATCCATGACTGGAATAGTAGTGAGGGTGTTCATGTCTGCATCGTAGTCACCAGTAAGTGGGATAAGCACCTGTGTGTCATCCGCGTAGTTGGTATACGAGATACACAGGGCATCAAGGATGCTGAACAGGGGCCTCGTGATAGGTTATAGAGAGTGGGCGCAATGCAGGAGCCCTGTGGGACTCCACATTTGATGTGGCTTGGCGTGGCACATGCTGAGTCGTAAAATATTTTCATGGCCCTCTCTTGAAGAAAGGAAGTGATCCAGGCATATGCCTCAGAGGAGAAGTTAGCCGCAGTAGAGAGATGGAGGCAAACTGTGTTGTGATCCACCAGGTCGAATGCAGCAGATAAGTCGAGGAGCAAAAGGAGCGCCGGTTTGCCTGTGTCTCTGAGGTCATCCATTTGGTTTTTAAGGTCTAGGAGAGCCGTTTCAGTGCCATGTCGTGGGCTGAAACCAGACTGCCGAAGGCCGAGGAGATGGTTGCCTTCTAGGAATTTTTGGACTTGGAGGTAGGCTGCTTTGTCCAAAGGTTTTAGTAGGAATGGTACAGTGGTAATGGGCCTGTAGTTCCCCGGAACCGTGGGGTCAAGGGCCAGTTTTTTAAGGAGCGGGCATACCCAGGCATCCTTAAGTCCAGTCCAGTTGGGACGTGACCAGACTGGAAGGATGCATTAATGAATGCAGTTAGGAAAGGGGCGAGGATGGGGGCCGAATCTTTAATAAGTTGGGCCGGACAGGCATTGCTCTTGCAGTTGGAGGGTTTGATAGATTTGAGCAGGGCAATGACTTCTGGCTCAGTCATGTCTTTAAAGTCAAAACGCGTGGAGGAATTCGACTTTGTGGGCGTAGGTGCGTTGCTGTGCAAAGTTGGCTATGAGGTGTGTCAGCGCTTTTTGATGGCCAAGGATTTCAGTTTGCAGGGTATTTTTTTATTTACACATCACTTCGTTTTTATTAAACCCTAGATGCAAATTTAGCAAATACATATATGAATTTCATCTAGAGTAAATAAAAAGGTAGAAAATAGAAAAACACATTTTCTCCTCAAAGGCCCAGTCTTAAAACGTTTGATTTAATCCGTCTGATATATTTTTTATGTATTCCATGGTAGTAAAAATTGTCCTCATAAACTGCAGTACGGCGAGCGTCAAAGAAAGCCGCCCATCCCATTTTATGCAAGCTCACCAGTTGTCCTGCAATTTTGTTGTTGATTCCCCAAGGAATCTCCCCAGGATTTTGACTCTTGTAGGATTTAAGGGCTCGCACACTAGTACTAGGTGCTTCAAAGTCTCAGTACTTTTGCTACAAATCCGGCAGTTTAAAATTCTCTCTGCCTGGGCCTTTGATCTCCTTTCTGTAACCTCCTGTGTTGGATAGAGGTTTAAGTGGAATCTTAGAAAGTTATGCTGCTCTGGCTGTGAGGGAAATCTGTCGAGGTAGTGCTAAACAGTTCCTCTTCTGTAGTGCTCGTCAGGTTTGTCTACGAACAGTTTGTAGGATTTTACTTTCTGATCAGTCCGAATCCAATCCATATCCAATAGTTTAAACTTCACTCTCATCGGATTTTCAATTAGTGTTTTTTCCGAGAGGGCAAGATTGGACAATATCGAGGCACAAGACTCTTGCCAGGCATTTAAGGTTTCAACTTGTTTCCCCTCCATATCCTCCTTAATAGTTGAAAACCCACTAACACCTGGTGGTTGAAGGCATTTCCTCATGAGAGATAGAGATTTCCGTTCTATCGAGGAATATAAAGAAGATAATCCCAATTCCCTCCGAACCCATTCTATAGGTATTGAATTCGGCAGCGACAGAACCCTCTTCCAAAAGAGGCCTTCCAAACGGTTCCAGTTTTTAGGGTCAATGAAGAGATTGGCTTCTGCAGCATAAGTAAGTATTGGTGCAACTTTCAACTTGTAAAAATCCAGAACTGGTACCATAGTGAATTTACAGTAGTGTTTTTTGATGAGCAGGGCTTGGGACACCAAGTTTTTGGCTTTGCTTCTCAAATGGGCGATACCTGGAGCATCGACCAAGCTGTTGTTTAAGGTTATCCCCAGACACCATTGATGCAACAACTGGTATTTGTTCTCCATTTAATGTCCAGGTGAATTTGTTCTTTTTCCTTGCCCTGCCGTTGTCTCCTAGAATCAGATTTTTTGATTTTTTAGCATTTATCTTTAGGGCATTTTTGTAGATGTAGAGAGACAAATCCGTCAATTGTCTCTGCAGCCCAATTTCCGTCTGGTCAAGCAGTAGCAAATCGTCTGCAAATAGTAGGCGTCCCACTGAATGGCCGGCAATTTTTGGTGGAAAGCATCTCGTTTTCCTAAAGGCCTCTACCATGTCCGATATAAATAGGCAGAAGACTTCTGGGGCCAAACGACAGCCCTGCTTCAGCCCATTTTCTGAGGGAATTTCGTAAGACAGCAAGCCCTTTCTGTCCAACCTGATTTTTAGAGTGGTACCCCTATGTAGAGCTTCCATAGGTTCTCTCAGAGCTTGAGGGCAACCCCATTTCATCAGTTTGTCCCACAGTATTCTCTGATCCACTGAATCGAAAGCCTGTTCCAGGTCAATCAAGGCGATGTAAATTGCCTGTATCCTTTTCTGGTTGACCATGCACTTAAGTATGTTTATAATGAAGATGTTTAATTTAGTACCGATCCCCCTACGGAGGCCCGACTGCCACTGATCCTGGTGCTGAAACAACAGGCTCCATTAGTTGAGATGCCTCAGGATAATTGCTGCAAATATCCCATATACCCACCACATCAAGAAGGGTAATAGGCCTGTAGTTACGGGGATTAGACCTGTCCCCCCTCTTGAAGATGGGAACCACTATAGAGTGAGCCCAGGATGGTGGAATTTTCTTCTCCCTTACAACAGTGTTGAATAATTTCAGCATGAACGTTGCCCATCTAATGGGATCTTTCTTCAGAATTTCGTTAGTCAGGCCGTCTGGCCCTGCCGCCCTCCACCCATTTGAATTTTGTATAAGGTCAATTATTTCTTGGTTGTCAAATTTGAAGTCCCAGGGGGCTTCTGAGTGTGTGAATGACTCGATTTTTGGTCCCCGCTTTTGGAAGCGTAAAAGCATTTAAAGTGCGCCTCCCACACCTGTGCAGACACTGAATTTATTATCTTTGAGTCCTCTGGGGTATTCAAGTCATTTATTAGCTTCCACACACCTGCTGTATTTTTCTTGGTGGCAAGCAACAACATTCTTTCACTTTCTTGCTGAGAAATTTGGTGTTTGTACTGGGATAACCAATTCTTAAAGTCGTTCTTGGCTCTTTTATGAAGAGGACTAGATTTTGAGTCGTTTTGTGTTTTTTCTCTAGTCTCCCAATCTATTTACCACTCACTTTCTTTCAGCGATTTGCTCATCTAAAAGCATGCTTAGGTGAAAAGGCTGGCCTCTTAGAAGTAACCGGCTTTTCTCTGAAAGCCTGTAGAAAGTCTGAGTATTGCAATATACCCCCTCTAGTACATTGTGGATCTGAGCTCAAGGCCAGCAGTGAAGATGTTACAAGTGGCACATTGTTTTTTGTTAATCCAAAGGTGATTGGCTCCCGATGTAACCTCAAGTTTCTGACCTTCTTGATGATAAACCGTTGCTGGATTACTGGTGGCCCAGTCGGTGTATTCGAGCTCAAGAAGATTATGGTCACTTAACTCTGTAGATATTACTCTCAGAGAGATCAGTTTTGCTAGTAAGTCTTCTGTGGCAAAAATGTAGTCAATGGTACTTGATTGAGCCCCCCCTCTTTCATGTTGCGGCCGCCGGTCTGTCTCCCAGCAGGTTGCCATTGACCATATAGATGTTTCTCTCTGATAGCTCCTTTTCAAAGTCCAGTCCCCTTCTTGTGTTCTCTGCCGCTCCGATTGAAAGCACTTCTATTTTAGTGCCTTTTTTTCATCAAAGCACTCCATGTTAAAGTCTCCACAAAGAAGTACCGCCAAGTTTGGCCAAGTTGACATTGTCTTGTCAATTTCCCTTATCAAGGTATTTTTAGTACTTTGATCGTTCTCCGAACTACTTCTCCAGTATATGTTGCAAATTAGCAGCCTCTGTTTCTTCTGTTCCCCATGGAGGCCAGTCATTTGTGCTAGGATAAGTTGAATTTCTGTATTTATGTTTGTGGTGGTAGTTACAGTTAGGCCACTCAATCTTTTTATAGCTGTTAGAAGGCCTAACATTGAATGACCTTTAGCCCCCTTTATTGCAGGGTTAATGTATACTTCGTAACCGTCCAGGAGAGGGGTCTCCCTTAACCAGGTCTCCTGGAGGCAAATGAGATCGTATTTTGTTAAGTTTGTTTAATTTTTGCCAAATAAGTGCGAAAAGCCCCTAGTGTTCCAACTGGCTATTTTCTTAGTCCTGGAGGGATTAGTATCGCTCTTATTCTGGCGTTATGAAGATCTTGCCAGTGCTCCAGCTAGCCAGCTCCAATCTTCCTGTCTTTCGACCTTCTGTCCTTCCGTTTTCTTCAAAATGACCCGCCTACTACCTTTGTGGAGACCAATTTTGAGATCATCGGTACCCTCTTTGTAGCAATTTCCAGCAGTGGTCGAAACGCCGGACTTTAGTTGGAAAGATGCTCTTTCACCATCACCTTGAGACTGGTGTGAGATTTGGTTTATACTGTTTGCTTGGTTGTCCAGTTCCTTCAAGATGAACCCATAAACATTCAGTTTTGACCCTTCTTTAATGAGCAAGTTTTTAGTGTTTTGTGATACTGTGTGAAGGATCACATTATCAAGGCTTAATTCACTGGGAAACTCAATTAAGTCTATGTCCTTGGAGTTCAATTGTTCCAAGGCCAGTACAGAACGCAGTAGCCTCATTACGTTGTTTCTGTTCATTACGAGGGTATCAGCAAATCCTAAAGTTCTTACCAAGGATATCTTAAACACTTCATTTTGTGAAGTGTTGTTAGAGTCCTGCATGTTTACGTGTTTTGGTTTTATGACTCCAGGCATCTTACTGGTTTCTGCCCATGAGACAGATATTCTTGAATCCCCCACTGAGACCCCCCAAGTGACTTGCTTGTGCGTTTCTCCTCTGCCTCTATTGATTTCCTCTGGACTACCATAGTTCTTCTCTGTTCCATTGTCAAAACATTTTTCTCACATTTTGTAGGAGAATTTTCTTCGCCCGAATCGGACGATTCGTCTGAAGTTTCTGCAATGTGGTTTAACTTCTCTTATCCTTTTTCACGGTCAGAGCAGTGGGCCCTGATTCCCTACACCTGTTGGAATCCTTCTCCACAATTCGGTCTTGCACATATCGAATTCCCGGGCTACTTTGGGGGGATCCACTTATCTCCTCCTGATGATGTTTATTTGCCTCATATCCCCTTAACACTGTATCTTCCGAATAAGTGGACAAGTTCATCAAGTCGTTTTCTGAAACACTTTTCGATGACTCGTGATCTGAGTCCTATTAACTGACTATATCTAGATCAGGACCATTTGTGTTTGACTTTAGCCTTGTTGAGGCTGTCAATGTTCCTGAAGTTTGTAAGTTTCTTGGTAAGCCAGGTTTGCTTTGCTTGCACTTCTTGCTGACACTCTTTTTGGCCGAATCAAGGCCTGAATTACTTCCCAGGACATTTGTTTCTGAGTTGTAAGTTTCAAAGAGAGATGGTTGTTTCTTCAAGAAGGTATTGGACCCCTTTTTATTGAGGACTATCTCGGGACTTTGGGACCCCCTAGAGTCTTTTGTTTGTACTTTGAACATTTCGTATATTTTAGTTTGCGAGGTTTGTAGATCAATCACTGCTTTTCTTGGTCTGTCAGACCTGACCAAAGCTATGGTCTCCAGATTCAGTGGGCTCTCCCGGAGTTTTTCTGTAGTCGTTGATGAGTCTTTTGCTGGAACGACTGTAGAGTCCTCACTTGTAGGTACAACTGGGAGTAGTGGTACTAGTGAAGTAGAGGTGGCAGGGTCCACAGTGCATGTAGGGTCTATTTGGGATCAAGAATTCGGGCTCCTGGTATGGAACCTATTCTACCCAGGAGGGTTAACTGAAGAACAAAGCACACAAGTGAATAGGTTCAAGAACACTTTGCTCATACACACGAAATCCCACCGTTTTTTTATAAACTCTGCAGTTTCTTAAAGAAGAAAAAAATACTCATGAGTGTTACTAACGCTTTGCTGCCTGCTCTCCCCAGTGACTCAGCAACTCGAGGAGACGCTGTCCGCTGTTTTTCCTGCAGATCAACAGCCCTACTTGATACACAATCCAAGCCGTGCACCCAACGGCTGATCGCTTTGAGATACCACAGTTGACCTTCTTAGCTAGATATCTCCGGTGAGAGGATCACCTAGAGACCAGCCAATGCGGCTAGCGGATCTCTTATACAGTGCCTGTGAAATTACCCCATAGCAACAGACGTCATTTTTCACAGAACCCGTCCTGATGATGGCCATATGAATGATGAGGCTCATCTAGCCGAACTCCAAATGGCCGAAACACCTGGTGTAGACGCACTACTTCCCTGAAACTACAGCATATTTATTTCTGTCCACATATGCACATTTCTTTCTGTGTCCCTGCATTTGTTTTATGTTGTTTTAAGAATCTTGTTTTTTTTATTTTTTTATTTGTGTTTGATTCTATTACAAAGTAACAAAATCTTTACAAAATAGATGTGATAAATATTCTTTACAGTATAATTCATGCAGACATTTAAAATCGTCTTTCCGTAAAACATAAAAAGTTTCATAATTAAAACATTGCCTATATAGTTAATTAAACCTGAGCATTGGCATATTTGTCTAATTCCTTTTCTATTACTTTACAGAATCTTGTCAAAGCATATATTAAGGGTTTATGAGTGCCCTGCATCATTCTGGCCCAAAGAAATACTAAACAATCAGTATAGTTAATATTTACAAACTCCATCAGTAAAACAGTTCTTTGATGTTTAAAATAGGGACAATGTAAAATCAGATGCTTTAAGGTTTCAATAGTTTCAGTGCACATGGGGAATCTACAGTTCTTTTTTCCAGCATGCATATTGTATCCTACCCAATTTGAAATTCTTTCTTTGGTATGCAGCAAATTGAATTTGAACCGTAGAAATACTTTGCGAGTATGGTTGCAAGGGAACAGCATAATATAGTCGTATCTAGGTATGCGTTTTTTTGTATATAGGTAGTATTCTTTGTAGAGTTTGTAAAATCCTATTTGGTCAATAGTCCTGCACCAATCACATGCAAACAGCTTTTTTTTGGCGTAAGCAGGTTTGGTATGGACATCATCAACTGTGATGTCGACTTCATTTAAAATGTCGTGAATTCTTATCAGATATTGAGCCATTGCGGGCGTTGGGTTTGAGTCAATTGTTTGCTTTATTTCATCGTATAGGGAATTCACCTTAGGAAAGATTATTTTTGCATAGTTCGTGAGCAGCCGCCATTTCCAGCGCGTAGATAGCGCTACTAAGCCTAGCTCGTGTCTTAGGACTGCGTTAGGTAGTGACATTGGGAGGGACAGCACGTTTCAAAGATGTCCCCTGCAATTGATCCAAAATTGTACCCATTTCGCCCAAACATATGTCAAGCGAGTAGAGAATGACAGTTTCAATTTTTAGCGTAAAGAACTCGATGAGAGGAGTTAGTGAAAACTTGCAATATTTGGCGTATATTATTCTTAACTGCGATGTGAGTGGCCTGATCTTGCTGTTTAGACGGTCAGTCCATATTTTGATGGAATCTTTTTCCGATAAGTAGTACCCTAAGTAGATCGTTTGTACTATAGAGGGGATGGGGATTCGCAGTATATGCCATTGAAACTTTCCAGTTCTCTTGTGGACGCCAAATTTCATTACTGCTGTTTTAGCTGGGTTAGGCGTTAGGTTGTGTGCTGTTGCAAAGTCTTCAAATAATCGCAATTTGAGTTGGAGTCCTGCCGGTGTGGGATCAAATATTATAATGTCGTCCGCAAAGGCGAGCCACTTTAATTGAATAAGGCCAATTTTTACAGAGAACAAGTTTTTCGCATCCCAGCCTTTGTCAAGATCTGCGAGATACAGGTTGAAAAAAGTGGCGGCTAGGTTGCAACCTTGCTTTAGACCTATTTCAGTGCTAATAGGTTTGGTTGTACGACCTTCCGAGGTAAGTTTGATTTTATAGGAGGTATTAGTATGGAGGGCGATAAACCAGTATATTAGCACCGATGGAATTCCCATGTTAGTTAGTTTAGCCCATAGAAGGTTCCGTATCACTGTATCAAAAGCTGATGACATATCGATAAGGGCGATATATACTGGGTTTGCCGATGTTTTTTTTGCTCCTGTGATAGCAAAAGCCATTATCATGGCATTGAGCGAGGTGCTCAATCCCTTCCTAAATCCCGTTTGATATTTAGAGTATAGTTTGTGCATTTCGATGTATTTTTCAAGATCATGAAGAAGAAGAATTGCAAATAGTTTTGCCACAGTGTCAATTAAGGCGATGGGCCGGTAATTCTGTGGTAGGGTAGCATCCCCCTTTTTAAATATTGGTATGATGTTAGCCGAGAGCCATGAGCCAGGGATGATCCCCGATTTGAGGATGGCCTGAAATTTGATGTTTATGATCGTCGCCCATAAATCAGGGTCGGCTTTGTACAAGCAAGGAGGAAAGCCATCTGGGCCAGCTGATTTAGAATAAGTAAGTTTGGTTATAGCCCACTTGATGTCAGCAAAGGACCACTTTAATCGCGGGAGATCTTGATAAGGTAACATAGGTGTGCAGATATTCAGAAATTGATCTGGAATCTGAAATTTGTTTGTGATATAAGTATGCCAGGTAGATTCAGGTATGGCATTGGTCGACGCTTGAACGTTGGTGTTGTTAATTGTTCGCCAGATAGTTCGTGTGTCATGGGCCGTTATAGCTCGAATAAGATTACAGTTAAGTTTGTTATGTCTTAATAGCCTTATGTGTTTTAAATTTTGTTTATATGCAGCCACAATACGGTTTCTCTGCATTTGTAACATTTTGCGGGATAATTCATTGTTTCTTTTCAAAACTCGTAGGGCCTTATTTTTTTCCTTTTTCTGTGTTTTGCACGAAGAATCAAATGGATGTCGATTTTTAATAGCAATACTTTTTTTTTTTGCTAAAATGTGATAATGCAGCATAGATTATTTCTGCATAGAGTTGTTCCATAGCATCCATAGAGATTCCTTCAGTGATACGGCAGTTGTCAATGGCTGATGTTACATATTGAGTAAATTGCTTGCATAGACCTTGAGTCCATCCATCTAAGAGAGACCAGTGGACGGTCTATTTCACACAACGTTGTCGAAGGATCAACTACTGAGATAGAAAGCTTAAGGTTCAGAGTGCCTAATATTTGTGCGTGGTATCCATACGGCATCTGAGTAATTACTAACGGTAAAGATATTGAGAGTAAATTGTAGGTGACAAATATAAAGTCAATTGTTGAGGTTTTTACATCTCTTGACCATGTAGTCCAGTTGGATTATTGGTCCGGTATAATAATATCTAAGACCCAGTCCTTTAGGAAATTCCTCCATGTTGCACCCCTACGTTTTGATAGTGCATTGTTTGAGGAGCCTCCAAGCTCATTGTTAGTCCTACAATGACAGTTGAAATCTCCGCCTAATATTATTTCGATGTTTCCATATTCGTGAGTCACAAATTCTAAGCAGTTTTCAACAATGTCGATCATCTCATTTATCAGAGTGTGCATCGGGTTCCAATAAATTGTGATAATAATTAGATGGGGATAGCTGTGGATATTTGTCTCTACTAATATCGCAAGCAAGTTGGTGGCCATCCAAACAATTTTTGAAGTGACCGTTAGAGCATTATCCACAGCTATCACAATACCTCCAGAGGGGCGACCAACGGAGGAACGTATATCTGGAATACAGTACGTTGTATAATCAGGTAGTGAGAAGGTGGTAGTTTTCATAGTTTCCTGAATCATTCAAATTAAAGGACGGTTGAGGCAATCAATCATTGAGTGCCATTTCATGAGGTTAGTATATCCACATGAGTTCCAGGATTGGAAAGTTAAGACAGTTTTTATAGGCAGCTATGATGTGGAGGGTAGATATTTAGATTTAAGAAGAGAGTTAAGCATAGGAGCAAGCCACGGAAGGTCGTTGGAAATGCCCGCTCTGGTCAAAAATTCATTAATAGCTCCATTTCCATCCTCGTTCAGTTTGGATGGTGAAGTAGATTGTGATTCAAGATTAGGAGCCTGAGGGTATTTATAATGAATGAATTTCATTGCATCTTGTTCATTTTCTATTGAGCTTAGAACAAGGCCTTCTTCTTTTATGCCTTCTCTATTAAATCATAAGTATTGCTTGACAGTTTCAGAGGATAAATAACACACAGCACGGAAGTTATTTTGTATAGATAAGGATACTCTCAGAATATCAACAGATTCAAACATCCGTAGTTGAGGGATTCGGCTGAAAAGTGACAGAAGGAAAGCTCGATTAATGCGATTTGTCCCATGTACGTCACATTTCCCTTCAAAGCCTATGAGATGATGTTTTTCCATTATGGTGTGTTCAGTTTTGACAGGAGAGCGATCAAACGATTTTATATGGGGTCGGAAGTATTTTCTGAGGAAGGAGCATGGACAATCAGACTAGTCGAGTTTGCTCTAAGTGGTTCACTCTCGAGATTGACTTTCAGAGATCGCTCATAAAGTTCCTTCCTCAGAATATCCAGAATGTCATGGTGGGTTAACATTGTGGAGGTTTGAGATTCAGAGATGGATCTGTGTAGTGGAGGACCATGCACAAGTGTGCAATTCTGTTTAAGAGAAGGCAAAACGGTGTGCATGTCCAATTTATTTGTGTGCAAAACAGATGGATCCGTTGCAGGTGATGTTGTGAGCAAAGTTACTTTTCCTAGTCCATTGCCTATTATTTTAGGTCGCACTAGGGTAGATAAATCTATTTTGTCAGTCGTGATAGTAGAACCTTTGGGATCCATAGGAGACTCAGGAGGAGTAGATGTTAGGACCTTGGTACTAATCAAATTTGAATGGCTCGAACGTAAACATGGAATTTGAGCCATTAATAAAGGAAATTGAGGTGGGTCTTTTTGACATCCATTAACCGTGGCCATAGGGTTAATGGTATTGGAAGGGTTAGTAATTCCAGTAGTATTTGGAATGTTTATACAAGCTTCACTGTAAGTTTTAGTCATTACAGTGGTAGCGGAATCCAAAGGCAAAATCTCGTCGTGGCGAGTAGTGCGGATTCTGCCACATGTTGGGAAATAATTGGCCAGATTCGATTTGATTCAATTGCTTTGAGGCTTGCCCATTTGGAGACCCTAGGGGCGGAGGTGAATTTTTTGATGCCACGTTATTATTTTTTTAGTTGTTTTTATTTTTCTTTTTGGATGTTGTTGGCACATCATTGCTCTCCTTAGGATCTGTCGTTAGTTCTTTGTTGTTTAGATTATCTGAATTGATAGCTTTGGGGGAGTTAGTTTCAATAGGCAGAGTAGATATTTTCGAGGTGTTTGTTACTTCATTAGTGGATTTGGCACTGGGTTTTGTAGATGAGATTAAGGCTGCCTGGCTCTCTTTGGAGAGTTGTTGAAGATCTATGTGGTCTTCGTCAGTGGATATTTCAATAGTGGTAAGTGGAGGTTGATTAAACGGAGCACATTCATGATTAGAGCTTTTGATTAAAGCATCGTTCCTTCTTTTGACGTGCCTTTTGACAACCCTTTGGTGGAGTTTTTTCGCTTCAAGACATGAAGCCAGTATTCGTCTCTGTTGGAGAATATTGTTGGGGATCAGGTTTCATATGTTCTAATGCTTTGAGCAAAGGAGTTGGACTGTCAGGGCCGTCTTTTAACGGGATGGATATTGGGGTGTATAGTGCTATAATAGTATTCATTTTTTCTATGGCTATTGATATGTCACTAGAATTATTGTTACAGTTGGATGTGGCAGGATTTGTCAGTGCTTCCACTGGAATTGATATGGATGTGGGAGTTTGTACAAGACAGCACTGAGTGGTTGTATTTTTCTGAGGCTTGGTCACAGGTGATTGATTTACGATGGATTCAGGTTTGATATTTGTTAGTGTTTTGGCTGCCATGATGAATCCTTCAATACGATCCATCTTTGAGGACATAAGTAGGAGCATTGATTTAATCTCCTTCAATTCAAGATGGGTCAGGTCATGACCTTTATCGAGTAAGTCTAGGATCTGGCTGATCACCGGAAAAGAACCAGGAGAGTGTTGGATTTGACTCTCATCTGGAGGTGGTGATAGAGGAGGAGATTTATTGTAGGTTGGCACAGGTTCAGGGGAAAAGGTAATTTGGGGAGGAAATTGTTCGTTGTTTATGTCATCGTCAGGTTCGGTGCTCATGTCCATCAGGCTTTTGGAGTGGGTTGGGAGGTGCGAATGAAAAGACATGCGTTTTTTTACCGAGTTAAATACAATTGGAGTCAAGGTGCCAATGGAACGACAAACGGCCTTGTCTAATGCCTCCATTTTCTCCATTGTTAGGTCGAATTGCCTTTTATCAGTCTCATAGGCAAGTGGCGATTCGGAACAACTTTTAAAATCGTCAATGGCCTTACGTACCTCAGGGCTGATGGAGAGGGGAACGGGGGAGAGCACAAGGGGAACGTGAGACTGTGGAGGGATCGAAGTTGGTGAAGTTCCCTGTACGTGTATTTGGGCGATATGGGCAGTAGGACAGGGCATGGGCAGCTCTTCTTTATTGGGCGTAACAATATGAGCTTCCAGAGCAACTGGATCCATGTATGCAGTTCTCCCATGACATACAAGGGAATCTATGTTACTGGATAGGAGTGGATAAGGAGTGATTAATTGCCTTTAACACTTCTTAGTCCGCCGGCCATGTTTGCAAAAAGGAGTAGCTAGCAGTATTCAGTAACGTTTAAGTTAATACTCATATACGCACTGATAGTGATATCCTACGGCAGTGGGCATATTAAGTAATATGGGAGCTCATGATTAAATAACAAAGTCAGTAAACAGGTAGCTGAGTAGATATGTGAGCAGACAAGCAGTAAGGCGCAATATAATTACTCCCTTTCTCAATTCATAAGTTTGAAGTAGTTGTCATTACCTCACTTATGCACCAATGCATTGCTCACCTGAAATGCTCTACTCATCAGGTGCAGCAACAAACAACAGCAGACAATCTTATTCAGCTTCTAAGAGTAAATCACCAGTAAGAACACCATTGGGTTGCTTGTGCACTAGTTGTAATGCTCGCCTGAAACGCTCTCCTCATCAGGTACAGCAGCAAACAACAGCGGACAGTATTATTCCTCGCCTGAAACTATATAACCAATATCAGCCTCAATAGCACGTTAGTGCCCTGGTTGCATTGCTCGCCTGAAACGCTCTCCTCATCAGGTGCAACAGCAGACAGCATCAAACAGTATTATTTCACTCCTAAAAGTCAATCACCAGTATAAATTTCATGAGGTCACTAGTTGCATTACTCGCCTAAAATACTCCCCTCATCAAGTACGGCAGCAAGGAGTAACAAATAGTATTATTTCTCTCTTTTAGTACCTCACTAGTAAAAGCATCATTAATTCATCAATGCACAGAGCATTGTTCAGTTAGAACGCTCTCCTCATCAAGTGCAACAGCAAGGAGTATTAATTCTTTTCTTAAAATATATCACAGTATAAGCATCATAATCACACTAATACATTGATGACATTTTCCGTCTAGAGCGCTCTCATCTTCAAATAACATAGCAAACAGCAGCAGGTACTGTTATTTACTCCTGAGAGTACGCCCCCAGTGGCCGGCTCTGAGTAAGAGTCAGAGCTGGCCGTCTTACTGTGTGGTGGATACACAATCCCTCTAGCCAGTGTAGGAGAGCGGGCACAACTTGCAGTAAACCCGCTACCGCTCTGAAGATTTCAGCGTAATCAGTAATAAGCTCTGTGCGAGGAACGTATGAATTCACTTTCATGGAATGAAGCGAGTGCTTCACACAGCGACGGCAGGTGCCGTTCGCGCAGTTCTGAGACAACTCAGTTATTGCGCAGATATTTGAAATACGAGCAGGTCTGACAGGCTGCTCGGCTGCGCTGCGAGGAGCGGACAGCAGGCAGCCACTTTCAGACCACTTCCTTGGAGCGCGCGCTCGGGTGGTTTTAAGGATTTTTTTCAGGAAGTGGGCGTGGCCTAAAAAATAAAAAAATGAATATAAACATAAAATTAGAGTCTATAATTATAGTAGAGACTCATAAATTATATTATATGTGGGTAGAGATGGTAGAAGTATCCCCGTACTTAAAACAAAGTCAATGTAAAGTCCTTTGAAGTCCTTTGAAGTGGAAGTTTCTCCGGCAGCGTTTCACAGCAGTACCAGCAGACAGCCACTTTCAGACCACTTCCTTGGAGCGCGCAAGAATCTTGTTTTGTAACTTCACACTATTGAATTGTGCATTTCTGACAAACCCTGACAGAGGTTGGGTTTGTTACATACACACTGTCCTTGATTTTGTTCAAAAAACGCTTTGGTCCAATGTGTTGAAAACATATCCTTGTTTGTTCTGTTGTGGTCCAAAAAAACATTTTTGATGTCTGATTTCTCCTGGAATTGTGCTTTTATGTTCATGATTCACACAGTTCCAACATATAAAAAAATTTTGTTTGAGAGATTTTTCTCTATGATACAACTCTCATGAGTTTTTTTTCTTCTTTAAGAAACTGCAGAGTTTATAAAAAACTGTGGGATTTCGTGTGTAAGGGGTCTATTTGGGCACTTATTGACAATGAGTTACAACTCAGCCTGTCTGCTCTCCATTTTTCTTTTTGTGGAATGATTGGGTCCAATATGCTCTTAAAAATGTGTGTAATTTGGTCTGTGTTTTTGTCCAAATTGGACTGAAGAGTTGAAATAAACCCTTCCACAAAGATTAACTTCGAATGCATCATAGCAAGTACAGTGGTCTGGTCACGAAGTTGCTCATTCTGGGTCTCAATTAGTTTCACAAATGGAGACATAGTGATAGCAAATGCTGAAATCAATCTTGCGTCGATTTGCGCAGTTCGTTGGGACTGCTCTTCGACCTGTGCCACTGCAAGGTCCAGCAGAAGATCTTCGTCAGACAGGACAGCTGGGCCGCAGTGTCTTTTGCTTGAGAATGGTGTCTGCTGTCAAACTTCTGCTAGTGGAAGCCTACTAGTGGACCCCCCCATATCTGTGTTGTACAGATCTTTGGTGTAGTGGCTTATGCATGACGTTAGAGTAAACCTCGGGACCTACTACTACTCCATGGGTGCACAACATACGCCCGTGGGCCAGTTGCGGCCCGCCATGCTCTTTTGTCCGGCCCGCGAGGCACAAAGACTTTCCTAATGGAGGGCGGCCTGCGGCCGCCCTCCATTAGGAAAGTCTTTGTTGTCTTCCGGGCTGGACAAAACACTGGCCCTCATTGGCTCAGCACACACACGCACCACGTCGTTTCCAGCACGTCTCCGGTAAGTGGTCTGTTTGTGTTTGTGTGTCGGGTCTGTTTTGCTTTATGTTTGTGTGTATGTTGCGATGGGGGGGTGTCGGGTGTGTGTCGGATGTGTATGAATGTTTGGAGTTGAATGTTTTTTGTGTGTATGTTGAGATGCGGGGGGTTGGGGGGTGTCGGATGTGTGTCGGATGTGTATGAATGTTTGGATTTGAATGTATTTTGTGTGTATGTTGAGATGTGGGGGTGGTGGGGTGTCAGATGTGTATGAATGTTTGGATTTTAATGTTTTTTGTGTGTATGTTGAGATGCGGGGGTGGGGGGGTGTCGGATGTGTATGAATGTTTGGATTTGAATGTTTTTTGTGTGTATGTTGAGATGCGGGGGTGGGGGGAGTGTCGGATGTTTATGAATGTTTTGATTTGAATGTTTTTTGTGTGCTGAGCTGGGGGTGGGGGGTTGGGGTCTGTATGGGTGCATGTTTGTGTGTGTGCTGAGTTGGGGGGTGGGGGGTTCGGGTCTGTATGGGTGCTGGTTTGTGTGTGTGCTGATTTGGGGGTGGGGGGTTTGGAGTTGGGGGGTGGGGGGTTCTGGTCTGTATGGGTGCATGTTTGTGTGTGCTGAGTTGGGGGGGGTTCGGGTCTGTATGGGTGCTGGTTTGTGTGTGTGCTGATTTGGGGGGTGGGGGGTTCTGGTCTGTATGGGTGCATGTTTGTGTGTGTGCTGAGTTGGGGGGTGGGGGTTCGGGTCTGTATGGGTGCATGCTTGAGAGTGTGTGTGCTGAGTTGGGGGTGGGGGGTTTGGACTTGGGGGTGGGGGGTTCGGGTCTGTATGGGTGCATGTTTGTGTGTGTGCTGAGTTGGGGGGTGGGGGTTCGGGTCTGTATGGGTGCTGGTTTGTGTGTGTGCTGATATGGGGGGTGGGGGTTTGGAGTTGGGTGGGGGGTGGGGGGTTCGAGTCTATATGGGTGCATGTTTGTGTGGGTGCTGAGTTGGGAGGTGGGGGGTTTGGAGTGGGGCATAATGTTTGGTTGGGTGTGAGGGGGCCATGGGGCATAGTGTTTGGTTGGGGGTAAGGGGACCCTGGGGCATAGTGTTTGGTTGGGGGTGAGGGACATGGGGCATAATGTTTGGTTGGGGGTGAGGCGGCCATGGGGCATAGTGTTTGGTTGGGGGTGAGGGTGCCATGGGGCATAATGTTTGGTTGGGTGTGAGGGGGCCATGGGGCATAGTGTTTGGTTGGGGGTGAGGGGGCCATGGGGCATAGTGTTTGGTTGGGGGTGAGGGGGCCATGGGGCATAGTGTTTGCTTGGGGGTGAGGGGGGCCTGGGGCATAGTGTTTGGTTGGGGTGAGGGACATGGGGCATAGTGTTTGGTTGGGGGTGAGGGATATGGGGCATAGTGTTTGGTTGGGGGTGAGGGGGCCATCGGACATTGTGTTTGGTTGGGTGTGAGGGGGCCATGGGGCATAGTGTTTGGTTGGGAGTAAGGGGGCCCTGGGGCATAGTGTTTGGTTGGGGGTGAGGGGGCCATGGGGTATAGTGTTTGGTTGGGGGTGAGGGGGCCATGGGGCATAGTGTTTGGTTCGGGGTGAGGGACATGGGGCATAATGTTTGGTTGGGGGTGAGGGGGCCATGGGGCATAGTGTTTGGTTGGGGGTGAGGGTGCCATGGGGTATAATGTTTGGTTGGGTGTGAGGGGGCCATGGGGCATAGTGTTTGGTTGGGTCTGAGCGGGCCATGGGGCATAGTGTTTGGTTGGGGGTGAGGGGGGCATGGGGCATAGTGTTGCACTCCAAGAGTGAACCCAATAATAAAGCTAAAACAGGCACAGTTAGGAGATGTTCATCTTTGGCTTTTTGAGGCAAACCTGTAGCAAACTGTAGCAGTCCAAAATAACGGCATGTCCAATCTAGGGTCAATAAAATATATATAAGTTAATTAAATAGGCGAGATACAATAACTAAATAGAAATACATTATAACAATGGAAAATGTGTAGTACAAAATGTAAGTTTGAAATGCAAATAAAAATCGTTACCCCTCAAAAACATTCTTTTTCTATGTGTTTAGTACAAATTGGGGGTTTAAAAAGCCTCCTGCCACGCCCCGCCTACCGCCCCGCCCACATTTACTTTTCGGCCCACTATAGCTCTCATGTAAGGTACTTTCGGCCCTCTGTCAAAATCAGTTGTGCACCCCTGTCCTACTCCTTTCTGTGAATGAGCAAAGGGTGGAGGGACGGAGGTTAGATCTGCCCCAACTGTGTGCTGTACGGACATCTTGACGTTCGTAGAGCTTTGATTAGTATTGAAGATGTCAGGATAGGAACCTAGGGTAGACGTGAGACCCAACGGATTCAAACCTTTAGCAGATGCGTTGTAGCGTAAAGGTTTCTGTTTGGATTTAGTGCCTGTTCCAAATATGAATAAATCCCTTGAGGGCATAACATTGACTGAACCACCCCTCTCCCCAACCTCTGGGAGTGAATTGGCTAATGGCAACGAGTCACCATATCCCGTTGGTTGCATGTTTTTTGGGAGATGGGCGAGGCTACCAGAGGACAGTCAAGCAGGTACAGGGAGCCCTTACCCTTTTTTCCTGACATACAGTTGTCCTCCATTTCCTCATCTTCTGAGGCTGTGTTTTCCGGGGACAAGAGTTTGTTGGGAGTGGGTGATATTAGGTCAATCGTATTGTTTATGTTAGTTGTTGGTGCTTGCAGTTCAGTGTCACCCCCGCGGGGCTGAAGCAGATTTTCATAAGTTGGGGTTTCTTTACATATCTCAATAGATGGTGATAGAACAACCCTTGACATCCTTTTCGTTGTGTAAATGTTTGTGATTGCAGGAAATAGTTAATATAGGGTAGAACTTTACCTTAACTGAATGCTGCTAACTTTCCTCTTCTCTCGGGTCTTAGTCGGCCACAAGGCTCCTGGTTCCAATACGGACCCTCTTCAGTTCTTAGTGCGGCTGGCTTCATGATAGTGAATTGGGTAGTTTGTGGTCAGGTCACGGTGCACGGCAAAGCAGCAAACAGTGAAACAGTAGTCATTGCTTGAAGACCGCCCTTGACTCGCACAGGCTTTACACCGCAAGGGTGCTGGTTCTGTGTTTTTATGTTGAACCTCCTGTAGGCGGAGCCTCACAGATGCAGTCCTTGTAATACTTAAAGTGAAAGTGCCAGGGAGCTGGGATGCTGGTGGTTATGGGACTTTGAGTCCTCTGGCCTCTGCCTCCGTCTCGTTGCTCTCGTTGACTGGTTTGTGTTTCTCCTTGAGCTGGCGCAGTGAAGTGCAAGGAGTCCGCACACCGCGCACAGCACAGGCCCTCGTGGCACGCAGCACAGTGAAACAGTAGTCGTTGCTTGAAGACCGCCCTTGACTCGCACTGGCTTTATGCCGCAAGGGTGCTGGTTCTGGGTTTTTATGTTGAACCTCCTGTAGGCAGAGCCTCACAGATGCAGTCCTTGTAATACTTAAAGCAAAAGTGCCAGGGAGCCGGGATGCTGGTGGTTATGGGACTTTGAGTTCTCTGGCCTCTGCCTCTGTCCTGTTGCTCTCGCTGACTGGTTTGTGTTTCTCCTCGAGCTGGCGCAGTGAAGTGTAAGGAGTCCGCCCACCACGCACAGCACAGCTCCTCGTGGCACGCAGCACAGTGAAACAGTAGTCGTTACTTGAAGACCGCCCTTGACTCGCACGGGCTTTACGCCGCAAGGGTGCTGGTTCTGTGTTTTTATGTTGAACTTCCTGTAGGCGTAGCCTCACAGATGCAGTCCTTGTAATACTTAAAGTGAAAGTGCCAGGGAGCCGGGATGCTGGTGGTTATGGGACTGAGTCCTCCGGCCTCTGCCTCTGTCCCGTAGCTCTCGCTGACTGGTTTGTGTTTCTCCTCGAGCTGGCGCAGTGAAGTGCAAGGAGTCCGCACACCGCGCACAGCACAGCCCCTCATGGCACGCAGCACAGTGAAACAGTAGTCTTTGCTTGAAGACCGCCCTTGACTCGCACTGGCTTTACGCCGCAAGGGTGCTGGTTCTGTGTTTTTATGTTGAACTTCCTGTAGGCGGAGCCTCACAGATGCAGTCCTTGTAATACGTAAAGTGAAAGTGCCAGGGAGCCGGGATGCTGGTGGTTATGGGACTGAGTCCTCTGGCCTCTGCCTCTGTCCCGTTGCTCTCGCTGACTGGTTTGTGTTTCTCCTCAAGCTGGTGCAGTGAATTGCAAGGAGTCCGCACACCATGCACAGCACAGCCCCTCGTGGCACGCAGCACAGTGAAACAGTAGTCGTTGCTTGAAGATCACCCTTGACTCCCACAGGCTTTACAGCGCAAGGGTGCTGGTTCTGTGTTTTTATCTTGAACTTCCTGTAGGCGTAGCCTCACAGATGCAGTCCTTGTAATACTTAAAGTGAAAGTGCCAGGGAGCTGGGATGCTGGTGGTTATGGGACTGAGTCCTCCGGCCTCTGCCTCTGTCCCGTTGCTCTCACTGACTGGTTTGTGTTTCTCCTCGAGCTGGCGCAGTGAAGTGCAAGGAGTCCGCACACCGCGCACAGCACAGCCCCTCATGGCACGCAGCACAGTGAAACAGTAGTCTTTGCTTGAAGACCGCCCTTGACTCGCACGGGCTTTACGCCGCAAGGGTGCTGGTTCTGTGTTTTTATGTTGAACTTCCTGTAGGCGGAGCCTCACAGATGCAGTCCTTGTAATACTTAAAGTGAAAGTGCCAGGGAGCCGGGAGGCTGGTGGTTATGGGACTGAGTCCTCTGGCCTCTGCCTCCGTCCCGTTGCTCTCGCTGACTGGTTTGTGTTTCTCCTCAAGCTGGTGCAGTGAATTGCAAGGAGTCCGCACACCATGCACAGCACAGCCCCTCGTGGCACGCAGCACAGTGAAACAGTAGTCGTTGCTTGAAGATCACCCTTGACTCGCACAGGCTTTACAGTGCAAGGGTGCTGGTTCTGTGTTTTTATCTTGAACTTCCTGTAGGCGGAGCCTCACAGATGCAGTCCTTGTAATACTTGAAGTGAAAGTGCCAGGGAGCTCGGATGCTGGTGGTTATGGGACTGAGTCCTCCGGCCTCTGCCTCTGTCCTGTTGCTCTCGCTGACTGGTTTGTGTTTCTCCTCGAGCTGGCGCAGTGAAGTGCAAGGAGTCCGCACACCGCGCACAGCACAGGCCCTCGTGGCACGCAGCACAGTGAAACAGTAGTCGTTGCTTGAAGACCGCCCTTGACTCGCACTGGCTTTACGCTGCAAGGGTGCTGGTTCTGGGTTTTTATGTTGAACCTCCTGTAGGCGGAGCCTCACAGATGCAGTCCTTGTAATACTTAAAGCAAAAGTGCCAGGGAGCCGGGATGCTGGTGGTTATGGGACTTTGAGTCCTCTGGCCTCTGCCTCCGTCCTGTTGCTCTCGCTGACTGGTTTGTGTTTCTCCTCGAGCTGGCGCAGTGAAGTGTAAGGAGTCCGCCCACCATGCACAGCACAGCCCCTCGTGTCACGCAGCACAGTGAAACAGTAGTCGTTACTTGAAGACCGCCCTTGACTCGCACGGGCTTTACGCCGCAAGGGTGCTGGTTCTGTGTTTTTATGTTGAACTTCCTGTAGGCGTAGCCTCACAGATGCAGTCCTTGTAATACTTAAAGTGAAAGTGCCAGGGAGCCGGGATGCTGGTGGTTATGGAACTGAGTCCTCCGGCCTCTGCCTCTGTCCCGTTGCTCTCGCTGACTGGTTTGTGTTTCTCCTCAAGCTGGCGCAGTGAAGTGCAAGGAGTCCGCACACCGCGCACAGCACAGCCCCTCATGGCACGCAGCACAGTGAAACAGTAGTCTTTGCTTGAAGACCGCCCTTGACTCGCACGGGCTTTACGCCGCAAGGGTGCTGGTTCTGTGTTTTTATGTTGAACTTCCTGTAGGCGGAGCCTCACAGATGCAGTCCTTGTAATACTTAAAGTGAAAGTGCCAGGGAGCTGGGATGCTGGTAGTTATGGGACTGAGTCCTCTGGCCTCTGCCTCCGTCCCATTGCTCTCGCTGACTGGTTTGTGTTTCTCCTCAAGCTGGTGCAGTGAATTGCAAGGAGTCCGCACACCATGCACAGCACAGCCCCTCGTGGCACGCAGCACAGTGAAACAGTAGTCGTTGCTTGAAGATCACCCTTGACTCGCACAGGCTTTACAGCGCAAGGGTGCTGGTTCTGTGTTTTTATCTTGAACTTCCTGTAGGCGGAGCCTCACAGATGCAGTCCTTGTAATACTTAAAGTGAAAGTGCCAAGGAGCTGGGATGCTGGTGGTTATGGGACTTTGAGTCCTCTGGCCTCTGCCTCCGTCCCGTTGCTCTCGCTGACTGGTTTGTGTTTCACCTCGAGCTGGCGCAGTGATGTGTAAGGAGTCCGCCCACCACGCACAGCACAGCCCCTCGTGGCACGCAGCACAGTGAAACAGTAGTCGTTACTTGAAGACCGCCCTTGACTCGCACGGGCTTTACGCCGCAAGGGTGCTGGTTCTGTGTTTTTATGTTGAACTTCCTGTAGGCGTAGCCTCACAGATGCAGTCCTTGTAATACTTAAAGTGAAAGTGCCAGGGAGCCGGGATGCTGGTGGTTATGGGACTGAGTCCTCCGGCCTCTGCCTCTGTCCCGTTGCTCTCGCTGACTGGTTTGTGTTTCTCCTCGAGCTGGCGCAGTGAAGTGCAAGGAGTCCGCACACTGCACACAGCACAGCCCCTCATGGCACGCAGCACAGTGAAACAGTAGTCTTTGCTTGAAGACCGCCCTTGACTCGCACGGGCTTTACGCCGCAAGGGTGCTGGTTCTGTGTTTTTATGTTGAACTTCCTGTAGGCGGAGCCTCACAGATGCAGTCCTTGTAATACTTAAAGTGAAAGTGCCAGGGAGCCGGGATGCTGGTGGTTATGGGACTGAGTCCTCTGGCCTCTGCCTCCGTCCCGTTGCTCTCGCTGACTGGTTTGTGTTTCTCCTCAAGCTGGTGCAGTGAATTGCAAGGAGTCCGCACACCATGCACAGCACAGCCCCTCGTGGCACGCAGCACAGTGAAACAGTAGTCGTTGCTTGAAGATCACCCTTGACTCGCACAGGCTTTACAGCGCAAGAGTGCTGGTTCTGTGTTTTTATCTTGAACTTCCTGTAGGCGGAGCCTCACAGATGCAGTCCTTGTAATACTTGAAGTGAAAGTGCCAGGGAGCTGGGATGCTGGTGGTTATGGGACTTTGAGTCCTCTGGCCTCTGCCTCCGTCCCGTTGCTCTCGCTGACTGGTTTGTGTTTCTCCTCGAGCTGGCGCAGTGAAGTGCAAGGAGTCGGCACACCGCGCACAGCAGAGCCCCTCGTGGCACGCAGCACAGTGAAACAGTAGTCTTTGCTTGAAGACCGCCCTTGACTCGCATAGGCTTTGCAGGGTATTAAGCTTATCCAGCATGGCAGACTGAATGCTATTGCACCATTTTACGTCCTTAAGTAGAGTAGGGGGAGGAGTAGACGGTTTCTCCAACTTTCTAAAGATGGTGAAGATTTCTTTTGACCCTGATTTGGCATTGTTAATCCTTGAGTTGAATGAAGTGGCTTTAGCCTGGATTATGTTAGCTTTGTAAACTTTGGACATAGCCTTGAAAGCACTCCTAGTGGCTTCAGAGGGGTTGATTTTCGAGGCTGAGAGTGCAAGCCTTTTCTTCGAGCGTAGTTCAAGCAGCTCCCCAGAGAACCAGGCATTGGAATGTTTAACTTTTTTGGCTTTCTTTAGGGTGAAAGGAGCGATCACGTCTACAGCTTGGGTAAGGATAAATTTAAAAGTACTAGTGAGAATGTCAGGGTCTTTGGAAAATGGAGGCTGCAGGGCAGGCCCCGTGAGGAAAGGTACAATATTTTCAGAGGTAAATTGACGAGAGCTTCTAGCGAGGGCCGCTGGACATGGGGTTATAGGCTTAGGGGACACTTTATTAGTATTGAGTACAAATTGAATATCGTGGTGGTCAGACCATGGAATAGGAGTGTTGGCAGTGATTCGGACCACGCAATTGTGTTGACTGATCCAATCCAAGGTGCGTCCTTTGATGTGTGTAGGCTCAGAGATCATATGAGAGAACCCTAGGGTGGATAGGGCTTTATTCAAGGTATTAGCATGGGAATCCTTAGGGTCATTAAGGCCTAGATTTAGATCACCCAGGAGCAGGACTTGAGAGGTCTTTTTGATGTTGTCAGACAGGAAGAGGATGAGGGTCTCATGGAATTCAGCAATGGGACCCGGGGGTCGATAGACAATATGCACGGTGATGGTTCAGTTATGGGAGAGGTTGATTTTGAGTAGGAGGTAGTCACAGTTATGTCCGTGCTCCCCTTGGACCCCCCTAATAGCAAAGGTTTCTCTAGCGATAAGGGCCACTCCACCACCTCTCAGGTGAGTACGGTTTCGTCTGAAGATCATGTACCCAGTTGGGATGGAGAGTCAGAGTGCAGGGCCCGAGGCTTCATTCAGCCAGGTTTCAGTAATTATGAGGAGGCCGAGGTTATCCTTGATAATGAGGTAATGGACATCTAGCGCATGGGCTGGTAGCGATCGGGCGTTGACCAATGCACAGCTAAGAGTGGCAGACAGCCGGGGTGTACCTAGAAGGGTTTCAGGTGGTGTGCACAGTTCTGGGCTATTGGCGCCCGAGGTTAGCAGCTGCGAAGCAGATGTGGACATATATGTGTTGTCATTAGCAGGAGAAGGGAGAGGATCAACAAGGGATCCAGGCGCGGGCACAGTGTGCGCAATGTCAACATCACAGGCAGGTAATGGCATGGGCGTACCAGTGGGCACATCACAGGCAGGTAGCGGCATGGGCATACCAGTAGGCACAAGAGCAGGCACAGGAGGTGAGGTAAGCACCGTATCACCAACACACGCGTGTATGGGCATGAGTGCACAGAAAGGCAGAGGGGCTAGCATAGTGAGCGTGCCAGCAGCATTACTAGCAGGTAGGGGCATGGGCACATCAATGGGCACAGGTGCAAGCATAGTAGGCATAGCAGCAGCATCACAGGCAAGTGAGGGCATGGGCACAGGTATAGTAGGCATAGCATCAGCGTCACTAGTAAGTAAGGGCATGGGTACAACAATGGGCACAGGCGCAGGCATAGTAGGCATAGCATCAGCATCACAGGCAAGTGAGGGAATGGGCACAACAATGGGCACAGGCGCAGGTTTGAAGAGCATAGCATCAGCATCGCAGGCAAGGAAGGGCATGGGCACAACAATGGACACAGGCAGGGATAGAAGGCATAGCATCAGCCTATATATTTGTGAAAGTGTGTTTGTATGTTTGGGGTTGGCTCTGGCCCAATAACAGTTGGTGGGCTGAGATTTTAGCCCAAGGTCGGCATACCGGTCTGGGGTTTACTGGCGATAGTGAAATGTGACCAACACCAGCCCTTCGCCCTGCACAGGGCGGGGTCCAGCCATGTGCTATCAGTATTGGCAATTTCGGGAGATTACTGATTTTTCAATTGTTGGCTCCAGCCTCACAACAGTTGGTGGGCTGACATTTTGGCCAGAGGTTGGCAGACCAGTCTAGGGTGTAAAAGGGATAGTAAAATTTGACCAACCCCACCCATTCGCCTTACACAGCGTGGGGTCCAGCCCTGTGCTATCAGTATAGGCGATTTCGGGAGATTGACGATTATGCAACTTTTCCAATAATAGGAAGTTAGGACACAAGTTCAACATACTAGTCTGGGGTGCACTGGCGATGGTGAAATTTGACCAACCCCACCCATTAATTGCGCTCCCCTTCTGCGCGAGGCACATTCTCTATTGCCCCTGCTTTCCTTAAAATAAGTAGATGCAGACTCAACACAGGGTTGTAAAAATCGAATAAATATATGGTGCTAAAAGCTCTAGCCTTTGCCAAATGATAGATTGTCCCGGAATGACAAGTACAGAGTTATGTATTTTGTGTAAAATGTGTAACAATGGTTTGATTGGATAAACATTCACTAGAAACCTTTTAGTGGTTGAATTAATCCACTCAAATTTCTCAGCTTCAAGTGAAAGTTCTTCAATCGATTTAGACACTGCACTCACATTTTATGATTAACATCTATTTGGAGATAAGTAGTCCAATCGTCAAGCTAAGAATTGCAAACGGCAATGCGAAATTATATATTTTGCTCACTTGTTTGTTTTGTTGTTCATGGGCTGTGTTTCAGAACCATTCCAATGAGTACTTACCCCAGGGCAGTAGGTTATTCAATATATTTACCCTCAGGGGTTCCTGTGGTCGAATGTTTCTGTAGGACCTGTGAGAAACCTGACGGTATTCTCCCACCCACTCCCTCAGGATCTTCCATTCAGGTGGCCAGGGAAGGGCCATCGCTTTTGGATGCCATCCCTGGGGATGGACAAGCGAGGGAGGATCACCTGGGTGGAGGGTCACGAGGGATTGGGGGAAAATACCTAAGGACGAGACATGGTATTTAACCAGCCCCAAAACCACCCTACTCTCCCTCAGCCTTTATGGAGTATCTCCAGTCGCACCCCATTCCCCCTCCCCATTTTCACTAAATCCTGAGACGAGGAAGAGGCGACTAAGATCAGCAAATATTACCCATAGGAATAACATTGAGAAAGTAAGGGAAACCTACCATAGAAAGAACTGAAGTTGTCCTACTAATAGAGTCAGGGAGGGTCAGGCATTCACTAGTAAACATTCACAACTGACTCCACTTGACTGGTTTTTTCAGTATAAAAGGTGTGGTCTGACACAAAGGTATGAACGAGTAGCAGAGTCAGCAGGAGAACGAGTTGGGAGAGGTGCAGAGCCGCCAGAATTGCCAAGGACCAGAGGCTAGAGCCCAGGACACTGAGGAACTGCCATGCAAAAAGGGCAGACATGTGGCGAGGGAGCAGTGTTTCCAGGGAGCCAAGACGGGTCCATATGTGGGTTCCGAGAGGCATGCTGGTGCCCCACAGAACCCGTTTGTGTGAATGCTCATTCCTCTGGGCCGGTGACACAGACCAAGAGTGTCCGAGGGGCAGGTGGTGAGACCCTGACCTCGGGATCAAGAGCAACAGTCAGTCCGGTGAGTCTGAAAGCTTTGCAGAGTCGGGTTTTGAAGAGCGCAATACAATATAACGCCAGAAACATATAAGAAAGAGGACCGCATTTGAATGGGCGTTCGTTGAAGCTGACGGGAAGTCTTCAACAAAGTTGCAAGTAACAGTGTAAGCGTAAGACGCGCGTGTATGTATTGAACTATAACACAATATGAATGAAAGAGGGCCAGGAGCCCGTGGAGAAGGTGCAAGAGGCATGAAGGAAAGGACAGTATAAAAGAGGGTGCGAGTGACCCAAAGAGGGCCACAAGGCTGTGGGAAAAGAGGCACAAAAGGAAAATACAGTATAAAAAGCGTGCGAGGGACCCAAAAAGAAAGAAGCAAGTGCAACAGTGTGCGAAAGTATGAAAGAAGCTTGTGGGAAGCACAAACAAGATAAATAATAAAAGGCAATGCAAGTATGCACAGGAAAAGTGAAGGAACATAGGAAAATGGTGCAGGAAGCACCTGAAGATAAAAATTGCAAAAGGAAGTGAAAGTAACGAATCAAGAGAGGGGAAAAGGGTCAGAGTGGTCACGCTGAGGAAAAGAGCCTAGCGTTTTCAAAAGCCTCTGAGTCTACCCCACAAGAGGATGTTAGAGGAAAAATTGCACATGAGAAAAGGCACATCCTAACCACCTGCTTTGTGTTTTGAAAGTTGGAAGAGGCCTGAGCTTGGGGAAGGTAACCCTGAGAGGCCTATTGGAGAAACTGACTTTGTGTTTTGAAAGCTGGAAGAGGCCTGAGCTTGGGCAAGGGAACCCTAAGAGGCCTATTGAGAAGAGTAGACTGTGTTTTACATTGAAAGCTGAAAGTGAACAAGTTAAAGCTCGGGGAAGGGAACCCCAAGGAACTCAAGCATATTGGAGGTGTTTGAATTCACTACAAGGGCCCTGTGGAGAAGGTTGTACGAACAGCCCTGGTGAGTGAACCCCTCTTTGTTACATTGACCAAATTGCACCTGGTGAGAAGGTCACCTGAAACCAGCTTTGGTTTCACTGTTTTTGTTGAACCACTATTTCTCCTTTCCAAAAGACTTCCTATCACATTTTTGTACAGCGTGAGAGCAAGCATAGGCTTAGACACAGACAGATGTTTGTTTTGGACTATTAAATGACGACAGCCATTAGAACCATCAGTTAAGGGAACCATCCTTTTAGAGTTACGGCCAGTCAGGCATTCCACCACTCCAGGAACCTTAGTAAATAAAGGTTTTAAAATGAATACTTTTGAGCCTGTGTCTCTCTTGATACTATGCCTGTCTCACAGACCTCATCTACTGCATTTTGCTGTTCATTTGCACTGGCCTGAATCATGTTGTCTGTCCCTTCTTCCTTCAGGCTACTTGGCCTTGGAAACAGTCACTGCAGATCCTCAAGAGGTCTACTTTGGTGTCCCCTCGAGTCAGGTGCTGTCTTCCCCGGAGCTGTGGGGCAGAGCTGGAACGTTGCTGCTTGTCCCCACTACCGTGTCTGTGCATACTCATTTTGCCCTGTTGATTCGTATGGGGAGCTCCTGATTTTACCTGAACATGACTTTGATGGTACTTTTTACGCATTTGGACATTTTTCTTGGGCTCTACTTTGCTCCATGGAAATGTAGGCTAAAGACTACAATTTTAGCACGTGCCACTGATATTTAAGGAATTCTTTAACTATTGGTATTACACTCCTGTCTATGGAAAACATTCGATTACATTCAATTACTGGAAGTTCTACTTTGCATCAATTTTTCTAGGCATGTAATGTGACTGTATGGGTCTGGTACCATCAGTCTAATTGTAACCTGAATGTTGGTGGCTTTGGGATTGGGTTCTAAAGAATTAACCCCTTTCCTCCCTTCAAGTGCTATATTTAATGTATGGTGCACATTTGTATCATTCATGTTGTCATGTACTAAGGGTTTAGGGATTATTGTGACTCTGTGCTGCAATGGCAAGGCATAAATTAGTTTAAAAAAATGTGCAGAGCTTGTTAATTCAAATTTTCATTATTTCATTTTTATTTTTAAGTATTGGTTTATCACAAACCTTTTAACTGATTCAATACATAAAACACCAATTTAAGATCAACAATTTAAAGTCAGTCAAAATCCAGATCAATCATTACAATTCAAAAGCACAGTTGCCTCCTCTAAAAGTATTATAAGTGGCTAGTTTAAAATATCGTATTCAAAACGTTTATAGTAGCTAAAACCAGATGCACATTTTCACCACCTATTAAAATCGCCCAACATTTCTTACTTGATAATGTTCTATTGAACGTGAAAAATGTCCCCATGTAAACAAATCTCTGGTGGGTTAAGCCCTTGAAGAACATCAGGAGGTGTTATAGGGTTTCTCGCTCCTTCTGTCCTTCACACTATCAACACTCGATGTCCAATTCCCTTGGTCAAGAGCGAGCTGCCAGAACCCCTTGTCAAGTACAAGTTCTTTCTTACCCTCAAAAACGGATTCCTAAAATAACTATTATGGACATTTTGCAAGTACATCAGAACCATTCCATATGCTCTTGTTTCATGTATGCAGTGATACAACTATTGGCCTCAGCTGTGAGCCATCGAATGTTAGAGTTTGACCTGACGTCTGAATAATCTAGCAGCCAAGGACAGTCCTAACAATAGTACAAACATACTTTCTGAGTCTAAAGATATTGACGTGGACTGGTCGAGGGTTCCATTTTCTATGAACTTAGCAGAAGTACGGAAGGATGCTGCCCTCTCGGATAAACCAATGGTGAGCCGTGTGCTTGCCTCTGTTGAAGATGGGAATGACCCTCACCAACTTACCTCAGATTTCATCTTGACAATTAGTCTGCAAGGAAGTGAAGGTCACTACAGGAAGGTTGAACTGAGAAAACAAAAGCCCTCAACGCTACCTGAGGAGGGATCTTGGTTGTTGCTCCCAGAAGTTTTAATCGGTATCAATAATCACTAGCTGAGCCCTACTAAGTCAAACAAATTCCTTACATTAGCCTCTTGGAACACGCAGGGCTTTTCGCATCTGCTGGCTGAAGAAACCTGGTTATGCTTGAAACCTTGCTAATTTTGTGAACCCTGCTGTGGGAGGTCGAGTGGGGAGACCGAGTGTGGGGCTTTTGGCTTTAATTAAAAATGGTAATGACTTGGAAGCAATCTCTTCAGACAACATCAGCCCATACATTTAACAAACTATACTCTGTAGGATAGATTGCTCGCATCACGTGGATAGATCTTGCAGGAAACATTTAACTATAATTAATATATATTGGAACCCACTGTCACTGGGGGTGAGTGATATGATTTTAAAGATCTCGAATGTGATCGACAAAGCTAACAAGTTGGATGATCCTTCAATAAGTCTGTGTGGTGACCTGTCCTACTTAAACAAAAATGGGTAACCCAACTGAGAAATCTCAATTGCATCGAATTCCTCTTAGCAGAGAGGCTTAGTATGAATCGACCTAATGGACTCTAGAGAGCTTCATATCTTAAATGGGCATTTTGAAGGTGAGAAACTTTGCCGACCCACTTGGGTGCGGGGTAGACAAAGCTCTGTAATTGATTACATATTTGGCTCTAGAAACCTGCTTACGGATATAGAGTCTTTTGAAGTCCTTTCCACTAAAGCTAGTGATCACAACTTGTTAGAAAACGTGCTGGGACAGGGGAGTTGAAAGGACCTCTGTCAAAATGAATACATGTTTGGAGATTGCCAATAACGGCTGTCACCTAAAAATGGTAAACAGGGATGTTGAACAACTGGTGACTCAATACACCAGGAAAAAATCTATGGGGGATATTTTAATTCTGCATGCCATCTTGGACTACACTCCAATTTTGCAGACCTTCTTGGTTAGGAATGAGTGGGGGCGTGCCAACTCATTAAGGCATCAGCACGTTTACGACAAAAAAGTAGTTGACAAAATGCAGGAACTCAGGGGAGCAATTCGACACCTCAAACTTAGCTCCACAACTAATACTGATCTAGCCACCAAGAGGCTGAACAACCAATATAAAAATTGTCTTAACTGGCATAAGTCTTCTATGATCCAACAGAAAATCTTAAAGGCCATCAGCAAAAAGAAATCAAGTGAGGTCTGACATCTTATTAAATCCACTTGAAACCTTCAGACGTTTTCGCAAATAAATGGCATGTCTGAGTTTGAATGGATAAAACATTTTAAACATGTATATTCTGATCCTGACCCTAGTGAAGCATGGTATTCAAATCAGAGTCTCAGTGGACCATAGACTACGATCATGATGATATAGTTATCCTTATAAAGCGGGCAGGCACTTCCCGCACGCCGGGACCCGATGGGCTATCAAATGTGGTCTTAAAACAAAGTCCTGATTTATGGGCAACATTGCTTTGTCTAATATTAGAAAACATAGCAAGTACTCGGAATATACCTGTCACATGGAGGAGTGCTACTGTTGTTCCAATATTCAAGAGAGGCAATAGGGATGATCCGAACAACTATCGCCCTAATGCCCTCTTGCATGTTATGAGCAAGTTATATGCTTCACTCCTCCTAAACAGACTGAACGACTGGTCCAACAGGGAAGGTCGCCTAGACTTTTTCAGACAGGGTTTATTAGGGATTTGGGGACAACTCTGACCATTGTTTTGCTTTCAGTGCTGAAAGACAGAGCTCTGATGAAAAACTGCAAAATGTTCTTAACCTTTGTCGACTTAGCTAAGGCCTTCGATAGCATCAACAGGCGCCGCCTGTGGTCTAAACTGTTAACTTGGAATTACCCCGAAGACTTGGTAGATCAGTTGAAAGCCCTACAGTGCAATTAAACGACAGGGTTCGCCTGACAGAAGAAATCTCTACATCCCGGGGTGTTAAACAAGGTTGCCCTTTAGCCTGTGCCCTATTTAATCTTTATCTGTCTGACCTTGGCCCTTTTATGGAGAAGATAAGATGCTTTCTGCAGAGAATTGGAGGCGATACCATGGGCCGATTATTATACACTGACGACCTAGTACTGTTGGATCGTACTTCAATACGTCTGGAGAGGCAGTTGAAAAGATTAGAAGAATATGCCTCAATAAACGACCTCCAAATTAATGCTGGAAAAATTAAGATAATTATACTTGAAAAAAAACACAATCTAGGAAAAACCGGCCTTTTAGATGGTCCCTAGGAACTTCAGTAATAGAGCCGGTAGAGTCTTTCATGTATCCGCGGATGCGCATTGATAGGAGTAAGGTGGAAGTTCATAATGTTACAGCTTTAAAAGGGAAAGCGTTAATGGTAGCAAACCAAGCATTAATACTGAAAAGAAAATTCTGCTGATATTGCATGCTTCCAATACTTTAATTCTATAGGTCAAAGGTTGGGGCCACCTTGATGTATGGCTCGGATGCTTTGCAGATTTTCCATAAGAAGTTGTGGGCTGTTTAAAAAAGGCATTTTTTGGAACAAGGTTTTTTGGCTCCCGAGATCTACTCCTATTCAGGTCATTAAAAGTGAGCTAGGGCTAACCTCCTTGAAAGCAATGGCTGACTGGAAAACCTTGCCTTTCTTTAGGAAATGTGTCCAAGAGACTCCTGCACCAATTCTGGCTTTAATAAAACAAGAGATGGAAGGTGAAAAAGGGAAGCCTACTAGCCATGTGGGGGGACTGCTTCTATATACATGCTAGACCAGCTTAGTGTCTCGGTTGATGACCTGATAAGTAACCCATGTAAAGTCAAGCAAAAATTTTGGGAGTCCGATTGGATCCTCACTCATGCTGAGGCAAACAAACAAACTATTCTACCACCTCTCTAATGAAATAAAATACAAATCCTTTTTATAGGTCTCAGTTTATGAGGAAGAATGCACAATAGCCCTAAGGATATGCCATGTAGCTATTGTAAGGAAAAGGGCTCATTAGAACATTTGCAGCATATTTTTCTGTTTTGTACCGCTTTAACTCCTCTCAGGACTATGGGCCTCATTCCGAGGTTGGTGGTAGTCATGGCGCTATTTGCGCAATGACTGCCACCAATAACGGGTCTGGCACCGGTCTAGTTCAATGGGGACTTACCGGTGTAGTCCGACTTTTGCGGGACCGGTAAATCCCCATTGAAAAAGCCATTCCCCATTCCAATTTGAGCCCCCATAGGGCTCAATGGGTATGGGGAGGGCTCAAATAACGGGCTCACGTATGTCAAGCCCATTATTTGCACCCTGGTCCCTTAACGGGTCCCGTCCATAACGCCAGGTCAGACCTGGCGTTAAAGGAGGGACCCGCTAAGGGACCTCGTAGTAGGGCGGTAAGGGATTACTGGCACCGGTCTCCTTACCAGTGCCCGGTATCCCTTACCGCCCTACTCGGAATGAGGCCCTATGTCTTTTAAACACTTTTTGGAAACCACACGCACTTTTTCAGCAAAAGAATGGTGTTCATTATTATTGAGGGCAAAACGACTTCTTTAACCATCCCAGCAGCAGTGACATTTCTAAAGAATGTACTGAATAAGAGTGACTAATTGTGAAAGGCTGCGGCTTAGTCTAGCAGTTTACTTATACTTTTTAATGTTGGATAATATACTGTTTTACTGGGAAGTGTCTTGCTAAAAGATTGTAATAAACTACAATGCAATTAAAAAAAATAAAAAACAATTTGCGTTTCTTCACTTCTTTCTGTGTACTAATCCAGTCTGATATCCAGACTTTGACCTTCACTTTGACCAGATTACTCACAAGGTCATCAACAGTTACGTCTACCTCTGCTAATAGTTGTATACAGGCCGTATCGCACTCTATCAATACGAGATCCTTGCCTGAATTCAATGCAGTTTTTAGCATTTGGAAAAGTGGTCCTTGATTTTCTTCGATGTACTTGTTGTAAAAGGGTTAGGCTTTTCCAGCGAACCATACCATAGAGGGACTAGGTCTAGTTCATGTCAGACCACTTGAATGGGTATAGATTTTGGTAGCCACAATACTTGTTTCCAAAAGGAACCCTCTAGTATCGGCCAGACAGCACTAGGCAAGAACAAAGCCGCCTCTGTCCCATACGTTAGTGCTGCCATCACCTTCAATTCATGAAATATAAAACTGGATAACTGTTCCACTCACCTGGCTACCACAGGGGCGTCGGTCGGACCCGGACAGCTGCGGTCTCCACCCACGTGATGCGTAGTGCAGCGATGACTGACTGGATCTGCCCTCCTAATCTTGTCTGCTTAACCCGTAGAAATATTCTCCTGCAAGTGGAGAGATGGATTTAGCCACTTGTGGATTCAAGTGATGGCACCCCCACAGTCCTCCCCAACTAATCACCTACGAAATGCCCTCACAGCAATCTCACCTTATATTCTTGAAAGATGAGATCTCCATCCTGCGTGGATTTGCAGGGGCGCGTCGATTCCAGTTACTTCACTGGTTTGAAGGCTCGGGAGAGTTCCGGAGAGTATTGACTCTGAGGTTCCTGGTGAGGACCAGTAAGTATTAAGTTCATAGAGTTCAAAATGTCCGATGTTCACTCTTGTTCCCCCCTTCCTTTCTTGTCTTGCAGCTGGCTCGTGAAAAGATGCTCTTGTGGCAGCTGGTGGTGCTCAGGTAAGAGTCTGTATTACCCGGCGCTGTCCGGTAAATGTTGCATGAGGAAAACGTGTTGTTTTGTCTCCCTTTACAGATGCGGCACGTGAAAATATGGAGAGTCACAAAAGGATGCCTCCGGTGGTAAATCAGTTAAGTCTATGGTGGTAAGAATTATATTTGTTGGTTCCCTCGGCTCACCTTGTGGTTTTCTTTTGTCTCCTAGGTGCTGGAGTTCGGCGAAGAAATGATGGAGGCAGCGCCGACCCGAAGGATGCTGTGAAGACTGGTGAGTATGGTGCGGCGCTGCAGCTGGAGGTGCGGCGCATGCAGAAATGATGTTCTTTACAGGTCCGGAGACAAGATGGATCCAGAATCAGGTGTGGAATAAGTTAGTTTTCTAACTTTGTCCCTTTCTTTCCTCTTTGGTTTAGGAGCTCCGGATTCGAGGCGGGCATGGCAGAAGACTGGATGCAGGCTGCAGGCAAGGTGAGTGTTACGCTGCTGGATGCAGAATAACGCGAAGCGTGTGTTGCTGGTGGGGTGTGGTTTAAATAGCCTCAAATGTAGTCCCAGGTAAGAAGTCCCTAGAACCACACCCGAGTAAAAAATAGTCCCTGTAGAAAAATAGTCCCTTTCAGGCTTCATGTTGGATTCGAGTCATATGCAGCATGGTCTGCCTGAGGTAAGTAATGACTATGAGCCTGGCGCCTTAGGCGCCAGGACTGATTCCTACTATGAGCCTGGCGCCTAAGGCGCCAGGACTGAACCCAGATAGCCCCCAGCCGGGGCTGCTGAGGTTTTATTAAATGTCTAGATGCCTGCTCCCGGGGCTGATGGGCTTGGTCCGGATGCCTGGGGGTAGGCATCATGACAATAACCAGTGTTAATGAAAATCAATCATTTTTTGGATAATTTTTTCTATTGAGTTGCTAGGTTTTTCATTTAGTGATTTGTCAGTGGGGCAGTCAACCCTGCTAGGGTTGCCCCATACACCTAGATGCCCAAATACCTCCTTTTGCTCTGAAGGCGTGTCCTCCAAATACAAAGTTTGGATTCTGCCTCTCCTCCTCTGTGCAGGCTCTAATGTCAAGACTTTTGATTTTGGAAAATTGATCTCAAGGCCATGGACGTAATCCACTAATTTACTTAATTGTCATTTGAGACCAATTGGCGTCGGTCTAAAAGTACCAGATCATATGCGTATAGTAGCTTGCTAAGCGGTTTCCCACCTATCACCGGAGGGAAGCATCTTTCTTTTGCCAAAATCTCCCCTAAATCAGATATAAACAGATTGAACTGGGCAGGTGCCAAGGGGCACCCCTGTTTTAAGCCCTTTGGAAGTTGGATTTCATCTGAGAGGGAGGAGTCCTGTGCTGTTCAATCTAATTCTCAGGCATGTTTTGGAATATAAGGCTTTCATGGCATCCAAGATGTCACTAGGGCATCGCCCACTCGCTAATTTGGACCAAAGGAGAGTGCGGTTGATACTATCAAAGGCCTGGGCCAGATCCATGAAAAATAAATAGATGTTTGTTTTCCTTGCCATTACCCTGCCCTTGAAGATTTTAATGAGAAAGATTTGACATTTGTCTCCTTGGTAAATCCTGACTGGTACATGTCACTCTCCCAGCTCTCAACCATTCAATTAGGCCTTGCAAAACCATAGAGGCAAGAAAATGTCCTATCCGATGAAGGAGGGCAATAGGTCGATAGTTCTTTGAGTCTGCCCTATTACCCTTCTTGAATATTGGAACTATGATCGAAAGTCTCCAAGACGGTGACACCAACCCAGTCCTTAACACCCGTGTGAAAACAGAAACATAAAGTCGGTCCTCAACTCCAGATCTTTTTTCAAGGCAGCGTTTGTGAGCTCATCTGGCCCTGGAACTACTCGCCCTCTTGATTCGAGCTAATATGTCCTCTTTATCAATCGATATATTCCATGGTCCAACTGAATAATCATGCTCAATTTCTGCAAGAAAATAGCTTAAAATGTTCAATTGATGCATTTCCCTCCACCGCAGATGTTACTGCTGCTGCTTTTGATACTCCCACACTTAACCAGCCACCAAATCTCTGTTGTTTGCATCTTACACAACAATGTGAACATAGATTCTGGATAATGTTGCATCATAATTGCTTTGTCGCCCAAGAGCCAGTTTTTATACTGCTGTTTCCTCAGTTTAATATCCCTTGTGTTTTTGCAGGAAGGGGAGGTTCTTGTCATATGTCTCAAGCGTTCCAAGTGAATACATTTAATTTTCGTTTTTAAAATCGATAAAAAAACGACAGATTTAGAAAGATAGAACTATTAGGCCCTGCAACGCACACAAAAGCGTGCAGGGGCTGACACACATCGCAGGTCCCAGAGGAGTCGTCGCAGGAGTCACACAGTAGTGTCTAAGTGACTGTGTGTGTGTACGTACATGTAAAAGGAATGTTTGCGAAGGGAGGGGGCAGGGGTAATTGTAACTGGTTGCGTGTTTGCATTTGTGAATGTGGTCGGGTATGGAGTATTCTTGGAGTGAGAGGAGGCAGTGGGGGGGAGCAAGGAGGAAAGGGGAATCGGTGGTGAAACCCCCCTGAATACATGCTATTTCTGCTTTTTGAGGGACCGTCTCACGTCCTGTCTGAGTAATTTCCTTTCAAGAACAAAGACTAGGTCATATAGATGAAAAACCTTTTCCCCCCACCCCTGTTTGTTTCTACGAAGCTCTGTAAAATAGGTGTGTAGTCCATGGCTTCCAAGGATGAGCTTCTTCCCTGTGTTGTTATCTGGCCTTCATATCAGACAATAAGATCTTCAATTGTTGTATGCTTCATGCCCAGATGGTCATTTCCCTGATTTGTTTCTATTTTGATTGGGTATACCAATCAATGTCCCCTTTTGCCGGCCGTCCAAGTTCTGCTCAAAAGATTGTGGTCGCTGTTTCCCATTTCCCCAACTTGAAACCTTTCTGTTAGCGGCAGCATGTTGCCTGTGACAAAATTATAGTCCAGGGTTACCAACTGCGATCCTCCATGCCATGTCAGATTGATGGGCGGATCACCATAAGTACAACAGTTTAAGAGGTGCAGGGCCCCTACTTCCATTTGTTTCCTCCAGCACTGACCACTTTTCTCTGCAGTGATTGAAGGTTCCAGGGTCGTGATCTCAAATCAAGCTCTGCAGAACAGCACGACATGTTCAGATCCCTACATACAATAATCATGCAGGCCTCTAGGCGTGTGTAGACTGCATCGAGGAGACCTGTTGCTCTAACACAGAGGTGCACAACTCACTTTGCTGGAGGGCCGGATGTGGCAGGCCAAACTGCCTACGCCGGTCTGGCAGGCTTTCTACGCCAGAGAAATGTCCAAATGAAGCGAGAGGAAAGGCGAATTCTGAAATGTATTTATTGACGTCTGTGACGGGTCAGAAATGAGAGGCGGACACAAAGTGGTAATATTAACATTACAAGGCATACAATAAGCAGTGTTGCATAGCAATTTACTATGCAATTCTGTAGGTTTGCTAATCAAATGAACACTTGTGTAGCAAAGTTAGCTGTTTAAGTTGCCCTCGTCAATGAATGCACAGCTCGCACTGCATTCCTCTTGATCTTGGTGCTCTCCTTGCCCTCTTTTCTCTGTTCACTTCAAGTGCTAATGGAGGGAAAGTGAACCAGTAATCATCTCCTCCACTTAAGTGCCAAAAGCATGTGTAGGAGTGCCTAGGCACAAATTTCTTTTTTTTTTATTGCAAACCCAAAGAAATCAGGGTGATACTTTTATGAAGCTTTCTATATCCTGTCTGGCAAAGACCAGTTTATGTCAACTTTATATCTTTTAAAAAGACATTCATGCAATTACATTCCTAAAATGAAAGTTGCTACATGATGCATAATTACAGTATATATACTGTAAAATACTGCATCATCTCCAAAGTTTAAGTTGTCATATCTGAATTTCATAGTGTCAACTATATTTCATTTTGTTGGGTAAGGTGCATCATGTTGACTAGTCAATTTTTGAAAATGTACAGGATCAAATGCTTTTGATGGCAAACCTAGTTCTGTAACCTGCAGGTTGCATACATCTTACAACTGGTGCTAAACCCATGACCGTATTCAGACCTTTGCTCTTAGACTGTACTAGGTTAACATGCCCCTCACCAACAGCCTAACAGCCTTAGATTCACCCATGTACACTCTCAGTATCGTACTCACAAGACTACTGCCCACCCTTCTCATCCTTATACCACACTCCGGGGGGACCATACTCAACCACACCACCGCCACGCCCACCACTGATATCCGTACCACACCATAACTATGCCCCCCCCCATGCTCACCACACCAACCCTTACCTCAACAACCCAGCCCTATGGATTCAACATTTTGCATCTAGACCTCTACCAAACATACCATGCTCCATCACCATGAGAAACGCCAGACTTGACTCGCGACTCACTCGCGTTTCCCATCACTCGGCACATCGTAACAAACAGCGACGGACCCCCACACCTTACACACCTACGCCAAACCCTTCTCCATCCCATTCTAACCTCCCTAACTCGAGCAACATCAAGGGTGCGTTAATCAATGCCAGATCACTCTCGGCTCACGCCTTAGAAGTGGCTGACCTCATCCTCGACTCCGATCTTGACTTCATAGCAATTACCGAAACCTGGCTTCACGCAGCCTCAGGCCCAGCACTCTCCCTCGACATCCCACCAGGCTATAATATTATCAGACATGACCGTAATTCTA
Organism: Ambystoma mexicanum; assembly: GCF_040938575.1. Lineage (NCBI taxonomy): Eukaryota > Metazoa > Chordata > Amphibia > Caudata > Ambystomatidae > Ambystoma > Ambystoma mexicanum. The sequence continues at coordinate 1,414,604,219 of NC_090935.1, forward strand.
ATCAGTCCAAAAGCGGTGGCATTGCCATTATCCATAAAAATGCTCTAAACTTCCACCTCTCTGCCGCCCACCAGTTTTCTTCTTTGGAAGCACTGACAAGCTAAATTAGCCGTTACCCCCAACCATTCCATCACCTTCCATCTACTTTACCGGCCACCTGGCCCGCTATCCACCTTCGCTGAGGATCTCTCTAACATCATCACTCACAACACCAAAACCAACTCCCAAGCCACGATATTGGGGGATTTCAACCTAGGCCTTTCTGACCCTAAGGACATTGCTGTCTCGTCTATTGACAATATCCTTACGAATGCAGGATTCACACAGTTTATAAACCAACCTACCCACGACAAGGGCAGAACCCTTGACTGGCTAGCTGCCCTCAATTGTCCCATCAACATCACCTCTAACCAACAGTGTTCATGGACTGATCACAACTTAATTACATTCAATATCCAGTCCAAACATGTCAGCCCTTCTCCGAGTATTTCACCTGCCACGGCCACTCGCAATAAACGCGACATTACCTGCGACAGACTCCTCCCACTCCTCCTCCCTGTTCTCAATGACCAGGCTCTCACATGCTCCGACCCCACGGCCCTGGTTGACACTTAACCGTGTCATGCTCAAAGCTTTAGACACTATCGCCCCTTCTAAACTGAGGAAATCCAAACCTCAAGCCCACCCTCAACTCCTGGTTTACACCCCAGTTTAGAACCTTGCGGAATCTCATGGGAAAAGTAACCACTCTCCAGCCAACAAATCGTGTCTACTCCTGGCTACCCTTAATTACAAGGAAGCCATACTCCAGGCAAAAAAAGACACTTACAATAAACGTATCGAACAAGCCAAATCTAACACCAAAGAATTGTTCAAAATCCTAAAAGAACTTGAAACTCCTGTTACTGCACCAGACACCTGCACCAAAGATAGCACTTGGTGTTCCAAAATCAAAGAGGCTCTTCTAGGCAAGATTGCCACTCTCCAAATTAAAATCAACAACAAACTAGCCTCCAATCCAACCCCCAACCGAACCTCATACCCTCCATAAACCACTCCATCCCAGATTCTCTGACTCCTTTTAGCTTCTCTCCACTCTCCATTTCTGAAGTGGAAAAGATCATCGCTAGCCTTAAACCTTCCAACTGTCAAGGTGACCTTTGTCCTGCGCCCATCATTAAGGAAGCAGCTCATGACCTAGCCCCATTCATCACTACGTTCATCAACTCTTCCTTCAGTTCTGGGATTGTACCTGACAACTTAAAGGATGCGTGGGTCATCCCTCTTCTGAAAAAACCTACCTTGGACCCCAGCATACCTACAAATTACAGGCCCATCACCACTGTCCCATTTCTACTAAAAATCCTCGACCGAGCTGCGTATTTACAAATTCAAGAATACCTTGAATCAAACAAACGTCTGGGACTTAGGCAATCGGGGTTTCGGCCACGCCATGGCACTGAAACTGCCCTTATCGATTTAAAAACGCAGATCGAAGATCTAAAAGACAAAGACAAACTGGCACTTTTACTTCTCCTGGACCTCTCGGCGGCCTTTGATCTTGTCAATCACGAAATTCTTTGCCACCACCTCAAATCAGCTGCACACTTCACAGACAAAGCTTCAACGTGGATTAGTTCCTTCTTTGACAATAGATCAATTTGCGTGTTCTCTCCACTAGCAGCTGCCCCACCCACGCCTGTCTTTTGTGGCGTGCCCCAAGGGTCTTGTGTTTCACCCACATTGTATAACGTGTTCACTAAACCCCTTTTCGATATTCTGGACTACCTGGGTGTCACGTATACCAATTACGCTGACGACACCCAGATACTAATCCCTATCACAGGTGACTACACTTCTGACTCCCTCGCCATCAATGCCATCTACCAGGTCATCCAAGCATGGATGGCTCAACACAGACTCTGTCTAAATGATGAAAAGACAGAGCTCCTCATTCTCGGTTCGCCACAAAAACTCACCAAACTTGACCCTGCATTTAGGTCCTTCACCATTGAAGGGAATACTATCCCAACTGCTAAGGACACAAAAACTTTAGGGATCTACATTGACTCGACCTTATCCTTGACGAGACAAACCAATTCAGTCTCATCCGCAGCGGCTTATACCTGTAAGCTTATTACTGCCAGTCGCCCGTTCCTCTCCACAGCTAATTGTGTGACCTTGGCTAGGACCCTTGTACTTTCAAAGGTCGATTACTGCAATGCCCTTTACCTAGGCACTAATCGCTGTAACTTAAATAAGTTACAAATTGTCCAAAACAATGCGATCAGAGCAGCCCTTAACATTCCCAGGCGCCAACACATAGCTGACACTAGACGTAACCTTCACTGGCTCTCAATTCCCCACCGAATTTCCTTGAAATCTCTGGCTCTCACTCATAAATGTCTTCACGACCAAGCTCCCCGTTACCTGGCTAACAGATTTGCCTTTCACAGCCCCACTGGACCTCGTAGAATGGCCCAAGCCAACTGCCTCGTCATCCCGCGATTCAATCTCCAAAGATCAGGTGGAACCAGCTTCCCCATCATGGCAGCTAAATTATGGAACTCACTCCCTAATGAGCTGAGAGCAGAACCTTCCTTTCTGAGATTCAAACACCTTACCAAAGTTTGGCTGTCCTCCCAAGACATCTAACACTGGCGCACTGCTTAACTTGTACTTTGATGTACCCTTGTATATACACTCTGCTTGTCTTCTTTTGTTTTTATTCTGCTTGCAAACTATGTAATTTTACCTGTAAACATTGTAAGTACTGCCATGTCTGCTTTATCTTATTGTATCCAAGTGATGTGCCCGGTTGCCCCTGGGCCTGGTGCGCTATAGAAATAAAATAAATACAAATACAAATACAAATGACCAAACCATTGACATTCTACATTATCACGCTGTTTTATACCAGGTACCCCGAAAGTGAGATGACCACAAACCACAATATTCCATCTAGTTTGGCCAGTTCTCTGCCTGTTATGCAATCCACTCTATTTAGTCTTTCTTTCCTCTTACATAATGAATACACAAACAAAACTAAATTCTTACGCAAAGTAATGATCAATAGTTCCATCCAGTCTGTACATCTACAGATCTACTGCAATACCAAACGCTGTAGTTAGCTTGTAGAGCTCGCTTTGCTTTTTGATTGTATTATATATAACCACCTGCAGGAGACAGCTGGCCAACCTGTTTTCAGAGCCTTTTTTATCATATCTATTTATTTTTGTCCATTCATGCAGCTAACCTTTAACATTTTACAGACACTCATCTATGGCTCGCAAAGTCTTTTTGTCCAGTCGCACAATAGAGTAGATTTTATGAACAGCAAGTAGCATTTACAAGAGATGTTTCAAACTTTTATTTAACATTTACTTTGCAGTAAATGTCAAATAAAAGTTTCACTGTTCATGGCTGGCCTCTGAGTGGCAACAGTGTGCCAAACATAAAGCGTGTTTGTAGTGACATGCATCATTTTACAGAAATCTCATTTAAAATTTGTTGTCCTCCGTTGTTATGGGTCGAATGAATTTCTCTTAGGTTGAATAAGTTACACGACCTGCAGGTCTAGCTGAAGTTTAAAGAATTTGCAAGGCCTGACTCCTCTCACTAATGTCTTATTTCAGCGCTATGCAAAACTGCTGTATTGTTGCTCACTTCATGTCTTTGGTACAAATAACTTCTGGTGACATAAAGAATATTAGTACAAAATTGCTAATCAAATGGGCCTGTTTGCTAATCAAAAATATTTTAATTAGCAAACTCGGCTAAACAATTTTTGAAAACTAATTTATGCCTTGCATTAGCCGTTTTATTAACAGGGGTTTGGATACAGGCCCAACTTTACCTATCCTAACATGAATGTTCCTTCCTAGGAAACTAAAACTAAAGCAGGCTGACCTTGTGTCCTAACTAAATCTGACCTTCACACTAACATACACAAGCAAAAGATGCACAGTAAATGTGTCAAAGTTCAACTCCACAGAAATGTGCAAAAGCCCAAACACATAACTTCAACCAAAACAATCCTTGTGTCCAGGGGTTGGTTCCCTTCCCTTGGTTTGTTTCAGGTAAACTGTTTGCAGTGTTCTGTGTCAAGACCAGTCTCTTAAAGGCAATACACATGTTTCTCTTACCTAATACTTTCCTCAGGATGGAAAAACAAAATGTTCCTCACACAACACTGGTAGGAATATAACAAAGAGGAAGTCTCTCCTGGTCTTTCAGAATGGAACAACAAATGTCTTTTCCACAATACTGGTTGGAATATGGCAAAGGAAAGTCTTTCAAACTTTTCAGGATGGCTAAACAAAGGTCTTTTATCGGATAGTGATTCAGGTATGGCAAAAGGCATGCCTTTTCAAAGTCTCTGGTTGACAAAATGTTTAATTGAAATCGCAACTTAATATAACCAAGTCTCTCTTCAACACACTAGTTAAAGTGAGTTTCCCGGTACACTCTCCTGCCAGGAAACTTCTCAACTGAAAAAATATCCAGATTGACTCTCCTGACAGGAATATCCCCCTTTTGGCTCACATAAAAGCCCTGGTGTACTCTCCTGCCAGGTATCTCTTTCCAAAATGTCTTCACTACCTGATGCTCTTATGAGGAGGTCTCACTGCAACATTCAAATTCCTGAACTGAAAACTCTGGATACCCTGGTTTACTCTCCTGCCAGGAATACCTCTTTCCAAAAAGGTTCACTTGATACATCAGGCATCTCTGCAACATTCACATTCTCCTTGGGTATCACACAATTGTATTTCTTCAATAGCACAACGTATTTATTGTTCACTTGTTAGGCGCTTATAAAGGTTCACTTGTTAGGCGCTTATAAAGGAAGCAAATACTGTTTCAAAGCACCCAAAGGGCAAAAGGAAGGGGACAGAGGATGATAGAGAATGTAATTACAACTATGTTAAATAATTAAATACAACAATATAGGAAGAGAAAGTGGGGAGGGGAAGACAAACCTACTATGTCTTGTGAGTGTTCAGAACGTGCAAGTGCAGAGGGGAGAGGGTTATGTGATATGTGCTGTGGTGCTCATGGAGAGCAGTAGGTGAAGTGCTATGAAAAAGGTAAGTGCAACCTCCAGTGGTGGAGGGTGAGCCGAGGCATGTGCAGAGGATAGACAGCAGCTGGGATGATAAGATGTGGGGGGGTTAGGGTCCCAAGGATGCATAAGGACCCTGCACACCAATCAAGCAACTATGCGATAAGTAGGGGGAGAAGGAGGGAAGGAAGAAGTAAAGAGGAAGGTTTGGAGGCTTTTGCAGAACTTAAGGAGGTCCTGCTCAAGACAAAGAGGGAGGGGGAGGCTGTTCCAAAGTAGGAAGCCAGCTGAGGAAAGCGATAAACCACCTGCCCTCTGTTTAGCAAACCGCTTTACGCACAGGGAGTTGCTGCCAGAGGAAAGCAGGTGTTATGAGAAACCTGAAGGTGTTTCACCCACTATTCCCCGAGGATCTGTCATACAGGTGGGCAGGACACTGCCATCGCTATTGGAACCAATTCCTGTGGGTGGACCAGTGTGGGAGGATCACCTGGATGAGGGACCTCGGGGAGTGGAAGTGGGGAAGTGGGACATCGAAGGGTGAGACGCGGTATCCCCTTCCCAATAACACCTTTTCCCCGCCCTACCAGGTAGGATACGTAAAAGCTCAACCCTCCACTCCCCCGTTCCGGACACAAACACTTTCTCAGGGACAGTTCATCGTCAACGACAACAAACTAACACCAGAGCTTATACCTGACGTGTCCCAACACACGCATCAGGCAATTACTGATATTTACACACACCAAACTTCCATCACACTTCCCCACATGGATAAAAGGCGGAGCACGAAAGCTGAGCAAGGCAAAACACACGAAGAAACAGCCATTCCAAGAAGGCAGTTTAAACTGAGGAGAAAGGCAGCGGGACAAGAGAGCTGCAAGGAGGGAATTTCCCCTGATCTTTTTGGAGAAGAACCGTGACTTTCAAGAAGCCTTGAGGAAAAGAAACATAAGACCGGGAATTACAGCTGAATAATGGTGCAGTGTGTGTAGAAAATGCCTGGGGGCCTCCCGGATTGATAGCCAAGGCGGGGAAAAGCAATTTCCGCCATGGTACTGTCCTTGGCTCCGACAACAAAGTAGTGCCAGGGACGTCGGCACAGCCGGTGAGTCAGAGAGGCTGATAGCAGACCGGACTGTGTTATGCTCAAGGTTGTAAGCAGCAGGCAGTGGGGGGGTGTGTGGCTAAGCAGCCATGAAGTAGCTCCTTGTGATCCAAAACCCTCCTGGCCTGTAACAACGACCCCAGCGGGTGTTGCTCCCTCATAGTGCTCTGACATGTGTGGGAAGGTTGCCGGAGCAACTGTATGCGAGTACAACGTTGGAGTTGAGGGCATTTCTGAGATTAGACTTGCAAAATGTTTGTCTGCGGCAAGAAAGATTTTAAAAAAACATGGCAGACGCAAGACAATAGCCAGTATACACAGCGGTGCACAACATGCAATGAGACGGCAGGACGACAAGCACGATCCAGGTGGCTGTGCGGATCCTGCACTTGGGCCATGTTTGATGCTGGAAATGCATTGGAGGGACAGGGCCTCCGGATCCTTGTCCTTTACTGCTTTTTATCATGTGTTCTGTCGTGTTTTCTGCGCAGGAGTTCGTGTGGGACTCCTGGCGGTGCAGCTCTCTCTCTTTTGGTTTGGTGAACAGACCCATGGGATACCCTTATGTCACCCAAGGGTAGCGGTACAACCCTGTGCCCCTAGGGTATGTTTTTGGGCACCTGTGTGTGACCCACAGAGCAGGGTACGGGCTGGTGGCAGCTCCGTGCTGAAATGACTGGTGCCCTGAACGTCCCCCATTTTGGGATGCCCAGGCCCTGTCATTGGAATCTGTAGATTCCGGATGGAGACAATCACCTGTTACCTTGATCTTCCCGAAGTCCCGGGAAGCCCTGCCTCTGTCCCTTCCCCCTGACTGGCTGTTGGGTGGATGTTCCGTATATGGTAGTGTGGGGGAAGTGCCAACCAGACTGGCTGGAGCCTTCTCAACGACCATATGTTGTGGGTACGCCTGTGGGTGGGACATGGGTGAATGGAGTGTGTGACGAATACGAATTCTATGTTGTGGCTGTCTAGTATCTGGTGTTTGACACAATGGTTGAGACAGCCCTGCCCGAAACCGGTATGAATGCAGCTTGGAGTGTTGAAGGGCTCGGTACTTGTCCCAATACACAACTTGTTGTGAGTGTCTGGAGAGAAGTGAATGGCCTGAATGCCCCGTGTGCCTGATTGGCTGCCTGCCTGCATGATTGACCTTAGTCGTGATTAGATGCTTGAGTGTGACCCAGCGGAATGAATGGGAGATCAACAGTATATCTGGGGACCTCTCACTGCTAGGAATCGTGTTCGGAAGCTGAAGTCCACTACGACGAGTAACTGGAGTAACTGAAGCTTAACCTTGAGCCCTGCTGGACGAGAAGAATTGATGTTGCTCTTCTTCGCAATCTGAAAGCTGTTGTGCCTCAAGAACTGACCCAGAGAGGACCTGGTAAGGCGCCCGCTTCCCGAGCTACGAGGGACCATCGTGCACAGCCGATCTTTGCCTAAAGCTCCCTGGTAGACAGACCTTCGACAGGCTGCCAACCCGATACAGGGATTGCTACAGAACTCCAAGGAGAAACGCCCGGACTGTTGTCCACCACTGTCGCCGATTGCCGTCACCGACTGGAGCCGCCATGCTCCCGTTGCCTACGAACTTAATTGATCCAAGGACGCTCTCGGAGCATGTGGCTGCACTGCACTGAGGAAGGCTGAAGAGACTGAGTGCCGTGGGCACGGGGGGGGCGCGCACTGAACAGAACACTGGTGACCGCCGGCAAGCTACCAGCCCTGCCGCACACAAAGCGATAAACTGGAGGGAGGCGGCGGCGTCACCGGGGGCATTGTACCAGACAGTGTAAGATCCCAAAGTAAAGGACACAATAAGAAAGGGGAAGAAAAATAACAGAGGGAGAAGAGCCTTGCAGGCTCCGGGCCAAACAATAAACAAGGTGGCAGCGAGAGAACACTCGGCCCTCGCAGCAATATGCCATATGCTGGGCCAATCAAATGTGCAAGTAGCTGCCTGCGGGGGTGCACCGCAAGCGGGAGAGAACAGAAGCTTGCCCCTGCCTTCAGATGCCGCCCGCAGTAATAGACACATGAAAAAGGGGCTAACTGGAAGGTATTACAGCAGGCATGCGGGAGCAGAAGCTGGCCTCAGTGCAAGGCGTACAAGCGAATAAATACATGCTGAGGAAATACCCGCAACATGGAGTATTGCACATGGTGGTGCAATCCAACATCCATACAGATGCTGTCCAGGAGCAGTGCCCGAGCATAAGACGCACGCCGAGACGAGTAAACATACTCCAACAAGGAACAAATTAAGACACACTGGAGCAGATCAGGTGACAACACTATATGGGATAAGAGACCCCAAGAAAGCAATAGAGAGCTGCATAGGTAAGCCGCCTACACCTATAACAAAAGGCCCAGCTGGTAGCATAAGTCTGCAGCAATACCAACGGGGCTCAGGGTACAATAGCTAGCCTGAAATAGGCACGTGCAGACCCCGGATGTTGAGACTGGAATTGAAATATGCCCCAGAAAGCACGTCCGGGTCACATCCGGCGGCATAAGGAGCACAACACAAGAGTGCGCATGTGTCTACCACTTGCAGTAGCACACGGTGCTGCCATCACTGCAAATATTGATGGCATCACCCATGGCAGAGTACTTTGGAGGCATCTGATGAACAGTCTGGTTGCCAGGATATATGAAGCAGCCTCCATACGACATAGGACAGAGACCAGTGGAACAAAATAGAAGAAAGTGCGGAATTGAAGGCGGATGGAAGAACCAGCACCGAGTGAACCATCTATGGCATCCATGTCCCAAAAGAACAAAGCTAAGAAGCCCACATTGGACACCTACACTAAACCCATGAGTTTTGCGGTTAACGCCACGCCAGTGACCCCACCCCCACAAGCAGAGCAGATACAGGCAAAAAGAGACACGCAGGTCCTGGACGCCATTGCAGCTTTGAAGATTGTGTTAGAATGTAAAATGGATGCTATCAGTTTAGACGTGAACCTCCTAAGGCAAGATGTTCGGTCACTCGCAGAACACACAGGCACTTTGTAAAAGGACGTCTCCGCAAATGCAGCTAGCCTAAAGGACACCTCAAGAGAAGTTACAGTATTACAACGATTGAGGAATCTTGAAGGCAGAGTTGAAGGTGCGGAAGGGCGGCCAGATGCAATAATGTAAGAATCATTGGCCTCCGGGAAGGGGAAGAAGGGATGAACCCCACTAACTTTATAGAAAGTATGTTGCTACAAGAAATCGGCCCGGGCACCCTTACCCAGGGCTTCACAGTAGAAAGGGCGCACAGGCCCTTGATGAGGAAACCACCACCAGGAGCCCCACCACGGCCCATTATAGGCTGGATTTTAAATTATAAAGACAAAGAAAAGATTCTTGAAGCAGCATGATACAGCAAGCATCAGCAAACATTACTGCATACCCGGAATACACCTTAAAGGTGCAAAGACAGTGGATGAACTTCATGTTGGCCAAAAGGAGATTGAGTGCTGCAAACCTTAAGCACATATTGCTATATCCAGGCTGAAAGTCATAAGTAAAGGTAGAGCCTTCTTCTTTGAAACCTCTGTGGACACACATAGTTGGATGGACACAGAAAACTTGGCAACTGGCACGGCCAATCAGAAGACAGAAAAGGGAGATACGCGCAGAAAAACCCATGACAGATCTGCAAGATGAGGCTGGATGTGTCCGGCTGATTACAATGGGTTGTAACCTTTTTGCGAATGATCCAGGCACTAACATTTCTGTGAATTGCAGGAGTCAGCAGTGGGGTCTCCATTTGAAACGCACTGCGGGGAAGCGTCCTTCACCTTAGGGAGATTTGTTCACAGATACTAGCAGTATCCGCCTGCTGCACCCCAGGCACCAGGACAAGCAACTGGGGCAGGGCGGGAAGCAGGGATGCCTGAGCACAAGATATTAAGCTGAGCAATTGTTGGGGGAGGAAGGGGTTGGGGAGTTGGGGCGTTGGGGCAGTTAGCCTATGAATTCACACTAGTAATTTATAATATGCACATCGGACAGTCGAGAGATATGAGGAGAATGCTTGTTTGGGATGGGGGAATTTAGAATAGTCTCATGGAACGTCAGAGGGCTAAACAGTTACATTAAACAAAATAGGACAATGACATATGTACGATGACAAACAATTGATATAGCACTTTTGCAGGAAACACATCCCCAAGGGGGAGAGACAGGCTGCTCTAGCTGGAAAATGGAATGGTATAACCACAGGCTCGCCATACTCAGCATTTGCTAGAGGGGTCTTGATATGGGTGGTGCCATCTGTACCATTCAAAAGTCCTTAAGACTTTTAAAGATGTGGAAGGCAGGATGGTTATAGTACAGGGACTGGTGGAACAAAGGGAGCTCTGTATGATCAAAACATATGCACTGAATCATGATAATGCAGCTTACTTTCAGTTGTTATACCCCCAAATTGCCACATACAGGGATGGTACATTGGTATGGGGGGGTGACTTTAATTGCACACTGAATCCATTACTTGACAGGTCAGATGATAAATCCGTACAACCGCGGCCCCTTAGCCAAAGCCTTGAATACATTGCTGCGAGCATTCCAATTGACAGACATATGGTGAGCCCTACACCCACATATCGGAGATTCTCCCACTACACCGCCCACAAAGATTTATATACCAGACTGGACTACATTTTCACTGGGGTACAGACACTAGGTGCATTTAAAACAACAGATTACAGAGCACAAGTGCTATCAGATCATGCTCCCTTGGTGGTCACATGGCAGAATTCCTCTCCGAGAGCTTGCATCCCGACCTGGAAGCTAAGAAGCGAATCTCTCAGAGATGCAGCGTTCAGGGAACATTTAAGAGTGGGGGTGAGAGATTACTTGAAAAACAACACAGGAAGTGTAAACTCAGCAGGCACTCTGTGGGAAGCCTTCAAGGTAGTGATCAGAGGGACAGCGATAGCCAAAGTGAAGGGAATGCAAGCCACAATAGAAAGGGATTTAAGTAGGTCCAAAACCAAGTTAGAGGAGATAGATCGCTCAGGTAACATGAACGTAGAGCGGGCCCGAGAAGTTGCCTGTTTGCAACAGGAATGTCTAGACCACTGGGAAAGATTAGGCAAGTTGAGCTATACAAAATATGTAGTAAGGCAACACACAGAGGGGGATAAACTGGGATGACTGCTGGCCTGGCTGTACAAAAGTGAGACTAAGTGGGATATGATACAAGCAATTACGTGTGGAAACGGGGAGGTTTGTGGGATGCAGGAAGGCATAAACAAGTGCTTTTACGGGTATTACAAGGTTATACGCAGAGACATCAGCAGCACAATCGTCAGAAATAGATGAGGCCCTGGCACAGATAGATCTTCCCAAGCTAGACACAGAGGCAGCGGACATGTTGGAGTCTCCCATAACTATTCAGGAGCTATAATCCACTACACAAGGGCTGCCGAACAGTAAGGCCACGGGCGCCAATGGATTGCGCAGCGAATTGTACAAGGAATTCATAGCAGATGTAGCGCCCCCATTGCTAGCAATGCTGAACGAGGCGCTGGATTCGGGCATACTACCAATGTCATTGAGGGAGTCCATTATCGTCCCTTTATTGAAGCCCAACAAGCCCAACACAAACTGTGGTTCTTACAGACCCTGTCGTTGCTTAATCAAGATGGGAAAATACTTACAGCCCTGATGACCAATAGGCTTAAACCAGCAACATCTAAACGTATACATCTGGACCAGTCGGGGTATGTCCCAAACAGGAATATCACGTGTAACTTAAGGAGTTTACACCATGTCATTGATCATACCCAAGTCAGTACACATCAATACGCCATGGCCTCGCTTGATGTAGTCAAAGCATTTGACTCAGTTAGATGGCCATGGCTGCTAGCCATGCTGAAGAGTTTTGGCATGGGGCCTACATATATACCATGGGTACGGCTGCTATATAGCAGCCCAATAGCCAGAGACAAGACGGGCGCCCGCATCTCGGACCAATGGCAGTTAGAGAAAGGCACCAGACAGGACTGCCCATGGTCTCCTATGCTATTTATACTTGCTCTGGAGCCCTTAGCGGTGTATCTCAGAAAGGAATACAGAGGCGGGCATAATTATACAGGGTAGTAGTAACTTAATTTCCCTATGTGCTGATTATATGCTTCTATGCCTGCAGCACCCAGAAACCAACGTAGAGTATATTTTAGATGTATTTGAACGCTACGCAGATCGGTCTGGCATCACGATCAATGCACAGAAGTCATGCTTGTTCGCCTTGGCAGGGTATAGGGGAAAACCTTTGGATGCACTGCCTCTGCTACTGATTAAATGGGAGAGGACCACATTCAGATATTTGGGGGGAGGGAATAGTGTTCATGACCCCAAGACAGAACATTTACAGAACACATTAAAAGCGGTAGATCAAATCTAGATGTCCATGACATCCTGGGCCAGAATGCCGCTCTCACTGATGGGGAGGGCTGCACTGTTAAAAGATGGTGGTACTCCCGAGGCTCCTTCACTTTTTCACCAATGTCCCATACAACAGACGTAAAGGTTTTTTTTGTAGACTACACACTATATGTCATGGCTTTCTATGGCACAACTCAAGATGCCGGATGGCACTTACGAAGTTGCAGAGGCCGCGCAACCAAGGAGGGATAAAAGTGCCTAACTCTGAGGCATATTTTGTGGCGTGCCAACTGCAATTCGTTAAAAACTGGCAGTCCGATGAGCAGACCCAGGACACCTCGATGCTGCAGCCATTATGCACTCGATTCCTTTGAAGGAGGTGATATGGACTGTGGCGCTGCAGGCCCTGAAACCTCTGTTGCTGATGATGCTGGGCAGGACTATGTGGCAGAGGGCGTGTCGTTTGCTAGATAAAGAAGCATCCTACTCCCCCCAGATCCCACTGATGACACAGAGAGGAGGATCTACAACTGAGACTACATTTAAGGAAGTATTGGGAACCCATGGGGGTAGCAACGATAGGTGGCCTATTGAGGGAAGGCAGATCACTGGACTTTAGTGCACTCACCTCAGAACAGAAATCGGGATACATGAGGGGCAACACATTGTACATGCTGCACTCCTTAACAAACTGAAGCAGAAATGGCCGGGTACATACGGGGCACTACAGGAAGATGATATATAGAAACATTTTACAATATTTCAGAGGTGGGAGACGTGGTGTCAAGAATATACAAGCTATTACTAGCACAGCGGGTCGATAAGCTTGAGCAGACCAGCCATAGCTGGGAAACAGACCTGCAAGAGCAGTTAACAGATGCAGCATGGGGTAGCGTGTTAGCTTATCATAGTAAAGTGTCTAGAAATGCTAAACTCCAGTTGATTCTATTGTATGTAACCCATAGGTCGTACCTGACCCCAGGAAAGATTGCCAAGTTTTGCAAGGCAGTGAAACAGACTTCCCCAAAATGTGGATTGATTAACACGGACCTGATACACATGTTCTGGGCTTGTGCGAAAATCAGACAGTACTGGGAAGACATAGCCTAGCCAAAGCAGGTATAACGTTAGACACAGGTTCTCCCAAGGCCTCCATGCTTGGTATTTTTGTGCGTCCGAAGCAGGCAAGACATGTTAGCAAGTTGAAAGATCTAGCAAACATCCTGGCAAAACGCAGAATAGCAAGGAGTCCTGATGTGTGCTTGTGGTGGAGTGACCTCCACAAATGGTCAATGGCAGAGACATCAGTGTAGCAGGAGGCGGCCCATCGTGGCGAAGGGGAGCAAAACAGATTTAGAGTCCTGGAAACATATGGAGCAGGATGTGCTGGCCTTGGGGCACATAGATACTCGGAAGTAATAAATGCCCCGTCACAAATGATGGACTGAAGTCAATGTATATATTTAGAACAGTTGGATGTAATGTTCATAAACAATGTATGTGAATAGGCTGATGTGAGGGTGGGGAGTATACAGACATGATGGACTATACATTGATATGCGAGTATACTAAGTCTGTAAATTACACTGTTGTCAAAAAATCAAAAATGTTTTAAAAGCATCAACAAAAAAAGGTTACAAGCGGCAACATTGTATGAAGAAAGATGAGGGATATGTGAACTTTATGAAACTGAAATAGGTACCAGATACAGGGCACCGTTGTTATCGGACCAGCACACTACGAGTCTGCGGGGGGGTGTCGTCCTGTCCACCAGGGTCAGACCTGGCGGGCAGAACTGCACCCGCCCGCAGACTTTCACGGAAGCACTGGCACCATTAACGGTGCTTCCGTGCTCCCACATTCCCATTGAGTCCTATGGCACTCAAATGGGAATGGGGATTAACATTTACTGGCGCCTCACTTCCCGGAATGCTGGGGTCGTAATCCCCTGGTGATTCCGGCAAGCAAGGCGCCGGTAAATATTGCAAGTCTGGCAGCAACCCGCTGGCAGCACCGGCAGGGTTACCGCCGGACTTGTAATGAGGCCCACAGAGTGTGGTCTGGCGCCACATGGGTGCTCACTGAAAGGTCTCCGTTTGGTATCCAACTGAGCGTGTGAGAATTATTGAACTGTGAAATCGAAGTGGTCGTGCAGCGGGTCAAACTGAATCCCGTGCACATTCGAAAGTCTTGGATAGCCTACGAACTAAAATTGGTCTGAGCCCGGCTGAGGGAGGCTAATTGAATAAAAAGGATCTGAGCCCGGCTGAGGGGGATCCAGGGTGAAGAGTGGCTTGCCCGACCTGAATATTTGGAAAGGAACTTTTCCCTTGTTTTTGGTAAATCAGGCCCTCTGAATTATGAGACTTTGAATGTAAGAGACTTGGGTACAGAAGGCCCTGATGTTGGTAAAAGGAACGGTGTCCTCGTGCTGAAGAAGCCCAACAGTGTGCTATGCTAGAGTGAACCGCTTTGTCCAGTGCTAAAAACGTGGGGAAGGGAGGCCAACGACCTGAACATCCTGATTTATCATTTTGTGAACACTTTTCTTTTTCATGAACATTACCCCACACTATTTGTAACTCAGCGGCAAGGATTGGCAATAGGTTCTTTAGTACAGGCCCTTTATATTTGACAAGACTCCACTAGGACTGCATTATTATTATTTGATGGTCACATCTTGCTCCCATCTTACTGTGGTCACTTGTGTCTGTCTTACGTTGATACCATGCCTTCCTTACAGCGTCTAAAGGGGGAATATTTAGTCAGAAGGAGTTGCACATAGAGTGGTCCCCAGCTCCAGACAGCCATGTGGATGATGTAGAGGGATTTGAATTTAATCTGTGCTGCTAACAGGAGCCAGTGAAGACTTTGTAGGGCAGGAGAGATGTAGTCCCTGGGCTTGAGTCAACTTGGTTGACTTCAGTTGTTACTTGTGACAGTTTTCCCCATACTGGCATCCCATAAATGAGGGTTTCTTCAAGCTCAGTCTGTCAACCTTTCTTTCAATCTCTCTTGGCAATGCTTGTTCCAAGTTTCCCCCAACTGACCTCTCATGTCAGGAGAATTGTACAATGTTTGCCTCCATTTGGTCAGTATTCAAAAATGCTTTCAAAACACTTTTTAGTTTGTTTGCATGTCCCGGGGCCCCCAACGCTTCTAGGCTGACTCACCGGTTCACCATGCGGCTGCTCCAAGGCCTACGGGACAAGCTTCCCCTTCTCTGCAGAGTCTCATTTTGTTCCTGCGTCAGCTTAGAAGACCTTTACTGCCAGAACCAGTGCAGCTGTGCGTCTCCGTGGGCCCCGCTGCACACTGTTCACCTCAGCATCCCCAGAGATCCTCCTCTCCACACGTTGCCAATCTGCTGCTGGAAGACATCTCCTCTTCTCCGTGGGATTGCCTCTGCCATCGGTCTCGCTTCCCGCTCCCAGTCTTTTTTCTCCATCCACGCATTAGAGGAGGTGCCCCATGACCAGCCTTCGAGTTCATTGCATTAAGAGGGGTGTAGCAGTGGTCCGTGGTGAGTCGGGTCAAGTCCGGGATCCGGAAGCTGCCGTATAACTGGTACTCCTTGGAATATTGGAATATTTCCTTCCGATTGACTTTCCTGGTACACGGACTGGTAAGCATCTATTTGGAGCGGGACTTTTCCCTTATTGTATGAAGCTGGTAAAGTCAAGACTTGCTCTCGAACTATATTAAGATATCTGGAAAGCTAAATTCTTGACAAGCTGCTCACTGTATTCAGGCAAACCCGAGTGGTTGGGAGTATACATAGCCCCTTCCTCCAGCTTGGAGTCATCCTCTGAACTGTATGCACCGTCGGAGGTTGTCAGTCTCTCCTGCAAGCCACACGGCTGTCTAGAGTGGTGCACTTTGAGGGCCTGAAAGAATACCACCGACTGAGTCTATTCAATTGGTGTCTGCCGTGAGGCGTACAGGGGTCTGCCTCTCACTTTACTGTTTTCAGCTTGGTATTTCAGGCCAGACCGTTATCAGCATAGAATTTCTGTGTCTGTAACCGAAATGCCTTACATAAACTAACCGCTACAACTTCAGGAAGGGGGGTGGTGGGCTCCCTGTGGAAGCAATGCATGCCTCTGCTAGCACGGTTAATGCTGTGGCTGAAGCATGTAGACCGACTCCCTCACGTCAAAAGGGGACGATAACTTCCTTTTTTCTCCCCGATCAACCTGCAACATATTTGTCTGCTCTGTTGGAAGGAACTGTAGTTCAACCGCATGAGGAGAGAGTATCCCATGATTTCTTGACATTTGATGACATGGTTAATAATTCCCTCTTGGATCTTTTCCTCACTATTCAGCAAAGCATGGCGGGAGCAGTGGAGAAATGGGTTCCCGGTAGGGGGTGAGCCCTTAGTGGTGAATGCTCAGGTGATTAGGGCAGAGGCGAGTCCTGCACTGAATACTGCCTCCGCCTGCCTGTCTGCTTCCTCGAACCTCATAATTTACTCAACTGGGGCGGTTCTGAACGAAGACTCAGTACAGCTGAACGATTCGATCACTGTAGAGGGAGCCTTTGCTGAGTTTCTTTCTCTCATGGCTTCCATACAATTTGCTATGAAATGTCTGTTAAAGCTGTCTGGACGTATACATGAAAACCTACCGCTACGGAAGGAGGCCCTGGTGTATCTATGTCTGGCAATCTACTCGTAAGTGAAACTAACTTCTATTTTAAAGGAGGATAAGTTAGAGCCCATTTCCGCCGTGAATGTTGACATATCGGATACATCTGCCATTTTTTACTCAAGAAAGCAACGTCGTATGGCAAGAGGGCCGCAGCACATAAATTGCCGTGTGAAGTGGGAGCCTCCTTGCCACTTACCAACATTCCAGCAAAAGAAAAATCGAAGAAAGCCTGCAAAAAGGTGGGACGTAGCAAAAACAGGCAGGATAAAATCTTGGGTAACCACACTAGCTGGATTATTGCGGGCAAGTCTGCAGATTTGGCCTCCTCCTTGCTAGAACAGCGGATATAGGTTTGGACACAACTGTATCACAGACTGTTGTAAAGGGCCCCGATAACAATTCTACCCGTAATGTGCCCACAAGGGCACTTGGCCGCAGATCAATAATGAAGAAGGGCTTTCAATTGGAAGGTGAGACACGAAGGGACAGCACACCTGACAGCAAGGTGTGTTTGATAAAGAAAATTAACCAGAAAACACAGGGTAAATGGCTATGCCGATTGGCCTTCATGACTTGCCTCCATCAGGTTTTTTTTTACCTTTAAAAGGGAGTTAACCCCAATGTTTCGGTACTTCATTGCAAGCACACGGACATGGTGCATTTATTGCAAAACGTCCACACAGCTGTTGAGTGGGAGAGTTGAGCTAGATGTTAAAGCTGATTCAGCGGACCCAGCCCTGCCATCCACCCAAGGAGCCGGTGGTTCCCCCTTTGCAACAGCAGCCCTCTTGCCTGGCAAAGATAAGAAGGTCCAGCTATCTGACATCCAAACCATGTTAAAACGGTTGGCTGTCTCTTTGCCAGTTGCTATTAAAAACAATGAGGGCTGTCACTTATGTCCTGGACTACCCGGGGCATTGCCCATCTATTATCCCCCTCTGGCTCTCTGCCCTATATCTCTCAACATTCACTCTTCTTATTGCAGGAGACATCTTTAAACAACACCCATATTGGTAAATGGCTATACTATCTACCAAGCGTTTGCAACTAGGGGCAGACCATATGGGGAGTCTGGTCACAGGGGTTGCTCATAACTTGAAATCCTGTAAAATTCCACTTGTACATCAGGAAAACCTATTAGCAGTACAGGTGGCAATTCAGTTAAATGGACGGTGCTGCAATGTTCTGCTGCTTAATGTGTACAATTCTCCTAGGGGCACTTCACACAGAGCAACTCAAAGATGATATGTACAATCTCTTTATGTCTTGGTATTGTGGTAACAGTGAGGATTGTATCATTGTGGGTGGGGATATGAATAGCCACTGTGCGGAGGGTGCAGGTACACAAGTGGAGGGTATTCTGTCCATAAAAGTATAATAAAGCAGGGTGATTCTGACAAGGTGGGGTTAAGCTGGTTGAGGTTCTTCCAAAGTTGGTATCTTGACATTTTGAATGGTTGCACTAAAAGTGATACTCCTGGTGGCTACACTTGGAAAAGGAGGGGCTCATATGCAAATCTGGATTATCTCTTTGTCAATTTAGAAGTAATCACAAGGGTGATTGATGTGTGCGAGCACCAATCTCTGGAGTGATATTCTCAGGTTAAAGGATTCCTCCCCCATGGCTGGGGTCAAGACCGTAGGGGATTTGGAAACTAATCACTCGTCTAATTGTATTAAATGGTAAAAAATTACATACAAAGAGCTACACTCTATTCGGAATGTGGGCCACTCTGACCTCCATGTATTCATGGAAATTGATATGGAGGATATTGAGAAATGGTTGACCACTTTTGCGGGTTTGCCCGCCACAACTAACGTGCGTCTGGCTAGTAGAGAGCATAAGACGACTCCCACTCATGATAAGTAATTAGAGATATGAAGCGTACGTTACAAGGGGACCTATGCAGGGCTAAATCTAAATCAGCGTCTCATAAGATCTATCTTAAAGAGATTGAATCTCTAAAGAACGCATGCCACAATTGGCTACGCTGGTGGCGCACCTCAACCAGAGAGGCCCAATAGCGACGCATGATTGCAGTTTTATGTAGTAGAGACTTCAGAAGTATTTGGTCTTTGCTGGTGCAGGACAAAGGGAATAGAAAACAGCACTTGTTAAACCCTATTATTGAGCATCTAGGGGTTACTTTGTCAAGTCGTAATAATCCCACTATGATATCCCCACATATGAAGATCGACATTAAACGTTTACATTGGTCCCTAGACATATGAGGAGGACATCTATTTAAAGATTATGACCTTAAAATCATCAAGGTCGCCTGCGCGGACGGTTTGGCCAACGTGATGCTAAGGCAAAAACCTATTTTTTGGTCCTCTTTGCTAAAGATACTATTCTATAAGGTCCTAGAGGAAGGAAAAATCCCTACATCCT
This sequence comes from Ambystoma mexicanum, assembly GCF_040938575.1. NCBI lineage: Eukaryota > Metazoa > Chordata > Amphibia > Caudata > Ambystomatidae > Ambystoma > Ambystoma mexicanum. The sequence goes on from NC_090935.1 coordinate 1,414,623,826, forward strand.
GGCCAAACAGCTATATTGATCCCGGTGTTAAAAAAGGGGTGTCCTAGGGACATGGAAAATTATTGCTTGTTATCAATGCTGGAACACACAAGGAAATTATTTGAAATGTTCCTCTTTAAAGGATTTCAGAAGTGGGTGGAGCATGAGGGTATCTTGGACAGATAAAGTGGTTTTTGCCCAGATTACTCCACAAGCCATAACCTTCGGCTTATGGACTTTATTGGTTGAGCAAGCAGATGTTAAAAATGCATCCCCATTATATGCTTTATTCATCAATTTTAAAGCTGCATTTGACTCAGTAGGGATCTTCTATGGCAGAAGCTTGAACATTTGGGTTACCCCCTGGGTTTATTATATTACATCAAACTATTTCATAAGAACAATACTTTGAGGCTTGATGCAGGGGGGGGGGGTCCATGACTGAGCCTGCTGGTCTGTGCAATGGAGTCAAGCAGGGCTGCATTATGGCCCCCTTACTGTATAATATGTATGTATCAGATCTCCCTCAACACTTGTTTAGCAATAGAGGTTATCCACCTAAAATGGATGTGACACACTGTGCAGTACTAGCCTATGCAGATGATCTTGTTCTCTTAGATTACACTTTTTCAGGCATGCAGCATATGGCCGTGGCGCTGTGGTCATATGCTGATCAAAATAGCCTCATTATCAACAAGGATAAGACCCAGATTATGTTATTTACTGTCAAGCGAATAGCTAGACCCAGATTACTTATCCAGGACAAGGAAATTACCTATACACCCCTGTACAAGTATCTTGGGGTTCAAGTTGATGCAAGACCTGGCTATAAAAACGTGTGTAGAGGTCCACACTAGGAAGGCAGCCAAGCTAACCTCGCCAATAGCGCAATTTGTCAAAAGAATGGGAGGCTATACATATGCTGGTGCGAGACAATTGTCGTTTGGAGATCCTGGTTGGCCATGACCCGACATGGCTCGAGCTAATTGAAGGAACATTCTGGAGAAATCTCCTTGGATTGCCCAACTGTGTTCCTATGGCAATACTTTGCCTAGAATTAGGGATTAGGTCAGTTAAGACAATTATCTTGATAAAGAGAGCAGTATTGATGTTTAATGGTCAACTGACCTTCTCTTGCAGAGCCTAAGGGAATGCTGAATTACCAGGTTACTCACCGTAGTGACCACCTTGCTCCTAGTCCATAGTCCCCTTTCCTCCATACTTATGGACATCTCTCCGTCCTGTGGGACGGGACCGGAGCACTTTGTAAAAAGCATCAATTTTTTTCAAAAATGTGTCCCTCCTCTCTTTCCTGCGCGGGGCACAGCACGCGGCCTTAACCCCGCCCACCTTGGCTCCGCTCCGCGCATCGCCCATCAGTCCTTTTCTATCGCAGGGTCAAGACCCATTAGCAATAACAGAGGAACCTTATTAGAGGGGACAGCAGGCGGGCGTATGGAGGAAAGGGGACTATGGACTAGGAGTAAGGTGGTCACTAGGGTGAGTAACCTGGTAATACTCCTACGTCCCATCCCCTTTCCTCCATACTTATGGGAGATTCCCAAGCACTCCTTACAGGAACTATGGGTGGATGGAAATACCCCTTACTGAAACAGGTTCTTCAGCACAGCCTGGCCGAACTGAGCGTCAGCTCTAGAGCTCATATCGAGGCAGTAATGCTTACAGAAAGCAGATGGGGAGGCCCAAGTAGGCGCTTTAGCGATGGACTCCCAGGGAACATACTTCTGAAAAGCAACCGCGGCTGCCTTGCCTCGCACCTGGTGTGCATGGATACCTTTAGGAGGTTTCAGCTTTTGGACGGTGAAAGATTCCGTGAATCAGACGGCAATCCATCTGGAAATAGATGCCTTAGATGCCGGCCTGCCCTGAGGTTTACCGAAAGTCACAAACAGTTGGGAAGAGCTCCGAAGTTCGGAAGTCCTGTCCAGGTAGAACTTAAGAGCTCTTCGGACATCCAGGCAGTGCAGAACCCTTTCCGCCTCCGAGGCAGGGTTTGTAAAAAAGACCGGAAGGGAAATCGACTGATTCAGATGGAATTCAGTCACTACCTTTGGTAGGAAAGCTGGGTTTGTCCGAAGGACTACCTTGTCCTTGTGAAAGACCAAGAAAGGATGCTCCACCGACAATGCCTGGAGCTCACTCACTCTCCTCGCTGATGTAAAGGCTACCAGATAGGACACTTTCCAGGACACGTACTTGAGGTCAACCGTAGCCATTGGCTCAAAGGGTTTATGGCACAGCGCCGTCACTACATTTAGGTCCCAAGGCGGGTGCAGACTAGGAACCGGAGGGTAGATGCGTGTCAAGCCCGCAAAATGTCTCTTCACCACCGGGTTAGTTAAGGAATAAGAACACCAGTCTGTAGAGAGGTAAGCGGAGATCGCCGAGAGATAAGTCCTGCAAGACAGAACATGAACCCCTGACTCTGCTAGGGAGGATACGAAGGACAGCACCGTGTCAATCGTTGCCACCCTCGGGTCCAATTCTTTCTCCAAACACCAATGACAGAACCAGAGCCATTTTCTCCTGTATTGGGATCTGGTTGAGGGTTTCCTGGCTGCCTGGATAATGCGCATGTTATCCGCAGACAAACCCAAATGCTCTAGAGACGTGAACTCCGGCACCATGCCGCCAAGTTGAGCGATTGTTGGGAGGGGTGCCATATCTGCTGTTCCCCTTGGTGAAGAAGATCGGGAGTTACTGGTAACCTGATCGGCAGACACACCGACAGGTGTTGAAGTTCTGAAAACCAAAACCTGGCCGGCCACCATGGAGCTATCAGTAGAAGAGAACAGTTGACAGAGCTCTTCAACTTCCAAATTGCTCGATGAACTAGGATAAGGCGTAAGCTCTCATGTTGTGCCATGGAATTTCAAGTGCGTCCCCCAGAGAGGAGGCTCCCAGCCCCCCTCTGGAGGCGTACTGAGGAAGCTTCTTGTTTACCGCTGTGGCGAAGAGGTCCACCTCCGGTGTGCCCCAATGCGAGAAAATCCATGAGAGGATCTCCGCCTTCAACTCCCACTCGTAGCTGACCACTGTTCACCGGCTGAGAGCATCCGCGGTGACATTTAGTTGGCCCGGGATGTGCACTGCAAGCAGCCAGACCCCAAGAAGCACAGCCTGCTCCCAAATCTGGATGGACAGGTCCACGAGAGGGGGAGACTTTGTTCCCCCTTACTTGTTTATGTACTACATTGATACCACATTGTCCGTTCTTATGCGGACCACCTTGTTGACAATGATAGGTGTGAACGCCTTGAGCGCCAGAAAAATCGCCAGAAGCTCCAAATGATTTATGTGCAGGAGCTTGTCCTGAGGTGACCAGAGGTCCGAGACCTGAAGAAGATCTAACGTCGCATCCCACCCCAAAAGGGAGGAGTCTGTCGTGATCGTCACCATGGGGGCTGGGTCCTGGAACGACGCGCCCACCGACAGGCTGCTGAGAGATGACCAGCAGTCCAGGTCCACTCTCATGGAATCCGAAATCATTATCCGCTTGGAATCCGGGTCCACAGCCTGACGCCAGGAACTCCGAAGAGCCATCTGGGTCCGTCTCATTTTGAGACGAGCAAGAGGAAGAGCCAGTACACACGAGGCCATGAGGCCCAGAAGCCTCTGGAACCACCAGGCCGACATGCTCTCCGACTGCACAAACATCTTACACGTGGCCAACAGATCCGCCATTCTGTCCCCGGTCAGATACACTTGGCAGTCTATCGTGTTCCAACGAAAACCCAGGAAAGTCAGGTCCTGTGAGACCGTCATGGAGGATTTCCGCCAGTTCACCAACAGCCCAAGATGGAACAGCTGAAGGAGAGACTGGAGGTTGTCCGCTGCTGCCAACGGACAAGGGCTGCGCAGGAGCCAGTTGTCCAAATAGGGATACACATGAATACCCTGAAGACGAAGATAGGCCGCAATCGGAGGGCGCTAGAGAGCCAACCAAGATGGCCGCTTCCTGAGAGAGCTCCGTGGGGCTCTAATGAATCCTGCAACATCGATGCTCCTGTGATGGTTGGAATGACCCATCCTACAGCTGTGCACATTCACGGAGCTTCACTGATCATTTTGAGATAAATCTCGACCCAGACGCCTGCACACAGCCCGAGATAATCGCTCCCAGATCTGAGGCCTGCCGGCTAATGGATTGAGTGGTCGCGGCCCCTGCGTGTGTGCGGAGCGGCGGGGGCGGGCACTTGGCGGGAGTCTCGGCGACGGGACCAGGAGCAGCGCTGTGCAAGCAGGGTGGACGTGTACGTACTTGCACCTGTGAGACGAGGTGGTCTCCGTACCCCACGGCGGCCCGCCGCGAGGCCAGAGGAGCGACGAGTCGGGGTGCCGGAGTCCCGGGACTGCCCAGGTAGGAGCAGACTGCAGCGCGGGCGGACTAGGCGTGGCTGCTGGGTGGGCCCGGCCCGCCCTGTCCCGCCGCCAGACGTGGCATAATCCGCACGGCCCCCGCCAACGGCTGACCGCGCTGTGGCGCAGACCTGGTATGCAGCGCGGGGGAGCAATCCACGGTCAAGGCCGCTTCCTAGAAACCTGACACACGACACGCGTCCTGGTGGGGCCTCCCACGGCGCCCATCCCTACAGCTACAGGCGCGGAGAGGCCTGGTTCAGTTAACCGGATACCTGAAAGCTAGTAAATCGGGCATTGATCCGGGGAACAAAAAGCTGCAGCCGACCCGAGGTGGCTGGGCCTAGATGCTCTGATACACGCCGCATGACCCACGGGCACGTATCCCCCTGCTGACTGCGCCGTGTGCCGCCGCCCCTCGGCGCAAATGGTATAGAAGGCCTGTAGCAAATACTGGCATACAAACTCCTCCAAAACAGCCGCAGTTACAGCAGCTGGGTAAGCAGCAGTGTGCCGTGCAGGCCCCACGCTCGGTGCATGGACTCTTCGCATCAAGTACCGAAGGCATTGTGCTAACATCCGGGAAAGTACGCGGTGGGCCTGCCAGGCATCGCCATAAACCAAGGCAGTCGCATCAGAGCCGGGCTCCACGAACACTCTCCCCAAGCTATCATGGGGAAAGTAGATAAGAACCAGAAGAAACTGACTTTCGAAGCCAGCTCACAGGCCAAGCCCACGACCAGCAGTAGACCCAACTCCCCGCCACCGGACACGATGTCAACCAAAGACCAGGCCCCGCATCTGGATATAAGGGAGATTCTGATGGACCTAAAAGCTGGCATCAGCAGCCTGGGATGCAAGCTGGACACCCTATCGACGAAGGTAGACCAGCTTCAGCACAGGCTAGACAAACAAGCCGATCGACTCGACAATGTCGAACAACGTGTGTCCGACCTGGACATGGATCAGCGGCACTGACATCTGGTGTCTCTGCGCTCGAAACCCAGATGAAGGTGGTGTGCGCCAAAAATGAGGATTTGGAGGGCCGCTCCCGCAGGAACAACATCAGGATCCTAGGGGCGAGGGAGCGACAAATCCCAGGTAAAATGGAAGACTTTGTGGAACATATCTGCATATCTCTCTTCGGTACAGAAACGCTGTCCCAGCTATTTGTGGTAGAACGAGCGCACAGAATCCCGAACACTAGACCGGCACCCGGCGCGCACCCTAGACCAATCATTGCAAGACTTTTAAACTACAAAGATTGCGACGCCATGCTCAGGGCAGCCAGAGATAAGGGGAAACTTCAATACGATGGCGACTCCATTCAAATATTCCCAGATTTCTCACAGGCGGTGCACACGCAGAGGAGATCCTTTACGGCAGTCAAGCGACGCCTACAGGACAATCAGATCCTTTATTCCATGCTATATCCAGCGAAACTGCGTATCCAACATGAGGGGAAGGCCCAATTCTTCAATACCCCCGAAGAAACCAATGACTACCTGGACCGGTCTGGCTGCAGACATGGAGGGAACAATCCGAGACCCCGTCGGGAAGAGCGAGCGAGAAGAGACCCTCCGTAATCTACAATCCCAGTAATGGGCGGTTGTGACCAGCACGCCTCCTTCTTCCATGCTCAATGCACATCACAGGAACAAAACTATGTCACTATGGGAAGCCCGGTACCCTCTTGGCAGGCTACTAGTGCCTCTAGCGCGGCTATGCTTGCAACTCTGTTCTATATGGGGGGATTACTGTGGGCCAGTTGGGGGTTGCCCACACAAGGGAGGGACACGGGCCAGACGCAGCCGCTTTACTCACCCCGCTCTCATTCCGCAACGTTGATGATATATAACTCTGATAACCTGGAAACCAAGCCCACTAGTCAGTCCAATACTTCAAGGCAACATTATCACTTTCACGTCCTGCCAGGCGAGAATCCACCCGGCCTTTGGAATGCCAGCCATGACATTTGGAATAGCCACCTGGAACATCCGTGGCGGCAACCAGCCGACTAAGAACAGGAAAATCCTTCAATGTCTCCGTAGGCATAAGGTTAACATTGCCATTCTCCAGGAAACCCATCTCCTGCCGGCATCGGAATCACAGTGGGCCAAGTCCTGGGGCTGTCACAGGTACTTTTCATCGTACTCGTCCTATGCCAGAGGGGTCGCCATTCTGATTGATAGGAGAACAAACTTCAGTCTCATTGAATCGGTGAAGGACACGGAGGGTCGGGGCCTGCTGGTGAGGGGAATAATTGCAGGGAAAGAAGTGGTGATTGTAAATTCCTACGCTCCCAACACTGATGTACCTGACAATTTCAACTGGGTGATGTCCCAACTAGGGAGGTCCAACGCAGGAACAATCATATGGGGTGCTGACCTCAACACACCGATGGACCCTACTCTGGACAAATCCCATAACACCACTGGGAATCGGTCCAAAGCCAGTAGTCAAGTTCGTGAGATATGTCAAACGTTTGACCTGTCTGACACATGGCGGCATCGCAAACCGAGATGCGAAAGACTTCACATTCTACTCGCCCGTTCATAACACCAGCTCCAGGATAGATTACATCATGGCCTCCACCCATTGTCCGTTTGCCAGGGGAACGAGCCAAATCCTAGCACGCATGCTATCCGACCACTCAATGGTCACACTTGACGCCTCCATGGTGGGACTGAATTGGAGATTCAAGCAGGGTGCGCTTTCGGACACTGTCTTCGCCGAAGAACTGCCTGAGGAAATAACATCCTTCATTGAGAGAAATCAAGGCTCAGTCAAGGCAACCAGCATCATCTGGGAAACGCTAAAGTGCTTTGTGCGCGGAATATGTTTGGGTAAGGAAAACGGTGTACTGAAGCTGATCCGCAGGGAACTCTCCGACAGCGAGACCCGACTGAAAGATCTAGAAATGAAGACTATCTCAACTCCAAGCCCGCAAATCCAGGCAGAACTGAAGGAGGAGCTTCAGAGGTTCAGGGAAACAGCCGAAAGAGAGCTAAAATTCCTAGGGCGGAAACACCAGATCCGGCAATATGGAGAGGGTCAGAAGCCAGGAGCCGTGCTCGCCCGATTACTATCAGTGGACAAAGCCCCGACCCGGGTGGAATGTGTTAAAGACGCACGAGGGCAGCGTGTCTATGCAGAAGTGGACATCGCCAAGGCATTTCGGGACTTCTACCAGGACCTGTACAGCTCTAGAGGCAATTCGGACTCTGAATCTCTGCAAGAATACCTAGACGACACTGAGCTGTACTGGGTGGAAGCAGACCTACGAGAACCTCTTAATGCTCCGATTACGACAGAAGAAATACTGGAAGCAATAAAATCCCTCCCGAGCTCCAAGGCACCAGGTCCAGATGGATTTACAGGAGAGTTTTACAAGGCCTACGCAACTTCCCTTGCCCCTCTCTTGCTACGCGTATATGAAGAATCCATTGAAAGCGGATGCCTTCCCCCAACACTACGGGAAGCCAATATAATTCTTTTACATAAAGCCGGCAGACCCGCTGACGATTGTGCATCCTATAGACCAATTTCTTTGATCAACCTGGACAACAAAATCCTGGCCAAAATTCTTGCATCCAGGCTCCTCCCCCTTATGCCAGCACTAGCGATGGGAGACCAAGCCGGATTTATCCCAGGGCGCAGCACCACCTATGGCATCATGCGTCTGTTTGGCGTCATGGAGGCTCTGGACCCATCGCAACAGGCAATAGCGGTACTTCTTGACGCCGAGAAGGCATTTGACTCTGTGGAATGGCCATTTATGTTAGCAACGCTTAGACAAATGGAGTTTGGCAACTTCTTTATTAAATTGGTGTCATTATTGTATAACAGCCCCCGATCCTATATTACACTAGGGAACACTAGATCCACATGCATTTCACTTGAACGCGGAACAAGGCAGGGATGCCCACTCTCAGCTTTGATCTTCGCTCTCATTATGGAACCCCCTGGCTTCCAGACTATGCGAATTCCAAATACACAGAGGCCTCAAATTAGGCCCCCACAAATTGATTGTCTCCCTCTATGCTGACAATGTTATATTATTTGTCAGCAATCCCCAGGAGAACCTTAACCCTGTTATGCGGGAGGTATTAATATTTGGGCAAATGTCGGGACTGAAAATCAATCACTCTAAATCTGTGATATTCCCCCTGACCCCTCACACGGTGCAATTTGCTGATGACCATGGCTTTAAATGGGAGAACTCAGGGGTACGCTACTTAGGTATATTTATGTCACGTAACCATCACGAGATATATAAGGACAACTATGTCTCCACGCTCACCTCCATTCAGGAACGGGTGCACAGGTGGAAAACGCTCCCACTAACGCTGTGGGGCAGGACCTCGCTTACGAAGATGTCATACTCCCCAAGCTTCTGTACTTGTTTACCAACATCCCGTTACTCCTCCCCAAATCCTTCCTCCTGAAAGTCAAGGCTGCAGTCCTGGAGCTGCTATGGGCCGGTAAACCGGCGCGCGTGGCATACAACACCCTAGTTCTGCTGACACCCAAAGGAGGCATGGCGCTCCCAGACATTGAGAAGTACTATTGGGCATCTCGGGCACAGTTTCTAAGCCACTGGTACACGATCCACTCCGTGCGTCCCTAAGTGCAGGTGGAACGTGCTCTGGCCTCTCCCGACTTGCTCAGTGCCGTTATCATTAGTCAAATCCCAGTTCCGTACAACACTCTAAATACAGTCCTCTCTACGTACGCAGTCTGGAAAAAAATGGCTGCTAAGTATGGGGTAACCGTGAGATACTCCCCTTTGCTACCGATCAGGTTCATCCCGGGTGTTCCGCTCACGAATGAAAAAGTGTTTTTAATATGGGCCGACAAGCTTAACATTCACTCCTTCGGTGATGTCTTCCCAGGAGGCACCTTCCTAACGCCTCAGATGACCAAAGAAAGGGGCGGAAGCACCTCACTTGATATCTTTCTTTATTTCAGACTGCGCTATACCCTGCAAAAAATACTGCCCTCCTTTCCCGAACAACCCCCTACATGGGTTCTGCTGCACAAAACCATCCAGGCCGCGGGAGAGGGGAGGCTGGTCTCGGCACTTTACAGGTCTCTAGTGGCAGACACCGGGTCACCCAATGCCAGAACTCAACAAAGATGGGAATCAGGCCTCCAGATGTCGATAGAGACCGGGGACTGGTCCTACATTCTATATCAAACCCAAAAAGTCGCGGTGAATACACAATATAAACTAATACACTTTAATTACGTGCACCAAACGTATTACACCCCTGCCAAGAAACACTGACATCACCCTGAAGTATCGGGCCAATGTGAACGTTGTACAGCGGCGCATGCCGACTTTTTCCACCTGGCATGGGAATGCCCCGGAATCCAGTGGTTCTGGGCCTCAGTCCTGCAGATTGTCACCCATATTATTGGGGAACAGGTAGCTCCGCTACCATTGGCGGCCCTCCTCGGCCTCACAAAATACCTACGTCCCGCATCCCGCAGACTAGCAGCTCTCCTCCTGGTGCTGGCCCGTAGGCGGATCGCTATGGCCTGGAGCCGGGGCCCCCTACCCAAAATTGAAGATTGGAAAAAAGACATTACCTATTGTCAGGATGTAGAGAGCGAATTTATAAGATCTCTACCACCGCATGCTCGACCCCCTGACATCTGGGGGCCGTATATTACATATCTGCTAAACAGCGCAGCTCCTTCCGCTACCGAGAGCTCCTGACTCCGAAACAGACCTGTGAGATTGAAAGACACTATATATGTGTGCCTTAATGGTGATTGACAATTAACCAGGAAAGTCCTGATGCCTGTTGTTGTGGATATGGGGGTGGGGGGTGGGGCGGCTCCGCGGTCTAACCCTTGAGCGGGAAATGTTATGTTTTCTTTTCGCCTTATGCTATTCCTCTCCTTTCCCCGCCCCTTTTTTGTTTCTCATTCTGTCCCTCTTCTCTCTGTTTCGCCGTGTTACGTTAACGCACCCTGATGGTGTGCTTGTGTTTTTTTCTTCTTCTTGTTGTTCTGAAAATTTCAAAAATAAAGTTTAAAAAATAAAATAAAAAAGAAGATAGGCCGCAATCACCGACATCATCTTCGTGAAGTCACGCAGCGCCAAACTGAGGCCAAAAGGAAGCACCCGAAACTGGAAGTGCTCCTCTCCAAAAGAGAAACGGAGGTGTCTCCTGTGTGGATTCCAAATCAGGATATGCATGTACGCATCCTGAAGATCCACCACCCTGAGCCAATCGCCCATTTGCAAAGAGGAGCGAATCTGGCCGGGCGTGATCATCTTGAATTTCTCTTGGGGTAGGAAAATATTGAACTGGGAAAGGTCTAGGTTGGTGCGCAGGCCAGCCTGGTTGGGTTTGGGCACCGTAAACAGCCGGGAGTAGAAGTCCTCCCCTTGTTCCCCAAGGGGAACGGGTTCCACAGCTCTGAGGTGCAGAAGTTTCTGAACCTCGGCCTTGAGGGAGGGTGAGCCCGACATGTGAAAGGGAGAGTTGAGGGGTGGGGTAGTGGGTAAAGGTAAGCGGAAAACCGCTCGAACGACTGACAAGACCCATCTGTCTTCGGTGATGGTCTGCCACGCCTCCCAATGAGACGCAATGCGTCCTCCCACCGGGGTCTCGTGCGAGCGCAGAAAACCCTCATTTGGCAGGCTTACCGGTGGCGGTGCCACCTGAACCTGATGAGGAGGCTGAGGAGCGGGAGAAATACTGCGTACACTGTTGTCTACGGCGGTTATTCCCCGCAGGAGTATCCACTCTGCGAGATTTGCGGTCGAGGAAACCCCTAAAACCCGAGGAAGGTCGACCTTGCGACAACGGCCTTTGAGCCTTGAAGGGAGCTTTAACCAGAACAGACAATGATTTAGCTGTGTGAGTGCTGACTTTGGTTTTGGTGAGCTCTATATCAGTAGAGGAGTGATAAAGCTCCTTACCATCAAATGGAAGGTCCAGAACCTTGTCTTGCACCTCCTTCAAGAAATTAGTGGCATGCAGCCACGTTTGCCGCGAGGTATCAACCCAAAGCATCAGACCCCGAGCCGAGGTGATCCTGGGCCAAGACCCTTGCATCGGAAAGGCCTCCTCTGAAATCCTCCAACTTCTCGACCGGAATGTGCTCCTCAAACTCCGACAGACCTCTCCACATCCGCATGTTAGCTCCCGCCAAAATCAATTCTGCATTGGCCTGCCTGAGCTGTAAGGCCGAATTGGCAAAGATTTTTCTCCCGAGGGAGTCCAGGAGCTTGTCCTCCTTTCCCAAGACCTAAGTAGCCGTTGCGTTGAAGGATGCTGCAGGCCTGGAATCCAACGTGGCCGCAGCCACCACTGTGAAGGAGGGAGGCGGACAAGACGACAAGGCAACTTATTCCGAAGAATGCAGCCTGTACCTTGCGTCAATCTTTTTATTGACAAAAAGTCCCGAGTGTGGCTTTTCCCAAACTCCACGGACCTCGGCCAGAACGTCCTTCTGCAAGAACAGGCCAGTACACTCCAAAGGAGACAAGGTGAACGCCCAAGAAAGCACGCCCTCCTGCAGAGCAGGTGCCTCGGGCACCGGAACATCTAAGAAACTCATGTCCAGCACCTGGTCATGGAAAGCTCTGATAGAGCGGGGAAGGTCCTCGTTGTCCTGATCGCCTTGAGGGTCATCTGACAGGTCAGTATCCTGCTGAGCCATGTCAGGCACTGCCTTGTCCACTGGGTACAATGGCGGCACAGGCGGAAGCGCAGGGGGAGGCACCACGGGCAAGGGAGGCGCCGGCGGGACCACCGTCGGAGCGGGTGGAGCCGGAGGCGCGGGTGGACATATCTCCTTGAAAAGCCCTTTGAAATATTCCCTCATGGGGTCGGTGCGCATAAGCGCTTGAAATTTACCGAAAAAAAGCGTCCTCAGGAGATTGCTTCGGAACCTGAGGAGGCCTCTCATGAGGTGGACAAATCCAGGGACGTAACGGAGAAGGGTGCCACACCGGCCCCTCCACCGACGAATCCACATAAATCAAAGGAGCCGCCCCCGCGGGCAACAAAACCTTGTGCGGAAGAGGCATCCGGGCGTTCCAATCATAAACCGGCCGGTAAGGATGCACACAAGGGACCTTAGGTTCACCCGAAGGACCGAACCCTACACCAGTGGCCGATGGCGTAGTTGTAGGGGTAGTACCTAAAATGGCCGCCGTGGTCGTGGCAGGAACGGCCGCCATTTTGTCCTCATCTGAGGGGAACTGCGGCCCGAGAGGAAGTGAGGCAGGGGTCCCCGTCGATGGGCCAGGGGTCTTAATTTTAGCCTTAACGCAAGGAGCCTCGGCAGAGCCAGTACTATGAGGCCTGGAATGTTTCTGCGACATACCAACCGCCAACTGAGACTTCGAAGGAAGGGCCTTGGCACTGCCGGTAAAAGAAAAAACTTTCTTCTTTGCCCCCTCAACAGATCTGGTGTCACCACACTGTTGTCTACGGCGGTTATTCCCCGCAGGAGTATCCACTCTGCGAGATTTGCGGTCGAAGAAACCCCTAAAACCCGAGGAAGGTCGACCTTGCGACAACGGCCTTTGAGCCTTGAAGGGAGCTTTAACCAGAACAGACAATGATTTAGCCGTGTGAGTGCTGTCTTTGGTTTTGGTGAGCTCTATATCAGTAGAGGAGTGATAAAGCTCCTTACCATCAAATGGAAGGTCCAGAACCTTGTCTTGCACCTCCTTCAAGAAATTAGTGGCATGCAGCCACGTTTGCCGCGAGGTATCAACCCAAAGCATCAGACCCCGAGCCGAGGTGTCTACGTGGTGAGCCGCAGCCTCCAGGAGATCCTGGGCCAAGACCCTTGCATCGGAAAGGCCTCCTCTGAAATCCTCCAACTTCTCGACCGGAATGTGCTCCTCAAACTCCGACAGACCTCTCCACATCCGCATGTTAGCTCCCGCCAAAATCAATTCTGCATTGGCCTGCCTGAGCTGTAAGGCCGAATTGGCAAAGATTTTTCTCCCGAGGGAGTCCAGGAGCTTGTCCTCCTTTCCCAAGACCCAAGTAGCCGTTGCGTTGAAGGATGCTGCAGGCCTGGAATCCAACGTGGCCACAGCCACCACTGTGGAGGAGGGAGGCGGACAAGACGACAAGGCAACTTATTCCGAAGAATGCAGCCTGTACCTTGCGTCAATCTTTTTATTGACAAAAAGTCCCGAGTGTGGCTTTTCCCAAACTCCACGGACCTCGGCCAGAACGTCCTTCTGCAAGAACAGGCCAGTACACTCCAAAGGAGACAAGGTGAACCGCAGAACGGTGCGCTGTCACTGACTGGGCCTTGCCCGGCCCCTCAGAACGTTTGGTATCCTTAGCCTCTGTACGAGGGACCTCGGATCTAGGCCCGGTAGAAGCCTTATCGGCACGGGCCTCGAACATCTGTTCGGTAACCTCAAGCCCAGCCAAGACCTCGGGGCGCACCCTAGTTTTGTTTTTGAGGGAAGCCGAAAGAGCGGCCTCAGAACAAGCTCCGGTACCCCACGACTCAGTAGAACTGGGTCTACAAACAGCCCCCACAGGAGGGGCCTCGGAGCGTACTGCAGTGGACACAGGCCCCTTACGGAGATCCTCAGAGAAAATTCCAGTAGAATTATTAGGCCCGACAGGCACCTCAGGGCGAACCCCGGTAACAGAGCGATCAACGCCCCTCCCGGCTCCAGAGGAACCTGGAAAGGTATCCCCCGGCCAGGGTGCTCTGAAAAGTAAAGAACTTATGGGGCGTTTTTTCTTCTCGTCGATGAACGCCTACAAATGTGAAGGAGGAGTCCGTCCGAACACCTCCTCCCACCGCTCCAACCGACGTTGAAGTGCCCGGACCGAAAGGGAGTCACAGTAAAAACAGGAGTCCCAACGGTGTTCCGGACCCAAACACTCTAAACAAAGAGGATGGGGATCCGCCCAGGCGAAGCGACGGTGACACGATGAACAGTCTGAAAAATCTAGTTTAAAAGACATAGACAGACTAGTAAACGAACGCTAGCGAGAGCCAGAGAGGGAAAAATGGAAGAAAGTCTTCCGTGGATGCAAGTGCGTCCGGCCCCGATCGTGTGGAGAAAAGGACTGATGGGCGATGCGCGGGGCGGAGCCAAGGTGGGCGGGGTTACGGCCGCGTGCCAGGCCCCGCACAGGAAGGAGAGGAGGGACACATTTTTGAAAAAAATGTTGATGCTTTTTACAAAGTGCTCTGGTCCCGTCCCACAGGACGGAGAGATGTCCATAAGTATGGAGGAAAGGGGACGGGACGTAGGAGTATATAGGCTTTGAGTAAACGCTAGCTTCAATAACAATATTAAAGAGTGGTTTGAATTTATAATTTATAGGGTGGACTCCTAATTGGGGGGTGGGGGTGACTATCATGCCCAGAGGATTTCATTTGAAAAACACATGAATTTGTGGGATTGGAATGAACATTTCTTGCATTTATCAACTTTAAAAAGTTAAACTTTTGTCTCTGATGTGCTGTATACGTATAAGAAAGCTCGGCCCTATCTGGATACATGTCCTAAGCATTTGCAGAGATTCATGCTCTTATTGCGCCTAAATCACCTCCCGGTATTAAGGGTTTTGGGTTCGTCTTTCTCACTGCCGGAACCGGAACAGTACTGTCGCATTTGTCATGTCAAAACAATGGAGACACCTAAGCACGTTTTGACAGAATGCTTAAAATATGGGCACTGTACATACGAGTCATCTGGGTAAATTTGTGCATAATTTGCACACAATTAAAGATCCTCTGTTTTCGAAACAATGCATAAACAATAGTGGGGGCTTCAAATGGCTCTCTTTAGAGTCTGGAGAGTGGTGTCTAAGCAACTGGTGTTACAGCATGCAAATGAGGAGCTATCTAAATAAATAAATGGTATTGGACCTGCATGTCCTGGGGCAAGCCTGTGCTCTCATGATTTTGCACTCTTTAAGCTCAGAAATAAGGAGGCAATAATAGTACTCATGCAAAGGTGGAATGGTTGACAAGGTTATGGGTTGTATACAGTTTGTTGTAATATTGGTCCAGAGTTTTGCCTCACTTATGTAGTATAAGGGTAAATGATTATATGTACCTTGGAGTTTAACTGAATAATGAAATAGAATTGGTTTTAATTGTTATTAACTGTTTGAATGATATATTCAAGGGATCGTCCTCACAAGAAAGAAATATACCACATCGCTCCTTTTGTAGTCCCCACTCCCCCCGTTCCTCGACAGCCATCTCCTCCATGTGATCCACCCTCAGAATACCACCCACAGGGTCAAGATCAGGTAGCGTCTGCTTCCCTTGACCATATGGAAGATGATTTTAGGCAGGGGATCAGTGATGACTATGCAGGATCCATCACACTTCATTGTTCTATTAATTTTCTGAGAAAATCCTGTAATATTTCATAGGAAAATAATGGAAACATTAATGTTGGCTAGAGGGAAGTACTTGAGGCCTGTGATTAACAAAACAGGTATGTTGAAAAATACCTCGTATGGTGTACTGTTCTCCAAACTGTGATCGTTTTATTTTGGGCAGCTTTTTAAAGAAAGAAAAAGATGTCGTTTCACTTATCTAATACCATGTTCCACATGAACTATAATGTTTATCATAACTACAATACCAAAAACGAAATACAAGCATCTGAAGAAAAAACTTTATCTGTGCAGAGTTTGAGATGCTGTCACTTTAAAATGCAAGTGTTGTGTTTTTTAGATTTTAAAAATGTTTGGAAAAAGCCTGTGCAACGAAAGAAATTGGCAATTTATGAAAGCCTGTTTGGTAAACTCTTAGCATTTACTTTGTGTCCGAAATTCAAGGGCACATTTTTTTTTTTCATGGTATAATTTAAGCAATTCCTACATTAATGAAACACTTGATTTGGTGATTTTCTTCTCCGTTATTTCTGTGTGGCTTTATTTTCTCTCCAACGTTTAGAGAGGAAATGACCGGAAAAGAGCTGCGCATTTATTCTTTAACTCCACTGGCCTGGAGGGCCATAAATCATGATGTGAAGGGCCGCATCTGGCCCCCAAGCCAGATTTTGTGCAACCTTTCTCTAAGAACTAGATTCCAATAAAGGTTAATTAAGGGCCCCATTTCAACTCCACTGCCTGCATATAGGGGTTTGGATGTTCCCATTCCACCATAGATATCCCCCCACCAATTTTCATAGTGAACAATAGTCCTGAAGATGGCCTTCCTTTAGGGCCCTTGATTGCTGGATTTAAAACTTACGAAACCACCCAGAGTTGGGTTTTCACAAAGCCAGGTTTCTTGGAAGCACAATAGGTCATAGTCCTCAAATGCCAGCTCTCCCATCTTAAGCAAGTGGGAGTGGCCTCTTGTGTTCCAAGACGCCAAAGCTATACTTCCTGTCAGCTTCTTAGCCGTTAGCTAGCAGCTAGGGATGACTATCAAGGCCCAACATTTTTCATTTAAGCTTAGTTTGCTTTTTGTCTGAGTCATTTGGACTTTTCTTTTCTCGTGAATGTTAATGCCTATTGTAATTTATAGATGGTGCGCCATACAAGTGTTTAGGTTGTGAGGCAGCAAGGCGTCATCTTCATTACTACAAGATTCACTCGTGTGCGAGGTTACTGTTCCCATCACACTTAGTGGTATTTAAGGGCCTTGCTTCCCTCTTTGACAGCTTTTTCATAGCAGAATCTGCTTGAGGGGTTGTGCGATCTTGTAAGAACTTAGCCTGGACAACTGTTAGTTCAGATACGAAGGGTAGAAAGCAGGACACCACCTCCAACAACATCTGCTGCACCACGCCCGAGTCTAAGTGTATGATATGATATTTTATTTATATCTTGCTCATACATAAAGTGTTTCAGAGCACAAGTCACGGGAGGGGAACAGGGGAGAACAAAACAACGATTGTACTAGGCCCAGTGACATTGAGAACGCGCAGGTGCATGGTGTGATGCTGGAAATGCATCGGAGGGACAGGGCCTCCGTATCCTTGTCCTTTACTGCTTTTTATCGTGTGTTCTATCGTGTTTTCCGCGCAGGAGTTCAGGTGGGACTCCTGGCGGTGCAGCTCTCTCTCTTGGTTTGGTGAACATACCCGTGGGATACCCTTATGGTACCCATAGTTAGGGGTACAACCCTGTGCCCCTAGTGTATGTTTTTGGGCACCTTTGTGTGACCCACAGAGCAGGGTATGGGCTGGTGGCAGCTCTGTGCTGAAATGACTGGTGCCCTGAGCATCCTCCATTTTAGGATGCCCAGGCACTGTCATTGGAATCAGTAGATTCCTGATGGAGACAAAATGGCCCCCATGGCCTCTTGCCCTCCATCACCCGTTACCCTGATCTTCCCGAAGTCCCGGGAAGCCCTGACTCTGTCCCTTCCCCCTGACTGGCTGTTAGGTGGAAGTTCCGTATATGGTAGTGTGGGGAAGTGCAGACCAGACTGGCTGGAGCCTTCTCAACGACCGTATGTTGGGGGCACGCCTGTGGGTGAATGGAGTGTGTGACGAATACGCATTCTATGTTGTAGCTGTCTAGTATCTGGTGGTTGACACAATGGTTGAGACAGCCCTGCCCGAAACCGGTATGAATGCAGCTTGGAGTGTTGAATGGCTCAGTACTTGTCCCAATACACATAACTTGTTGTGAGTGTCTGGAGAGAAGTGAACGGCCTGAATGCACTGTGTGCCTGATTGGCTGCCTGCCCGCATGAATGACCGTAGTCGTGATTGGATGCTTGAGTGTGACCCAGCGGAATGAATGGGAGATCAACAGTATATCTGGGGACCTCTCACTGCTAGGAATCGTGTTCAGAAGCTGAAGTCCACTACGACGAGTAACTGAAGCTTAACCTTGAAGCCCTGCTGGACGAGAAGAACTGCTGTTGCTCTCCTTCACAATCTGAAAGCTGTTGTGCCTCCAAGGAGTGACCCAGAGAGGACCTGGTAAGGCGCCCTCTTCCCGAGCTACGAGGGACCACTGTGCACAGCTGATCTTTGCCTAAGCTCCCTGGTAGACAGACCTTCGACAGGCTGCCGACCCGATACGGGGATTGCTGCGGAACGCCAAGGAGAAGCGCCCGGACTGTTGTCCACCACTGTCGACGACCGTTGTCGCGGACTGGAGCCGCAGTGCTCTCATTTGCCTAAAAACCTTAATCGATCCAAGGACGCTCTCGTCTGCATCGTCGCCGCTGTATCCTGCTGGAGAAGGCCTGACCGTCGACGCGCCAAGGTGCATCCACCGGTGGGTTTCCCACCACCTAAAGACCACAGAGACGCAGACGACTCGACGGCCTTACTGGGCCACAGTTCTTCAACTCTTTGCGGTCCAGAACTATCGACATCAAGGTGCCCCGCACGCCTCTTCCTTGCAGGACGTTTACACTTCCCCATCAACGAGCACTGCTAGGAACGAAGCGGGCACTTCACCGTCGTAGCTCGACCTGTTCTCCGTCGGATGTTCGACGACCTGTGACTCCTGCCTGAAAGGGAGGGCACTCAAGAAGGGCCGTCGATTCCCTGACGCGGAACGCTACAACGCCGGGTACTTGGGGTTGCAGAACCATTGGAAAGTATAGTGTGAACAATATATGGACTGGGCTTGTATCTTTCTTCTACAGGTTGCCCAGGTGGGGGAATCTCCACACAGAACTGTGTTTAACGGTAGTTACCAGTATTCTGCCAATTGCTCAACCATCTTGTTTTCCTTCCTCTCTCTACTGCTGGTTTCCTCTTTATTTTGATCTGTGTGTCATTCGGACCGTATGCACTTTAATGAGATCTGATAACGTTAGTGGTACCACTTTAGAACTGTACATATTTATGTTGATTTTCAGAGTACAAAGTGAGTTATCGTGATAGTGTATATGACCTTGAATATTAATTATATAAAGACTGTGTTTTAACGGATACAGTGTGTGGACATTCCTTTGTGGGTGCTCACGACTACACTGTACTTAAGAACCAGCCTGCATCACCTCCTGAGAAGCTAGGCCTTGATTGCTCGTCCATTGCTACCGTAATAGATAATCTTGGCTGGGATCCTCTGTGCCTCTCCTCTACCATATAGAGAGCGGAAGTACAGATCCCCCCTCCGGTCTTTACAGCTGGTGGCAGCGGTGCAATGCTTATGGTTTTAAGACTCCACCGTGCCCCTTACGGAGGATATCTGCACTTAGTTAAATTACGGTTTAGTCGTGTTCAAGGAACAGCATTACAAGCAATGGAATCAATTGCAAATGGTAGATTGACTCGGATGAGCTTAGAGGCTCTCCAGAGTGCTTGTGAAGCCAGGGAATTAGACTTTGTGGATAGGTCTAGGGCTGAGCTGATAGCTGCCCTGGTGGACTACCAGATTGATTGTGAAGCTCTTGAAGAGGGGGGGGGGTGCAACCAATGAGGACTCTACTCCGGGGGTTGTCGCCGAATCAGATTCTGGGAATGCCACCATTCCTGCTGCCTGTGTTCCAAACCCCAGTGGTTCTTTAGAGCTTGAGTTATTAAAGTTTGCCTTTGAATATCGCAAGTTAGAACTCGATGCTGAGCTTTAAAAAAAAGAGGAGTTGGCACAGCAATTGGAACTTAAAAATAGGGATCTTGAACTCAAAGACAAGGACACTGAATGTCAGCGAATCCAGCTAGAGAAAGCTTGAGTGGAGACTTCAGCGAAACCAGTTGAGAGTGTCAGGTCCCCAGCAACCAAGTTTATGAAAGATTTGGTTGGTGTGTATGTGGAGGGTTCGGATATCCTCCAATGGATTGAAGTGTTTGAAATGGCTTGTGCAATTCACGATGTTGACAAGAGATATTGGGCTAAGTGTTTGTTAAGCAGAGTGCCTCAAACTGGATATGACTGTATTCTGAAACTAAGTGTGGAAGAAAGGGGTCAGTATGAATGCATGAAGTCTGCTTTAATTGCCAAATTTGGCAAGACGCCTACCCAATATCATAAACGGTTCAAGGATTTTAAGAAACGAGAGAATGTGTCTTGGGTTGACTGGGTGAGTGCTGCGCACATGAACATGATGGGGTGGATTGATGGATACAAAGTGAAAACGTTTGTTGAATTGTCCCACCTTTTGTTTTTTGAGCATTTTTCGGAAGCCTGTTCACCAGACCAGCGTCAGCATGTTGCTGACCAGAACATTTTGGACCCCTTTAAGCTGGCTAGGATGGCTGATAAGTGGGTCTGCCACTGGGTGTCCCCTAAGGATTCCAGTGGGAAGGACAAGGACAAAGAAAAGGGGGCCTCTCAGAAAGCTGAGGAGTCCCAAAAGCAGTCACAGTCGGGTAAACCAAAACCTTCCTCTCCGAAGACCCAAAAACCTAGTGGGGATATGTCTGTTGTGGGTGGGAGTAAGAGGTGGTCCGCCTGCTGCAAAGCAGGGTCCCAGTGGCTCCAGTACCATACCCCGCACTCCTGGCACTTGTTGGGATTGTGGGGCTCTGGACCGCCGAAGGGGTGACCCTAAGTGTAAGGGTAAGGCACTTGGAGTCCAGGCTGCCAGCCTGAGCTACCCCTACTCCGTACCTGAGGTGGAGGCCACTGTCCTCCCCTCCTCTACTGGGATCACCTTTGGTGCTCCCGTAGAGATTTCCTTAGTGTCCCTTGGGGCCTGGGACCAGTACGCAGAAGTACTGGCGACTAGCCTACAAAACACTCGTAGGTTTTTGAGAAGTGTCCTCTTGAATGGCCAGCCTTCTACTGGTTTGAGACACACTGGGGCAAGCATGACAGTGGTGGACAGGACCCTGCTCAAGCCAGAGGACTAAGTAGGTGCTCCTCTGAGAACCACCAGGTTAGCTGGTGGGCCTCCCAAATTATCGCATGTAGCCTTACTCAACATTACGATTGGAGACAAGACAGCAAAGCTTCCGGTCCTGGTTCAGGACAACGTGCCTGCGAACATATTGTTGGGAAACAATTTGGTCGAGTTAGGGATGATCACGGATGGTCTACCCATGGCTGCTGTGGCAGTCACCCGATCGCAGGTCACCTAGGGTCCGGCTGCGAGCCCGGTACCCTTGCCGACAGGGAAACCCAAGGCACGAAAGAAACGGAGGAGTAAGAAGGCCGCCCCTGTGGAGGGAGCCCCTGCTCTTCCTGCTGTTCCGACAGCACCCATTGGGATCCATGCTCCGGGTGGGCTGGGTCCAGTGGTAAATCCTGTCTCAACTCCTGTGGGAGACGAGCCAGAAGACTTTCCTGTGGGAGAGGCTCTAAACCCAGAGGATCATCCTGACCTTCAATGCTTGTTAGCTGAAGGGGGACCTTCCCGGGCGGACTTCTGTAAGGGACAGAGAGAGTGACACTATCTCGAGCGTCTGAGGAGACAGGCCCTGTCCCAGGCACAAGGAGAAGTGCCTAGGACATTTCGGATTTATTGGGAGGGTGAGCTCCTTGTTAGTGAGCCCACTAAGCCTTAACCTGGTGCCCTCAAGAGGTTGGTGCTACCCCAGGTTTACAGGCCCTTCCTGCTGCAGTTGGCACATGAGGTGCCCTTGGCTGGTCATCTTGGTACCAAGAAGACGAAGCAGAGGCTCTCGCCCCATTTTTACTGGCCCCGGATGGGAGTAGAAGTGGATTCCCACTGCAGGACCTGCCCAACTTGTCAGTTGTCCGGCAAGACTGGAGACAGAGTCATCGCCCCACGGCATACCATTGCCAGTGGTTGGCACACCGTTTGAGAGGGTGGGCATCGACATTGTTGGTCCCCTTGACCCTCCCACGTCACGTGGACATCGGTTCATCCTGGTCTTGATAGATCATGCCACCAGGTACCCTGAGGCTATAGCCCTTCGGAAGGTTACGGCCAAGGTGGTTGCCAGGGCTCTCCTGGCCATTTTCACCCATGTTGGATTCCCTAAGGAGGTTGTCTCTGATAGAGTCTCCAACTTCATGTCGAGTTACATGAAAACCATGTGGAAAGAATCGAGTAACTTACAAGCTCTCCACCTCTTACCACCCCCAGACCAATGGTTTGGTTGAGAGATTAGGCACTTTGGAAGAGCCCCTCAGGAAGAAGTGGGATCTTCTCCTGTCATGCCTGCTGTTTGATTACAGAGAGGTACCTCAAGAGGGTGTTGGTTTCAGCCCCTTTGAGTTACTCTTTAGACATCCCCTGAGGGGGCCCCCCGCCTTGATCCGGGAAGGTTGGGAGGCCACCCCTCCAGGTCCCGCCAAGCAAGTGGAAGACTATGTGTTCGGCCTCAGACAGAGGATGACACAGATGATGGGTCTGGCAACAGCGAATCTTGAGGCCAGCCAGTAATTGAATAAGTACTGGCATGACCTTAAAGCATCGCAATTGTATTGGACTCCGGGACAGGAGGTCCTTGTGATGGAGCCTACCAAGCCTCGGGCTTTGGCAGATAAATGGACTGGACCCTTCAGGATAATGGGCAAGGTCAATTATCTGGTTGACATGGGAGTCTTGGGGGTAGCCCCTCAGGTATTCCATGTTAACAGGCTCAAGCCTTTCCACAGGCGGGCCGAAGTCTCATGTCTCTTGCTAGCTTCAGGGCAAGAAGAGGATGAGAGTGAGCCCCTTCCTGATTTTCTACATAGCAACCCTCAGGATGGCTCCGTGGAGTACATCTCTCTCCCGATCTGACAACAGAGCAGCAGAGGGCCTGCAGGGCTTTGCTCAGGCAGTACTCCTCTGTTTTCACTGACACCAGGCCATACATCGTGGTGTAGGCACAAGATTGACACTGGTGACAGTGTGCCTGTCAAAAGCAGGTGGTACCATATGCCAGATACCGTCATGAACCACATCCAGGCTGAGGTCGCCAAGATGTTGGATCTGGGTGTTATTGAACCCTCAACCAGTCCCTAGTGCAGTCCCGTGGTCCTTGTCCCCAAGGCAAGTTCCCAGGCAGGTACCAAGGATTGGAGGTTCTGTGTGGACTACTCAGGAGTCAATGCCGTCACCAAAACTGACGCACACCCATTGCCCCGGGCTGATGAGCTCGTGGACACAATATGTGCTGCCAAATTTGTGAGCACCTTCGACCTTACCTCAGGCTATTGGCAAATAGCTCTGACGGACCATGCCAAGGAAAAGACGGCGTTCTCAACACCAGAGGCGCTTTACCAGTTTAGAGTCATCTAAACACATGAACTAGACCTTAAGTCTGTGATTGACATTTCAATTGAATCATCCTGCCCCTGCTTGTCCATCACTAGAAGAAAAAGAAGCACCACTGGGTTTGGAGGTTTTAATGCCTCACTATATCATTGATACTCAGTCCTGATGAAGGCCCAGTTCAATTAAAGAGGAGACCAAGGTTTGGATGCGGTCTACCTCTACCACTTGGGCCGAAACGCACTGTGTCGACACCATTCTCTGGAAATTCATCCATTGCCAATAAAACACCCTTTGAGGTGATAGGTAGCAAGTACCTTCCAATCAATAAGAAACTAATTCATCATTGTATATATATATATATATTTTCACTTGTTTTGATGCATTGTATGTGACAGTACTGTTTTTTTTGTCTAAACCCAGACTAAATTGTGTTTATATGAAAAGATGCCTAATGTGAAAAAACTTGGTGACACATTTAAAAAAAAAATGTTATGTGCTTTATGCGTTTTGATAAAAAAAGAAAAAACAGACTCAAGATGAGTCAATAATAAAATATGATGCTCTGTTAGCAAAACAGTATGGTTTGTTGTACTAGGAGTTGATACAAGTTAGGACTTCAAGGTGTGCATTTGGTCTTGATCATTGATAGTCCGTCTAGAATGCAGTAGTAGGAGGAAGTTTGTGGTTCTTTTTTTGTTGCTTAAGGAACCAGTACCCTAATACACCACAAACCCCTCAAAAAAAAAAAATATAGGGTATAACCTTTTATATAGAGGTGTAATAAATCAGGTCATTTCCTCGATTTAAAATGAAGCTGCCTTATCTCAACCAGCCTTTCCAGTAGCAAACAGTTATCTTGACCCATCTTGGATAGGTTCGTTTTCCCTTAGGTTTTTCTTCTCAGGTCAATCCTCGATGTTGGATAGTTTGGCGGTTGTTGGTTCCCAGAATCTTACTTTGAGAGGCCTTGCAAATGTTGACAAGTCTCTTCTTTCCTCTTGAATGAACCTTTTGTCTGGTGTTTTATTATTGTTCCCGCACCAAAGCTCAGCACCCGGTGTATACCGAGTTGAAGCTGCCAACAGAACACCACTCCTCTCACTATCCTACTCCCTCTTCACCTTACTAACCCATCCCACCTTATCGTTTGCAGATCCGCCAGAGAGCCTAGGGACCAATTCCATTGGTAACGGTGCGCAGTAACAAATACCTTTAACATTTAACTTTTAAGGCGGATCATTGTTGTTCATCTGCTCTCAATCTTTTTTGGGGCGAAGTCAGAAATTCAGCAGATTTGGGAGGCAAGGTTTCGTGGATTTCAAGGGGATCCTCCTCTATGTCCACAGTGTAAACAGATATGTTTAATAAATCGTCTGTAACAGAGTGATCCATTTCACTCCGATTAGGGCTCTGGATTGTTTGTGATCCACTGCTTGCTTCCCGCACTGGTTGAAGTGCCTTGTCTGATTTAGACTTCTTCAAAGTTATTCCTAATTGATTTGAAGGCAGGCAGGGGACAGTTCCAGTTCTTACAAATGTCCATAAATCATTAGATCTTCTCCTGGTTTGTTGAGTTTGGTTTTTGAGATTTGTCCGTTTCCTCCCCTGCCTTTTCCTTCTATTATGCTGAAAGATTTAAAATGTTTCCTGTGGTCTTGAACCACCACGGACCGTTTCGCTCCCTACCTCACAGGGACTCCCTTCCATTTCAACCACAAGCTCTTCTGCTGTTACATGGGATATCACAGTTGGTTTTTTGATTGACATCCCAGTTTCCATTATAAATTCTGAAGGCACCAATGCCTTTGAGTCAGATTGTATCATGTCTGAGTCGAGGTTTGAAGCTGGATTAAGGGAATCATCTGGGCATGGATTCACCATGTATCCATTTGTATTCACTTCAAATTTCCTTTGTATGCTGCCATTTTCAAAGCTATGGCCCCCTATTATGACAGGCTTTTTGATTGGGAGGGATACTTGTTAGTACAGTATCCATTGCCCCTAGTGGCATTGGTGATGTTTCTGAGTCGTTTCTGGCTTTGGTGGCCGTGAGATAGCCCTCTAAGAATTACCAGGTTACTCACTATAGTGACCACCTTACTCCTAGTCCATAGTCCCCTTTCCTCCATACTTGTGGGACATCTCTCCGTCCTGTGGGACGGGACCGGAGCACTTTGTAAAAAGCATCAATTTTTTTCAAAAATGTGTCCCTCCTCTTTCCTGTGCGGGGCCCGGCATGCGGCCGTAACCCCGCCCACCTTGGCTCCGCCCCGCGCATCGCCCATCAGTCCTTTTCTATCGCCAGGTCAAAGACCTATTAGCAATAACAGAGGAACCTTATTAGAGAGGACGGCAGGCGGGCGTATGGAGGAAAGGGGACTATGGACTAGGAGTAAGGTGGTCACTAAGGTGAGTAACCTGGTAATACTCCTACGCCCCGTCCCCTTTCCTCCAGATTTCCAAGCACTCCTTACAGGAACTACGGGTGGATGGAAATACCCCTTACTGAAACAGGTTCTTCAGTACAGCCTGACCAAACTGAGCGTCAGCTCTTGAGCTCATGTCGAGACAGTAATACTTACAGAAAGCAGATGGGGAGGCCCAAGTAACTGCCCTAGCGATGGACTCCCAGGGGACATATTTCTGAAAAGCAACTGCGGCTGCCTTGCCCAGCACCAGGTGTGCATGGATATCCTTAGGAGGTTTCAGCCCTTGGACGGTGAAAGACTCTGTGATGCAGGCGGCGATCCACCTAGAAATAGTTGCCTTGGACGCCGGCTTGCCCTGAGGGGTACTGAAGGTTGAGAAGAACTCCTAAGCTCGGAAGTCCTGTCCAGGTAGAACTTAAGAGCTTTTCGGACATCAAGACAGTGTAGAACCCTTCCAGCCTCTGGGGCAGGGTTCGGAAAAAAGACCGGAAGGGAGATCGACTAATTCAGATGGAATTCGGTCACCACCTTCGGTAGAAAAAGCCGGGTTTGTCCTAAGGACTACCTTGTCCTTGTGAAAGACCAAGAAAGGATGCTCCACTGACAATGCCTGGAGCTCACTCACTCTCCTTGCTGACGTAACGGGGACCAGAAAGGACACTTTCCAAGACAAGTACTTGAGGTCCAGCGTAGCCATTGGTTCAAAGGGTTTATGGCACAGCGCCGTCAGGACTACATTTAGGTCCCATGGCGGGTGCGGATTACGAACCGGAGGGTAGAGGCGTGTCAAGCCAGCAAAATGCCTCTTCACCACTGGGTTATTTAGAGAATAAGAACACAGGTCTGTAGAAAGGTAAGCGGAAACCGCTGAGAGATAAGTCCTGCATGACAAGACATGAACCCCTGACTCTGCTGGCGAGGACACGAAGGACAGCACAGTGTCAATCGTGGCCACCCTCGGATCCAACTTCTTCTCCAAACACCAATGACAAACCTGAGCCATTTACTCTTGTATTGAGAGCTGGTCGAGGGTTTCCTGGCTGCCTGGATAATGTGCATGTTATCCGCAGACAAACTCAGATGCTCTGAAGACTTGAACTCTGGCACCATGCCGCCAAGCTGAGCGATTGTAGGGAGGGGTGCCACATCTGTTGTTCCCCTTGGTGAAGAAGATCGGGAGTTACTGGTAACCTGATCGGCGGATACACCGACAGGTGTTGAAGTTCTGAGAACCAAAACCTGGCCGGCCACCACGGGGCTATGAGTAGAAGGGAACAGTTTTGCCGAGTTCTTCAACTTCCAAATTGCACAGTGAACTAGAGGCAGAGGCGGGAAGGCGTAAGCTCTCATGTTGTGCTATGGAATCTCGAGAGCATCCCCCAGAGAGGAGGCTCCCAGCCCCCCTGTGGAGGCATACTGAGGAAGCTTCTTGTTCACCGCCGTAGCGAAGAGGTCCACCTCCAGTGTGCCCCAACGCGAGAAAATCCATGAGGACCTTCGCCTTCAATTCCCACTCGTAGCTGACCACTGTCCGCCGGCTGAAGGGCATCTGCTGTGACATTTAGTTGGCCCGGGATGTGCACTGCAAGCAGCCAGACACCATGAAGCACAGCCCACTCCCAAATCTGGATGGACAGGTCCACGAGGGGGCGGGGGGGGAAAGAGACAGCTGAGAAGGAGGGTTGAGGGGCGAGGTAGGGGGTAAAGGTAAGCGGAAGCCCGCTTGAGCGACTGGCAGGACCCATCTGTCTTCTGTGATGGTCTGCCACGCCTCCCAATGAGACACAATGCGTCCTCCCACCGGGGTCTCGTGCAAGCGCGGAAAACCCTCATTTGGCAGGTTTATCGGTGGTGGTGCCACCTGAACCTGATGAGGAGGCTGAGGAGCGGGAGAAAAATCGCGTGCGTTGTTGTCTATGGCGGTTATTCCCCGCAGGAGTATCCACTCTGCGAGATTTGCAGTCGAGGAAGCCCCTAAAACCAGAGGAGGGTCAACTTTGCGACAACGGTCTCTGGGATTTGAAAGGAGCTTTGACCAGAACAGACAATGATTTAGCCGTCTGAGTGCTATCCTTGGTCTTGGTGAGCTCTACATCAGTAGAATGAAAAAGCTCCTTACCATCGAATGGAAGGTCCAACACCTTGTCTTGCAATTCCTTAGAAAATGTAGTGGCATGCAGCCACGCCTGCCGTGAGGTATCAACCCCAAGCATCAGGCCCCGAGCCGAGGTGTCTACGTGATGAGCCGAAGCCTCGAGGAGATCCTGGGCCAAGACCCTGGCATCGGAAAGGCCTCCTTTGAAGTCTTCCAACTTCTTGACCGGGATGTGCTCCTCAAACTTCGACAGACCTTTCCACATCCACATGTTAGCTCCCGCCAATATCAACTCAGCATTGGCCTGCCTGAGCTGCAAGGCTGAGTTGGCAAAGATTTTCCTCCCTAGGGAGTCCAGGAGCTGGTCCTCCTTTCCCAAGACCTGAGTAGCCGTCATGGAAGAGGATGCTGCAGGTCTGGATTGCAACGTAGCCGCAGCCACCAATGTGGAGGAGGGAGGCGGACAAGACGACAGGGCCACCTCTTCTGAAGAATGCAGCCTGTACCTCGCGTCAATCTTCTTATTGACAAAAAGTCCTGAGTGTGGCTTTTCCCAGACTCTTCGGACCCCAGCCAGAACGTCCTTCTGCAGGAACAGGCCGGTATGCTCCAAGGGAGACAGGGTGAATGCCCCAGAAAGCACACCCTCTTGCAGAGCGGGTCCCTCGGGCCCACGGAACATCTAACAAGCTCATCATGTCCAGTACCCGGTCATGAAAGGCTCTGATAGAGCGGGGAAGGTCCTCGTTGTGCTGATCGCCTTGAGGGTCATCTGACAGGTCAGGATCCTGCTGAGCCGTGTCAGGCACTGCCTTGTCCACTGGGGACAATGGAGGCACAGGAGGAACAGCTGGGGGAGGCACCACGGGCAAGGGAGGCGCTGGCAGAGCCACCAGAGGAACGGGTGGAGCCGGAGGCGCAGGTGGACATATCTCCTTGAAAAGCCCTTTGAAATATTCCCTCATGGGGTCGGTGCGCATAAGCGCTTGAAAAGTACCGAAAAAGGCGTCCTCAGGAGATTGCTTCGGAATCTGAGCAGGCCTCTCATGAGGTGGACAAATCCAGGGACGTAACGGGGAAGGGTGCCACACCGGCCCCTCCACCGATGTATCCACATAAATCAAAGGAGCCGCCCTAGCGGGCAACAAAACATTGTGCGGAAGAGGCATCCGGGCGTTCCAATCATAAACCGGCCGGTAAGGATGCGCACAAGGGATCTTAGATTCACCCAAGGGACCGCGCCCTATACCAAAGGCCGATGGCGTAGTTGTAGGGGTAGCACCTAAAATGGCCACCGTGGTTGTGGCAGGAACGGGTGCCATTTTGTCCTCATCTAAGGGGAACTGCAGCACGTGAGGAAGTGGGGCAGGGGTCCCCGTCGATGGATCAGGGGTCTTAATCTTAGCCTTAACATAAGGAACCTTGGCCGAGCCGGTACTACGAGGCCTGGAATGTTTTTGTGACATACCAACCGCCAAATTAGCCTTCGAAGGAAGGACCTCGGCACTGCCGGTAAAAGAAGAACTTTGCTTCTTTGCCCCCTCAACAGATCTGGTATCACCACAAGAGCGGGAACGGTGAGCAACCGCTTTCACTGACTAAGCCTTGTCTGGCCTCTCAGAAGTGTTGGTAGCTTTAGCCTCTGAACGAGGGACCTCGGACCCAGGCCCGGTAACAGCCTTATCTGCACGGGCCTCGAACATCCGTTCGGTAACAACCAGCCCAGCCAAGGCCTCATGGCGCACCCCAGTCTTGTTTTTGAGGGAAGCCGACAGGGGCCTGAGAGCGAGCTCCGGTACCCCACGGTTCAGTAGAACTGGGTCTACAAACAGCCCCAACAGGAGGGGCCTCGGAGCATACTCCGGTGTTCACAGGCCCCTTACGGAGACCCTCGGAGAAAACTCTGGTAGAATTATTAGGCCCAACGGGCACCTCAGGGTGAACCCCGGTGACAGAGCGATCAACGCTCCTCCCGGACTGAGAGGAACCCGGAAAGGTATCCCCCGGCCGGGGTGCTCTGAAAAGTAAAGAACTTACCGGGCGTTTCTTCTTCTCGTCGATGAACGCCTGAAAATGTGAAGGAGGAGTCAGTTCGAACACCTCCTCCCACCGCTCCAGCCGACGTTGAAGTGCCCGGACCGAAAGGGAGTCACAGTAAAAAACAGGAGTCCCAACGGTGTTCCGGACCCAAACACTCTAAACAAAGAGGATGGGGATCCGCCCTCGCGAAGCGACTGTGACATGATGAACAATCTGGAAACTCTAATTTGAAAGACATAGACAGACTAGTAAACGAACGCTAGCGAGAGCCAGAGAGGAAAAAAGGGAAGAAAATCTTCGAAGATGCAAGTACGTCCGGCCCTGATCGAGCAGAGAAAAGGACTGATGGGCGATGCGCAGGGCGGAGCCAAGGTGGGCGGGGTTACGGCCGCGTGCCGAGCCCCGCGCAGGACAGAGAGGAGGGACACATTTTTGAAAAAATGTGGATGCTTTTTACAAAGTGCTCCGGTCCCGTCCCACCGGACGGAGAGATGTCCCACAAGTATGGAGGAAAGGGGACGGAACGTAGGAGTAGAGCATTTTCGAGTGCAACATGGCTATTAATGTGGCCTGATCTTACATGGCGTCATTGATTGCTTCATTTAGTTTCAAAAAAGGAGCAAGAGATATGGTTAAGGTGGACATACAGAATAGTACTCTCCATGCAGCCCAAGGCATTGCTAAAAGAGAACACATCTCGAAGGCCAGCAAACTAGCCCACTGGCTCCCAATAAAGGAAAGAATCATCTTCAAAGCTCTGACACTGACCCACAAGTGCATTCACGTCACTGCTCCTGTTTACCTCTCACAAAGGATCCACCCCGTCTCCTCTACAAGGCCAACCAGATCACCCTATACCAACATGCTCTATGTGCCACTAGTAAAAAGAGCCAGAGCGGGTGGTTCCAGCTTCCCATATCTTGCACCCACCCACTGGAATGCCCTACCGCCCACAAGTCGAGGTGAGGCCTCCCTCATCGCTTTCCGTAAAGCTATGAAAACCATCCTCTTCACCTAAGGTCCGTCGTATCAGCATGAATACTATACATATGACCCATTGCATAAGCTGTAATGTAATGACCAATTGCATAAGCTGTAAGTATAGAATTATGCCTGTAGTACTTATAATGTACCAACGACTGCTACCATTCCTGTACCTCTGTAACTAAGTTCTTACAAGTAACAGCGCCTCAATGCTCCTGGGCTGTCTGGGCACTATATAAATATAAATAAATAAAATTATGTTTAAGTTATCCGCGATTAGAGGGATTCCATTGCGATCATTGGGTCGACTCCTCGTTCTCCTGGAAGACTCTTCTGAAGTTGAAGAATTAGTTGTCGATGAAAGTGAGGATTCTACATAATTACTTTGAACCAAAGAGTCAATGAAGATTCTCCATAATTACTTTGAACAAGGAGTCAACGTTCTTTTCCACCTCCTCCGTTTTGAAGGATCTTACGCCTAGTAATGTTTTCTCGAGGTCTCCCAACGGGTTTTCAGATCGGTCAGACCCAGATATTATGTCCATGTTTGCCACTCTTTGAAAGTTTGCATGCATACTCCCTGCATTTACTCCCTGTATCAGTTTCTCAATACATTGGATGTCTGTTGTAAGTCTTGATTCAAGGGAGACAGTTTGAGCTGAAGGTACCGCTCTTTTCACGGATGGTTCTAGGGTACTAGTATGTGGCGTTGTTTGACGTGCTCTCAATCTTGTATTTGCAGCTAACTTTAGATTTGTACCTACCTCCACAAATTCGTCTAAGGTGACCTTCAATATCTCTGCATCCGCGAGTTCTCTGAGCTTTGACTGCCAGTTTCCATTACACTTGGCAGAGGCTTTCTGAAAACAAGAGGCCCATTTATTTTGAGTTTTATTAGAAGATTTTGGTTTGTTTGAGTCATTTGTAGGGTTCAGCCAGGGAGAGGCAATCGGTGGGAGTAATGCCAGTACGCAAATAGAGTCCCCCGCTTCTACATTCTCCCCCGCCCCTGGAATACTGTTCTTTAATGGGATGACTTCGTAAGAACCCCTGAGCAGTTGAACTGTCTACGACACCAGCCAGTTCACTCTGCTGCCGGATTCCTCCTTTGTCCAAATTCATAAGGGGTGGTGGGGGGGGGGGGAGAGGGCTAGGTTGGTCAGCAGCCACTACACCCGACTGACATTATTTCTATGGAGGTTCTTGCTTTTCATTTCCGTTTTTAATGTCTGATAAATTGTGAAATGCCACTATCAGTTTCTCTCCGTCAGCCTCATCCTCAGGTAAACCTTTGTTTACCAGTCTATGCTGGAAGCACATAATTGCAGGTCTTCACCCATTATATCAGTTTTGTTTTATTTTTGATCCGGTTACTCCTTAAACGGTATCCTTCATCTGACAACTGGCCAGGCTCCATGTCAGTCCTCCTTTTCCAAACGTTCTTACCACCCTGAGTTTTAAGGGAGTGTGAGACACTTAAACACTCCGAAACGTGCCAATTCAAAGCTGGTAACTTCCATCAAGGGTGGGATATAGAGATGCTCACCACAGCTGAATGCTAATGGTGATTGCTTACAGATTGTTAAATTTGCTCATTTCTGCAGCAGTCACGAGTATCCTAAGATACTGACAGCAAGCTGCGAGTGACAAGTCTGGTAGTAAAATATTCAAGTACTCGCCCTAACGATTGCTTCCAGCATAGTGTATTTAGTCTTCCCTCTCCAGGCGAATGCCTTTTCTACACTACTGTGTGATAACAATGTAGCTGAGTTTCCCGCTGTCCTTCACAATCTTTATCAAAACTATTGAATGTTGATGTCACTTTGCTCAGCTGTGGGAAGGCTTAGGTGAATCAGCCGTTTTCAACTTACGGGCAAGGCTTGGTAAATCAAGCAGGATTGTCAGTTTTCCACTCACACCATTTCACCTTCAAGTCCTCACGAGTGCCAGGTACACAGTGCACAATTCACTGGGAATTCCAAAGAGCTGACGAGCCGGCACTAACATTTGATGACCACTGGGCTTTTGCGCTCAAGCTCCAGGTTCTTCAATCTGTCGGGGAACTGCAGGGAAATTGCCTGCAAAGCTGATGCTTGGGTTGGAGAGGGTTTATACCCTGCGTCAGCTACACTTCACCTCCTTGTTCCAAAAAGGTTCTCTCGTTTGCACAAAGCACAGACAACACAACTGCAGGGAAACTGCCTGCAATGCTGCCGCATTATTAGAAAACAAACTTATCAGATAAGCCCCTCTGCATCCTAGCCGGCTGTACTATTGTTATCCCTGAAAAGCAAGGTTATGTATCTATATTGGTGTATACCTCTGTAAAGCGCTCTGTTGCTTCTCGAAGCCAGGTCTGTGCTCAATAGATACCATAATAAATAAGAAGGTCTAATACAGAAAGTGACGAGGGACTATTTAAAGATACTACATGAAAAAGACTTTGGATTGAAGAACTTTTTAAGAAGAGACACTTAAAATCAGGAGAATTGAGTCATTCTCCAGACTTCATTTACTTTGGTTAAAATAGTGGTAGGGTCAGGTAGAATTAGGTTTTGGACAGCAGATTTGGAGAGTGTTGATAACTGACAAGCACCTTAGTGATCTATGTAGGCAGGGAAAGCCCTGATGGCATTAGAGTGATAAGAATAATGCCTATCATTTAATAAATAATCTAAGCAATGTCAAAACCGTGGTGTCCGCGCCCTGACCCGCCACAGTACACACTGCCTTCCTTAAGTTTGTTTTGATCAACTATTTTATGTGAGAGACTGCTATTCATAAGAACTTAAGTTGAACTGCAACAACAACATTATGAACACACGTTAACACTGGACTGTGCGAGAAGAAGCAAAACATCACTCCTTGTCCTCAAATTGTATTTTTGAATCCCACATTTCAGTGTGTTTCTAGGGTATCATGGGAATTTTTTTCAAACCTAGTGGGTTCCATCTTGGGATTTCGTGTCCCAAATTTTGTGTACACATGTGCAACAGTTTTTCTAATGAATGAGTGATGCGCAGAACTGCTAGACCTGTGAATGGGTGTCATGGTGCACAGCCTTTGTTGCCAAATGGAAACCTGTGGAGAGAGCATGGGCCTCCCAGGCCTGCATACCATGAATGAAAGTTTTAAAAAAATATTTTCTATGAGAAAGAATTGTCTAATGTGAGTTAATTTAGTACCCATTGACACTTGGCCACAATCTGATGACGAGGGCTATGGGGCTTCGAAAGCTAACACATTGTTCCATCTCAGCATACTATTTACAGTTGGTACAATAAACGTTTTTTTAAAACTTGGATTTTTCTGAGATTCGGGGTAACTAGCTACAAATACCATCTGAGAATGTTAAGAATAGGATATCATTGTCAAATATTATGGGGATTAAAAATAAAATGATATACATCAACCTTTACCCCTGCTTAAAAAATAAATTAAAAAAAAATCGATAGAATGCAGCTCTCGGAACTCTGGCACCTCCACCAAAGTTCACAGGTTTGATTTGAAGACATGTAGATCCAGCATATTCTAGTGTAAATCTAAGCTCCCGAGATGCTTGTTTTACAGAATAAGTGCTTGCTTCCCTATTCATTTTGCCAAAGGGTGTGGTTATGCTGCCCTCTGCCTCAACAGTTGGGTCATGCCCTCTCAATAACGTGATCCCTGCACCTTTCCTGCCAGAACTCCAAATAAAAACTGCTTCCAGCTCCACTTCTACTGCAAATCGCTGAAAACATTGGACCTCTGCAGAACATCAACTTGTCCGAGGATCAGGTATGACTTTACAGTGTATATGAAACACAAGAACACCCTAGTAAAGGTGCACGAGTATCTGGCAAACCATGCAGAAATGTTGATCCACAATCTTGTATGAGTCATATAATGCAAAAAAATGTATATGTATATGTGTGTATATATATATATATATATATATATAACACAAATAAAACTAACCAATTTGATATACTGCATGGTAAAACAAAAGTATTTCTTTTATATAAAAAAAGTAACATTTTCTTGAACATGACAAAGATTTCAGTAATACCGGTTTATTCTCCAAAGTAGTTTATTCAGATCTAGGATTAGGAAAATACACTCCTTGGTTAATAGAATGCAACTTGGTTCAATTTCACAACATGATGGACAGTAGGCTTGTACATGATTTAGGTTAAAAACTGGAATCGCAATCAGATCTCCTTTATTCAATATGTATCATACAATGTAAAAAAAAATGTCCGGCTGTATATAATGCTACAGTAAATAGCTACAACGATGACAAAACATTACCTTTGGTATAACAATTAATAAAATAATACAATTATTGCACTGTTTGAAGAGCTTCAAAACATGACCGCAAAGCATTACAAAATGTGTTTCAGAACCATCTCAAGAGGTGGCTGGTTGATAGATTAATATGTACATGTGGGAGCATTCATTTGGTTTTTGGATTTACTTCTGACTGGAGTAATGGGGTTGTGAACGAGTCATTTCAATAGGCTCTCAGTTGCCAGGATTGTTTACACTAACTGACTACATACACGTGCACATTGGTACAGAAAATGTGAAGACTGGGTCTTGAATTGCAAAATAGGACACAGAGACCTCAATATATGGTAGCATAAATCTGGATTATCGGTAAACAAGCAACTTGCTAAAGCATTACCCATTGAAGCAGAGAACCTTAGACTAGAGGGTAAAGCCAACAATGACAGAAAAAGGGGTTAAGCCAACAATGACAGAAAAATGAGATTGAAATGAATTAACATTTGAGAAAAAAAGACACTACAAAAATATATCTGCACAAGAAGTTGTAAAACATTTCATATTTTAGGAAGAGAACTAGATTAAATTCTTGCTTCAAAGGTTGCTTCACAAAACCTAGCCAGTAATAATGCACAAAACTGCCCCAAATGGTTGTTGATGAAATTAAAGTTCCAAAATAGGTTTTCATTTTGAAGTTATGTAAAACACAATAATACATGCATTAGGGGACAAAGTAAATAGTTAGAAAAGGAACAAAACTATTGAATAATTCTAACAAGGCATGCAGCCTAATGTGGACATCATTTTGTTTATAGCGTGTTAAGATAAACGCTGACATTGCAGCCATGTTACATTTCTGGACTGGATGGTTAGGAACATTCCTAACAGTGCCAACTCTCACACTGCATTTTCCTTAACAATAGAAGCTTAATTCCAAGGTAAAAACAAAACCAAAGAGATGCAAACCTATGCGCACGAAAATGGGATTACTAACCAGTTTAAAACCTTAAACAAAAAAAAAAATCAAGAACCTTTCACAATACAGCCAGCAATCTAAACAGTTTGTGTAGGTTCACCAGCCCTCCCAAAAATAAAATACCCCCCCAAAAAAACACCTTTCGATTTTTGAAAGGTTCCTAACATAAATAGTTTTATTCAGTCTTAAGTCGACATTGATTGTCAAAGCCATCAAAACTATGATTTAAAAACACATTGTTTAACAAAAATAGTATATACATCACAAAAGCAAGTACTATATAGAGGGGGAAGATCTTCTTTGGCCTCCCATCTGGTCTACAGAAGCATTGTGTGTCTTCCTTTCCACTGAAACCTAGACCTGTGCACAACGTGAAATACAAGGACGATAACAAATATACTAGAGGTTGTGATTTCCCTTCTGTGATCAGAAGACAAAATGGCTAAACAACTGTTTGCAAAAAAAAGGGTTTTTTGCCCATTGTTCTTACTTTAAACTATCACTTGGAGGGACCCGCAGTTGGTGAAGAGCCTTGCAGTTATTCTATACACTAATAGCGCAGTGTTCTCACTGGGCTTCATCGTATATATCAGGATGAATGCAAGGAGCACAGCAAATGTTACTCTTTAATTACAAAAAAAAAATAGACGACTGCCAATTGTACAGCTTTGCTATTTTTTGTTGGGCCGATCTTTCTCACTCAATCTTTTTCCATCAACCGATATACATAAAGAGCAAGAAGATGTCCTTGGTTTAGACACCGGATTATAGGGAACAAAACAATAGAACATTAAGTAAATAAAAAATGAATATTGAAAACAATAACAATTCTGTGAAAGTACAAACAAAAAGTGGCAGTTAGGCCATTGAGTGTGTTGTTTTGTGCCAAATTATGCGAACAGTACAACAGGAGGGTGTAAATATGGTTTTCTAATTGTGTGAACAATGCAGTATGTGACCCAATTTATGAATATACATGTTCATTCGCCTATGATTAATTTTCTTTCATATACAAAAAAGTGATATGGGCCTCTTTAAGAAGCAGATAACGCTTGCAATCCTTATGGACAACAATAATAAAGTTTCCTTACACCAAAGCAAAGGTGTAAAAAGGTCAACTGCTTTTGTAATGGAAAACCTAAAAGGCTAATTTACCAGTGTTACTGCTACTCCTACAACTGCAACACAGTTCTTGTTCTTTGCAAAGATTTGTTTTCTCTTGTTGGGATAACAAATGTATGCAAGGTCTTTAAGATAGCAACAATTTGTTGATCTATCATGAGCATTAATGTAACTTAGATGATCATAAGGTAACAGTTTACTCTATACCTACATTCTAAAACTACACATTTCAGAATTCAATAATTATTGAATTGTGCCAAATATAGAATTGTTTTAAAGGGAACAACCAGTAAAGCAGCGAAAGTAACCAATAACTAGGGCTCATGTAACATTGTATAGGTGCAGGTTAACTTGAAAAACAGGTCAGAAAAACACTGATTATGTCCCTCAATTAGAGGGAACATGGTTCTCAAGCTTTACAGTAGTAATATGTTATCATGCTCAACATTCCAAAAGAAATAGGGAAAGAAAAAGGAAAACAACTAAGATTGATCGACTCATTCAAATGAAATGCTCAAACTAAATAAAACAATTGAGTCCTAAATAATTGGAGTAAATATATGGAAAATCAGGCTTTGAGTCTTTCCTAATGGTTTCTGACAAATGAAAAGGGTAGATTGTCCCTCAAAACCTTTTGCTGTATAATGAATTTGCACCAAAATTGACATTTACTGAATTGCACTGGAATCCCAACTGGATTAAAATAGCATGTCAGAGTAAATCCAACGATGGCAGAGAGAGATGATCCAGCAATCTTTTAGGACAACGGCTGTATAAAGGATTCCACTTTTAGCTACAGACCGTACTAGCGTAAGGTTTTTCTGGCTGCCACAGTGGCCTCCAGACAGTCATCTAAGACGTTGGATTGCTAAAAGTCTATGTTTAAAGAAATCCGATCCATCAACTGAGCAATCCTTTGAGCATTTAGAAAAGCAAAAAGGGGAAAGAACACTGGCTCAGTAGATCTGGTGTATTTAAATACTGATTAGGGGGTGGGGAGGCTCTGTACCAAATCGGCAGTACTGAAGTTGTGGCAACAGACAGCATTAACTCTTGCCACGCTGTCTGGTTCTTGGACTACAGGAGAGGGGGCATAAACAACACGGGTCACTCTTTGAGAAGATCACATACTATAGAAACACAACCTCCAGCCAACCAGGAAAATAAAGTGGACACTTTTCTTGGGAGGCAAAAAGATGTGCCTCTTGACTCCGCTTAAACCAATACACTGTTTGGCCCTGGCTCATCATCATTCAGTTTCAACCTTTACTGCAATAATTATGGCAAAACTTCACATAAAGTGCTTTGAACCCTTAAAAAGAAGAATTGTTTTTTTTCTTCGTTGTTACTTTTTTCATCATCAAGCCTGCCTCCCAGGTACCACACTCAGTGCAGAACTGCTAGCCAAGGTATGCAACATAGAAAAAATAATTTTAAAAAGTGAGAACATTTCCCCTGGTAAGCGAAAGGCTCCTGTGAAAACGTATTACTCTCATTTCCAGCGCATGCAGGTTTGAAGAGATTGCTTTGAACTATTTTAAACCCAACCACTAGCAAAGCCAGAAGTTGTGGTAATTGCCATATGCTTGTGGAGGCGGCCAGACAAGAGACTACGGTGTGCAAGCACAGTTCCTTTCCTCTGAGTTTATTAGAGGAATAGACCTCACCAATGCTGTGCTAGCATGAGTTGACCTCAGCCTGTGAAGTGGTTGAGTCACCGTTTAAGATTCTTGTTTGTATGGAGCAGGAGCAGATTTTGTTTTTGATTTTTATAAAAGTCCATCACTTTTAATGTGCAGTTCAGCAAGAGGACCAAAAATAGAAAAATAATTTTAAGAAAGACTTCTCTCATGTCACCGACAGAAGATAGGACTTCAGCAAATGGGGCATCCTTATTTTCAGAACGGTACCTGCGCACATATCATTTAAAGGTAGAATTACATCATGTTGATCTCTTCTCTCCTTTGATATTATCCAACAGTATAAGAGCAATGGTTTTCCTTCTAAACGTCTAAGTGCAATGCAAAAGCCATATGCTCGAACTCCTTTTCTTAGGCAAGTGTGCTTCCTAGGTGGTGCTGCCTCAAAATGTGCCAGCTCCATGATCATACCAGACAATGCCTTGCTCTTTTCGGTGCCACTGGTGGTGTAAAAATATGTGGTTGAGACATAACCGGGGGAGTGCTAATCATCACGCTCTCCCTTTTGTAAAATGACGAGGAACAAGAACCTGCTAGTTTTGCAGGCGTACAATATTGCCAAATGCAAATGGACTTCTAGCCACCCTTAAATTAGGTGAGCTGCCTCACTGCCGGTAGAGTTAGGGATCAAGAGATGATCAAGCTGAACAATGAAGAAGCTGCCCATCGGCTAGGTTCTTCCCAATATCAAAGTGGTTCCACTCATGTTAGATTTGGAAGTTAACAGCCAGGGTCAAAATGTGCGATGCCAAGGAAATCCAATTACCAGCCCATCTGCTGTCATTCTTTATAGTGGCTTAGCCAGTACAATCCAGTAATGGCAATTGCAGAATGAAATAATGAACTAAGGCACAATAGTAATAACATGAACACAAATATAGCAAATGCGAAAATAGAAAAACTATTTCTGTTGACCTCCGCATGTTGACCCAAAAGCCTAATCTGCACAAATCTAATACAAAGCAGAAAA
The DNA here is from genome assembly GCF_040938575.1 of Ambystoma mexicanum. Lineage (NCBI taxonomy): Eukaryota > Metazoa > Chordata > Amphibia > Caudata > Ambystomatidae > Ambystoma > Ambystoma mexicanum. The sequence continues at coordinate 1,414,663,832 of NC_090935.1, forward strand.
ATCCAGAAATAACAATACTGCAACAAATCAAAATAGAATGTGTTCAAACTGCAAGTGGTGGGCCGTCTAATCCTATGGAGAATGAAAGCATGTTATTTTAAAGTAGTGCAGAAGCAAGGTAACATATTGCAAGTCCCTGTGAGAAGACATTAGATTTTGTCCATTGACCACCTGTCTAAACTTGTGGAACAAAGAAGGTACAGAAAAGGTGATTTTTGGATGATAAAAAAGGAAAAAGATAAGCAAAACAAAACAATTATCAATTGGGATGGTTGAAAACCAAGTGTTTTAAGCAGTGAAGTAATTGAAAGATACAAAAAGATACAAAATATAACGTGCATATTATTTATCAGTTAGGATAATAGACTAGACAATACATTTACTCTGAGAGATTAACTGTTTTAATCCAGTTTTTACTGTATTGCAAGGTGTAATCCACACATACCATATGATGAAGGGATGATTATAACCTAAGTAAATGAATAAATGCACGTTATGACCACATGTCAAAAGGTCCAGCCTTTATATATTTCTTTATACAAACACAATAGATATGTGCCTGTTATTTCCCAAATGCAAATGCAACTGAACAGGTCGTTTTTTTATTTTATTTTTTAGAGCTACCATCGGTCCCAGATTATCAAGAAGCATGTATTGTTGGATGAAAGCCAACCGGTCCTATCTGCATGTGACTGAACTCTTCCAACAGCATAGATGGTGTGGACCACGGAAAGAAAATGTTCCAAGGTTTTATTCTGGGTTTTATGGAGGTACATTTTTCGGGATACTATACCCAACAAAGTGACTTACGCATACTAGTTTGTAGTAACTGTCTGAATCTGCTTCTTAAAGCAGAGATTTAAAACCCATATTTATAGGCCATGCTTTTGCCTAAATCTACATAGCTCCGTTGTCGCTTTTGTGTAGTTATAATAAAAAATATATAATCAATGATACAAATATGATGACCTCTGATAAGCGCAAACCTGGAGAAAAAAAACTTTAAAAAAAACATTCCTCATAGAAATAAACATGCACACTTATGGATATGTAAAATATATATATATATAAAGTGTAAACAGTACAGATTAAACACCAATGCCAATTAAACTGCATAGCAAAAATTTAACTGAAATGTGCAGTAGTGTGAGGACTTAAAGCCACTAAATAGAACGTAAGGCATGTTAACTGAGAGACAAACCCTTCGAGCTGTGTATGCTGCATGGTTCATGAATTCATTTTGCATGTAAAGAGTATCATAGTATTAAGAATCAATGCCCCAATTGTTTTAACACAGCAGTTACATCAATGGAACATGCATCAAATTGAAACATCCAAATAAGGGCACTCCCTGGTGACATCTTGAAAAAATGGATGCAACTACGATAATTTCATTGAAATTTAGGGCAAAGAAATTCATGAAATTCACCAAATATAAGGGTTGTGAAAAATCCAATGTATGCGTGAAGGTTCTCTTACCCTAACTAGTCCCTCATACTTTCTCCCTTCAAAGTGCTTACTTCAGCCTAATATTGAAGCCATTTCATTTCAAACTAGTCTGAAAATCAGAACATTTCATTTAACAAAGATGCTCGCTTATAATCACAGAGCAAATGCTTGCCAAAAAAATAGTTGCGTGTACATTTAAAAGCAAGCATTCGATAAATGTTTCACCTGAAAAAAATGTGCTGACTACACTTCAATTTTGAAAATAATGTTTGCGCCTGAGCTATCAAAAAAGGTCTATGGATTTGCACTAGTAAATTACAATACATACACTTAAGCATTCCAGCTTCACTCTCCAATTCAGAGATACCTTAAGTTACCGGATCCAGCCCTCTAAATGAGAGATACAATAGGCTCCAACCAAGCATTAAAATTGTGGAACAAAAATGTTTCCATCTCAGTCATCCACTACACTGATGTAAACTGCGCCCAAGGCACATGGTCTACATATAAATGTACAAAAAAAGGCCACAAAGGTGTCCAACAGTTGAAGGGGGGTTGCTTATTCTTGCCCCATCGCAGCCTTCTCAAGGTAATACACATTGACCAAATGACGATTAAGGTGCTTGCTGTACTCATCTTCTCTCCTAAAGGAACGATCACAAAATATGCACACAAAAAGTTCATTGGTCACCTTTTCCGCTGCACTATGTGCAGTAGCTTTGCTTTCTGTTTTTTCAGGAGCTGAAGGGGCACAGTTCAGACCAGAATCGTCACTTCCCTCCGACACGTTGTCGCTAAGGTCACTCCCATCATGGCTATGGATGCCTTCATCCTCTTCAGTGTCCACAGATCCATTGCCTCTTTTTTTACTGGAGGCCGGTACAGGTAAGATAACAACATCCTTGTCAGCTTTTTCAGGGAGAACAAGTTCCAAAGTGACACCCTTAGAAAGATCGTCACCCAAGTCTGTACTTTGTTCCGGTCCTCCCTCCAGCCGTTCAGCCAAAACTATTTGTTGCCCTCCATCTTCCTCAGCATCCTCCCTTTGCTTACTCAAATTGTGCAATTCTGCAACGATTTCAATATCTGGCTGCTGAGAGTCAGAATGAGTTTCTGTATCCTTTGGTTCTTCTGTGTGCATTTCTTTGTCCTTTGGTGGCTCTATTTGCTGTTCTGTAATGTACTTTGGATGGCTTGGGGGCATTTCTGAGTTGCCCTTATGCAGACCTATGCACATTTCGGATGCATTATTTCGCATCTCTATACACCTTTCTGCAACATCCTTTTCTGAATCACAAATTTGAGGCTCTGTATTTTGCAGCTCAGTGCACGCCTCGGAATCAAGGTTTTGAAGCACTGCACATGTTTTAGAGTCACCCTTTTGCAGTTCTTGGTCTACTTCGGAACTGAAATTTTGCAGCACTGTAGGAATCTGCACATTCTCGCTTTGATGGCAAGCAGTGGTCTCTGCATTCTGTCCTTTATATGGTGAATTCAAATGCTTACCATCGTCCGGTTGACATGCAGTCACCTCGGCATTGTCCATCTGCTGTTCTGAATGCATCTCTACATCCTTTCTGTGTTGCACTTTATGTATTTCTGGGACTTCATCATGTTGTTCAGTACTCATATTGCTCCCACCCTCGTATTGCTGGAAGTCGGGTTGGTCTTTTAGCTGGTCACACGGGTCACTACATGGATGGGTTAGCTCAATACAAGTTAGCTCAATACAGAACTCTTCCTCCATTTGTACCCCTATTGATTGCTCTTGGGAGCAATCAGTAGCAACAGTCAAAGGTGTGGAACCCACCTCTTGCTGATTGGTTTCACCATCATACTGCGCTATAGTCTCCCTATTCAACTGGAGTTTGACATGCTTATTTTCAGAATTATCACCGTCGTCCAGCAACTGCCCTGACATTTGGCATTGGATACCTTTGTCCACATTATCCACCAATGTGCAACGGCTGCCTAACAGGAGTGTGACCTCAGCAAGTTCGCTATCTTGCAACTGATTACTGGATAGCCCAGATGTGCAAATCTTGGCTTTCCTGGCGGCGCAGGGCTTCTCAGGAACCACGGTTTTCTTACTCTGAACAGTAGTTGTGTTTTTCTTCTTCTGGTTGTTTTTCAAACCTTTCTTCTTGCTCTTCTTTAGGGCTGATTTTTCCTTTTTGGAAACCTTGCTCTTCTTTTTCTTTTTTTGATCTTTCGGGATGTTTTGTGTTTTTTCTTCTAGTTTCTTCTTTTTCTTTGCTACTGGTGGTCCTCCACTTTCATCCTTTTTTGAAGATGGCATACCTTCTGCATTTTCCTTATTCTCCACCCTCGAAACACACTCAGTCTCAGCCTTTCGCTTCTCGCCTTTTGTAGAAACAGACTTACCCTCTGCCTTCTGCCTCTCCCCTTTCGTAAGAACACACGGAGCAGCTGCCTTTTGCAGAGCCCCCTTTTTAGAAATAGACTGAACGTCTGCTTTTTGCTGTTGCCCCTTTTTAGAAAGCTCAGCCTCTGCAGTTTGTTTATCCAGCTTTGAAGAAACAGATTCTGCTGCAGCCTTCTTTTTGGCAGACCTTGTTTTTAGTGGTTTCTCTTTCTTTTCTTTGACAACTTTCTCAATGGTAGAGTCTTGGCTTTTTGCAGCAGATTTGCGACTTCGATTGGTCGCTTTTTGCCCACAGGTCTCAGGTTTTGATTGTTCTGTTGTTTTTAACCCATTCTCATTTTCATCAGGCTGCACAGGCTCTGCTGACGTATTTTCACAGTCCCCTTCTTGCTCTTCTACCTGCTCTTTTCCAGCATTATTGCTGGACTCAGAATCTGCCAGGGATGCATCATTTTTTTTAGTCCTCAATTTCACCCTTGAAATGTCCATCGTTATGAACGAGCAGTTGAAGTGCCTGGATTTAATGTGGTACTGCAGATTGCATTTCTTTGACGCTGCATAGTGACACACTGGGCACATAAATTGTCGTGGCCGTACATGCAGCTCAACGTGCTTTTTGTAGTTGCTTCGGTCAGCGGTATTGTAGTTACAGTGAGGGCATTTTAGGGGCTTTGGTCCATTGTGAAGTTGCCTTGCATGTCGTGTTACTTCGTGCTGGTTTGATGCAACATAACTGCATTGATCACACCTGAAGGGCTTCTCACCTGAGGAAATTCAATATCAACAGTCAGTACATGCAAGCTTATAATATACAAATCGCATTTAAACTTATGTGGACATCGATAAACTATATGCACTTTGCAAGAGATATAAAACATGCAACAAATGAAAGAAGTAAAAGATGATCACATAAAACAGTTTGTCAATACCAACTCAACATTGTTAAATCAATGAAGAGTAGAAGGGTGATGGCATTAAAAACTGCTGCCAACGTTAAACAATACTGCGTGCATGCCATTTGTTTTAATTTAAGCTGGAGAATGGTTTGTTTAAACAACAAATACATGGACAGCACCCACAAAGGACCACACACATCAAATTTAAAAATGAAATGCAGTCAGGATCAAGAAGGTCATGTTTATGAATAAATACCTACCAGTACATACACAATTATGTTACCAGATTGAATCCATACCATACTGGTCCATTGAATGCATTGTAGAGAGATGGAAATTAAGAGTTTGTGAAACCGTTTCATCAGACGTTACCATTTTAAATACGCAAGTAAGAGCAACATTCTCATAACAAATGTTATCAAGATACATTAAATTATAATCATTGCACAACTTATTGGCCCTCATATTATTTATTTGTTAAGTGCCTCTTCCTAACAAGATAACAGTCCCACTACGGTTGCGATATAGACGAGTCATGGACAAAATGTACATAACACTATTGAATTCCCATGATCCCAATACTAAAACTAATTACGCACGGGGACTACTAACACTGCTACTTTTAATAATGCGCTGTCTGCAAGGCGTTCTTAAACTAGAACATGTTCACCCTTGCAACATAACACTCTGCTTGGGTGCCTATTTTAAAAAGCAGTTTGTCATTATTTACCAGAGGAAAATGTTTTGTTTCCAGAGTTATGGCTAATGAAATGTAATAATACAAAAGAAATAAAGTAAATTGATGTTAGGAAGAAATTAGGATAGACAATCTTATCTACAAGCTATATTTTCCATCCAAGAGGCACACATTATTCAGCCTCCAATTGCACCAAAACCAAAGAACCAGGAATGTATTTACACAAAGTGCCTCCCACCACACCACTTTAGAGACACTGATTTGTTCTTTCCCAGATTTCAAGACTACCACAGAACACCCAAATTACCAATTCCAACGACATTGATCAACATCTAAAAAGCCAGCAACAATCAGGCCCAAGGACGGATGATGTAGGGTTGGCATGGCACAGCTGCACCATGGACTCCCTGGCATGGCATGAGGTGGGTACCAGATTCTGCAGGACATCGCAGGTTATTTGGTCCTGCTAGTTGCACTGTTGCAGTTTGAGAAGACCGGAGTTAGTTGTGGCCTTTCAGATCCTCTTCATAACTTTACGGTGGAGTGTTCTTTTCTAAGATGGCTAAGAAAGGCTTGTAAGGGCTGATCTGCCTGTTCGAATTAAGATGGTTTAAAAATGCCAAAACTATTCAGGTGTTTGCTCACTTCACCTCCCCTCTTCCCAATCAAGAGGTAGCCTGCGCGGATAACAGGAAGTAAGTCACGTAAACTCATGTAACCTCTCTTCATGGCAGGAATGCTATTTTCTGGAACGCTGTAGGTGCAACTTTATGACTGTTGCCTATGATCTTGCCCGTTGGTAATTTAGTTAACCTGTTTACCAATTAGAGGCTTTAAATAAATGGCATAATACATTTTCTTTAAAGTGCCATAACATAATTGTGGAGTTCATATTTCTTTTTAGGGAAAGGACTATTGTTTTAGTCACTGGAAATGCCCAGGTTTTAAAATGAAGGCCCTTACATTGAATCTCACCGCATCGACAATGAAAATAGCTAATTGAAGCAATTTAATTTGAATGCAAGGGAACAAAGCCATACTGTAAATCATATAGCAAGATAATTTAGGGCAAAAAAAGAAAAAAAAAACATCGGAATGGATGAGGTTTTCTGTAAAGCAAAAGCAAGGATAACAAGCTAAACCTTAATATGTAAGCAATGATCTAGGATCCTAAAGAAGCATGCTAAACCAGTGCAATTCATGATCCTTGCAGTATAGCTCAGGTACTGGCCGGGGGGGGGGGGGGGGGCGGGGGAGGGGAGGAGGCTGGAGAGGGTCATGGAAACTCGAAATAACATATACAAACAATGAAAATAATTGAAAGCGTAACAAATGGAGTGAAGTCCAATGCTGCACATTCTTTATTTTCAAATGGCGATTAGGAAGAGGGGGGACAGAGGTGTTTAACGAGTCCTGGTGCGATGGCAAAACTTGGCTCAAACAAAAAGAGGTTGTCAACCAAAAGACTGATCTATGCCAAAGTGCAATGACTGGCAACGGAAATTGCTTTTCAAACATAAAATTACTTCGGTGATAGACAAAATCCTATGGGCCAACAAACAAAACCATTGTTTATCAGGAGAGAAATTATCGAACTTAAACTTTCCCGTTTTTAAATGTGGGTCCCCAAAACACTTCATAGATCGAAGGAAGCATAATCACCCTGAATGACCTTCTCATGTGGAAACTGATTTTAATTTCTTCTCGGAAAGTACTCAGAGCCCAGGCAGATAGGTTCTGGAATTGTAATACCATCTTAGCCTCATTATATCTTTTGAACCCAGCAATTTATGAATTTATTATTTAAGGCAAATCCAGGTCCATCTTTTTCTGAAAAGGCACAACTAGCCTGAAATACCACTGGCCCGTATCCTTTTAAAAGGACTTAAATCTGTTTCCTCTGTCCAACCCATGATTATTTATCAAAATACACATTTTATTCATATAACAAAAAGTTATAAACCATTCTTATAGGCACACATTTTTCAGACCACGTTTAGACAACTAAACATATTTCTGTAACAAACACTGACAGCTCTTTGATTTTTCAGACACAATAACACAATACTTCCAACTTGTGACCCCTCTTCAACATAGATCCTTCTTATGTATGAAAATAGCGAACAGAAAAATCTTGACTTGTTACAGAGCAGTTTCAATCATTGTTTGTAATATATATCCTGACCTTTGTTTGCAGTGTCGTTATTATTTCCTAGCAAGTGGACAGTGTGTTTCGGCCGTCTCAAGAACTATAGCATTTTATAGTAATACCCAGGAATGCACGATGCCCTGTATCCATGGGAAACCCCCAGGCGAGCTGTATTCCACTTTTGTGGAGTTAGCATAAAGTATAGCGTAAACATGTGCCGCTAGCCTTAGGGCCCCATCTGACACTATTTAAATGCATATTTTCGCCCAGGCACAAGCCTCTGCACACGTGTAGTATTGGAAGGCGTTGAAGGTCACGTTGGGCACATTGCACATCCCTGTGCATTACTAGAAAATTAAATTAACACCAACACCACGTTTTTGGCCGCACCTATGGGATAAGGTAATACTGTGGGAAAGCGCTGTACAGATAATTACCCCTGCATGTTGCAAGTCTCTGGGATGGTTAACCCCGGCCATTGGCATCCGCTGAGTAGGTTCTGCCTACACCACTCTAGGAGCACTTGTTCCCGAGAGAAGAGGTTAGCGCATGGAGAGAACTGCCTGCAAAAAGCAGGCAAGAAAGCCAGGATACGGGTGTAGATTGGGGCCAAGGTGACTATCCATAGTCTCTATTTTCCCAACATAATTTATTTACAGGCTTGGGCGAACTACGACTTCACGCCAAATCTATTCAAGTGGGCAATCTGGACTGCCACTTAGTGGTCTGGCTACTACTCAAGGCAGTAAGTTCAGTAGTACACGTAGTGACTATCTAAACAACCCAAGACTCATTTAGCCATCCTATTTGAATCTACATTACACGTCACATCAGACACTTTTACAACATGCACATACATATTTGACTTTTTTTGTAGAAGAGTACATTTTAATGCATTTGAAAATTGGTCATGTCCCGATGAAACCGCAAATGCTTGGAACAATAGCTATGGTTCTTGAGAAGGGCAAAACGCTGTCGACTTGCAATGAAATAATGACACTGCAAACAAAGGGCGTCATATGTATATAGAAAAAGTACAAACCAGGAATGAAACTGCTCTGTAATAAGTCATGGTTTTTCTGTTCGCAATTTTCATACATATGACGGATCTATGTTAGGACACAAGCTAGTAATGTAAATATGCAATATATGCAAACAGGGAAGCAGGTTAACATACACCTACAAAAATGTCGAGATCGAACCCAATGTTACGACTGTAGCAACAAAGCCACAACACTTACCATCTTTATGTCACCATCACACAGACATAGCTAACTGGAATATTTTATCTGGTCTTCACATTCACAAGTAAGGTTAAGTTCATCACTCGGACGATGGGCAACTTCCTTACCTTGGGAAGAAGGCACTACCACGCCACATGGGTTAAATCTCCAGTAAAGCACCTAAATGCTGGAGTCCAGCTTGAAGCGCTACACAAATAGCCAATAACAACTCTGTATAAAACGAGCAATGCTATCAAAAAGGAGATGGGAGCAATTATTTAGATTGGGGGGGTTTGGCTTTCAAGGCATTTATTTGCAGACCATTGAAGCCCTACCCAAGTAATGCTTGCTGTAAAGAAGACAGAATGCCATTAGAAACATCACATCAAATATAGCTCGAACTATGACAACACTGCCTGTCCCTCCTAAAGATTACTGGGATAGAAGCCTCACCTGAAGACAGTCAATGAACAAGACAGATTTTATTCTACTCATCAGGTTGCGTCTTTGTACTGAGTAGCCGTCATTTTAACATTCACCAAAAGGACAAGATGAACACAGCTGGTAATGCGGAAAAAGCAGTAGGCTTTCAATACACACAGGAGGATATGAATGATAAGGAAGCACCCTTTATGTGCGTCTTCCAGCTGAACAGAAGCCACTGTGGCTAGGGTAAACCGTCCTACTGGAGCAGGGCTGGCATATGGCGAGTTGTGAGGCCCGGGGCAAAACGTTTGGTGAGGCACCCTTATTTTGTTGCACTGGGCCAGCTGCGGCGCAAACAGACACGAGAAATCTCCCATTGAGTTTGTGTGGAGGAACACAAATATGGTTCATTATTATGACAGCAAATTAACTACAGCAAAGTTATGTTTCTGTACTGAAGACAAGAGACAAGTTCACTCAGTTTGGTCATATGCATCAATATATATAAGATGGTGTGACTCGTGGTGCAAGACGCCATCTTTAGGGAGCGCCCGGTCTCTTTGTGAGCATTAAAACACACATCATACATAGTGACAGGTAGATGTTCAGTAGTGGCCGATACATTTTTGAACTGGAGAGGCCTAATGAGGAAGTCCAAACAAGGGGTGCTTGAGAGGGGTTCTCACCCCAAAATTGTTATGAAACAAATTAAAATTGTGCATTTTACATCACTTTCTTGAAAAATTAGTTAAAAAACCATCGAGTTTGCAATTGGTTTTGTATGGTAGCACATGGAAAAAAAAAACAATAGATGCAAGTCAAGAACCGCGCACAGAAGCATTTTCCATTGCATTTCATGCCGCCTGTTCCCATACAGGTCCATGCAGGCTGCACAAATATATGCCAGTATTACCATATAAGGATTCACAGCCAGGAAAAAATACCATGCCACGTAAAGTATATCCAGACTGGCTGTGCCCCATAAGTGTTATTACTGGCTAGACGGGCCAACATTCAATGTAGGCCAGTAGCCACCTTATAACACTGATGTTTTCTTTATCTAGGCCTGGCTGAAGATGAGTTGGGGCCTACTTCAACATAATGGTTGGGGGCCCACCCAATTGCTTAGAGCAGAAAACAGACTGGGGCACCCATTGGGTGCATATATTATAATGTAGACAAGGAAATACAGGTAGGAGTTAATAGCCGCTGATTCAAGACGGCCAGCCAGCAGGGAGCAGAAACACTAAATGCCCACTGAAAATCTTTAAATCTCCTTTGTCCGAAATTACTGATGTGGAGGAAGCGGTGTTAAAAGGCAACGAGGTAATAACATTTCTGTATACCCCAGGGAAGTGACAGCTGAAAGGGCGCCAGCCAACACAGCTGTAGAGCGAGCATTTCAAAGCGCTCCTTTTAAACCCCAGAACGAAAGGAATACAGAAAGGAACATATTGCTGCGTTACAAGACTGATGACTGGCAACAAGGGGGCATTTGGTGGTGTCCCCCCAAAGCCACTTTCAACTGAAAAAGCTGAAAGGCCCCAGCGAGACAGCCAGATAGCAGGCAGCTGAAACACTAAATGCAGCCACAGGAGGACCAGGTGGCCCTCCCTCCTCTCCAGCATCTAGACAAAAGGCCTGCCAGTAGAGGTGGCCTCCCCTGTCAGTCAGCGTGTTCATGTTGCAGGTCTCCGCATCTTGAACATGACAGAAGAAGGCCCCCGTCATTCAGTGTGTCCGAGCTGCCAGCACAGTAATGGAGAGGCGGTGGAGCTCACTTCTGAGCCCCACCGTTTCTCAGTTTGTTGCTGAGCCAAATGGCTCTGCACAGAAACGAAAAAAGAATTTTGCAGGGGACAGGACCCTACTGAGAGGCAGGCAGCACCGTCCCTCGTGTCAAAGAACACGGGTGGACTGTGCTGCCTTGTCTGGTGCGGTGGGTGGGGGGGTGCTGTGAGGCCCCTCCTAAGCGCGATACCTGGGGCAGATGCCCTCCTCCCCTCGTGACAGCCCTGTTTTGGAGAGCCACTGTGCAGCTGGAAGATTAAGCATTTTCTATCCCCTTAACATAACCCCTCCCTGCTCAATTCATAGTGTATCTCCTTTCCGCCCATTCACATGACAATCAGACATGGGTGATTTGCAGGGTCTTGGCCACCCTCTCTCAACCTTAATGGCTGAAATGCACACAAGCATAATAGCACTTTCCAATTTTCCCCTATTTTGGACTTTGGTCCCTCCGAGGGCGTTTAACCTACATCACGTCGGGACCATAATTCTGGTGAAAATCGCTATGCAAATAACAAAATGAAGCAGCAGACATGTTGTTGAGCAAAGTTTGAAACATGGATATTTTGGGCATTCCACTAATTAAAGGGTTACTAAATGAAGGTCCCCTTTTAAAACTTACCTTGTGGGAAGCATATTCATGTAGAACATACACAGGCCTACCATACATGGTTCAATCTTCGACTTCTACATTAAAATAACACAATTAGATTTCAGAAAATCACAGTTCAATCTGCACCCAATGGCTCTATTGTCTCCCAGCACTAGGATTGAAACAGGACAGGTTAAAATATAGAAAATCTGGCATAGTTACCAACCTGAATGTATGCGCATGTGCCTTGTTAAATGGGTCTTCTGGGAACTTTGATAATTGCACACAATGCACTGGTATGGACGCTCCCCTGGAGAGAAAAAAAAAAGCAAAAAAAGTTTCAGCACGCAGTCAAAACATAGTACGTGTAATGATTTTCATGTAAAGTAGCACAACGCATTTTATTTTTTCAATGTGGCCGTTCGCCATCCGAATGCACTGAACACAAATAGAAAAGGTCTCATTAACCGTAAGAGAACAAACAAAACATTTCACTAAAAGTAAGCATTGAAATGTTTTCACAATTTCAAATGGGACTCTGCCCAAACTGGTGTGGCATTCACTAGTCAATCGTCAAACTGAATTTTGATTACACTTTGTCTATTCAGAATAAGGGCACAAAACGGAAACAAAATAAACGGTCTGCACTGCATGTTAATGTTGAGCATTTTTTTAAGTGAAATATTTCTCTTGCCATCAAACCAAAAAGGTTACAGCGCTACTAAAGAGGAATGGATACTATATTCTCTCAGTATTTGCCTGGCCACTCGACTTCCGGATCTTTTCCTGTCCTATGTGCTCCCCTCCTGCCTCACCACCTTTACTAATCACTCCTGGGTTGTGGCCTTTCCCCACATTACTTCACAAGAATTCACATTATATTTTTTTAAAACACTTTAAGAGCTCATTTAAGTGTGCTTCTCGCTAAATTTCATCATACAATAGGCATTTCCAACTAGAGTACACACTCCGATGTAGGCAATCCCTGGTCACAAGTTTCCTACATTTTTATGGCTTGCGTCGACAACCTTTAGGTACAAAATGTTGTGCAACTTAATGTCTAACAATTAAAGAAAAAGACCTTTTCACTTTTAGAATTGTACTATTATGTGATTAGTTGAACGAGCACCCTGTATACTTCTAGAACCAAACACGCAATTGTCAATTACTCGTAATTTCTTTTGCTCCAGGTCACATTCGTGGATTCCACCACGAGGCCCCTTCCTATTTTATAAATTATGCATCAAATCTTTAAGGTAGGATACAAGTTGTCCTGTGAAATGTTACTATGGTTTCAAAGTTTTTGATTTTTGTCACCGACCCTCACATGTTAAAAACGGTCTCTCAACAAGCAGCAATCTTTTTCTTTTCAGAGAGACGTATTTTTGAGTTTCTTCATAAATGAATGCCCTGTGCAGTTTCATTGTAGGTTAGATATTAATTTCTCCTGTAACAAACCTCTGCCAGCTTATTCGTTCTTCCACTGGCATCCCCCTTTCACTCCGTGCCCATTAATCGCAGACCACCCTGCTGGCTTGGCGTCCTTTGTTTCTGTGCCCCATTTGTATTGAAGCCCGGTTTCTTCCCGCCCGTCTATAAGCCCCCACCATAGCTCCATCTACATTCCCGTTTCCCTGAACCTGACTGAGCCTTTGCCAAACGTTTGATTGGTGCCTCGCGGCGCCCTTAAAGTTCTGGCCTCTGTTTTCATTCTGCCGACGCTCACTAGCTTAAGTGACTTTAGAACATGCAGGAGGTCTACAGTGTGCAAGCAACACAGCCTAGTTGTTGCAATTGGGTGGTGCTTTGCAGGCCGAAACTATTGCAGTGAAGTACAGCTTAGCAGTGTTGCCAACTCCTCAGTGAAGAAAGTAGCTATTGGCTCCCCTAGAAGTCGCCAGAAGTAGCAAATGACATCACTGCCTAATTTGCATAATTACCTCCTCTTTCCCCCTACTATTTATTGCTTTTACTGTGACCACCTCCCCTTTTAACCATTTTGTTTAGGCCCATCCCCCTAACATACAGTTCCCCTAGAGCGTTTCTGGGGGCGGGCTGGCTACTTTAAGAACAATAAAATTGCTATGATTAACAGTGAACACCTCGCTTTTAAGTTCAGTGTGTTTTTGCATTACTCCCGTTAGAAAACGGGCGAGTGACCACACTTTTTTCAATTGGTTTGGAAACTTGCATAAATGAGCAAGTCTCCAAACCAATTGAAAAAAGTATCTAGATTTCTCGTTAGCTGCTTTTTTAATGAAAAAGGTGTCCGGACATTTCGTCGAAAGCCATTTCATCGAAAACCAAATGGTCGAATTTTTTTTTTTATATATATATTTTTTAGGTTTTAGTTTAGGGAAAAAAAGTTTTTTTTTTTTTTAGAAAAAAAAGGGGAGGACGCCCCCCCAAAAAAAAAAAAAATAAATAAAAAATAAAAAAATTTCGACCATTTGGTTTTCGACAAAATGGTTTCGACCAAATGGCCTGTCAACCATTTGTTTTCGACGAAATGTCTGGTAACCAATGAAAAAGTCGCTAGGGGGCGTACTTTCTTGTAAATATAGCGAGAAAGTCGCCAAATTGGCAACACTGCAGCTTAGGGGGAGACGGGATATGCATAAGGAGAGGATGCTTGTAGGCGTTACTAATTACTATGGCCATTCGCAGCCACTTCCTGCCACAACAGGATCTCTTTGAGCTTGCAATATCAAGAAGTGATATCAACAGTTGTGTCCGAAGTTTTTGCTAGTTTTATTTCTAAGTATTCTTCGTCGGGTTAATAGTTTTAACTGGTGCTTTAAATGCGCTACGGTGTAATAAAAATGGCTTAACAAAATGCCTTAATTTATAAGCAATAAGCATGTCTTTTACTGACGTCCTGTTAAAAAGCAAACACTGGCAAAGCCAACAGATTTTGCCATTGTATTAATAGCATTTGCCAGGCACTGCTATCTAAATGCTAGCACCATGTACTTGCACCCTTTTGCAGCTGCTTCTAATAATGGCGAAGTGGAGGCAAGTGGTGTGTGCGAGTTATCGTGAAACCCCCTTAATCGACAGCGCCCTCGACGAGCCCATTGTCTACAGAATGGTGACGCACATCAATAGCCCAGCGGGAGCCAGAACCCGGCAGCAGGCAACCAAGCTTCAAACTCGACGTGTCCAGCCGACTAACAAAAGGGCTAATAAGGGGGTTGGACACCGATGTTTAGGTTAATCAGCTGGTGACCAATCGAAAGACTGAAGAGCAGTTTCCGGTGCAGAGTGAAAGGGGCGATTTGGCACACTCTCTCATGGAGAGGAGAGTCCTAAAAAGGTCGATCCGGGGAGGAACCCCAATACTGATAATACCAAAGTTCAAATACATATGGAGTTCCATTCCGGACGCAGAGGACACAGGGAAAATAACAGACCTGGAAAGAACAGATCTCTATTCTGGAGCAACAGAGAGCAAAAGAGCTTCCCCTGGCGTCGAACCACCCAGAATCCATTCCAACAGTGGCGCCGAGTGTAACAAGAGAACCCCAATAAGAACCAAGGGTGTGTAGACCCCAAAGAGGTTGGAGGTGGCAGGGGGCTATTGCCCAAAATTGCGTTGACGGAAGGCACCCAAGCGAAAGCTGTAACATAAACGACATGCATCATTGCTAGTCCGGATCCCCAAATGAGTTACATGATCGGGCTGCTACGCCTCAAAAGCAAGAACTAAAAAAACTGGCGGCGCAGCTAGCAAAGGACCTATCCATTCAGAAATAAAATCATCCTGCAAAAGCGAAAAAAGAGTATATCCACCATTAAGGACGGTCTGGCGGCGTTAAATTATGAAATACCCAATGAGGGAAAGACGATGTTGACATTGTGTACCCAGTCTCTTCAGAAACGTCCCCTAGTTTAATGACCAGGACATCTGTAAGGTTGATCGCATCGCACAACGAAATCGCCCAATCGGCAGCCCTAGGAAATGTAGTTACTGCTGGTGAGAAAAGACCAGAGACCGAGGACGCACAGAGGAGGATGATGGTGGGAAATATGCCAAAAAACAACAAAAATGATATACCATCTCAATTGGAAGGTAATGACTAAATTTTTGAAAATGGATTACCGGACAGCAGCAGCTCTTCATATTCTGCAAGTACCCAAGAGATGCCTAGCTTCGAACAAGAGCGCTGGAATGGGGAAGAGATCCCCGAGAAAGAAGATGTGAGTCACATTCAGCATATGGTGATGGCAGCCCTCACCATGTTGACGAACCCTTTCTCCAAATTATATGAGTGAATTAATAACTTGCTACAAGACCAGGCCACTTTAATTGCGATGGCCCACGCAAAAATGATAGGCCTGGAAAGCTTTGTGAATAAGGTCGAAGAAAAGCTGAATAAAGAAGTGAAAGCCTCAATAAAATGGCAAAATCATCTCTGATCTGGAAAGAAGAGAATCCAAAGACAAAGCTTTATTAATGGAAGTAATCGTGGAAGATTGCAAATGGATGAGCAATCAATGGACACATGAACAGGCAAGCGTTTTTAAGAGAGTTTTTATGTTGTGCTGTGTTCTCCCTTGTTCCCCTCCCTTGCCTAGCCGCGCTCTGAAACACTTGTGTACGAGCGCAATACAAATACAATATCATATCATATCAAGCAGAGATGAGAGTGGTGGTGTGTGGACCCCGGCAGGGTGTGGTGAGCCTAAAGGCAAACAATTGTTAAATCATCCAACTAATCAGTTGAGGGAGGATTATAGCCACTCCCAGAATAAATTCCATGTAAGAAATAGCGAAAGTAGAGACAGAATCATACCGATGCCTCCATAACCAACATCAACAATACTACTTGAATCCTTATTTGTGTTTCTACATTAGTCCTCGAGTATGCAACAGTCTCTTGTGTAGCTCTACCACTTGTATGCACAGTTATATGTTTGTGTGTTCATGTTATTGTATTGTAAGGTGAAAAGACAATAAAACATGTTATAAAAAAAAAAAACAATACTACTTGAATCAAGTACGGACCTAGATCAAGAGGAGGAGCCGGGAACCACGAGACCAGGGTCGCAAGGGCTAACTAAAGATGTGAACATCTTCTTGATATTCCAACCAGCTAAAACCTTGGCAGTGTCCAGAGGGGGCAGCCCCAAATAGGTGAAAACTGGAAATAAAGGGCAAACAAACCACAAACATTAAAACTGGGACAAAGAAAATTAGGTCCTTTCTAAAGTAACATAAGATCACAGATTCCCCTGGATTTGAGTCAAACCTCAAAACCCCCAGAAGAGAATTGGCGATGCCCCAGGAGGATCCATCAATGAAGTGCACACAAAGAGCAATGCCTTGCCAGAGGTCAGAAAGAGAGAAAGATACTACCTGCTTAAGTGATTTGATAGAAGTTATGCCAAGGGAGGAAAGAGGAGGACTGGAGCAACCTAAGCAGATCTGATTGGGCAGAGATTGAAAGACAAGAAAATCAAATACTGGATCCGGCAATTGGGTTGACTGCCAAATATACAGAGAAAGAAAAACGGAGTCTTCCAGAAAAGAAAAAAAAAAAAAAAAACCTAAAAAAACTTTCCAACCATTTCAAACACTGGAATAAAAAAATAAAAAAAAAAACAGCCCTGGGAGAGGTGCTACTAGACGAGGCCCGCCAAAGAGCTGGAGGAAAAGATAAAAAAGAACATTATGCCAAACATCCGAAAAGCGCGTCTGAGGAATGTGGATCCATCAAGAACCAAAACCCAATGCAGAAATAAGGACCGAAAGGTATGCTTGGAGAGAATACTGGGATCGGAGTAACCTATCCTTAATCGCAGGAATGTAATGAAGTTCCTGCAACATATCCCAGCGTGGAGATATACATCAACCAAAGATATCAGGGTGGTAGAGTTTGTGAACGAGAAGAGAATGGATTGGGTTGTTTTACATCTTGACTCCCAATTAATTAAGGACGCATTATTGGAACATAGTGACAAACTCCTACCTCCGGGATATTAAGTGATTATCAGGAAATCAAGCAATGGGAAGATGGTAATAAGAGTATCGATCCAGACTGCACGAACAGCTTAGTGGGCGCAAAAAGGAAAGTAAAGGAGTATGTGTCACAAGCTGATATTCTCACGAGGAAACCTCCTGGCTCTACAATTCAAAATAAGAGGAGTTTGACAGTGCACCAAACTCATCAACAACAAGGACAAGCCAAAAAATTGGGATTGGCTTGCAGAGACGCTAGGAAAGCCAAGCCAAAAAATTGGGATTGGCTTGCAGAGACGCTAGGAAAGCCAAAGCAGCAATAGATCTTCAGAAAACTGGAAGCCAAAAGACTCCTCATCTGCTCCTGTAATACAAGGGGATTGAAATCATTATTCCCAAAAATCCTGGACTTTGGGCCACTATGATATTCTGTGTTTCCAGGAGACTTGGATGAGGACAACCCCTTCATATGATGGCTACGAGTCCCACCTGAACCCAGCTGGCAAAGGCGCTTTGGGAAGACCCTTCTCGGGTCTCTTAACGATGATCAAGGTGGACAAAGGGCTAATGTTAGTCAGCATAGCAAATCCTAACCCATATGTCCAAATAGTAAAACGGAGCATGGGGGACGCCCTGTCGGAAACCAAGTTTCTTTTAATAAACGCTTATTGGAGTGCCAAAATGTGTGGGCAGGAGGATTTCTTTAAAATCGATAATGAGCCAAGTGGACGAGGCCCTGATTGAGCTGAAAGACCCTTGCATCATCATAGGCGGAGATCTGAACATTTGATTACTGAACAAGGAAGGCTAGCCATAAAAAAAAAAAGAAAACTCTCTAAGAGCCCTAAAATGGGTTATCGAGACAGATGTCCGAGAACTGATAATGCTGAACGCACAAACCAAAAGGCGACAGGCCAGGTGCTTGTACTTGGGGAAGAGAAGCATGTTTCAGGAAACATTACTGAAATTGTGGAATTTCAAATAATGAAACAGTCCCCAAGTGATCATGATCTCCTAGCCGTCACTTTACGCGATACTGGCTCCACACAGGCCAGGAAGAAAGTGGATCCAGTAGAGGTAAACTGGGGTAAATATAGCCTGAGAATTAAGCAGAAGGAGGTCCCAAAATTCACAGCGCAATATGAGCATTCCATAGTGGAAAATCCAAATAGGGTAAAATACGCCTGGATCCTGAAAGAGTTCAGGGAACATTGAGTAATAGGAGGTAAAATAAATATGCTACCTAAGCATGCCTATTACCATGATTTAGTGATGGCAAGAAGAGCGTTCAGAGCTGATGTTAGAAGGCTGCTGAGGGACAGTGGGCCTTCGACGAGGGAAAAGATACGATTACGTAAACAGAAATATCGTAATTGGATATGGGCGTCCAGGACAAGAAGGATACAAAGTGATGCAGACATTTTTTTGAAGGGCATCTGTGTCAAAAACACAAGAAATCTCTGGGACATCATAAATAATGGGGATAACTTTAGACCAGCACACATGATGGGTCAAGTAAAAGAAGAAAGATGGGTAGATCACTATTCTACCCTATTTGCACAAAGATGGGAACTAAATGTATTAGGACGGTTGAGTAGGGCAACAAGATGGTCCTTTGAATTTGACGAGGAAAATGAAAGGCTAATGATTAGCAAACTCAGTTCTTCCAGGGCAATAGTCCCAGCCTTCCTCTCAAACCACGTTCTAAAGGGAAACACAAGTGCCTGGGGGGACTTTGTTGCAGAACTGTTTGAACATATTATGCTGATCAAACAAGTCCAGTCTTCCTGGCGAGAATCCACCGTAGTCCCCATTTTCAATAAGGGCGATGGAGGCGATCCGAAGAACTATCGCCCACCTTGACTCTTTAGGGAAACTATTTGCATTCGTCCTGTTGAGAATTCAAACATATGAGCAGTGAAAACAGGCAGATTGGATCCCAGACAGACAGGATTTGTTAAGGGAGTAGGGACCTTGATGAACTGGTTTATTCTTAACATCCTAAAGCAGAGGACATTGGAGTCAAAGGCCAGCATTTATATGGCCTTTATGGACCTAGAACAGGCATTTGACGGGGTAAATAGGAAACGTTTACGGTCAAAGCTCATTAAGTGGAAATAATAGAGGCAATGAAAGCCCTGTAGACTAATACATCAATTCAAGTAAGATTATCTGCAGAGGGGAGCCTATCAAGGAAAATAGACACTTGTTGTGGGCTAAAGCAGGGAGGCACTCTGGTGCCCTTGCTTTTCAGTCTTTACTTGTCACACCTGAAGGAATCGCAGAAAGATCAGAGCCTTTCCACCGAAGATAAACTCCATCGAAGTTCCGTGGATACTGTATGCCGACGACCTGGTCAATGTGGACCAAACCCCGATTGGTCTTCAACGAAGGATTGAGAGATTTCACAACTACCTGAAAGAAAACAGCATGAAGATAAATGTGGGGAAATCTAAAGTCCTGGTAATTTCTTCGGCGTACAAGAAAACAGAAGGAAACATTTGTATGAAGGGTGGGGAACCCAAAATTGGAGGTAGTGGACCACATGACCTACCTGGGCGTAGTGATAAACAAAAATGTAGATGATAAAGGCCAGTACAGATCTGTAAGGGATAAATTGAAAAAGCTCACTACCCAGTGTGCTTCCTTACACAAGATATGGCAGCTTTTCTTTTCTCCCACTCTTTACTTTCTACAAACAGATGGTGGTACAGATTTTGACGTATGGCGCCAAATGTTTACGGAACTTGTCCTGGAAAGTGTGGGGCCTCTTGGAGGGTTTTTTCTGGCAGAAGATTTTGAAGCTGCCTAACTCGATTCCAATTTCTGTGCTAAAATGAGATGTGGCTCCAATCCCTGGCTTCAATAGCGTTGTGGAAAACGGTATCACTATACATATAATGTATGATTGTAGATAGTTCGGCCGCTTTCACCATTTTAAAGTTTCAACAGAGTTAGCAAGATAAGGGATTGACATGGTGGAAGATCAAAGTGGAGGCTTATCTGGCAAGCCAAAACATTGAAACAGACCCATTAGCCTATAATCCGACTAAGTTGAAACAAAAGCTACAATCGGTTGACTGGACAGAAACGATAAGTCCAGGGAAAATAAGTTGAGACCTATCTTGAGTAAGGAGTGTTAAGGCTTAAATCAACCAACAAAAAACAAACATTTCCATCAGCGCACTACAGAGATCTTCTGCTGAGATGCCGATTGAATATCCTGGCAAGTAGAGAAGTTCAATTAGCCAGAAAACAAATATTGGGAACGTGGAAACACTTTTCCATCTAGTGACCTTGTGTAAGGTGCTTACAGAAGTTAGATCAAGATTCCTAGGGGGTCACGTAAAACAAATACGAACATCGACAGCTGAAGAATGGTGGAAGTGGGTTTTGCTGAGGGAAAAGATAAATCTGGTACTAGCAGGGATGACATTTGTGGAATATGTTTTAAAAGGGAATGATAGCACTTTAAAATGAATTGATGTAGCGCTGGGAGAAGCAGGGGCTCCAATAGACAGAATAATTTCGCTTTTTAGATGGAAGGTTTGTAGGTGGAAAGTGTAATTTGTTTCTCTATTTTAAATTAATGGTATACTGATGTATGGATAAAGACATGAGACGATATCAAATGTGAGATAAATGAATGAAGATACATGTGAGAAGCCAATAAACATTTAAAAAAAGAAAGAAAAAAAAATGAATGACTTGTTAGTACCATTACGGCTGAGCCTGACAAATGCTTTGTCATATGCCTCCATAAAAGTCAATGCTCTTTCGCTAGCTTCTACACTTCGAGGACTTCCAACAAGACAAGGACACAAATATATCAGGAAATACTAACATAAGCGGATGGTTTTGCATTCAGCGTGAATGTTATGGTCACACGTTCTTATGCTATACCATCACACATTTGAGGGACATGGGAGTCATTCATAATTGGCTGGGAAACTCGGACAATAATATGTCAACATACAGTCTATCCAGTCGTGCTAGGAGTCTCCAGCACAGTAGAATGTTCCCACAATAAGCTAAAATATAAGGTATCTTTGACATAGTGACTAAAAGTGCACGCTCAGTTCTAGTACATTTAGACACATAACCTTCACATGGAATGTAGTCACCAAAGCTGGGGGCATCGCCTTCAAAACCAAACAGCTGACCTGTTTATCTGTGTGCCCTCAGTCATTGGTTACATGTGGTAAATAGATCTGATAGACAGCTTGTAGACACAAAAAGATGATTTAAAAGGGGAAGTCCAGAAAACAGTGAATGAACAGGGGATATCCAAGGTCAAAAGGGAGGAGATATGTGTATGTTTTTAGAAATTTGTATGAGTCTTTGTATACAGAAACCCAATTTCCGACACCAGACAGCTTAGAAGAGTTTTTGGGAAGATCAATTTGCCAAAATCGACTGTGGACCAAGAAATGACCATTGATCAGCCAATCAGGGAGGAGGAGATATTAAGAGCAATCGATCAACTTAACATAGGTAAATCGCCGGGCCTTAATGGGCTGCAAGTTGAGTTGGTCTCTCGGTCCCGAGTTGGCTCCATTCTATGTAGCCTGTACAACTCTTTATGACAGAAGGGGTTTTCTGCCCAACAATGTGTGAGGCATGTATCACAGTGATCCCAAAACCAGGTAGGGATCATACAAAATGTGAAAATTACAGGCCAATATCATTATTGAATGTTGAGACTAAAATATTCACTAGAATATTGACTAATCGATTGGATATGTATATTGGCGGGCTGACTGAACATGCTCAGGTTGGGTTTATGCGTGGGAGACATGGTTATGATCACATCAGAACTATTTTGGATATAATGGAGCTTCCTAAGGGCGAGGTTGATAACATGCTACTAATCTTTATGGATGCAGAGAAGGCACTCGATCGGGTCGTTTGGTTTTTCCTAGATTACACGCTTAAGAAGGTGGGATTTGGGGGTGCCTTTCTGAAAACCATTAAAGCTTTACATTCTTGCATTAGTGCAAACATTTGGGTAACTTTCCGTATTTTTTAAAACATTTTTTTACTAAGGGTACCAGACAGGGCTGCACACTGTTGCCTTACCTGTTTAACCTGGCACTAGAGGCTTTGATAGCCTATATTAGACAGGAACAAGGTCTACGGGGGCTTAGAGTTGGTGAAGAGGAAATCAGAGTATTATGTTATGCGGATGATATGACAATAATAATGTCCTACCCAAAGGAGGTGGGGTATGTTTGAGGAGGTCTGGCCACAAAATTAATTGGGATAAGTCAGTGATCTTTCCTTTGGATGTCGCTCAACCAAGAAGTGATTTGAACTCGTGGAATTGTCAGTGGAATACGGGAATTGTAAAGTATTTGGGGGTCCATCTGGTTTGTGACCTGAAGAAGATGGTGGAATTTAAAGTAGCTAAGATAACAGAGGAACTCCAGAAGGATGTGTTAAAATGGGATCAGTTAATACTTGGTGCTCGGGCAAAGATTAATGCTATAAAAATGGTACTCTTGCCTTAAGTTCTTTATATTATTCAGTCTATCCCACTAAGGTTTACAAAGAAGATCATTGGACGCATTGAGGTGTTTCAGACATTTCTTTGGGGTGTAGGCAAGAGACCACAGTACATTCTGATAAGAGCAGTGTGAGATGGGGGCTTGAAAAGTATTGTAGGGGGTTTGTACTGAAGAAGTCAGCAATATATTTTGATGGGAGGGATGACGACATGCCGTTATGGAATATTATTGAGAAAGATAATTATTTACTGTACACTCTGCAAGATGTATATACAATGGGGAAGATGCCCAATATAAGCACCAAATTGCCTACTATAGAAATGACTGCAGATGCTTTGAGAACTTTTATGATCAATAGAGGGGAAAATATTTGGTTTCATTATGATGAATCGTTGACACAATATGGGGCTACAGATTGGAAATAAGACCTTGCGCTGGCAAAGCTGGGGTGATGTGTCGAAAGGTGGTTGAATTATTCCTTTTGAGTTACTCTCAAGAGATTTTGGATTAGTGAAAAGAGAGCACAGGCGTTATATAGAATTGATGTCCCTCCTAGTGGAAAGACAGGGGATGTTAGATAGCCCTATGAAAGAGACCAACTGTCTGCAGCCTTTTTCAATCCTCCCCATGTATGGTATCGACCCATTTGAAAATGATGCCGTTGGATAGTTCTTGTGTGACCGCATGGGAAAAGTTGCGGCAGACATGGGTGAAAGAGTTAGGCAAGGACATATCTGTAAAGGAGTGGGATAGCCCATCACGAATTTGAAGATGGATTTGAATTTAGGATAGGTGCGTCAAAGGATTCTGTGGCACCTATACTGGACCCCTGCACAGATGGCTTGCTTAGGTATGACTGATGAAGATTCGTGCTGGGGCTGTGGCTGTAATGGGGGTACCTTATTACACATGCTATGAGAATGACCGAGAGTGGTTAGTTTCTGGAATGATGCCCTGAGCAGATTGGATTTCATACTGCGAGTTGTGCTATCAAGAACGCCATATTCAACAATTCTGCTGTCAAATACTGGGAGATGTGCAGGGGCTCGAGAGTACAGTGGGTGAATTAACCAAGTACTTGTGGCAGCAAAGCAAATTCAACGGGTATGGAAGTCGAAGAAAAAAACAGAAGTAGAGGGATGGCTGGCAGACTTGCGAACACTGTCTAGTTATGAGAAAGTCATGCTAAAAAACCAGAAGCCAGAGGACTCTTATTCTGAAATATGGGGATCATTCAATGAGCTGTATGGTTGATGCTAGCATTATAGGGCTACTATGGAGGAAATGACGTGAAAGGAGAGGAGACCAATATGAAATTTCTATTTGTTGTCTGTCAGGGCCGCGTTGTATGCGTAGGATTGTTGTAGTAGTATAGACAATTTGTTGTAGTAGATATTAGGTCATGTGAATATGGTTATTATAGTTGTTTGATTATTCAATGTTTTAAGAATGCTGTACTCAAAATGTAATCCGCTGATGTTATGAATATATTTGCATTGTTCTTTTGTGTTTACTCTTTAAAATAATAAATAAAGTGATTAAAAAAAAGAACTTTTTAAATGGGGAAAGTGTGTAAATCTAATTCTTTAAGGAAAGAAACCTTAAAACGAAACACAATTACTCTTTCTTTCAAATTCTCAGAAAAACGAGCCACAACCAGATATACAAGACCAATTTCAATTTGGGATTGAGATGATTTTTTTAGGAAGTAAAATGTAATTCCCATTTGCAATGGCAATATTTTATAGGTGAGAAACATATATTGTAATTATAAAGCATATCTTTTTGTAATTCATGCACCTTGCAATTAATATATATGAAGACTTCCTCTTCAGATTCGGTTGCAATAGAGCTAGTCTGATGGGGCCCAGGGCTCAAACATATCTGTGGAGCTCTGTGGGGGAGAAAAAGGAGGCGCCATGGTGTCGGCTATTTAAAAAAAGGTAGCAGGCGCTCCTCTCCAGAAAGAACATGGCATGATAACCTGTTCTGAGATGAGAGTTTGCAGCACACGCTTTTTGCTCACTGTACCTTTCACAGATGGGAAATATTCATTTGCATATCAGTCTTTGTCCCGCCCACATGGGCAGTCCAGCACCGAAATGCTATGGCAATTCCTCTCTGAACAAGAGTACCAAAAGCAACCCCATACACGTGTTTCAGCCTTGTTGGGCCTCATCATTGAGGTGAAGCTTTGCCTCTCTGAGCACAGTGAGCAGGGAGTCCATGTCTGGATGCCCGACATGGTGTCGGCTCCCTTTTTTTGTGGCGTATCATACTGATAATTTTGTTGGAAGCATGCTTAATTGGGAGTACAAGTGTGTAGTACAACGGTTAATTGCAGGTCTGCATACATTCTTAAGCGACAGATACATTTGTTGCACTCAATTCAAGCAATGTCACTTTTACCATTACGTTATTTGCATATTATATGGAGTACCTTCTAAAGGACTACAATGTAGGAATATAAAAACAAAGCAAAAGCATTATTTTCCAGTTCTTAGAATACACACCGTAATCAAGTGACTCTCTGCTCAGTGTTAATCTTTTTATGATCAAAACCCGGCATTGGGATTGTAAATTGCAAAAAAGCACCATATTCCATAATTCAGCACAGTTTACAGAAAAATTAAAACGCAACTAAACCTTTTGTTCAGATGTGGGCTTATGATATCTTGGGCCAATGGGTTTTCTATTTCAGGTACGAAAGTGGTATCCAAACAGCAATCCTGTCTGGCCATACTCGAGTAGGGATGGCGATTTACTTCACACACATCCCCAAAGGAGCGCCTAGGTGGAAATTAAATTTAGACATTTTGAAATGTCCAGATAAGCGAAACCCTGATTAAGATTATAGATACGTTTTCTGGAAGAAATGGTTGGCATTTTGTTTGGATGCCCTTTAAGCTTTTAAGGGAAGAGGGCATTTATGCTTCCTCAGGGAAGCTCTGTGCACTCTGGTACGTTGAACAGACATGGATAGATATAACTGCTCTAGAACATAGACATAAACCCACACACCACATAACCAAAAAGGTGATGGAAGGTTTTGAATAAATCTGAACCACTGGCACTGCTCTGGGCAACCTTCCACATTACCGTTTTTTAGCGTGTCTGCGCCATTGCTTAAGGGGTCCAGTCATTCATTTATTTATTTTAATTCTCATAACGCACCACATGCCCTTGGGCCTCACGGCACACACACAAAAAAAAAAAAAAAAACGAAGACAGTCAACAAAAGAAAAGCCAGTAGGAGGGTTCATAGATTACCCCAGGTTAAAAAGGTGAGTTTTTATGGCTTTTTTGGATGGGAGATAATTTTGAATCTGTCATATGCAAATCAGCCAGGCACTGCCACCCATTACTCTGTTGGTTATAACCCCAGACATCCACTTGACTAATATTACACGTACCAAACTCAAGGTCACAGCTGTGCCCAAAGAAGAGTTGTGCTAACTCCAAACCAGTTTTTGTTCCCCATTGAAAGGGACAGAGTATCGAGGTAACTGGCATATTCTCTAAAAATGCCAACAGTAGAAAAACATTGTCATAAAGGGCTATGGAGATGACCTGGGGGTATTTTGGGCATAACAAGCCTTGATTCACAACCCCCGGTCCTGGACTCAACTGCAAACGCCCCACTGATGAGACACATTATGGTCGTGATTAAAAGGCAGTTGGCCCAGAGGCTATTCCTATGGACTTCCTCCCAAGTTCATCAAGTCAAATGCCCCCATAGTAGAACAGTGTTTTGGGGCACCCAAGCAGAACATTAACTCCCTGCATTTGTAGTTTAAAAAAAATTAAACCAGGGGGAGGAGAGCACCCTATGGGGGAGAGCAGGGGTTGATGAAATCACCTTTCAAGTGTGGATCATATAGAACCAGCTCACTAATAAACAGACGCTAAAATATTAGCTAAGTGCCTCACAGTGAAGCACGTTAGTACCCTTAGAGAAGACCGGTTTCATGAGGTGCAAGGGTGCAGGAGGTGTTGGCTGGGAAGTCATCCACGAGACAATATGAGAAGGGC
The DNA here is from genome assembly GCF_040938575.1 of Ambystoma mexicanum. NCBI lineage: Eukaryota > Metazoa > Chordata > Amphibia > Caudata > Ambystomatidae > Ambystoma > Ambystoma mexicanum. The sequence goes on from NC_090935.1 coordinate 1,414,690,942, forward strand.
TTCTACCTTATAGACCTCAACATGTGTACTCACCCTAGCCATTGGCTACTGATAATTGGCTCTTTGCGAGTTCAAAATAGTGCGCTGCGTGTATGTAAGTGGCTTTTTATACCTGGCAGCCTGTAACTTGAAATGTGTACCCTCCCTAAATGGGGATATGCATTTATTTCCCTTGATGCAGAGAAGGCATTTGACAGGTTCAGGTGTTGACAACCTATTTAGAACCCATCATCCAGGGCACTTCGAAAGGTCTGCAGACTACTATATAGCAGCCCTACTGTATCCGTTCTTACAAACAGATTCCTCTTGCCCCGGTTTTGTATCTTCTCTGGGACAAGACAGTGTTACCCTTTGTCCGGCGCCCCCTGTGATAAGCACTTGCAATACAGCCTCTGCCATGAACCATCAGACTGATGTCTGGATACAAATAGTCAAATGAATTTCCCTCCAAGCCGATCAAAGGTTACTTTACATTGCTACTCCCTGGAGACTATCCTGGTGGCTTTGTCTTACAGAGAATGTTGTTCTCCCTCGATACAAGAAGTAGGTTTCAAAATCAATAGTGTTACCGGGCATATTTAATGCATGACCATTTCAAGTTGCATTGGATAAAACTAATTGAGGTTGGTCTCGAAGGACTACCAGGATATATGTGAAATAAGTTACCTGCCACTTCTACGGAAAAATCAAAGCAGATTTGGAAAAAATGAATATCCTCCTCTTTCCATGAAAAAGGACCGAAAGCTAAAACGTAGGGGTTAAATGAGATCAGCAGAAATACCCAGTTGGGCCATCCTTGATTTCAATAGAGCCTACGTCAAATTTGTTCGGAAACATGAGGAGTCTAGCTATAATACAGAAATTCTTAAAGCTGCTAAATGAAATGGTCATTGCTGCTCTCAGACTTCTGGGCTTATTAATTGGCTACTCAATTATTTCACATAACAGGGGATATACCAGCCTAGAAACAGATTAACGCCAGCATCGCTGAGCATACTCCATTTCCCATACACTCCTTTTAAACGACCCCTGCCCTAGGTAGTCTGCCGTTAATGGATAGGCTCGGAAAGGTTTGTGACCTTCATTCACAGGCTTTCCTCCTCTACTTCTTTACTCTCCCGGGGCTGACCTTAAACTCAAAACCGGTATCTGGTGGCAACATATGCACGGTGTCCCCCATCCTACAGAAAAATTATATTCAACCTAAAATGGGCACTCAAAACTAGCCAATAACAGTAATCTTCAAACTGTGAGGCTGGCCCTCCTATGGAGGCCCGGGGGAGGGCGCAAGACTCTTTAAAACCAAGAACAGTGACTCCTTTCAATAGACAATATAAGCAGATATGGCATCTGGGAGGACACTCAAGGTAGGGGGGGGGGGCAGCATCAAAAAGTTTGAATACCACTTTCTAATGAGCGACACTTGCGATTAAGAAACTGTGCACTGTGCTTGTAGAGAATTGTGGTGGCAAGTGGCTTTTTATGACAGCTTGCAACTTGAAATTATTAGATCTGAAACCTAATCCTGGTAGGATACCGTCTGAGTACAGGAGGATGAATAGCCCAAATTCTGCCTGTTTTAAGGATTGCTAATCCCTGATAATGAGGCTAGAAACAAGGCCCTGGCTACGTTTGAACAGCTTACTTGCGCATTGAGAGTGACGAACTTGGCATGCACGACATTGGGGACTTGGGGACTGATGGTTTCATCTCCGTCAGAAGCAGAGACCTCCAATTTAAGATAGTTCACAGGATATTACACCACTTAGTGCTTACCTAGACTACGAGTGACACATTCAGCGTGTTGTTGGAAGGGATGCACAACAGGCGGCACAATTGCACATTCGGGCTTTATCCCAAAATTCAAAGGTTCTGGATCAACAAACGTAAAACTGATTTTTTAAACGTTCCATTGTACTTATACACAAAATAACGGACTTCAGCAAAGATGTGTTTGAAGTTTTGTACTCCTACATTGTCATGATTCGTTTGTGCGAAGTTGTGTATTCATGTGTTGCGTATCATATATCCGTTTTTCCTTTGTATGTAACCATTTTTTTTGTAAAGGTACTTGTGTACCAAACACAATAAAAAATAAATATAAATAAAAAAGATGTGTTTTTTCTCGCAATTTCCAACCTTGCCAGAAAGATCATGGTCTTGCGATGCAAAGACAAAAAGTGCAAAGAGATAATGAGTGGTTGTGAAATAATCCGCTATGTGTTGCAGAGCACTCTGTTTTAGCATTGTATTTTGATTTCTGAAATATTTCATGCTCTGAGTCACTCCTGAAACTCATGTCTTGCCAATTTTTTCCTTTTAGCAAATTGTGACAATAAAACCAGATTTTTTCACCTGTAACCTGTGCAGGATTTTAAAAATTACATTTATAGGCATACCAACTGACCAAAACAGGTGTGAATGTTGCATGCCACTAGTTATCTTTGAAGTCAAATCTAGCGTGAATCACTAGTCTGTCTTAACGTGAAAAGGCTCCTTTGAACCACAAGAAGGAACTAGATTGTGCTTTGGTATTTTGGATCCTGCGGGAGAATGGGTGGGGTTTGCTTAGTAGTAGCAGAGCGCGCAGGGCAAGATTGCTTTCTGTTGTGTTGATGCATGCAAATTGTAAGGAAATGGGCTCTTGATGCAGGCAAGCTTCTATGTAGTTATGGCACGTATAATATTGGGACATGGCCTATGTGTAATCTGAGGGTTATATTGGGCCCAAGTCCCCGGTCTGACTGGGGATGAACGATAAGGGAGGCATGTGCTGTCACCCACTAACAGGTGCTGGGTCCGGGTGGGGTGGGGTGGGGTTGGAGCAGGGAGGGTTCCCTGGCTCACCCCACTCATGAGGCAGTGGCATGTCACATGGAGCCTGGTGCCTAACCGAGATCAGAATTGGTAATGCTCCCACAGGCTGGGACACACTGCTAGCATGCCAGTGCAAGATTAGAAATGCTTCACAGAGATGAAAAGTAAGACATACTTTAATGCACTTTGTTCCCTCCACACACGCGCCAAGAAACAGATTGAAGATGCAGACAGTCCCATTTGGCAACTTGGCCGTCAAAGGCACATGCATGGGCCAAGAGCAGTACAGCTGGGAAACAGTTATACTACATTGAACAAAAACATAGCCCCCACAACTGAGTCCTTTGACGCATGGTTAGGCCCCACTAGAATCATTGTTGTCTGGAAGTAGGCTGTGGGGGGTCCGAGAGTGGAAGCAACGTGTAGAAGGGTGGAGATTGAGGAGCTGGAGAGTGAGCAGTGTCCTGGAGTGAGGACATTGTTGAAGTGAATATGAAAGAGGTGGTGGAGAAGGACTGTAGAGAAGTCAGAAAGGATATGAGAAGGCAAAGAAGTTGGAAAGAGTAAACCAGAGAGTAGGTGGTGGAGAAAAGAGGAAAATACAAACAGTGGGAAGGCGAATACCAAGGCGTCACCAATAAGAAGGCAAAGGAAAAAGAGGAATAGAAAGAGCGTGAGAACTGAGGGATGGAGGAACAAGCATGTGGTGGAGCACCATGTAGGTGGGTGGAGATTAGAACAGAAAGCAGAAGCAAGGACTTTGTGACTCCTTTGGAAGGAGAGTTGAGACAAAGGCTGGGTGCTGGGAAGGGGGACAGGGAAAAAGACCATGTCCGTAAATGCAGCCTATGGGCCTAGTCTGGCATCATGACAGCCACTTTCCTTTTTCTACCCAAGCCCAACGTGCTAGCACGTTAAGACCAGAGACTCAAGAGAATGGGTCTCCAGAGAACCACACCACAATGATGAAAAAAAATCTGAGAGCTACCAAAGAAACAAGAAAGAATTGCATGGCCTTTTATTTTCCTAAAGTCTTCTAGTATAGTGGAACCCCGCTGAAGTCATAATGTGTTTGTCTTGCATCCATTCCAAATAATCAATTTCTGTCAACTTGCATTTGTCCCTCCTCGATTGGTTTAACCTGGACAATGCAGATGTTGTGCATCTGGTCCTTTACCTTATGTTTGAGCGTTAATAGTTGCAGGGAGTGGTTTGTGGACTAGTGATTTCACTTGAAAGGGTGGGCTTGTGTGGCGACTCTTATATGTTCCAGGGTGTCGGGCCTGTGCTTTGTGATGGTTCTGAATGTTGCAATTTGTACGTTAAGTGGTGTAGTGAGAAGTGATATGGGTTATTGTGGGAGACTGAACATTTTAGTAGGGTGTACTGTAGGCTTCAAACAGGAACAACAGCATATCTCAGGGTGCAGGAGCAGAGAAATAAAGTATGCAATCCTGGATCAACACATCAACCAAGTTAAACAGTTTTAGTGGGTGCAGCAAACTAATCAGATAGACAATGAGGAGCAAAACGCTATTTGGGAGCCTATTGTCAACTGGGTCTGAAAAAGGAGCAAACACACTTTGAAAGAGCAACATGACACAAGGTGAAGTTTGTCAAAGTAGGAGTTCAATGATAGTATATGGCGATCTAAATCACTCAAAGGACACGATCATGTATAGAAGCAATTCATGGAAGGGAAGATAGCAGAAGGAAGATACAGGGCGGCAGCAGTTTGCCCGTCATGGCAGCCCAACATTGGAACGCCCTCCCACCCAACGTCAGAACAGACTAATCCTACCATAGCTTTAGGTGAAACACTCACCTGGTTACGTTCTAATGATCCCATGACTGATCAGTGAACTCTTCACACCAACAAACTATAACCAACCTGACTGTTTATATGTACATCCCTTAACTGACCTACTGAAATGTAATTAACTACATGTATATATGTAAATATGTCATTTCACCAGATTATACGTACTGTAATGCTATGCTATATACGCATATGTGCCTTATCATGCAACTAAGTTCCTATGTAACCTTATCCTCCTGCCGTACTAAATAAACAAACCAACAGTCAATGGTGATAGCCATCAGTTTAAGCATCTGGGAGCTCTGTACTGTGGTCCCCAACATGGGGACAAAAAAAAAATAATCAACCCATGATCACAGACAATGTGTGAGAGCAGAGACTGTATGGGAGGAGGGCATTTTTGGAATGCAAGGGTAAGACAAACGATTGGAATAACATCTATGCAAGCAAACAAAATTATGTAATGAAGCAATAGCGAAGCAGGGTATAAGGAGACACCTTGGAATCAAGCACAGTGGGCAAACGCCACAGCAGAGTGCAAACATCAAAGTGACTTCAAGCACAAAATGTGGCTTCAGAAACTTCCAATAGAAATAGACTTTTTTGCTAGTTTGACAGATAAGTAGGTTAAATGCCTGTTCATTCCAGTACTATAAAAAGGAGTACCAGCGAGTTGTGGGAACAGCTGTAATGAATGCTGAAGAAACGTATTATTTTTCAAACACTAAAATGTACATAACAAATGAAGCACTGAAAATAAAGTGGGATTTGAAGAGATGCAGTAAATCACTAGAGTCACTGGCCTACTAGTAGGACAACTAACAAACCACTAGAAAAGCATTAAGCTTTCTTTAAATTAAAAAATAAAACAAAAAATAAATAAAACACGTAACAGCATGTGTGTGGAATACATTCCATGATTCACAGGTCCCCAAAACTGGACTGTTGCCATTTAACCTCAAGACAATACAACCTTTATGGACCAAAAATACACCCTGATAAGGACTGGCAAGTGGCAGCAATTTAATAACCAAGACCAAAACCTGACATCTCTCTTTACAAAGACAGAAAAACGCTTTAAAGAGAACAGTCCAGCACATGCTGTGTTCGTAAAAATGCCTTTGTTCTTCAGGGAACTAACACACAGGCGTACAAGTGCAGTGTTAGCATAACAATGACCCGTTAAATAGGGCGCTTACAATTAGTCTAGCGGCTACTTGGAACACCACAAATCAGTGGTCCGAACAAAGGATGAAACATGCAACAATGGGACTGTCCTGGATTTCCAGACAAGAGGCCATCAATCACCCTGGCAAATCCAACCAAAGCCAAAAAGCATACAAATAGGCAGTAGAACAGACAAAACCGCTCATTTTAATGTTTCACATTTAAAATGCATAACTTAATTAAATGCTGTGAAAAAAAAAACTGCAGGTATCGGAGTTTGGAAGCAGGCTATGGTCTTGCTAACAATGCATTGCGTGCCACACACCGACTGAGACAAAAAAAATGGTCACAGGCACCGAAATAAAAGTGCTCCATTTGCAAATCATGTCTTTTAACGAGAAAATTAGCTGTACTTGCGTGTCAATTTTGGGGGATATAGTGCCCTTTGAAGCACATTAGCAGGCAAGTATTTGCTAAAACGTACCCGCTGCAAGTTCATTAAAGTGTCTGACGCTGGTCCAGGAAACTGACATGGATAGTCCGAGCTTGTGCGCACACACACAAAACAGAGACACTGCCATGGATGGGACTGTGCAAAATATTCATTCTGTGGCAGCAGAAAGGTACAGATTCATTACTTAATTATAAATGGGTCATAAAAAGGAAAGTGGGAGATCCAATGACAGAGCAACAGTGTGAAAGCCGCATTTTAAAGCGCAAGCAATGCAATACACAATAAACTCCCAAGACTTTAGTTCTATTACAATACCAAACTGCCTTTAATGATAACTGGTTCCATTTATAGATGTATCCTATAAAAACTCCTCTTGTTTCGGATCTATACACACAGATAGCAATTAAAATCAGGACAAAATGCAGCACTTTCCAGCTACCTGTAGAAAAGAAGGCTCCATTTCCCACCACATTGCCTCACCTGGCTTCCATGTTTCAACCGCGCTCCTCAATTGCTCTTTTTCTTTGGCACCTGAAGCATTTTTCGGCTGACTACCAAACACTACTCCCCAAATTAAGCTCCATTCCGCTTCCCAGCAGGCGTTTGTGACAAAATATATTGTACTATTAAAGTGTGATTGTCAGAGCCAGCTGTAGACAGCTCACGCTCGAAAATCCGCAAGATGCTAGCATGAATTAAAACAGTGGCCTGACCACATGAGGGCCGTAAAAGAGCGCTTGGCCATCAGTGAGTGGGGTGTGGGGGATAAAAGTGCATGTAGCACCCACTCGGGTACCTTATCTCAGACCTGCTACACCTTTGCGGTGCTGTGGTGGTAGTTATTATCGGTTATACTAAGCCATAGCCTGTTTTTATGTGGCTGCACTATGCCATCTTCCCTATGCTCTGCTCGAAAATATTATGCTCGTGCGAGTTAGGAATGCTAGGCAACTACCGCCCCACCACCCATCTCGCTCTCCTAGGTAAAAATCCCACAGAAACAGTGTCCACCCAACCCCTCCAAGACATCGAAGCCAACAACTGCTACCATCAAGGTGATCAACGATACCCTTAAATTCCTTGATGATGGGAATTCTTGCCTCCTGGTTCTCCTTGGCCTCTGCCAATATTTGACACAGTACAGCACCAGGCACTCACCGACCATCTACATATCAGTGACATAGTCCTCAGCTGGTTAAAATCCTACTTTGCTTATCACCACCAGTTCATACAAATGTATTGGCCAACTCCAGCAACTCTGCCCATCACCTATGGAGTCCTGCAACAATCTATCTTCTCTGCTGTGATCTTCAATCTTAACATGAAACCGCTTGGAACCCTTCTTGCTCCACACAACACCCACCAATAGGCAGATCAAGTTTGGCTGTACCTCAAGATTACCTAAATTGAAGACACCCAGCAGCTAAAGTTCTGCCTCACATAAATCCAGTCATGGCTGTCCAGTGCTTACCTAAAGTTCAACCCCTCCAAGACTAAATTCCTACTGCTGACCAATAACAAGCCCCGACTCTCCGCTATGAACTTTGAGGGCTTCATCCCAGAGCTGACCACATACTACGCCAAGTCCCTTGAGTTCACCACCAACAGCCATCTTGTAAAACTCTTAATTAAAGCTCTCTGAATCTAGGTTTGCACTCAATAAAAATCCCAATAAATAATTACTGTGTTATGTTATGCTATACCATGTCATGTTTGAGCTACAGAGACATGTTGTGCAAGGTTTCCATTAGGACCGCTGCATTTGGATCACAAATCTAAATGCATGTTAAGTGGAATCTATGCTTTTAATGTACCCCTTCCTTTTGTTTTAGGTGGGACCCAAACCTCCTTGTTGGACTTCTTCCACGTCCTCATTTACTGCATTTAAACCTAACCCTGATCCACCCTTGCGTTTGTCCTTTTTTAAATTGCCCCTTGCTGACTGCAATGATGGAACCAGAATTGTATTTTAATTTCAAGAGAGTTTTGCCTATTTATCATGTATTTTTTCGCTCCTTTGTATTTTTTGGCATCCGAAACCAGTTTTTTCAACTTGCTAGTTAGGTCATGTTATGTGAAGTTTCGGTATGTCGAGTCACAGTAATGGCAAGAGTTTTGAAGCAGCAACATAGCTATGTGTTAACAGATTTGTGCATTTGGGAATACAAGCAAAAGGAGCATTAGGACACATCTAGAAGACTTAAGTGTGATGCATAGAAGAGAAAAGGTTATAGTTTGCATCTCATGTGCAGATTATGTTTGCGCCATATTCAGGCCCTGCAAATTCTTTAAAGTTCTGCTAGAGCTGAAGGTTGAGTAACTTAGATAACATACTCCAACTAAGAGAAATGCACCCAACCCAGCGTAAAGGATGACAAACCTTTTTATCAGCGCCTTCTGTAAAATCGTGCACGTCACCAAAGGCCCACTTAATGGTTGGTGTACTGCTGTCACCCAGAGGCCAGCCAAGAGAAGCAAAACTTATATTCGGCATTTACTAAAAACAAAAGCTGTTTGCAGTAAATGTTAAATAACAGTTTCAAACAACACAGAATGTAATTGTGCTCGGCAGCAAGGTCTACTACCATGCAAATGGTACTCAACCGTCAAAGTCTTTTCCACTATGCTAGTGATCCAGTAGATTTTGCAAGGCCTACTTAATGCTATCTATGGGCCCCTTGTTCCCACAAGATAGCTCCTGCTTACTTGATGATGCTGGATACCTATGAGCTGCTTTTAGCTGCTGCGATAATTAATGTTGACCCATGAAAGGGCCTGAACGCTTGAGGTAGACCTGCAAATCAACCCTATTTGGACCTAAGATCTGCATAACGCACTCTATTAATAGGACCAGGTAACTGCAGCCCAGGTGAAGAATAGACACAGGTGGTGATGCACATTAATTTCTAAAAGAGCCCAGACAATAAATTTGAAAATATCAAACACCCCAGCCTAATTCTGAAAGGTGCCCTTGCAATATATCCCAAAACGTGCCTACAGACCCATAGTAGCCAATCCCATATTTTTGCTTTCCAACTACATTCACCTTTCACACAGTCCATTGTAGACCATGCCACGTCAATTATCCAGATCTGGCAGTCCTGAATTAGTATTATGGAGTTTGCCCCGTGGAATAATTTAAAAAGCCAATACCTACTGGGTCAAACAGACATCACAATTTAACTAGGCAGCAGCAACACATTGAGCCCATCACACAGCCAAACTGCTTCACATAGAATATCAACTTGCTGCAAGACTAATCTCTCTAGTAGATTGCTTTATGATGTGCAGAATATAAAAATACAAACAACATAACAAGAATGCAAAATTTCCACTCGCCACTATCCACTGGCGACTGAAATTTGACTCTTGGAAAGTTAGAAATAGTGTGCAGTGTGTATTTATAGAATTGAGGCTGCAAGTGGCTTTATGGCTGGCCAGTAGCTTGCAACTTGAATTTTTGCCCCCTGCAAGCATTTCTTCCTACGTTTCGGATTAAATTATCGAAAATAAAATGCTGAATATTTACTGCGCGTTCGGCACGGGCAATTAGAGCAAATCCTATAATGCCGAAGAAGGAGGGGGGGGGTGGAGAGGTGGGTTGCGGGAGTCTTCCCGTTCCCCTTTTTCGGCATTACAGGTTCGGGGGTTATCCCTGCATCCATTACACGGAGTGCAGGTGACATTAACGAATATATATATATTTTTTTTTAAATAGACCCTGCAGCGGATGTTCTTCTCCCATAGATGGGACACGAAACTGCTGCGGCAGGGAGAGGGCCGCGGGAGTCAGGTAAGTGCGCTGTGGGAGTATGCAGGGGGGAAATGGGTGGAGGAGGTGGAAAAGCAGGAATTCTACATTTTGGTATGCAAAGCTTTGGGCTTCACAGTAGTTAGCCGCACAGTTTTCAGATACAGTGGTTTAGCCTAGATCCTTCGTTCTAAAAGGAAGAGAACCAAACATAGTATCACACACATTATCAGTGCATACACTATACTTACCAACACCACTGTACCAAAATTCACTGGATAAAATGGAAACTATGTCTGTGTATTTGAAGGCTTTGGTTCGAGACCAATACATGACCGATCAAAAGCAGGAGCCACTACAGAATGCTTTGGAAACATAGAATAGAATAAAAAGCACTAGCACCGTTGGCGTGTTGCATCAGTCAATCAATCAGATTGGTCCAAACCCAAGCTGAACCACACGATCCAGGTTCGGAGCAACTCGCCAGTCATCTTCTATTTCTCCCAAACGCTCCCCTCGTCTCCCATCTCCCAACATCTGGCTGCCGCCTGCCTAAGACTCTCGTGGTTGTGCCAGCACTGCGCTGCATCACCTGCCCATGGCCGCCGTGACCAAATGAACTTAGAAGAGGGGCTACACACAAATCCATGCTCACCATTTCCATGGGAGCTATCCTACGCTCCCCATCACTTCCCTCGTCTCCCAGCTCCCCACATCTGGCCGCTGCCTGCCTAAGACTCTTGTGGTTGTGCCAGCACTGCGCTGCATCACCTGCCCATGGCCGCCATGAACATAGAAGAGGGGCTACCATTTCCATGGCAGCAATCATAGGTGAAGTTTATTAAGCCATAGTTACACACTCACCGCGACCCCTTGTTGGTTTTCCTCAGGGTACTAATTGCAAAAATGCACCTTCTGGGGGCTGAGCCAGTTGGAAACGGTCCGAGATTTATTGCTATAGGTCAAAATTACCAGGAAAGGAGAAACTAAAAGCAGAACATGAAAGTGGCATATATCGGCTTACTATGGTAAATTGGAACCAAACTAGAGGAAAACATGATAAAGAAAACATTTTACTCAAGAGGCCAAAAGGTCCACGATTACGTGGCAGCTTTGCAGAAGTTAATGGTCACATCGAGGCGATACGTTCGCGGATAAGAAGTGGTGATGCAAACAAACTTCAATAAGACATTCTTTTTTTTGTCTAGGCAAAGGGGATGCTACCCCTAGCACTCATCTTACAACTCTTTGGTCAGAGACTGAGAAAGAAGGCAAACAGCTCTTGGGAGAACTGCTGGAATTATATTGTTTTAATTTTACCAATACCTTTTAAAATGTAAGGAAATGACTGCTGTATAGCCCAAAAGGTACAATGTAGGCTGCATATGGCCATACAGTGCCGCAGGGCCATGGGACCGATGACCAAATCATTTCTAATTATGCTTTATGGTGTAAGAATCTGAAGGTAGCAGAGATTTCCAATCATGAAGGCGGTATATTGGGGCAAATATCTTCTCCAGATTTCTAGGCCCCTTATCCTCAATTGTCCCAGATATAATTTGGATATGGTCAATGCCAAAATCTAATTCTGGGTGAAATTCCAAGTGCCAAGGCCCTTCCGGGCCACCAAGTTCAATTCATAAAAATTGCTAATGAGGTAACAAACTCCAAGAAACACCAAACATTTATCTTTTCATATGCTCTGGGATTGCTCCATTACTTTGTCTCCCTTTGGCGGGAGGACAGTTCCTGCTCCGTTGGGAGCCTAAATTAGAATGCCATGCTTCAGAGGCCCCTGTACTTGTAGAAGCTTTTTCCTTCTCTCCTTACAGGACCAAACTGGGGAATGCCCCACCTTCTGTTTGAGGGATTGGGAATGGTGCCTCTTCTAATACTCTTGATTCTCTGGCAGAGTGAGGGTTTCATTGTAATCCGCCACCTTGGACTGCTCTGCGCCCATGTGGACATAGCGTTCCCCGGTTAAATGCACAGATTATTGATAAATGCACACATTATTTACTATGGGTAAGGTGTATCTCCCTTCGATTCTGTATGAAGGGGTGAGTAGCTACCTGTAGGAGACCTGAGCATGGGGTACTTACACCTTACTGCACACGTGTGCAAATGAAAACCGAGGGGGATGCTTGGCGAGCTCTCATAGGAAAGCCTATGGCATACCTTAGTATTTGCAGAAGCCCTGAGGGGGATTTGGCCCTCTTCTAGGGCAGGTCAGTCCTGACGACTGGTGCACCGTGTTAAATAACCAGACAGTCTAATTTCAGTTGATATGCTTGAACAGCCTTTTTATAGAACTGAATTTGTAAAACAGATCCTCAGCATCACATGAGGATGTGATACCCCTCTCAATCCGCTCTTCCACTTCCCTCACCTCATTTCGCACTTCCCTTAAATCCCTCCTCCTCCACTCCCCACCTTGATGCACCCCCCTGCCCTCTTTACTCCCCCCCCCGTACTCCCCCCCTCTTTTAATCCCTCTCTCCCTTCTACCTTTACTTTCTTCCTCCCCTCCTGTTACATTTATTCAATCCTTCTCCTGCCCCTCCCCCAACACTCCTGTTCCCACTCCACTCCCCCAACCCTCTAAGTCAATTGATCTTTGCACTGTTTTGCTGAATTATTCAAGTTGTAATTTGCTCATAAAGTTATTACTCTGTATTTTGTTGTTCCAATGTACAGCGCCTTGGTGTAAAGCGCTCTATAAATAAATAAATCTATCAATGAGTAATATTACACCCCTGGGCCACTAGCAGAGGCGCTCTCGGTTAGTAGATGAAATAAGTAAATACTTAAATATCCTCCTTCAGTTACCTCCGATATTAAATAGCATCAGTCAAGTCTCCTGGGTGCAAGTTCATTCACATTTGATAAATAATTAAATAGCATCAACTCAATACTCTGGCAGAGGATGGCCTCCCATTTTCCTTCTAATAACTCAAGCAGACTCCCATATTCCTAAACCCCCTAGTAGCTGCAGACTACCACAAGACACACAACACCTATGACACAAACCAACATATACCCTAACACGACTGAGAGAATGTTTGCAGCCTTTTTATACTTTGAACGGGTGCTGCGCGTCTTAAGTCCAGGGCGAACAGAACAGGTACATGAGCACCGCCTCCTAAATAAACTAAGAGGACGAGTAGCACCGCCTCCTTCTCTTCCCCTTCCAGCGTGGACCCCTGGAGGAGCACAGGTTTATGCAAGATACAGGAAGCCAGGTCTGGATCCTGCCCCCACTCCCTCTCTGCCACACCTATCCCTCTCCTAACACTTATTGTAACTGACAGAAAGGCCCGCTTCATAGAGAGGCTGCGCACACTTTGGCGTACGAGGCGCTAAACTGAGCTGCGCCAGCTGAGAACACTGCTAGCTCCTATACTAAATTTCCATCTCGGACGGAATACTCTAAATCCTGAACAGGGAGGAGACTGGAGGGAACCCAGGGAGGGACTTCGCAACCAAATCCCGGGCCAAAGCTGACCCCGCAGGAGAAACTTGCTATGACACCCGAGATGGTCGGTGACGACCCCTTCGCTTTCTTTTTTACGTCTCTCTTCTGGGTCCTTCTATTGCGCCCAGCACCCCTGAGGGGGGCACCATTACTGAGCTGGGAAGAAGATCCCTCAGTCAAATATATTGCGGGCCCACGGCAGGACAGGCTGTCTCGTGACCCATGCGGACAGGCCTGGTTTCAGACCCTCAATAAGGTTGGAAAGGCCAAAAATTGAGAAGCAGAAAAGTGAGAACCCGCTGTAGAATTCCCCAATCCTCCCCCTTTCACTTTCCCCCCTCCTACCGGGATGCCGAAACACAGCGAGGGAAGGAAGCAGTAAGGCTCTGTCCCTCAACAGGATCACACAGCACTCAGAGCCAGCACTGGCCCCCTTCTCTCTCGCCTCCTGTTTCCCGGCTCACCACACTGTCTCAACCCTGAGATGGGGAGAGCGAGCGACAGGCCCGGAAAGTATGGCCTCTGGGGACGTTCCTCCTCAGAGAAGGCTGACACAGCCCTCTTGTGTTCCCCTCTGAGAAGCATTCTCCGGGTTCCATCTGTGCGGCTGGCACCAGAGCTGCACCCTCACCTGGGGTGCAATCACCTCATGTATCAGCCCGCTCCCCATGCTGGTGGAGCGTACCATCATCCACCCTCACGCCAGACACAAAGTAACTTGAAGAATGCCCGCCAACAAAAAAAAAAAGAAGAAATCACAACAGACACAGCCCACAATTTGTGCTGATTTGCATATGCTTCGATCATCTATCCTTGGTACAGCATCTCTGCAGAGGGGGTTGGGGGAGCCAGACATGCCTCATACATTTGTCCTCTGGCATGGTCGCTATCTGGGGATACTCTTCTCTTCCACCAACAAGCCAGGGGCATGCAGATCTCTCCCCCTTGGAACTGTCCTTTCTTGAGCATGGTCCTGGGCTCCCATTGGCTCTCACCTTCTACTTCCCCGTAAATTTCAAGGAACACCCTAGGCAGGTTTGTAACCCCTCTCCCTATTGAACTCTTCTCTCAGGCTCTCTCGCACACCCACCCGCATTTCAGGAGCATATCTTCACTTGAAGGTTGCATGAATGTTATAAAAAGAAACACAACAGAATAATTTTGGCGGTGCTTGATCACAACGATATTTCAATTTATGGCAAACTAAAGAGAATACAAGTTGTGACTGCGTTTCGTAGTGAACTTTTTAAAAAAGCAGATTAGACCACCAAATAAAAATGCCCAAGTAATCACCTAATAAAATATCCGAGACAATTTCTCGAGCCAATGAAATGTACAAAAGCAGGAGCTGGAAGAGGAGATTACCCTAGTCTTTGAATCAAGAGCACTTAAGAGATAGGAACTAAATATTCTCGAATTGTAAAATAGGCCACTGAATTAGTTACATCTTATTTGTGTAGTACTCTAAATTAAGAACGGGTCTCCAACGCTTGCTACACAGAATATAAAAACGGCTAATGAAGGGGCAGCAAGAGAATTACTGTTACATAGGATAACAATACTATGCAATGTTAGAAATCTTGTAGCTGATAATCTTACCAAAATTAGTTGAGCAAAAGAGGACTAGTAGGGAGGTCAAGTGTTGAATAAAACCGACGACGGTAAATTAAAAGAATTTAAAATGTTTTAAACACTAGTAGTGTTAGCTATGTGATCACTGCGGGAAAAAAATAGATTTTCCTTTCTTTAAACCCATTTCACCTCATAAATGTGCTGGGGGAGAGCCCCCGCTTCCCCCCACATTTAATATCATCATAGCCCACCCATGCCATAATATATATCGCGCGAAATGCAGCAATTAAAAAATCGGCATTTTGGGCGCACAGTAATGGGCTCATACTGTTTAGCGGGCCAAAGTGGAAATGTGTAAAAAAAAAAAAAGGGAGCCTTCTGAGATACTGAACACTATAAGAGAATGTATATCTCAGAGGTGGCCAGAATACTGCATTGGATTGCAAGAGATAAAATACAGGGGTTGAGAAATACTCAAAGGAGGACTTTATTTTTTTTTTATTATAGCTCACATGGGATACTTGAGTTGGAGTTGAACCATTCCCCGGCATAAATTAGGAAATCAAGACAGGTGTGTAAAGCGCGTGCGTTCGCAAGCGTGGGAGCGATGCAACATTAAACATTGTAAGACTATTGTTAAATCATGCAAAAATAACTTGGAGGGGGAAAAAAGTACGTTAAAGCCTTGTGTATAATTAAAACCGACCCTGTAGTTCAGTTTTTCTTGCCATGGCTCTTAAAAAGTGTCCCATCCAGACATGTTTGTGTCGTGCTTGGTTCCGCTTTTCAGGTTTATTGCCTAACAACCATTTTTGATTAATTCTCCATTGAGATTTGTCAGCCAATTAAAAAAAATACTGTGAACCCAAATCTTGATTTCTTTGTGAAAAGGCATAGCCTTCACTGTGGGAATGATGAGAATTTGAGGGGGTGTGTTTTAGTATTCCCTGGAAGGAGAAGAACACGTTTTTAGAAGTAGATAGTGATCCTAAATGCCTCATTTTTGTACTGACCCGACAATGGCAGAGGCACAGTTACGCGGCTCAACGTCTTCAATGTAGCCAATAGGAAGGCCATGCACTGTTTTCCACACTGGGCGTGGAGGATTGTCTGAACACAGTATTTTTGGGCTGACTGGGAATGTTTGGTCTTCAGATTAAATTTCCTGCCTGATGCAAGTAAATTTGGACAGCTAGTTTTCAATGTGTGCCCAACAAATCGCTCAAAATAATGCAGTGTACAGCGTGCTGTTAGCAGTTCTTTCATCCCCTTTTCTATTGATGACCCCCGATCAAGGTGGCTTCAATTAACCATGGAAAGGGGATGTGTAAAGATTTCAAATTACAAGACGTGCGTAGAAGAAATTTAACTTTTTAGGAGTTTTTTTAATGAGAATCAACAGACATTCAATATTTTCCAAAAAACACCATTCATACCAGAGATCACGAAGCTAAGACACATGGAAAATCATTTCAGAGAACATTGAAGTGACACTTCAAATCCATGCTGCACTTGTTAGCCAACTGGAACCTAGTTAAACACTACCTGAAAAGTAACAGACATGCACATGAGCCCATGGCAACAGAGCCTACGGATTCATCCAAGAGGATGAGTTAATGGCTAGTAAAAGCAAACAAACAGGCAAAGGCAATACAAATTGATGACAACTCTACTCTTCAGATAGCTCGACGAAAAAGGAAAAAACACCTCCACCCATACCATTCCTGCATATATTACATTAGAGGGGAGAAAAACAGCACTGACCTGTATGTGTCCGTATATGCTGGATGTAATTGTTCTTCCGGTCAGAGAAGTAGCTGCACTCGTGGCATGTGTACACTTTTCTTGGAAAATGGTTCCTTAAATGTTTCTTCCAGTGATATTCACTGACTGTGGTGTACGTGCAAATGGGACAACTAAATACCCTTTCACTCTCACCCACTTGGTTGTGGTGTTTCAAGTGTGCCAGGTAGTGATCATATCGGCTAGTGTTGTACCCGCACCTTTCGCATCGAATAGGCCCTTTCGATAAGTCTGCCTCTTTAGGTGCATCCGCTTCGGATTCTATTACCTGTACTTGCTTTTCTGCATCTTCCTCAACAATAAATTTCTGGGCACTGTGGACCTTTATGTGATGAACAAATTCTTCTTCCGACCCTGCCACATACTGACATGGCTTGCAACGGAATGGCTTGCTCTTTGAGTATTTATTTTTCTCCACACTAATCTCTGTAGTATCAGAAGTGTCCATTCTCTGCTCTTCTTCCACACGCTCAGCAAAGGATGTGGCTGGAGCAACACTGGCTTCCTCAATCCGTTTTTCAGAAATGTCCATGAGCACCCGTTCAATTCCTTCAGAATCAATCACAATTCTTTGGGAACCCACCGGGCTGTCCCCTTCACTGTCTGAAAAGCTGGCATCACGGACAGTCCTCAGTTCAGCCATCTGCTTTTCTTCCCCACACTGGTACTCACAGCAGCTGCTGCCACCAAGCTCTCCAGTCAAGGCAATATCTGCAAGCATGAAGAGTTGAGGGGCTGCAATCTCCGCTTTGGACAGGTCATACATGTCTGTATTGCTAGCAAAGAAGCAGCTACTCCCCGACTGACCTAACACCTGGGTGGCCATTATAGCAATCCTGCAAATAAACAAATACATCAAATATTGTTAAACTACAGCGGTATTTTAAAATGACAACATTGCCAATGCTTTAGGTGAAATAAAGTAACTCAATTTAACGCATTGAAAATGCAACATGTAATATATCTTATCTAGAATAAATCAAAACTGACATCCTCAAATTGTCTAGGCTCAAAAGACAGTTGATAAACATCCAACTCTGCAAAAACAGTCTGAACACAACGAAAGCAAGTACACGCCCTAATGCAGGGGCTGCCGGGTTGGGTGGAGAGGGGAGGGAGGGTAGGCATCGACAATGGCAGTGGGAATGGGCAGTGGGTGCAGCTTGCCACCCAAAGCTGGATTAAGGCGGCTCAAGCTGGCCAACACGGCAACCTTTCCAGCAGGCGGTGGCAGGGGGCCTAAAAGGGGAACGCGGAGTGAGGAAAGAATTCACCGGCTTCCTCTCACCTCCACCGGACTTCGCCGCCTCAAAATCCTGTTGCTGCCTCCTCCTTGGGAAGGACCTTTCACATCCCACCCACCCTGCATCTTGGCACGGGGGTCAGGGTCAGCAGGTGGGGGAGGACAATATGACCATAGGGAAATTAAGTGGCACATTCCAGGGACCCTGAAGACAGTATGGAAGAGCGGGGAGGGCAAGACTGTACACTACGCGGGTTTTGGGCAGTGAGGGTGGGTGCCACAGGAAGGGGGCAGACGTGACTGTCTGAATGGGGTGCACACTGGTATCGTGCACAAAAATGGCATGGCGAGGAGGCCGGCCAAGGCAAGGGGCCTCAACGCTGGTTATGGTACACCTGTTGTAATGTAAGAATATGTCCTGCCAGGAATTATTTTTGCGTTTTTCTCTTTTGGTGTCAATTGTAATGTGGTTTAATTTTGGGTCACATTTATAGGAATCAATGTTATATTCTGTAGAAAATAAATGTGGGCCGTTCTTTCCAAAGTCAAGTTGTATGTCCCTGTCTGCTGTGCATACTGGTTACCTGGCCACCCACTGAACTTACAGGACGAGGCTCCTGCACGACTGGTTGCCCTTGCATTGTACCGCATGCGGGCAGCCAATCGATTAAGAGACTGTATCTGCAACCCTAGAGCCCCCTGATTCTCTGCACTTATGAGCCACCTCCCGGCTGCACTTACTAGTTCCTTGCACTCTCTCCCACTTCCCCCCCACACTTGCGCGATGTGAATAACACAAGGCCTAGTAAGATTGTCATGTTGTCCTCCTGTCCTCACTTCCTTTATCGTCACGCCTAGAAACACTTATGTACAGGCGCGTTATAAATGACTTATCATACCATATGTAATTTCTTCTGACTGTGGCACTGCCACCTGCAGAGCCCACTCTAGTCATACAAGTAGGCAAAACCAGGACGACTACCTGCTGAATTTACGGCCAATGAAAACGGACATGATATGTGATATATTACAGCAAACTGGAACTACAACTGCATAGTTAGGTATTCGGGTAATCAGAAAGTGGCGACTGTAGCCGAATATGTAGGCAATGCCCGTGTTCAGTCACGTCAATGCAGTCAGATGTTTAGCTATTAACTTATAATGGATATTGATATTTCTTTTGACAAGAAGCTTCCACACAACCTAAGAGTTTATTCAGATGCATTAATGGACATGCGAGAGGGAAAAGAGTAGCACAGATTGCAACTTCAAAAACAGAAACATGCAGAGAAACAACTTCTCTCCAAATATTGAATATTGAAACAGTGTATGTCAACAGTTTGCACACATCGAAGCACAATGTTGCACTTAGGATTCCACACAAGAATTTGATGTAGGGGTATCTTACTCAGTTTAGGGCGTTCATTTTTGGACATGTAAAAGAACATAAACAAAAAAGTCAATCCGTGCTAACGGGCTCTCGCTTTGGCAGTGGGCTTCAAGAGTGGCATGGTTCACAGAAAATGCCAATTGCATACTTTGCCACATTAAATCCAGTAGAGTGATTGTAATGGGTTACCCCTCCTGGGAGCATGGCTTCTCCCATGCTCGTGGCAGTGACCACGTGACTGGATTGAATAAAAAGAATGAGCGACCTCCCGCTCATAAGTCTTAAGAGTAACCAGAGATGATGTGCTGTGTCGTTATTGTGCAGCACCATGGTAGTGCTGCGTAGCTGGCAGAGGGCCTGCCCTGCAGGGCCCTCCACCATGACAGTGCCGCTGCTCGGCAACGCTGTCCCTCATGGCTGTCTGCCATGTATGTAGAGCCCATGCTGGGCAACTCAACCGACGGAAGTTGGTGCCCCTGCTCGGCAACGCCAGAGTTACCTGACATTGTAGGCCTGGGTGCCCACAGGCCATGGAGAAGCCCGAGTACCCCCGGGCTGACCAGGTGCCCCTGGTCCGGAGCGGTTTGCTGGGTGCCCCCAGCCGTGAACTCATGTCGGGTGATCCCGACATAAGCAGAGTGATCCTGGCCTGCAATCCTGCTGCGTGAATGTAGCCTATGTGTCGGCTGGGGGCCCCCAGCGTGTCGGCCGTGTGCCCCCAGCCCTGGTCTGCCTGTCCTGACCACAGGCCAGGACATAATGATGAATCGTGTGATGGTATTATGTTCAAAGTTTGTGCAGCCCGCACAACTTTTAATTTCCGTGCAGGCTGTCATCTGTTCAAGTACTTTGTCATTTTTAGTTTACATTAGAAGTGCCAGGTGTATATCAGGAATCTATCAAATGTCTTGTTCAGACAGGTTATGACCATCCATACCTACGTCCGCCCTTACAACTGCACATACATTGAAATAGCGATATGCCTCGGTGGGCATCCCTATCCACCAAAAACTCGACTAAGAAAGTGCATGTACTTGTATCATCAACACGGAACCGACATGTGGCCTAACATGCTCCTTGATGGTCACCCAAATAGGTGGTACACAGAGTGTTAAACCATTAAACGCCAAAGCGAAAAACCCTGCCACGCATCAGTTACCACAGAATCCTGTGACATCACAAACAACTAGTCACCTGATGTCACGGAAATCTTCAGTAACTTGCAAAGCACAGCTGTAGATTGCTTCCCCCAACCCACAATGGCTTTATTGTTTAATTGACGCCCATTAGAATATATGGGTCCAAATCGCCACAACCAGCCCAGTTTTAGGAGCATGTTTCACTTCAACGTAGGAGAGAAGGGGGTTCCAAACTGTTACTGGTTTGTTGAGAGGCGGCGTGCAACAGTACTGACAAAACGGTAGATGCTGTTTTTTTTTTTAGGCTCGTCGGGAGCAGTCACTACAAGAACTCTTTTGTGTCTGGGGGGTGGGTGGCATCAGGAGGTTCCAGTATCACTACCCTGCTTTTAGCATTTCTCTAGGATGTATATGTTGCGTTGGTGTAGTTAGTTTATTGTCTAGATGGTGTGAGGTAAAAAGTATGCAAGGCACCACAGTCTGTGTGCGCAGCAGGAAGCGACTGATGCTGAAACCTGAAAGCAGACAGCGAAGGGCCGAGCAGCCCCTGAGGAGGGGGCCCTGCCTCCGGTGTGCGGTGCTGGCCAGGCCGTCGGATCCACGGCGCTCGGCCATTTGCCGAAAAACAACAATACAATGCAACATGTGAGGCGGTGGGGTGCAAACCGGACAACAGAACTTGTGAAAAACTACAAGGAATACAAAGCGAACTGAGGGTCGTGAACACCCCAAAAGCCCTCTAAAGTTTGAGACATTTAGTGAGCTCAGGTACCCAAGAAGATGGTGAAATAACAGCTGCGGTATTGTTTGAAACAAGTTCAAAGCGGCGGAAAAACTTTGGCAAACAAGTTTTTTTCTCACAAGGTCACCCAGGCCAAGAGCACAAAAAGAGTGGCGTCGGGAGGCCACGGATTCTCTCGCAAAAGGGAGTGCACCCGCGGCCAAAGAGGCAACAGGTCGAAGCCCGACAGACTCCTCTGCCCTGAAGAGCCACTTCCAGGCGAGCCCCGTGTTCCACAAACAGGAAAAGAGTTGAATGCATGTGTGTGCCTTTGCCACCCGACACCTCTCGGCTCCTCCTGGCCGTGGTGCTGATCGCGCTTCCGCTGGGCTCCCCTCCCCCCTCACGCGAATCAGCCCTGGACAGCGCCACTCTCTCCCCCCCTCTCCTCCGGTTCTCGAAGCCACCCCCCGTCCACCACCGTCCGCTTCTCCAACCAAGGAGTCTCACCGGTAGCCAGCTGTCTTCGGGTCCACTTCAGCGCTCTACTCCGCCAACTCCGTCCGACATCGCATTCCACCACAGCCCGCCGCGCGCTCAGCTCAGAGAGAGCAAGGTTGAGCGCACGCGCTCCCAGCCAGGACGTTCACACTGAGTTCGCGCGCACGCGCGTTCCCCTTGCCCGTAGCTCTCTCCCTGCACGCGACTTCGCATTCTACGTCCACCTTCTGATCCGATGTACGCAGGCGCACAACTCCCACAACCGTCTCGACTCTACTTGAGGGCTTCGCGCGCCTCCTCTCGACCCGACCTAGTGGGGTCTTGGCGTTGCCTTGTCGCGCGCATTCTGATTCGCGGGCTCCCGCTGAGAGTGCACCGCAGCGCCGGAGCTACGTGTAACGAGCTGCCGGCGTAAGTGTGAATGCTCGTGCCCGCCAGCTACGCCGAGCAAAGGGGGAGGGGAAAAAGCAACAGGGCGCTGTCCAGGCAGCTCTAGTACAACACAACCCGACCGAAACGGCGCAGACAGACACTAACGAGTAACCACTTTGCGCAGACCAAAACCCGACTCGTTCCATACGGCAGGATAGCCGTGACCGAGAAATGGGACTCTTTTGGAGAAAAAAAACAGCCCACCAGCTTCAAGTTCTTTCTGAAAGTAATGTGAGAGAAGGCCCACACAAAGTTATCAAGAGAAAGCACGGCTTCACACATGAGACGCGTTTCCCCCGCCCTTAAATTAACGTCACGCGATCAACCCATATTCAGTTCCACAGACAAGGCAACGCTCTGTGTTGGGTTTACATTTTAATTTCCTCTCAACTGCCACTCAAGACTTATTGTTCAATTTCTCTGCAATTTGTAACCAAAATACCACACCTTTAGTTCTTAGTATAGGAACTATGTGTACTCTTGATTTGTGTTGTATAGTTAGATCATTTCTGGCATCTTGGTGTTCTTGGCTTTTGTTCCTGGTTGCTTGATTCTCAAGGTATAATATCCCACGAGGTTTGTGGCGTTTCCCTGTGCTATTATGGTGCTGAACTTCCTCTGCACATTCTTGGCTGCTTTTGGTTCACATCTTCTAGTATAAAGCAAATGTATACATGTTTCATACCTTTCCCCCTTGTGTGACAATGGGATGACTTTGGTGGGGGCACTGCGCTTTGAATTTGTGTCCTTGCCTTTCAGGGAAATATTTATTTTGATGTTATCTTCAATACTGATGGTTCTTCTCACTGCCGCGTTTGCCATGTCACAAACGTCTTTGTCTGTTTTGGGTATGTAGGACTTGCCTTTGATTTGCCGGTTGCGCCTTTCTGTACTGTATGCTTCAATTTATGTCCAAGACGTATTGCGTTTTGCGTGTGCTTTACATCCCCCCATCAGTTCGAATGGGATAATCTCTCTAATCCCTGTGGTAGAATCTGTGGTCACCCTGTGGGCGGGCAACGCCGATTGGATTGCTTCTTGACAGCACTGTGCACTCTGGCCTCTTGCATGGTCTTCTAGACCAGTCTGTTTGCTCTTTCGACATTTCTATTTCCCCCAGGGTGGTACAGAACTGCTCGAAAGTGCTTAATACCGTTCTTGTATAGAAACCCCACATTTTTATTGTCACAAATTAAACTCCCTTGTTCGACACCAGAGTTTCGGGGGCACCCATCTCTGCGAAACACTATAAAGTTGTTAATGGTAGTGGCAGTTGTAATCGTTTGCAAGAAGTGAGATTTGATCCCTTTAGAGGTGTAGTTCATGACGACTAAGGTATATTGTTGGTGGAAAGGCATATGCTTTAGAGGAACACTGAAATCCATTCCCACTTTTCTACATGGGATTTTGGTCCATTCCACCAATGTCATTGGTGGAATGCTACATCAGCTAGTCAAAGGAGCAACTCATGCTGCGGGACATACACTAGATGCAATCTTCACCACAAAAACCTCATTACTACGACACCACCATTATAGATCCACTGGAGCGACCACCTCGTCATTCCCATTGTGATCACACACCCCACGGCAACACCCAAACAACCCGGCAAACTGCCAACTATCATGAAAAGAAACTGGAGAGCCATCAGAGGTAGCAGCCTAGCAGAACAACTAGAAACCAGCAAACCACCAACAACTATCCTGGACAACGCTGACCTCTAAAATAACAGAACTACTTCATAAATGGATTGCTGGAACAATCAACGGGATCTCAAAGGAAAAACCTTTCAACCCATCATGCAAAAGAGCGACAGAAAAATGGTTTACCCTGCTACACTGCGCC
Source organism: Ambystoma mexicanum (assembly GCF_040938575.1). Classification (NCBI taxonomy): domain Eukaryota; kingdom Metazoa; phylum Chordata; class Amphibia; order Caudata; family Ambystomatidae; genus Ambystoma; species Ambystoma mexicanum. Next base: position 1,414,715,071 of record NC_090935.1, read on the forward strand.
ATGAAAAGAAAAAACAGGAAGCTTGAACTAGAATGGAGACAAAAAAACCATCAGGTGAAAAAATGACAACTCCAGCGACAAATCGACTCATACAAAAAGGAAATCCATAAGGCCAAAAAGAAGTACTATGACAACAGAATCACCAAAGCCACCAACACCCAAAAGGAATTGTTTAAAACCATAAACGAAATGAGAAACCCTCCTGGGTGCAACAACACACCGATACCTTCACTGCAGCTATGCAATGACCTGGCAGACCACTTCAAAGACAAAATCACCACCATCCAACAGATCATACAAAGCAGACCAATCAACTACAACATGCAACCCATCCAGCCATCCGAGGATCACCAGAATAAACTCTGAAGCTTCCCTCAAATATCAGCAGAGACATTTGTGAAGCTGGTAAGCAAAGCAACAAAGCAGGCTCCCCCATGGATCCATGCCCCGCAGACATACACAAATCAATCATCACACAAGGAGCTCCCATTGAATACTACAGAAACCTTTTCGGTCAATCTCTTTCAGCAGGATAAGTACAGCGACCCTTCAAATCGGCATACATCAAGCCGCTCCTCAAGGACACAGCAGGAAACATGGAAGACCTCTCCAAATGCAGACCCATATCCAACATCCCGTACCCAGCGAAACCACACGAGACATACGTCTACAGAATAACAAAAGAATTCATACAAGAAGACCTACTGTTGGACTAAGCACACATAGGCTTCAGACCCATGAGGGGAACAAAAATGGCACCGCTATCAATCTGGGACGATCTAAGGACTAATGCAGACTCAGACAAAAGCACAGCTCTAATACTACTGGACCTTCCCGCAGCATTTGACACAGTCAACCATGAAATCCTCCTCAGGAGACTAGAAGAAATAGGAATCACTGGCACAGCCCTACTATGGATTAAATCCTTCCTAACAAACAGAACAGAAACCGTTTGAATCCACTTGCGGAGTACCACAAGGAGCATCCTTCTCCCTGTTGCTCTTCAACATATACCTGATGACACTAATCAAGCTCATCAAAAAACACAGCCTCACATGCTACAACTACGCAGATGACACACAGATCGTCTACAAAATACAAGATACACAGGAAGAAAACAAAACACTGAATGACTGCCTACAAGAGCTCTACAGCTGAATTAACACAAACAGCCCCAAACTCAACCCTGGCAAAACTGAAATAATGATCTTAGCTAAAAGCAAGGAAAACAACCACTACATCCCATGACCGACAGAACTGGCACTGACCCCATCAACGATAGTAAAAAACCTGGGAGTTTTGATGGACAACGAACTAACACTTGAGCCACAAGTAAATGCCATCATCAAGAAATGTTTCTTCCTGCTAGACACAGTGAAAAGGATCCTACCGTTCCTCTCTTTCACCCACAAAACACTCACCATCATCGCACTCTTCGTGTCCGGAGTAGACTATGCCAACAGCCAATACCTAGTAATGCCAGAGCGACTGTTAAAAAAAACCTCTGTGCATCCAAAACACTGCAGAAAGACTCCTGCTCAGACTACCACAAGGAGAACACATCACCCCAGCGCTGAACATGCTACACTGGCTACCAATAAAAGAGAGAATAAAGTTAAAAATTATGTGCATAACTCACAGAGCAGTCCACAGCCAAGAAGCAGAGTTCCTAAAGAAAAAAAGAATGGTCTATCATCTAACAAAATCACTCAGATCAATCAACAACACTCACTTAGAACCAAAACCATACAATAAAAGAAAAGTGAGAGGATCATCGTTTACACACCTGGCAGCTTTAACCTGGAATAACCTACCGAAAAAGATACACAACACAAGGGATTATCTGGAGTTCAGAAAACTACTCAAAACTTGGCTCTTTGCTCCAGATTCAGGAGGAAACATCTCGTAAGAAGGGACAGAAAGGGAAACTTGAATCCCCGGGAGGAAACCACATTCCCTATCCGGGTCCTCTGTTATCAAAGCAGGGGTGGGTGCGCATCGACCACCAATGTCCACACACCGCCAATCCTAAAGGGAACTTAGATAGGTGGGGACACCCAACCGGATGGGCAGTGGGGGACCAGTCCCCTGACCAAAACATTACCAGCCGCAGGGCAGGGCAACTAGCAGAAAGCAGCTAGATACACAAACCACCAGAGTCACACAAAGGAGGGCTCCCACCCTGCATCATGCCTGCCAACTAGGCAGACAAAATACAGTACCAAACACACATGACAACCACAGAGGTTGGGCATAGAAATGCAAAGACAAAGTGGTAAGAAGTAGACAATATATATATTTTTTTAAAGAAAAAAACAAACTGTACCTTTATAACCTCAACCTTCCGCATACTTACCATACAGAAACACACACAACCACCTCTCTGCACAGCAATCCGAACGCACTTCACCACATTGCAACCACAGACTAACAACACATAGCCCGGCACAACAGCACATGGGAATTTGGCAACAATCCGAAGACCACACTTACGTTCAGCGAACGGTGCAAACCGAACTGAAACGGAACAACAGGACATCACAACTCTCACTTTCCTATTCCCACTACACCCTACAAACCTCCCTCTTCACACTCTACTTTTCGGATCCGCCAGAGCGCCTGGGGACCACAGCACTGTTGACGGTGCACGGTACAAATACCTTTAACATTAACATAATTAGGCGTTTGTCACATTCACGGAAGGCTGAACAGGCAGCAGGGTGACGCTCCATTGCTCCAGCCAATCTCGTCCACCACTATTTCTCAAGAAGTGTGTACTTGGATAGATCTAATGTCTAAATGTCCTTCATGTGCCAGCGAGAGCAGCATTTTGAGAATGCTGGCAGGATTAGTTTGTCGTACTGATGCAAAAGGTTATCTTCCGTAATTTCAGGTGCTAGTTTGTTGCATTGCCACACTTGTTGAGTAAGATTCTTTTTTTTATGGCTAGCCTTGTTTTGTGTATGACATCATGAGTTGCAGGGTGTGGTCTTCTGGGAAGCACTTTTCCCACATCTGGGCTAAATTACTGGTAGAAACTCTCTCTGCTCTTTCAGTACTGTGGTTACACACTGTCATTAGCATTACAGCCTGTTACCTGTGGCCTGTAAGGACAATATTGAAAAGCGGTACGCTTTTTTGTTTTCCAGACCCAGGAAATATTAATTATTTAACATATATTCCTGCAATTTAGCAGTCAGTCTTGTGAGGTGTGAATTGATTTTTGTGGTGCTGCCTCGGGTGAGAGTATTGTTTAGCGGGCTTGGAACGGTTCACAACATGAATCACCTTTTGCCTACGTAATCTCTGAAGTGTTCTGTTGCACAGGCTCACACAAACATTTTTTTTTCCATTACAGAATAATTTCTTTTTGGCTCTGAAAGCGCTATGGGTGCAAATGCAACAATGGAGTTACTATCTCTGATCTTCTGCATCATTGTGGCCCCAAGACAGCATACTGAAGAGAGGGTCCCTGGAATGTCCTTCTGGACCCCTATATGCATGATAGCCTGAAGAGCCAAAAATGCAAGATACCAGTCACTGTTTGGCCAGCCCCCAGGAGGGCCAGTGACTTCTACATATGCAAACAGATATTCTCTCAGACAACCATTCGAACCTTATCCATTATCCATCTGATGACTTCATGGATACAGGTGCCTCAACACTGGACTTGGTTGACTAATGATAAATATCCAGCTGTACTGACGTCATTAGAGACAGAATGACATAGTAATGTTAGCCACAAAGGAAACTCGCATCTCTGCACAAAGTTACACGGACACACGTGCACCCACGAAGAACATGCTTACACATTTCTGTAGATAGATGACAGTTACATATACATCCTGTCCGAAGCCTTTACTTTTCATTAGCGACTCGCAGAAACACAAGAAAGCAAGAGATACAGAGCAAGCTTGCAACTGCATATCGCAACTAACCATATGGAGCTACAGAGTCGTGTAAGGAACCTGGAGGAACCAATTACCACTAACCAAGAAGGAAAATAACACAACATGGACATATAGAAATCATAGCATAACTATATTAGACCAGTATAAATTAATGGGCTCCTGGCAATTCCCTGATCTATCCAGGTAGGTAAATTGATAGAGAACACAAAATGATCAGGGTGTCCCGAATATATAAAAGACTCCAGTGACCATAGAGAATTTAGTGAGTTTTACTCATGAATAAGTTAAAAAAGAAAAATGGACATTACATAATAAAAGATCATCATAGTGTTAAACAATAGTACAAGTTTGATGTCTTCACATGACAGAAAGTCAATATAATATTGTAAATCAGCAAAAACAAATGAACATGTAAAAAACAAACAAAACTTTTTACATAAAATATTGTACAGAAAAAACTGGTCTCATTTCATCTATTGGGAGCCATCAGTTGTTTTATTGGCTGATTCAAACAGCTCTATTGACAGAATGGGCATTCAATACTGTGTGAGAGAGTCATTGACACAGGTGTATTTCGGCCACTTGTAGCAGATGTGAGATGCTTAAGGTTGGGCGGCCTTCATCAGGACGGAAAAAGATGGATTGAGATTCAATAAATGATGGTTCCTTTGTGTATCGTGCGTTTGTTATTGACCACGGTGTAAGGAGGACTTTGCAATAACTTGCTTTTAGAGGATCTTTCAAGGCTGGAGAGATGGTTCAAAACGCTGCCTTGAAAATGGTAGTCTGGAAAAAATGCGCGGTGAGATATACCGGGCAAACAGACTCCCCGTGGATGTAGTAGACCTACATGAAGCCACAGGCCTCAGAATATGGGACAAAGGAAAACTGATTTTGCAGCACACTGTCCAGAGCTGGTGCTCGCAGCCAAGGTCAGAGATGAGCAGACCATTCCTTGCTCCAGGGACAGGGTGCCACCTGCAAAACAGCATAATGCATCCTCACTAATTGCTGACAGAAAAGCTCCGTTTTGCGGTCTTCACCCACATGGCCCGGTCGAGCCGAATAATAGCCATTTACCCGTGATGGGAAGAGGAGCACTTCCCAGCGAAGCATACAAGACTTATGGGCTATTAGGGCAGCACATAAAATGTTGAGTTGCAGTGACACATGGGCTTCAATAGAAGCTCAACTGGCCACAAAGGTAAAGTGAAAAACAGGGAAGGAATCCAAAGAAAGCAGAAAGTTCAAGGGACCTATAAAGTGGGACCAGAGAATCCCAACAATGGACTTCTCCCCTGACACTGTGCCTGGAGATGGGAAGTCTCCTAGTCCTCTGGAATCCTCATCCCCGGGATCACTTCACCAAAATACCCATTAACATTTGTATGTGGTGATCAGCACTGACTGTCTGGTTGTCAAAAGTCGGAATTGTGCGGGTATGCCCGACAGAAGCTTGTGGTCACCCCCAAGGTTTAGGGACAAAAGGAGACACTCTTTGATCAGTACTTTGTCAAATGTTGGATTGGATCCTGAAATGCCAGATAGGGCTCACCAGGCAACAGAGATAGATATTCTGCACCAGTTAGCTGAGCACATAGTTTAGGCGTCTCCTCAGGCCTAACACAGCCAGAACTCAGTCTAGGTGTCCACCCTCCAGACTGAACATATCCAACTGATTTCCTCAGCACCACACCTACTGCTAAGAAGCAGCTTGTAATATTTCACTGGAAAAATACCACTTAGAATACTGCCAGGTTATCTCAAAGACTCACCGATACTTTCTTTCCTCTCCTTGTGGATGACACCTTCCAACAGGAGGATGAATACGCGTGCTTCCAACAGGGGGGATGAATTTGAACGCCTCCCCGATACCCCTTCTCGCTACTAGAAAACTAGAGAGGAGAAGAGATCTCAGGGAAACCCTCTGGGGAAGAAAACCCTGTGTCGACGGCTGCGGGATAGCTGTCTTCAATGCAGCGAAGATTCAGGTGAAGTCCGGTGGAAGGCGGTCTTGAAAGAGAAAGAAGATGGTAAGTATTGTACAGGTAAGTGAGAGATAGATATTGTACAGGGGTCTTTCTTTAGATTACCCTTATGAAGGAGTAGGAGGCGTGTCAAGTTGAAACCCGGAGACATCTGAGAGACCTCTAGGGTAGCATGGAAATAGTGAGATTAGCACTAGGAAGAAGACTGAAATGAGTCGGGCTTGGATCAAGGAGGGATCTTTACCTGGAATGAGGTAAGGGCGGAGCTTGAAGGTATTCCCGCAATGTTGTGTTTTGAACGAGCGGGTGCGTAAACCGTATTGTGTATGCTTGGATATGTAAGAATGGCAGAAGGATGTTAAGTACGGATTACGATCCGAAGGTGGGAGGATCAGTAAGTCACTGTAACTGATCTCGGAGACCCCTGATTGTAGTTTACCGAGGTCCGGAAAGTAACCGGTGAGCGGTCTGGAGTGTGAAAGCGTTGGAGTCCTTGAAGTCGGGAAAGGGAGGCGTGGTATGGTAGGCACTAAAGTCGGGAAAGACGAAGGACAGTTTTAGATATAGTAAAGTTCAGTAGCATGAAAGACGTATTAGAAGGATCCTAGATACAAACTCACGTAGCGTTGTTAGAAAGGAGTAGCAACGCACCCGTGCGTTGTTCACAGGAACTGATAAACCTTCTCTTGAGTAGGAGGATGGCACTTCCTGGATACTGAGTCGTGTATTGTCTAGACCCGCATCATTAGTTGCGGTGGCCATCTTGAAAGTAAAAATGGCCAAAACTCTTTGTCCCCGGGACCATCGATGCCACAAAGACCAACGCCTTCGAAGAGGCATGACAGTATGCCCCCTCCAACGTCCCGGGCCACCCGGTTTATCCGGATGTGATCGAAAAAACCGGCGGACCAGAGCCAGAGCATGAACTGCTGAGGCAGGTTCCCATGAGCGATCGGCCTGAGAATACCCCTTCCAATCAACCAAGAACTGGAGACGCCCCGAAAAAGGCGAGAATCGCAGATGCCATCCACTTCATATTCAGGTCCCGTCGGGGTGATGACAGGAGGGGGGGAACCAATCCTTACCCTGGAAAAGCGATCCATAACATCTTTCTTCAGTTGGGACACATGGAATACAGGGTGAATCCTGGACCAAGACGGAGGGAGCTTGAGTCTGTAAGCAGACGATCCCAATCGTTGCAAAATGGGAAAAGGACCAAAATATCTAGGTGTCATGATGCCTACCCCCGGAGCACCAGGCCAGGCCCAGCACCCCCGGGAGCAGGCATCACGCCCCCGGGTAAAAGCCCAGCGGCCCTTTACAGGGGCTCTTTGGACTCTGTCCTGGCGCCGTTGGCGCCAGGCTCATGTTGGACATCAGTCCTGGCGCCATAGACGCCAGGCTCATAAGGGGAAGTGTTTGGGGCACTTACCTGAAGCAGACCATGTTGCACACTCACCTGATGCAGACCATGCTGCATGAAGAACCAAGCCAAATGAGGCTTAGGAGGGACTATTTTTCTGAAGGAACTATTTTGTTACTTGGGTGGGGTTGTGGAAGAATACTCACCTGGAACTTCTTCCAAAGCTATTTAAGCCACGCCCGGACAGCCACACGTGCTTCGCGTTGTTCTGCATCTCAGCAGCTGAACGCTCACCGTGTCTGCTCCTGCACCTGGACTCCAGCCACGCCCGCCTCAAACCTGGAACACCTGTAAGGGAATAAGAGAAGAGAAAGGTGAAAACCAAGAACTATTTCAACCTTCTTACCTGCATCCGGAATCTTCACGCCAGCATTCCTGAAGGAAGACTTCCATTTAAAAGCACAGCGTTGCTCGCTGCAGCGCCGCGCTTCACTCACCTGTTCCCAAGACGCCGCCCAGCTCCATCGCGGCTCTCAGCACCGGTCGCCACATCTCTGCACCTAGGGGAGAGAAGAAGAGACAAAAGGTGAGCAAGGGAACACAAGAGGAAAGCCGAATTTTCAGCCATATTACTTACCGGCTTTTCTTGGTGAACCATTCCACATCTCGGGTCGGCGCCGCATCTTTGGCAGGTACTGCACCCCGGCCCCTATGGGGAAAAGACAAAAGACATTACTCGGGAATTATAAAGACATTTAGAGGGGTCGCCCTCATCACTTACTCACCTGATTTACCCACCAGCAATTTAACCCCTCAACGCATCGCCTTTGTTCTGCACCTGAAATAAAGGACAGAAAAAACAACATAAAAGGAGGCTCACACTTGAACTTTGCATCTTCATACTTACAGCCTATCGCTCAGAAAAGTCAGCGCCATTCTGAAAACCAGTGAAGTAACTGGACGAACGCGCGCCCCTGCACCAGAAGTAGGATGGAGAGTTCATCCTTCCAAACCATAAGGTGAGCTTAAACCGGGGGTTTTGGAGGAAGTCAGAGAAGAACGAAGGGGGGGAGGGGGGAGCAAGCACACTATTCAGCAGACAGTTAATCCTCTTTCTCATCTGCAGAAGGATATTCCTACGGGCCAGACAAGCAAGATTTGGTGGTCCTGTTCAATCGGTGGTCCGAATTCTGCGCATCACGTTTGAAGAGGCCACAGCAACCCAGACCAGACCAGCGCCTCCGTGGGAGCCAGGTGAGCGTTACAGAACGCGAAGCCTTCCTACAAATTCCCACCCAGGCGCTATGGAAACTTCCGAGACTGACCAGTTGGCCCAACTACTGGGGGAATTACGGGCCGAAGTACACGCCGCTCGTCAAGAGACTAATGCTCTCAGGAGGGAAGTCATTATAACAAAGGAAAAAGCTGATGACCTGGCTAGACAGCTTTTGCAAGGTCAAGCTGGACAAACTCCTTTACCCGGTTCCGGAGGGAACCTCGCTCCTGTGCTTTCCAGTAACCCGGTGCAGATTAATCTACCTGGAAACATGTCGCTGGCCCCACCCGAACGCTTTGCTGGGGACCCCAAACGATTCGCCGTATTTATGAATCAGTGTCGTTTGCATTTCCTGTGCAGACCTGGGGCCTTCCCTAATGACCAGACCAAGGTAGCCTTTGTATTGTCATATCTCAGCGGCAGTGCTGCCGATTGGTCAGTTCCACTCGTAACTCAAGATGACCCGATTCTTCGTGATTTTCAAGGATTTCAAGCAAGCATGGAAAGGTTATTTGCTCGTCACTCCCAGGGGCAGTCTCTAGATGACGAACTTCTATCTCTGCGACAGGGCAATCAAGACTTCCTTTCCTATTTTGCAACCTTTAATAGACTAATTGTGGAAACTGGGTGGCCAGAGAATAAAAGAATCACGTTATTTTATTGAGGTCTATGCGGAGAACTTAAAGATGTCCTAGCCCAAGTTGTAAATCCGCCCCAAGAATGCTCAGAATATATAGACTTAGTGGTCCAATTGGATCACAGACTGCAAAACAAAAAAGCAGATCGGCCCAAGTTTGAGACCCGGGTGTTAGTCAAGACCCACGCTAACCTCAAGGGGGCTGAAGCCTCTGAGCCAATGCAAATCGGAGGAGTTAAAGGACCTTTAACGCAAAAGGAACGTGAAAGAAGACGGCAGATGCACTTATGTCTTTATTGTGGATCCTCTGGACACTATCTACGAGATTGCCCGGCAAGGCCGCCCAGGAAGGTGGTAGGAGCCGCTGATAATTGGAAGGATATTTTATGGGTGGCTGATTATGCATACAATAACTCGATACACTCTGGAACTAGTCAGAGCCCCTTTTATAACCTATATGGACATCACCCTCGTACTTCAGACTTGGACTCACCTTTGAGCCTCGAAATGCCCGCAGTGGACCATTTGCATTCCACGATTACTCAAGCCTTCAAGGATGCTACTGCACACTTACAACATGCGAAAGGGGAATACAAAAAGAATGCAGATCTGCATCGAAAGGAGGCGCCTCCATACCAAATAGGGTGTCAGGAACTGGAGAATGTGGAAGCGCTGTAGGCTATGATCAGTGCGCGCTCCAGTCGTCACCCAAGATGGCCGCCGTCCCTTTAAGAGGCTGGCTCCTCCCACAAGCCGGTGCGTTGTATCTGTTTGTCAACGCTCGGTTCGTGTGTTGGAGTTTTCCTCTTGGATCCTTCTGTACCCTCAGCAAATCTACTTACCGCCTTGATTCCTACTCTAGTCACCCTCCTCCTACCTGCCGTGCCTCTTTTGTTTGCTTGCTCTATTTTCTCTCCCGCCTTATAATTCTTCATCTTTCCACTCCTGGTGTCTCGGGGCCACCTGTTCAGTGCTTTTGCCTTTAGTTAGTCCTATTTGCTCCTGTTCCTTTCGCCACTCAGCTTATCCTTTTTTAATTTATTTTGAACTGTGGGTGCCGGTATCCTTACTTCTATCGGCGCTGCCTAGCCCTTCACAGGTTTGGGTCCCTGTTGCTCTGACCTCACCCTGGGAAACTTTGCCTTTACTCAATCAGACTAGATCCGTATACTTTTCTATTTTTCTTTTCGGTCAGCCTTGCCTAAACTGTTTAAGATATTCTTTTTGCCATAATTTCTTCTTATCACGTGGTGTTGCCTTTTTCACCTTATATCCTTTACTCTTATCTGCATTCTATTAGGAGAACTTCGGGAGTTCTATGCAGTTTATACTCACAGCAGTCTGAACAATTGAGGAATCTGACTTCTATCCTACAAGTATTCCTCTTTGGTGTGGAGAAGCTACGCCTTCCTTTTCGATTGAGAGGAACCGACTACCCCCCCATCTGAACCCATCCGGAAACAGGAGGGTTTTTTCTGCATTTGTGCTTTTTCCCTGGAAATTAGGACTGGCCCTCGGGGGATCCCCGAGGTCAGAGTTACATCTCTGCCAAGGTGGCCTCCGGAGGGGCCAGACCCTACCTACACGATAAGAAGGTCCGAACTCCAAAGGACAAGACTCCCTCAAGGAGAAAGGATCAGAGGAAGCCCGAGGCCAACCCTAAAGAATCCTTCCCAGAAGATCCAGGTGAGGAGTTGGGGGAGAAAGCCTTGGTTCTTGACAGCATACAACGCCCAATAACCATCATGGCCTCACTAGAGCGGTATCAGGAATTGGTGGCTGCTTTACAGAACCTTACTTTAGAGGTGCAGGCTTTACGGACAGAGAATGTAGCCCTCAGGCAGCAGGTAGTGTTACATCGGGATGATCGTGGAGACCTACATACGATGCCCCTTTCCTTTGGTAAATATGATGGTCACCTGGGTCACCTGGGGGGTCTGAAAGAATTTCTGGATGCCTGCAGAGTGTATTTCGCCTTCCGACCTCACGCCTATGAGACTGCCAGATCTAAGGTGGGTTTCATCATAGCCAATCTAATTGGAAACGCCCTTGCATGGGCCACACCCTTGGTTACCAGAGATGATCCCGTTGTGAGCGACTATGATCGTTTTACAGAAGTTTTTGGTGAAAGATTTGATAGACCAGAAGTATTCTATTCTTCTCTGGAAGCAATACTTGATGTCCAACAGGGAAACACGGACATACAGACCTATCTCTCCCGTTTCCAGAGGCTGGCAGCCAAGGCAGATTGGCCTGATTCTGCTCAGCAAACAATCTTCAGACGGGGTCTTTGTGAAGAAATCAAGGACGAGCTAGCCAGAGTGGCTCGTCCGGCATCCTTTCAGGAATTGGTGACTTTGTCACTTAAGATCGAGTTCCGTCTTCAAGAGAGAAGATCCGAAAGAAGAAGAACCAGAGGCTTCCCACAACAGTCCAGTCAACCATCCCCTGCTCCTCCACCTCGAACTACCCCTAGGACTGATGAACCTATGCAGATTGGGGCGGCTTGTGGTCCCTTGACGCAAGAAGAAAGAAGAAGAAGGAGAGAGGCAGGATTATGTATGTACTGCGGCTCCTCAAAGCATTTATTGAGAGACTGTCCTGAAGTCCCACCTAGACGACAGGGAAACTTCCACCCCCTATCCACAGCAAGGGAGGTTTCGGGGGAAGTAACAAGCACCCTTGCTACTACACAAGAGCAGTAAGCACCCCGGAGGATAACAGCCTAATGGTGTTTCGGGTCAACCTGTGGTTGATCGAGGATTCCCCCACTGAGGTGTTCGCTATGCTAGACTGCGGAGCTGCTGGAAATTTCTTTGACTCTAAATGGGCAGCTGAACATCTAATCTCCACCATACCCAAGGCCACCCCGATTCCAGGTAGAAGGGGTCGATGGTAGGCCCCTGTCATCCGGACCTATAACGCTGGAGACCATTCCATTAAGGATGAGGCTAGGCCAACATGAAGAGTTTTTGGTGTTTGACCAGATCTGTGCTGCTCATTTTCCGTTAGTTATAGGAATTCTTTGGCTAAGGAGACACAACCCTCACATTGATTGGACTACCAACAGGGTCTCTTTCAATTCGACCTTCTGTGAGTCCCACTGTATCAACCGGTCTGCTTCTCCTAACACCCTAGAACACAGCCAGTGTGGGGTTCAGGAACCTGTCACTGTGGCCTCAGTTCCCCTACATTATCAAGACTTCTCAGAGGTGTTTATGGACACCATACCCAGACAACTACAACCACATAGACCTGAGGATTGCTGCATTGACTTAATTCCGGAGGCTATGGTACCCTTTGGTAGAATGTACCCCTTGTCGTTGCCAGAGAGGAAGGCTTTAAGAGAGTACCTCGACGCTAATTTACAGAACGGATTAATCCAAGAGTCCAAGTCCGCCTGTGGGGCATCCTTATTCTTCATTCCCAAGAAGGACTCGACAGAGCTCCGCCCTTGTATAGATTACAGGGGTCTAAACAAGATTACCATCCGGGATAGATATCCCATGCCCCTAATTCGGGATATCTTGGAGGCAGTACAGGGGGCGGTGTACTTTACTAAGCTTGATCTAAGAGGCGCTTATCACCTCTTAAGAATCAGGCAAGGTGACGAGTGGAAGACGCCGTTCCGCACCCCCTTCGGACTCTTTGAATACTGTGTGATGCCCTTCGGTCTCGTAAACGCACCAGCCATCTTCCAGAGGTACATGGACAAGATATTCGCCGACATGTTGTTTTTGTCGGTAGTAGTGTACCTGGATGACATCCTAATCTTTTCCAAGTCTTTATCAGAGCACCGATCATTGGTCAGATTAGTTCTACAGCGTCTGCAGTTCCATCATTTACTGCTAAAGCCAGAGAAGTGTTCATTTGAATCCACAACAGTGTCCTACTTGGGTTTCATACTATCCAAGGATGGTATCAAGATGGATGCTAATAAGGTAAAGGCCATTAGAGATTGGAAGGAACCTACCAATGTTAAGGAACTACAAGGGTTTCTAGGACTGGCTAACTTTTACAGGAGGTTTATTCCCAACTTCTCCAAGAAGGTACTCCCTTTGACCTCCTTATTGAAGAAGGGTGTGAGGTTCATATTCGGAGTCGAACCTCAAAGAGCTTTCAGTTTCTTAAAGGAATGTTTTTCTACAGCACCCATCCTGGTCCAACCGGATCAGTCCAAGCCTTTCATTCTTGAAACAGATGCTTCTGGAGGGGCGGTAGGGGCAGTCTTACTCCAAAGGACGGAAGACGGCTATGAGCTTCCGGTTGCTTACTACTCCAAGACACTTACTAGTAGTGAGTGCAACTACTCTGTAATCGAAAAAGAGCTGTTGGCCCTAAAATTGGCCTGCCAAGAATGGAGACATCTCCTACAAGGAGCCACACATCAATTCACCATTAGAACTGACAACCGTAACCTTCGGGTTTTGCAACAGTTAGAATGTTCTATCGCCAGACACGCCAGATGGGCTTATTTTTTCTTACAATACGACTTTATGATTACTTACATACCTGGCACAGAAAACAGGAAGGCCGACGCTTTGTCCAGAAGCCTAGGAGAGTCATCTAGTTCCTATAAGGAACATGAACTGGTTTTTCCGCATCTCACCGTCCTAGCTTCTACAGTTTCGTTCCTTCAAGATCTAATCCCACAGTATCAGAGGTGTTCCAAAATTCCGTTATCTGTTAACCAGGATAAGGACGGATTGTTCTATCATGAAGGAGCTCTCTACATTCCTACGAAGGAGTTGCAAAAGCTAATACTTTCTAGGTGTCATGACACCCCTCTATCCGGTCATTCCGGTATTAGGAAGACCTTTGATCTTATCCAGAGAGGATTCTGGTGGCCTACCTTAAGAAGAGATGTAGGCCAGTATGTGTCTGCTTGTTCGGTATGTGCTTCCAACAAGAACCAAACAGGAAGGCTGCTGGGGTTGTTACAACAACACTCCCTACCAGACCGTCCATGGGAACATATATCTACAGATTTTATCGTGGATCTCCCTCCATCATATGGCATGACTACAATCATGGTGACCATTGACTCCTTTAGCAAGCTAGCGCATTTCTCTGCCTTCAAGCAAGTCCCTTCAGCCTCTGAGATGGCCGCAACTTTTCTCCAGGACATTGTTCGTCTTCATGGTGTACCTAAGACCATTGTGTCCGACAGGGGACCCCAATTCACCTCAAAGTTTTGGTCCTCCCTTTGCCAAGCACTCGGAATTCACAAGGCTCTTTCCTCAGGATATCATCCACAGAGCAACGGCCAAACAGAAAGACTTAATGCCAATTTTGAACAATATCTTAGGTGTTTTTGCAGTCCACAACAAGAAGAGTGGTATTGCTTCCTCCCACAAGCGGAATTCGCTTATAACAATTCCCTTTATACCTCGATCCAGATGAGCCCTTTCTATTGTACTTACGGATACCATCCTCAACACCTACCCTGGCTCAGTCCTCCTTCTACCAAGATTCCGGCTCTAGATTCGATTCTAGTAGACCTACAGAAGGTGCACAAGCTCGCTAAGGAAGCTCACCAAGCAAGTCAACTAGCGCAGAACAAGTGAGCTGACAAGGGTCGTCGCGCCCATCCAAGCTGGAAGGTCGGACATTTGGTCTGGTTATCCACCAGGTATCTACCTAGATGGGTTCATAGGGGGAAGTTCTCCTCTCGTTTTCTTGGGCCTTTCCCCATTTTGCAACAAATCAATCCGGTTGCATATAAGCTCCAGCTACCAGACTATCTTAGGAAGGTACATCCGATCTTTCATGTATCCCTTCTCAAAGAATACAAGGATGATCCCTTCAAGAGACCTGTGAACCGCTCACGTGCCCGAGTGATCTCGACACCTGAAGAATATGAAGTATCTCATTTGGTGGATTCCCGTTACCGCAAAGGGCGGTTATACTACTTGGTTCATTGGAAGAATTATCCAGTAGAAGAGAGGACATGGGAACCTGTGAGCCATATACATGCCCCACGTCTGGTGCAGAGGTTCCATCGACTTCATCCGGGCAAACCTGGGGGTGCTCCGAGGAAGAAGGGGTATACTGTCAGGAACTGGAGATTGTGGAAGCGCTGGAGGCTATGATCAGCGCGCGCTCCAGTCCTCACCCAAGATGGCCGCCGTACCTTTAAGAGGCTGGCTCCTCCCACAAGCCGGTGCGTTGTATCTGTTTGTCAACGCTCGGTTCGTGTGTTGGAGTTTTCCTCTTGGATCCTTCTGTGCCCTCAGCGAATCTACTTACCGCCTTGATTCCTGCTCTAGTCACCCTCCTCCTACCTGCCGTGCCTCTTTTGTTTGCTTGCTCTATTTTCTCTCCCGCCTTATAATTCTTCATCTTCCCACTCCTGGTGTCTCGGCGCCGCCTGTTCAGTGCTTTTGCCTTTAGTTAGTCCTATTTGCTCCTGTTCCTTTCGCCACTCAGCTTATCCTTTTTCAATTTATTTTGAACTGTGGGTGCCGGTATCCTTACTTCTATCGGCGCTGCCTAGCCCTTCACAGGTTTGGGTCCCTGTTGCTCTGACCTCACCCTGGGAATCTTTGCCTTTACTCAATCAGACTAGATCCGTATACCTTTCTATTTTTCTTTTCGGTCAGCCTTGCCTAAACTGTTTAGGATATTCTTTTTGTCATAATTTCTTCTTATCACGTGGTGTTGCCTTTTTCACCTTATATCCTTTACTCTTATCTGCATTCTATTAGGAGAACTTCGGGAGTTCTATGCAGTTTATACTCCCAGCAGTCTGAACAATTGAGGAATCTGACTTCTATTCTACAGGTATTCCTCTTTGGTGTGGAGAAGCTACGCCTTCCTTTTCGATTGAGAGGAACCGACTACCCCCCAACTGAACCCATCCGGAAACAGGGTTTTTTCTGCATTTGTGCTTTTTCCCTGGAAATTAGGACTGGCCCTCTGGGGATCCCCGAGGTCAGAGTTACATCTCTGCCAAGGTGGCCTCCGGAGGGGCCAGACCCTACCTACACGATAAGAAGGTCCGAACTCCAAAGGACAAGACTCCCTCAAGGAGAAAGGATCAGAGGAAGCCCGAGGCCAACCCTAAAGAATCCTTCCCAGAAGATCCAGGTGAGGAGTTGAGGGAGGAAGCCTCGGTTCTTGACATAGGGGATCAAGTATGGTTGGCTACCAAACACTTATCGCTCAAGGGACCTCAGACTTTTAATCCAAGGTATTTAGGCCCTTACTCGATCAAAGCTATAATTAACCCAGTGGCAGTCAAGCTAGATCTACCAGCTAACATGCGGATTCACCCTGTTTTTCATGTGTCGCTTTTGAAACCAGTGCAACCAGGAACCAGATTAATAAAGCCACCAGAACCAATCCAGATAGATGGGGAGCCTGAATTCGAGGTGAAGAACATTTTGGACTCTAAGATCGCAAAATCAAAACTTTTCTATCTAATTGATTGGAAGGGGTACGGGCCTCAGGAAGGATCTTGGGAACCCAGCGACCACGTACATGCACCTCGGCTAGTAAAAAGGTTCCATCGGAATTTCCCGAACAAACCGAAACCTCCTGGAGAAACAACCTTGGGAGGGGCTTTGGGGGGGAGTGCTGTCATGATGCCTACCCCCGGAGCACCAGGCCAGGCCCAGCACCCCCAGGAGCAGGCATCACACCCCCGGGTAAAAGCCCAGCGGCCCTTTATAGGGGCTCTTTGGACTCTGTCCTGGCGCCGTTGGCGCCAGGCTCATGTTGGACATCAGTCCTGGCGCCATAGGCGCCAGGCTCATAAGGGGAAGTGTTTGGGGCACTTACCTGAAGCAGACCATGCTGCACACTCACCTGATGCAGACCATGCTGCATGAAGAACCAAGCCAAATGAGGCTTAGGAGGGACTATTTTTCTGACGGAACTATTTTGTTACTTGGGTGGGGCTGTGGAAGAATACTCACCTGGAACTTCTTCCAAAGCTATTTAAGCCACGCCCGGACAGCCACACGTGCTTCGCGTTGTTCTGCATCCCAGCAGCTGAACGCTCACCGTGTCTGCTCCTGCACCTGGACTCCAGCCACGCCTGCCTCGAACCTGGAACACCTGTAAAGGAATAAGAGAAGAGAAAGGTGAAAACCAAGAACTATTTCAACCTTCTTACCTGCATCCGGAATCTTCACGCCAGCATTCCTGAAGGAAGACTTCCATTTAAAAGCACTGCGTTGCTCGCTGCAGCGCCGCGCTTCACTCACCTGTTCCCGAGACGCCGCCCGGCTCCATCGCGGCTCTCAGCACCGGTCGCCACATCTCTGCACCTAGGGGAGAGAAGAAGAGACAAAAGGTGAGCAAGGGAACACAAGAGGAAAGCCGAATTTTCAGCCATATTACTTACCGCCTTTTCTTGGTGAACCATTCCACATCTCGGGTCGGCGCCGCATCTTTGGCAGGTACAGCACCCTGGCCCCTATGGGGAAAGGACAAAAGACATTACTGGGGAATTATAAAGACATTTAGAGGGGTCGCCCTCATCACTAACTCACCTGATTTACCCACCGGCAATTTAACCCCTCAACGCATCGCCTTTGTTCTGCACCTGAAATAAAGGACAGAAAAAACAACATAAAAGGAGGCTCACACTTGAACTTTGCATTTTCATACTTACGGTGTATCGCTCAGAAAAGTCAAGTGAATGTGCCAACGCCATTCTGAAAACCAGTGAAGTAACTGAACGAACGCGCACCCCTGCACCAGAAGCAGGATGGAGAGTTCATCCTTCCAAACCATAAGGTGAGCTTAAACCGGGGGTTTTGGAGGAAATCAGAGAAGAATGAAGGGGGAAGGGGGGTGCAAGCACACTATTCAGCAGACAGTTAATCCCCTTTCTCATCTGCAGAAGGCTATTCCTACGGGCCAGACAAGCAAGATTTGGGGGTCCTGTTCAATCCGTGGTCCGAATTCTGCGCATCATGTTTGAAGAGGCCACAGCAACCCAGACCAGAGTTATTGTAAGCGAACTCTGCCAAGGGTAACAAAGAACACCAGTTTTCTTGCGAAGCAGAGATGTAACAACGCAAATACCCCTCTAGAGTCTGATTCAATCGTTCTGTCTGGCCATTCGTTTGTGGATGGAAACCCGAACTCAACGCTCGGGAGATGTTCAAACTTTTGCAAACTTGCTGCTAATGTCGAGACGTATATTGTGAACCATGATCAGAGACGATCGTTTCTCGAAGCCCATGAAGAGAGAATCAGTGAAAGGAAAATCTTTGCCATCTGGGCTGCTGTGGGAATCCGAGGAAGCGGAACAAAATGTGCCAATTTTGTAAAGTAATCTACTGTAACCTTGATTACAGTACAACCGTCCGATAAAGGTAGTTCAACTATAAAATCCGTTGAAATCATTTGCCAAGGACGGTCAGGAACAGGCATCACAGTCTGAGGGGGCAGACGGAGGGTGTTTAGATTGTAAACATATGGCACAAGCGGAAACATAGTCTACAATGTCTGGAGTCATTTCCGTTGGTATTTGCACACCTCTGTGACCAGCGAAGTGGGAGTCGTGGCATAGTTGTAGAACTGTTCTTCTTAGTTCCTCAGAAGGTAGAAAGAGCTTCCTATCTCTATAAGCACATCCTTGGGACAATGTCAGCTTCCAAGTGGACAAACACCTAGGATTTAACTGGATGAATTGAGAGGTCGATTCAGCCACATTCTGAAGAAAGGTAGTAACCACGTGTACAAATCTTGCTCGAGAAAAAAGAGGCTCTGATCAGAAAGGTGTCGAGGTGTTGTAATCCTTCCTGGACAATGCGTCTGCCTTAAGATTTGCTCTTCCTGGTATAAAGGTGAATACAATCTCATAAGGAGAAAAGAAGTGTGCCCAACGTGCCTGTCGGCTATTCCGGGTCTGTGAGTATTGTAAGATGCGTAGATTACTGTGGTCTGTTCGAACTTCAATCGGGTGTCTCGCCCCTAATAGCAAGTGTCTCCACTCTTCAAATGCTCCCTTTATCGCCAGTAATTCTTTTTCGAGCACTGAATAATGTATCTCTGAAGACGAAAGTGTCTTTGATAGGCTACAGGGCATTCTACCCCTTGAAGCAGAACGGCCCCTACAGCCTGATGGGATGCATCTGATTCGACAATGAATCTTTTGGATTGGTCCGAAGTAATCAGGATAGGTCCTGTGAGGAAATGCTTCTTTAGTCTCTCAAATGCTAGATGGGCCCCTTCCGACCAATGACATCGTATATCTTTCTTAAGAAGGGCTGTCATGGGAAGAATCTCTTCAGAATAATGGGGGATAAAACGTCGATAAAAGTTTGCAAATCCCAGGAATCTCTGTAGATCTTTGATGCACAGTGGAATAGGCCAATCAGTAATAGTTGATACCTTCCTAGGGTCCATGGCTACCCTCCCGCTGATATTATGTATCCCAGATATGCCACCTGGTTCATGTGGAACTCGTATTTGTCCAATTTGCAATAAAGATGATTGCTGAACAGTCTCCGTAGCACTTCCTTTACATGATGACTGTGTTCAGATGGTGATGTAGAGAAAACCAGAATATCATCTAAGTAGACAATAACTGTGAAGAAGGATATCTGAAAATATGGGGTCCATAAAACGCCGGAAAACAGCTGGGGCATTAGACAGGCCGAATGGCATTACTTTATATTCATAATGTCCCAAGGGAGTACGAAAGGTCGTCTTCTACTCATCGCCAGCGCGTATACGAATGAGATGGTAGGCCCCACAGAGGTCTAGTTTTGTGAAGATTGTAGCTCCCTTAACGACCTCAAGAATATCCAGTATGAGAGGCATAGGATATCGATCAGGGGTCGTAATCTTATTCAAACCCTGATAATCAATACACGGCCTGAGTTCTGTAGAATCCTTCTTGGGGATGAAGAATAAGGAAGCCCCTGCTGGAGAGGTGAATTGCTGAATTAGTCCATTGCGGAGGTATTCCTTAAGGACTTCTCGTTCCCGGGTGGATAGAGCATGCATGCGACCGAAAGGAATCGGTGCATCTGGAACGAGTTCTAAGGCACAGTCATCTCTACGTTGTGGGGGTAATTCTGCATATTCTGAGTCAGAAAATACTGCCTGAAATTCCCTGTATTCGTTGGGTAATTCTTGAATATTGTTCAACATAGAGGTGGAACAAGTATTTTCTAATACTGAGATCGTAGGATGAAACCCCAAAGCCCCATCCGAGAGACAGTGCGCCAAACAGTGTTCTGACCCTAGAAAGACAGTGCCAGCCTTCCAATTGATGTAAGGATTATGGGCCCGAAGCCAAGGCAATCCCAAAATCACAGGGTAGTGTGCAGTACGGATGACATCAAATACAATGGTTTCTTGATGGGAGGAAATATTCATCTGAATTAGTATTGTTTGTTCCTTGATGGGGCCTGAAACTAGTGGACTACCATCCACAGATTCTACGGGTATTGCCAAGGATTTAACTGAACACGGTATTTTATGAGTTGTCTTCCAGAAGGTACCAATGAAATTTCTGGCGGTCCCGCAATCTATTAAGGCCGTGACCAGAATGGAGTCTGAAGCACCCCATTCAATTTTGACTTGTAAAGCCAGCATAGTGAGATCGGGAATGTCTGTTACTTGTGATGGCAATGTTGCTGTTGAGGAACCTGTTACTGACTCCCTAGCCGCGGTTCCCCTTGCGTTTGGGAAGTGGCGTTTCCCTGTCTCTTGACAGGGGTGATAGGGCAATCTTGAACTGTGTGGTCTTTAGAACCGCATTACATACACAGCCCCTTGACCCGATGTCTATTACGCTCTTCTGGGGTAAGTCGGCCTCTTGTAGTTCATATTTGCATAGGTTCTTCCGCCTGTGTTCTCCCTGCACTAGGAGAATAAGTAACAGGCTGTCTCACAAGACAGCCTCGACGTCGTTACTTTAGTCTTTCTTGCAATCGGTAGTCCATCTGCATTACCATTGTAATCAATTCTGCCAAATTGGGAGGTCTAGGAACTCGGGACACCTCATCCTTTAATTCCTCATTCAATCCCCTACAGAATAAAAAGATCAGTGCATCATCGGCCCATGAAGTTCCAGCTGCTAACTGCTTAAAAGTGGTGATGTAAGACAGTAGATCTTGTGATCCTTGTTTAAAGTCCAACAACTGTTCTTGGGCTGAGACTGTGATTTCCTGGCGGCTGAACATAGTTCTGAGGCTGTTCAAAAAGGTGGGGTGGGAATCTAATAAAGCATTGTTAGTGGTACTGAGTGGTGTAGCCCAGGCTAAAGCAGGACCTGTTAAATTTGCAATAATATGTCCTACATTATCACGGTCATTTTGGAAAAAGGCAGTCTTGAATGAAAATTGAACTGTGCAGGCTTCGATAAAGGCCATAAGTTTTTGTGGATTACCATCGTACAAACCCCCCGGAATTGGGCCTGGAGGTAACTCCGAACAACTAGGGACTCTTCCCACCTGTTGCCAGAGAAATGCATTCTCCTGTTTTAAAGCCTGCACTTCAGCAGTTAGTGCTTGTACCTGTTAGGCGATCCTCTGCACACCAGGCCGCGACACATCAGAACACTGCTCACATTCCCCCAGCATCTCCTCCCAAGCTTCGAGGCTCAAGTGATTCGGTGAACCCACAGAACCGAAAACTCCGTACCAGCTTTAGTGTACGGGCTCGATTACAACCCTTTCTGCATTGGCAATTGCCTTGGAGAACATATAGCAGAAGGGGCGGTGTTTTGTCTTCACGTCGGTCATGTGATACACGGTGGAGTTCCTCACGTGATCTTGGCGGACGTCACATGACCCAGAGAAGTCACATGACCCAGGGACACGCAGTATAAAGGTCTGAGAGACAGAACGCTCATTGCTTCTCAGCTGGCTTCAGACCCTGTTTGGCGTTACTACTTGCTCCTTGTTATCTTGATCACGGAACTCTACCTCGGACTCCTCGGACACCCCTTTGTACCTTTGATTGGAACTGTTGACCTGTTGCCGGATTTTTGGACTTCACCTCGACTTGTCTTTGGATCATCCCTTGTTACCTTGCTGAACTTCTACGCCCTTTCCCTTCTTGGGATTCAAGTCAAGCCCTCTCTCCTACAGGTGGCTAACCCTTCATCCACGCTAACCTGCGGTTCTACCATTCCAGGGACCGCCGCATCATCTGAGTCTCGAACCTCTCTACTAGGTTACCTGGGTCAACCTTACACCAGATAGGTAAGACACTTTAGATCCTTTTGTTTATCTGACTGTATTGTGATTGCCTGGTACTTAACCTCGTTCCTTCTTGACAGCAGCATCGGTGTTCCAGAGGCTCCGTGGATCTGGGAAGACATCTTCCACCTGTGGCCTCAAAGGTCGCACAGCGGGTTTCTATTTAGTTCCCCTGTGCGTCACTTGGGGACAGAGGACTCATCGGTCTACACGACACTCAAGTCAGAACAGACTGAGAAGCCGTTTAGTCGTGTTTGACGATGCAGGGATCCACGGAAGAACCCATAGCTGCTTTAGTCCAGGCAATTACAGTATTAAGGGCAGATATGGCAGCCGCGAACACAGTGATCCACCAAAGGTTGGATTCCATACAGAGTGTTCAGCATTCCCTTCCTGCAGACCCTGAGTTTGGAGATGCCAGCTCCTCCACTACACCCCCTCCCTTGGCTACTTCTACAGTCCCAACTCCAATGATCCTCCCAACTCCTTCCCCCCTGGCTGCCCCTGAACGCTATCAAGGTGACCCCAAGAAATTCAGAACCTTTGTTAATCAGTGCAAGTTACATTTCTTATGCAGACCTTTGGCTTTTCCTACTTCCACTACTAAAGCCGCCTTCGCCCTCTCCCATTTAGCCGGAACGGCTGCCGCTTGGGCTAATCCCCTGCTAGAGAATAATAGCCCAGTCCTTTATGACTTTGATTTGTTGGTTCTAGAAATGTCTCGAGTATTCGATACCCGACACAAGGCACAGTCTAGGGATTTGGAGTTGTTAGAATTGACTCAGGGTAGAAGGACTTTGATAGAATACATCACCCGGTTCAATCAACTAGTTGCGGAAACATCATGGCCAGAAAACAAGCGGGCGGTGGTCTTTTATAGGGGGTTGAGTAACACCATGAAAGATGCTTTATCAGTGATCCCTTCTATGCCTACTCAGTATCAGGAATTGGTTGATCTCGTCTTGCAGGTAGATGCACGATGATCAGAGCGTAGAGCTGAATTGGGGGTCTCTTCCCATCCTACTCTTGCCAGTACTCCTGCTTCCAGTACAGAAGAACCTATGCAAGTTGGAGGTTTACGTAGCCCTATTACAACATCAGAGAGGGAACGTAGAAGGGTGGATAATGCATGCTTTTATTGTGGCACCACTGGACATTTTGTGAAGGAGTGTCCTCGACGTCCCAAGAAGAGCCAGGTTTTTCGGATGGCTCAACCTTAGATCCGGAGAACAGGTCGAGTGTCCCGTCATCTTCTCCGGGTACCTCTCTTGCCTTTACTCGTGTCCAACCCATCTCTGTAAAGGCTACTCTATGTCCCTCTACAGGCCTTCTTCATGCAGTCAATATCATTATTGATTCCGGTGCCACTGGTAATTACATAGATATTGATTTGGCCCATTCCCTCAACCTACCTTTAGTGGTTAAAACACGGCCGGAACATGTCCATGCCGTAGACGGCTCTGCATTAGTTTCTGGTCCTGTTAGACACCGAACTGCACCCCTCTTGTTGAATATACAAGAAACACACACAGAAACCTTAAGTTTTGACTTGATTACCACACCACAATTCGGTATCATACTAGGAATTCCATGGTTACGTGAACATAATCCACTAATCAATTGGCAGTCAGGCACTGTACTCTTCGAGTCCGAAGTCTGTCAGAATTATTGTCTCCCGGTCCACCAAGCCCCTGACACACCTTCTCGGGCCTTGGGAGCCTTAGCTCAACTCACTGTTGACGATCCAGAGATTGTGCATTCATATACTGTTGGGGGGTTGGTGTCTGGGATTCCGCCTGAGTACAAAGCATTCGAATCTGTTTTCGATCGGGGCTCTTCCGAGGTACTACCTCCACATAGACCATATGACTGCCCAATCGAATTACTTCCTGATTCCACTATCCCTTCGGGCAGGATCTATTCTTTGTCCCCTTCGGAGGAACAAGCATTGAAAGAGTATGTACAGAACGCCTTACGTTTAGGACACATCCGCCCCTCCACTTCACCAGCGGCAAGTCCCATTTTCTTTGTACCCAAGAAGGAGGGGGATTTACGTCCTTGTGTGTATTATCGACGTCTTAATGCTATCACAAAAAAGGATAGATATCCAATCCCGTTAATCACCCCACTTCTAGACCATTTAACACATGCTTCCATTTTCACCAAGCTTGACCTACGTGGCGCATACAATTTAGTACGCGTTCGCGAGGGAGACGAGTGGAAAACGGCTTTCTGTACTCGTTACGGCTTGTACGAATATTTAGTCATGCCTTTTGGCCTATGTAATGCCCCGGCCACATTCCAACGATTCATGAATGACATATTCAGGGATATTCTGGATGTATACATGGTTGTGTACTTGGACGACATCTTAATCTTTTCTCGTGATCTTGATGACCATGTAAAGCATGTTCGAGAAGTCCTATCCCGTTTGAGAGAACATTCCTTATTTGCCAAACCTGAGAAATGTCAGTTCCATAAAACCTCTGTTGAGTTTCTGGGTTTCCACATCACCCCTGGGGCGTTATCCATGAACGAATCTAAGGTCAAAGCAGTATTAGATTGGCCAGTACCTCAAACACTCAAGTCCCTGCAGGCCTTTTTGGGATTCGCCAACTTTTATAGACGTTTCATTTCTTCTTTCTCCACAATTGTTGCGCCGCTCATGGCCTTGACTAGTCCTCAGGTACCCTATCATTGGCACAGGGAACACCAAGAGGCTTTTGAGGCTTTGAAAACCGCCTTCACTACCGCACCGGTACTCCAACACCCCAATCCTGAGCTTCCATTCACAGTTGAGGCGGATGCCTCTTCCTTTGCTCTTGGTGCGGTACTGTCTCAAACGTGTCCTACTACAGGCAAATTACATCCAGTGGCATACCATTCCCGTAAGTTTTCCAGTACTGAGTCTCATTATACCGTTACGGAGAAAGAACTCTTGGCTGTCATGGATGCCTTTCGTGTTTGGCGTCATCATCTTTTGGGGGCTAAACACTCCATCACAGTATACTCAGATCATCGGAATTTACAGGATCTGGCTTCTCTGAAGTGCATTAATAGCAGACAGGTCCGATGGCACCTGTTCTTTTCCGCTTTTGATTTTCATATTATGCATCGTCCTGGCACTTCACATGGGAAAGCAGATGCCTTGTCACGTTCCCCGGGGGGGGTCCAGTTGCCTGCTTTTCCTGACACCGTTCTCGGGAAGAGTCATGTGATTTGTCTCTGTACACCCTCATTGTCACTTTTAGACTCGGTACGATCCTGGACTAACAATCATTCTGATCAGTTGCGAGAATGGGATCCGGTGTATTCTGATGGATTACCTTTCGTACATGAACGCCTGTTCCTTCCCACACCTGACACTCGTAATCTGGCCCTTGAGTGGTCTCATGATGCTCCCTTTAATGCCCATCCCGGACAAGAGCGCACTTTAGATCTTCTCAAGCGTTGGTGTTGGTGGCCTTCTATGAAACGTGATGTAGAGTGCTATGTCAATTCGTGCGCAGTATGTGCTCAGGCTAAACAACAAAGAGGTCGACCGGTTGGTTTGTTACTTCCGCTTCCGGTACCCCCTAGGCCCTGGCATACGTTGAGTATGGATTTTGTTACTGATCTCCCCAAGTCGAAAGGCTTTGATTCCATCTGGGTAGTGGTGGACACGTTCACAAAAATGGCTCGTTTTGTTCCTTGTAAAGGCATACCTTCGGCCCCTGTCTTGGCGGATTTGTTTTTTGAACATGTATTCATGCTATTCGGCCTCCCTTCGGTCATTATATCCGATCGAGGTTCACAGTTCACCTCTCGGTTCTGGAGATCGTTGACGAAATTATTGGGCATTGATACCAGGTATTCGTCGGCCTATCATCCGGAGACCGATGGGCAGACCGAAAGGACGAATCAATCCATGGAACAGTACCTTCGCTGCCTTATATTGCAACATCAGACCTCTTGGTTGGCCGTTTTACGCCTTGCGGAGTTCGCGTATAATAATGCGGCTCATTCAGCTACTGGTTCTTCTCTTTTTTACGCCCTCTACGGCCAACATCCCAAGGTCTTGCCGGTCCCTGATGCTTCCAGTTCTTCGAACCCTGCGGCCACGACATGTCTTAGGGATCTATCTGCGGTACATGCTAGTACCGTGGTTCATCTCACCGAAGCAAAGGCTTCTATGAAGGCCCGTGTGGATAGCAAACGTAGTGTTGCTCCCCCTCTGGTGGTGGGTTCTAGGGTCTGGTTGTCGTCACGTCATCTTCGTCTGGTAGGTTGCCGGAAGTTATTACCTCGCTTTGTCGGCCCGTATGTGATCTCTCAGGTTGTGAATCCGGTGGCATTTCGTCTAGTGCTGCCCAGTTCTTGGTGTATCCATCCTGTGTTTCATGTCTCCCTCCTCAAACCTTGTCCTGACTCTGTCCGTCTTCGTACCCCTGTTGCGCCGGTGTCCTTGACCTCTCCTGATGTTTTTGAGGTGTCGGCCATTTTGGGTTCCAGATGGTTTAGGGGTAGGATACAGTATCTGGTGGATTGGAAGGGTTATGGCCCGGAGGAGCGTTCGTGGGTTTCCGCCCCTGATCTGAACGCCCCTCGGTTAGTTGCCCGTTTCCATAAGGATCACCCGTCCTGCCCACGGGGTCGTGGGCCGTTGGGGGGGGCTATGTTAGGCGATCCTCTGCACACCAGGCCGCTACACACCAGGTCGCGACACATCAGAACACTGCTCACATTCCCCCAGCATCTCCTCCCAAGCTTCGAGGCTCAAGTGATTCGGTGAACCCACAGAACCGAAAACTCCGTACCAGCTTTAGTGTACGGGCTCGATTACAACCCTTTCTGCATTGGCAATTGCCTTGGAGAACATATAGCAGAAGGGGCGGTGTTTCGTCTTCATGTCGGTCATGTGATACACGGTGGCGTTCCTCACGTGATCTTGGCGGACGTCACATGACCCAGAGAAGTCACATGACCCAGGGACACGCAGTATAAAGGTCTGAGAGACAGAACGCTCATTGCTTCTCAGCTGGCTTCAGACCCTGTTTGGCGTTACTACTTGCTCCTTGTTATCTTGATCACGGAACTCTACCTCGGACTCCTCGGACACCCCTTTGTACCTTTGATTGGAACTGTTGACCTGTTGCCGGATTTTTGGACTTCACCTCGACTTGTCTTTGGATCATCCCTTGTTACCTTGCTGAACTTCTACGCCCTTTCCCTTCTTGGGATTCAAGTCAAGCCCTCTCTCCTACAGGTGGCTAACCCTTCATCCACGCTAACCTGCGGTTCTACCATTCCAGGGACCGCCGCATCATCTGAGTCTCGAACCTCTCTACTAGTTTACCTGGGTCAACCTTACACCAGATAGGTAAGACACTTTAGATCCTTTTGTTTATCTGACTGTATTGTGATTGCCTCTTACTTAACCTCGTTCCTTCTTGACAGCAGCATCGGTGTTCCAGAGGCTCCGTGGATCTGGGAAGACATCTCCCACCTGTGGCCCCAAAGGTCGCACAGCGGGTTTCTATTTAGTTCCCCTGTGCGTCACTTGGGGACAGAGGACTCATCGGTCTACACGACACTCAAGTCAGAACAGTACCGCTGTAACCAACTGCTGTTGTTGGGCCGGGTCCATATTCTTCCGTACGACGCAGCAATGAAACCCTGAGATAACCTGCTCAGAATTCCTGCTCTGAATCAGGAAAGTTCTGGGGCGTTGCTAACTGTAATAATTCACGGGAAAAATACCACTTAGAATACTGGCAGGTTATCTCAAAGAATCACCGATACTTTCTTTCCTCTTCTTGTGGATGACACCTTCCAACAATACGCGTGCTTCCAACAGGGGGGATGAATATGAACGCCTCCCTGATACCCCTTCTCACTACTAGAAAACTAGAGAGGAGAAGAGATCTCAGGGAAACCCTCTGGGGAAGAAAACCCTATGTCGACGGCTGCGGGATAGCTGTCGTCAATGCAGCGAAGATTCAGGTGAATTCTGGTGAAATGCGGTCTTGAAAGAGAAAGAAGATGGTAAATATTCTACAGGTAAGTGAGAGGTAGATATTGTACAGAGGTCTTTCTTCAGATTACCCTTATGAAGGAGTAGGAGGCATGTCAAGTTGAAACCCAGAGACTTCTGAGAGATCCCTAGGGTAGCATGGAAATAGTGAGATTAGCACAAGGAAGAAGACTAAAATGAGTCGGGCTTGGATCAAGGAGGGATCTTTACCTGGAATGAGGTTAGGGCGGAGCTTGAAGGTATACCCGCAATGTTGTGTTTTGAACGAGCGGGTGCGTAAACCGTATTGTGTATGCCTGGATATGTAAGAATGGGAGAAGGATGTTAAGTACGGATTACGATCCGAAGGTGGGAGGATCAGTAAGTCACTGTAACTGATCTCGGAGACCCCTGATTGTAGCTTACCGAGGTCCGAAAAGGAACCGGTGAGCGGTCTGGAGTGTGAAAGCGTTGGAGTCCTTGAAATCGGGAAAGGGAGGCGTGGTATGGTAGGCACTAAAGTCGGGAAAGACGAAGGACAGTTTTAGATATAGTAAAGTTCAGTAGCATGAAAGACGTATTAGAAGGATCCTAGATACGAACTCACGTAGCGTTGTTAGAAAGGAGTAGCAACGCACCCGTGCATTGTTCACAGGAAATGATAAGCCTTCTCTCGAGTAGGAAGACGGCACTTCCTGGATACTGAGTCGTGTATTGTCTAGACTCGCATCATTAGTTGCGGCAGCCATCTTGAAAGTAAAAATGGCCGAAACTCATCGTCCCCGGGACCATCGATGCCACAAAGACCAACGCCTTCGAAGAGGCGTGACACAGCTATCATGCAACAACCACATCAGCTGCACACATATCCAGTGCGCCCACGCACAATACAACACTCTCTACTGACTTGAACTGCAGTTCCCAAGGGCGTTCCACCTACTAGCGCTTTGAGGTCATACCAATGATACATAAAACGCTATATAAATGCCAAGTAACATAACATAACATAACATTTCCTGATCCTTTGAATAGCTGATTGCACCATTCTGCTTCTTCTGCAACCTGAAGGAACCCTGGGAAGTCCACTTTCTCCTTGGTCTACAGCGACCAGTTGGACCTGTACAGGCTCAAGGTGTTTTTTGCTCCTCTGGGAGACCTGAGCCTTCCTTTGTCACCTGTCACAGAAATGCGAGCACCATATTCTCCAGAGATCTGCGTAGTTGTTGCCGCTGGTCGACACATTTCTCATCACCTGGACCATCAAGCAGGACCTTGGTTCCATTCATCTAACGTGGGGGCCTCCAGTGGCTTGCCCTGCAGCCTTTGGACCAGGACCTTAACTTCTGACACTAGCTAAAGTCATCATTCAGGAATCTGTTGCAATGTGTCCAGTCTTCCCAGGAGCGCCTTAGGGGTCCTCCGACTCCACCCTCAGTCATTGTTCTGTTCTCCCGGGACTGGGGACTTCCGTTGCTGAACTTGCCCTTCAGGCAATGACACACAACTCCTGAGGTTTAGACCACACACTGCATCTGTTGGGTCCTCTGACTCGCTCCATGATCTTTTGTCTATTCCTTCAGGGCTGATGGTCTTGTGTTTATGAACACGCCCATCTGGTGTTGAACCGTGACTTCTCCAGCTGCAAGGCTGGGACACCACTACGCAGGCTGTTCATCAACAAAGGATTGGCGGCGGCTTTGTATATAGGGTGGAGTGGTAAATCTTAATGTTTTCCTGCCTTCATTTTGCTTTTGCTTATTTTCATTCCCTTTCCAAGCAGAAAAGCAGGGGGGGGGGGGGGAGCGGAATGGCCATTCCCGCCCCTGCTCTCTTCCTCCTTCTTCAAAGCACAATTATTTTTTTCACATCTGTAGGAGATTTTCACGCAGGTGCAAAATTAATGGATTCCTATGGAATCCTACTCCGTTTAGCGCCTGCTTAAAGTAGGGGGATTCCACAGGAATCCATTATAAATGCCATCTGGAAAGCATAATTTGCAGGTGGCATTAATAAGTTTTACAAAAAGGAACGCAGAAATGGTATGGAAAGGTGATTTTGCCTTTTTTTCACTGCTATTTGAAACCCTGTTTGGTACATGGTTAAAAATGCACGCTGGTGCCGAACAGCGCGTTAGTTGCTGCCCTTTTAGGGCCCCATTGCATGCAATTATCCCTTTTAATAGGAGGACCCATTTGGGTCGCATTGAATTCAACTTTGGGATGCCTGGCATTTTTGTCGCGTTCGTTCGGAGCTGGGGACTTGTGTTGCACAACCTGCCCATTCAGACCTGAACCATGACGGCTATGACTGTGACGGTAGAGCTTCCACTCTGCAGTCTTCAAGTCAGCAATGAGGTGAGCCAATTCTGGACACTGGGCTTCATCGTTGGGCTCCGCTCATCCTTTTCTAGGTCTTTCTCCAGCTCCTCATGCCCAGAAGAAAGCACTGGTCCATTCCATAACTTTGGGAACTGCGCACCCTGTCAGACTTTACTTCTACTGTAAAGAGAAATAAACTATGTATCGCGTTTGAGGGGATTTGTTCCTAAAGAGGCCTGTAAGTCTCCCCAAAATTCCCAGAGGACTTTATTCAAATTTCTGAAGCTTTTATGACTATTGGGTCATGTTTTCTCAGATTACTCTATTCTGCAAAGTTATCACTTTTCCGAATAGTTGTAGTTATCTTCATCGCACAACCTTTCAATAAAAATATGTTTTTACAGATATATAGCGTGGATCTTGTCTTATTTTGCACCCATGGAATCTCTTTACTAAACCTTGTTCCTTCAACTGCACAAGAGTCTGCCTTGACAGCTCATCCATACTGCCACTTGGCTTACAGGGTGTTTCCTTTCCAACTATTTTGATATATATGGCAGAGAAATAGAACCCACCCAAAAATCTCTCTAATAGTTGCACAGGCCTGGTATGCATCCCATATTGGGTTACAGGAGGACGGAGCAATTGCATATTAAAATTGAGGGGACATTGGTGTGAGCTGGCAGTGCTAGTTTTGGTCATTGCGAGCGATACCAAGAGCAGCAGCAGAGAGATAAAGAAGAGAAAGGCGACCATTTTTTGCATAGACTTGAGAATAAGTAGGGCTGAGTTGGTGACAGACCATTCTCTCCCTGATCCATTTAAGAGGTGTGGTTGGAGTTCGATTAATCTTTGCAGACTGATGATAAAACTGAAACAACACACATTGGGTGATCTAAATATTTATTGGTATTGTTTCTTTTTTGTTTAACAGTTCGGAGGTTACATGAGAGGGGGGAAGCTCTCATATGGAGTTGCTTGCTTGTAGATCGAGAGCATTAGATCAATAAGCCCCACTTTTACGGCCACACCTGCCACAACTCCTCCTTAGATTATACAGTCTCGGCTAGAGGTGCTAGTAGATTGGTGTCAAACATACATTCCAGGTGACTGCACAGTGCACAACTAAACACATAACTTGCCTATCAGAGAAAGTTGCATTGTGGACACGGAAAAAGGGATTCTGATGAACGGTGGCAATATGTTTGCTTCCAAATTAAAACAGTATCAATGATTGAAAAACATACATTATTTAAGCCTAAGTGCCTGTGTGTTGCCAGGGCGGGATTCTGTCTGACAAAATAGAAAACCATAATAAAATAATGAAGTCAATTTGGAATCGAACTTTTGTACATTGAATCAAATTGGAATCTCAATGAATATTCACAGCAAGATGATTGTAGGGACGGCGCTGCTAGGAACTGAGTCATTCTGTTTGGTGTTGCATGTTTGAAAGGGGCATCCGGGAAGCGTCCTCAATTTTGGTTCCTCTGCGACATCCCACCTCAAGAAACCCTAGCAGCAAGCGCCAGGATTGAGGTTAATTCCCAAACCAATGTGTGTTAACTGTGTTTTTAAAATCTACCTTCTAGTGTACCGCTACAAAAACTATTTCTGTAGCCTTATATCACTAACTTTGGTGGATAAAGCCACACTGCTGGTGTCCTATAGCACTAAAGTGACATAGTTGGAAGGAACTCACACAGTGTGATTCCGGTTCCATTGGCATGCCACGGCTCAGGGAGGCCAGAGTCCTAGGGCCCCAGAGCGCTAACTGGACGGTACTGCTGAATGCTCATTCAAAATGTTGCGGATAACACATGGTGAGAGAAAGGTTATCAAAACAGGCCCATCCTCACACCATTCTTATGCATACACCATTGACAATGTCACACACATTTCATAGACAGCAGTAAGAGTGTGGCCTATGTTGATCTGGTTATTGATCAAAAATCTCATAAACAATTACATGAAACACAAAATTTGTTGAGTCTGACAGTTTTTTTTATTTTTTATTCATTATGTGCCTTTGGCTTTCGAAAGAAAACCTTTTGCACCAACATTATCAGTAAAAGGAGATACATACCAATACATCATCAAAATATATGTAACCATATATCATAGCAATAAATATATTTCATAAGAAAATCATAAAAACATCAAACATGGTGCTATATTAATCAAAACGACAACCATTAAAATACAGCTCAGAAAAATCATCAATGACACATAAATGTAGGAAGATGATGTCAATAGTGTGACTTCATAATACAACTCTAAAAAAGTGCACGTGCCTCTTTCCAGATGCAATAGGCAGTTGATGTGATCAGATTCAGCCGTGGAAATAGTACCCCAAACTTGGTCAGTTGCCAAGCTTGCTGGATGATTAATAAAGTTGCTGTAGCCCTTGGAATACTTTTCCTTCATAACGATGCAGGCAAGAAGAACATGACAACTGGTTTCAATTTCATTTTTGCAAAGACGGCAAGATCTTTTGTCATAAGAGATGCCCCTGCAAGTTCCAACATACTCAAAAGTGGGTAAAATATAACAACGAAGATACACAATAAAACACCTAAAATCCAATAAGTTATTTCTTATATAGCACTGCACACCCATAGGTCTCAGAGCGCTGTAATAACAGAAGACATTATTGTCCCACAGAGTGGTACTCAATGTATTGACATTTTGCACCCTCCCCACACAACCTAGAAACGACTCTTCATTTTGGTCATTTAGAAAAAATCTAAAAACTCTTCTCTTCAGGACTGACCCCCTTCAGTAGTCACTTAGTCTCGGAGATCCATCAGCATATGTCTAAACATGCAACATTTTGATGTAACAATGTAATGTAATGTATAAATGTGTAAATGTGTATATTTGTAACGAACCTGTGAAAAGACTTGTCTTTGAAGCTTTGTAAACCTGTAACCATATCCTTAAGCATGTTTTGGTGCCTAGTTGCCTCTGGGCTTTACACGCACTATAAATAAATAAATAAATAAATTGACCTTGGAAGGATGAAAGGCTGAGTTGACACTGCCAGAATTAGAACCTGCCACAGCAGGCTGCGCACAGATATCTGGGGCGGGCGCTTTGCTAACTGTGCTATCTGACTGGCTATATAGCATGTACATATAGCATGAGCATGCTTTAGTAAGATAACAGCGGGGGACCCCTGGGCAAAAACCTTGGGTGGTGTACTCAATATATTTCCTTCTAGCACTCAGTTTTGCAAGGTTTTGTATTTTGTCCCAAGCCATAGTTTTATTTTTCAATACTTGGTTTTAAATAGGGTAATTATCATCTAGGGATAATGTCAGTTCAATGGCTTCAAAGTGTGCCAAGACTGACTCTTCGAGATCACAATAAACTGAATTTAAGGCATTATTGTGTGTCTGATTTGCGATCGATCCAATTAAGGTATTACTGTCTACGGGAGATACATGCAATTTCATGTAAAACTTGCATCGATGTATCAGGCAACGAGACCTAAGACATGTCAGGCCAAGCTTGCTCCTTACAGCTGTCAGAACGCCCAGTGAGGAACAAAGGATCTAACCAGGAGGAATTCTGTGTCAAAAGAAGCTCAAGGACATATAGTATACAAGGAATCACGCTCATCTTATAGATGTTAAGAAAGCCTTAGATATTATATCCTCCTTTCTTGCCAATAAACCTCTTGATGGCTAACCATTTTTAAAGTGCTTTTTGTGAGATATATTCGCCGTAAAAG